>NC_089980.1:12009939-12642082 GCF_036417845.1 Apteryx mantelli | reverse complement strand
TTTTGAGATGCAAATGTGTCATGGGCTAAATTTATAAAGAAATAAAACACGTGGAGGCATATTTGCACTAACCCAACTTTGCTGGGATCTGAGAAGTAGATTCCACTGAGGGATGGATGAGGTGATATGAATGTGGAAATGTTGTACTCAGACCCAGGAACAGATTGCTGCTGGTAAAAATCAGCATTGCTTTTTCTAACTGAATGCATTGGCCATTTCCCCCTGTGAGGACCTGGCCCCTTCCAGGCCTGGAGACCAGTTATGTGGGGAAATGGAGAGCTAGTGCTCACTGTACCCTGCATTTTTTATATGTTCTTCATGCAGTTCTCCTGGTGAGTAGTGCAAGATTAGGTACCGTATGGTGAAATAGTTCCATGTGTACATATGCAAGCTGTTCTGGCCTGGATTTTAAGAAACTGAGAAAGGTATAGGAGAGGAACCATTAGACTAGTGGTATGGTGTGAGGGGCATGAAGGAGTAGCAGTGCCAACCTCGGGCCTTTCAGCAGGGAATTGCATGCTTTTACACAGGAGCTATTCTTCCCCAGGGTGACCTCTCTTCATCTTTTAAGCATTGCTCACTTCTCTTGAAAACCCATTTCACTTTCGGCTACTGACTCTGCTTATCTCTGCTTCGAGAATGCTGCAGTTGGGTATGTATGAGACTGGTTAGCTGGACTTTTTCCACATTTAAGGACTTCTGAACTCAGGGTTTTGAGCTTTGCCCTATTAGTCTTGCGTCAGTGTGATAGGGTCAGGCAGGATAAGGATTAATGTATAAGAGGACTGTAGATCTGGAAATAAGACCAACTTCAAACTGGACCTGAAAGTTGGGTTCAAAAACTTGCAGATACCCCTGAGCTGTAACAGGGACAGCTGATATAGCAATCAGCTGTAGACATCAGAGGTTGGAGCACTGTCGGAAGAGTACTTTATATGTATGCCTTGTGTATTTGTGTGTTTTGGATGATTTCCTAAGTATATTTACAAAATATTACCTTTTATAACCCTGCCTATACATCTTCCTTATCCCTGAGTTTTGACCCCATTATTCTGTTTCAGGCAATTATGACCAAAAATAAGTATCTCAAGTTTCTCGCAAACAGGCCAGGGAAAAGAGAAGGATCCTGTTGCTGTCCCCAGTAACAGAGAAGTGATGATTAAGTTCAGCTGGTATTAGATAGAATTGGGATTGGCATGGTGGGCAGAGGGAGATGTTACGAATGTATAGCCAAGTGAAAATTTTGTGGTAGAGCTCATGTCTTATAAGTCAACAAAAGTGTATCTACAAGAACTGTGCAGGAGCTGGTGCCTTAAAATAAAAGAGAAATAAGGATGGAAAGTAATCTATGGAAGATAACATGACTGTGGGAAAATCACCTTTTCTCCTTGGAATTTAAAAATATAGTGGCTTTATGTTGCACAGAGATCTCAAATTCTCTGCACAGCATTGTGGTTACTACTTGAAGACTAAAATTCGTTGTAGCTCTAATTGCAGTGTGGTCATGTTCCTGCTGAAGTACTTTTGGACTATATTTAGTACGTAATTGAGCCACGCTAACATGGAATATTAGTCCAAATACTAGTGTAGGTGAGGCAGACGAAATTAAGTTGTGCTTTAAGATCTTCAAGTAATGCCAAATCAGATCAGATGTTCTTGCCTGTGTCTTCCAAAACAGTTTGGATTGGTTTTGGGAAAACATGCATAATGCCATGTGGATCTGAGTGCTTCCTGGGGAGCCAGTTGCTGGGAATCACACTCTTCCCTTCTCCGGTGCTGTTCCTCCATCCAGATTCTCTATGCTCATAAATGCTAAGGTATTCAAGAAAAGAACCAACATGGCAACATCAAAAAATGGCCCATCTCAGGATAAGATTGGGAAAAGGATGTTGACTCAGGATTACAGTTTGCTGCCTGTTTGAAGAGAGATGAATCCCCTGCACTGATCCCCACGGGGGGGCTGCACCCCGCCACAGTGGCCTGCACACTGAGGAGGGCGTCCCTGAGGGTCCACGGGCTCCGCGTGGCCCTGCCCTGGCTCTCCTGGGCCACCAGGCATGCAGGGTCCCGAAAGCACTAGGTTAGCACTGAAAGAAGATACTTCATGTCATACATGCACAGTGGAGTACATGAATTTGCCTAGCTGAAGCTGTCATCATGGGTCAGTTTTGTTCCCTGTAGGGCATGTGTTATAACCCAGAACTCAACATGTATAGCCCAGAACTCAAGAGTAAGATATGAACTATGAAATGTTTATCAAAAGTGCATGGTTTTCATTGAGCAATAGTCACTGTAAAATTGTTGAAACATGTTATCATTGTGTATATAGCTTTTTTTTATGTACACTTTTAAAAATAAAAAGTAGATTTTCTATTTCAGAGAGAGAATTTTTCAGTTTTGTAGTATCTTCCTTTTCACACTGTAACTAGCATAAAAAAGCTAAAATTGTATTTAAAAAAAACACAACAGCTGGTATTTAGTAATCCAAGAAATATGCTTGACTGAAATGGTTGATTGAGCCTCTCTCTATATATCATAAGAGACAAATGCATATTTTTAAGGAAATTAGGTTATGTGTCTAAGACCTTAAGTATTGCTATTAGAATTGGTGAAGGGCGATACAACACTCCATGAAACTGTTTGCAGTTTGGACAGGAGTCATGGCAAATAGGCTAACCGCTGTCTGAACTGGGAAGTGAGGCAGCGTTAACACGAGGCTTTTTGACTAACGTAATAATAATCTGTATTTCAATTTTTCTTTCTAGGAGACTGAGCTACTAGATATCAGCCTCGTCAAAGATGCCAGATGCGGAAAACATGCCAGAGCCCCCAAGGTAGGCCTTTTTGCTGCATGTTTACTACATGTTACATTGATTACGTAGGTAAAATAGAAGGGGAATTATATGCAAGAATTACAAAAATTCCCTTCGTTAATAAAAAATACTTTGTCTTTTCCTCATTTAACACAGTTTCTGATAAGAAGTGCTGTGATTGCTGAGCTGTTGTTTGGTTCTTTATGGATAATGCAGATGAAAGTTCTGTTCAAAGTGAATGGACAAGAACCGGTCTTTGTCTAGGGCAACACTTAAACTGATACAAGTTCCTGGCTTCCCTGATGGCCAGGAACTGATAAATGTTTAGCTCCACGATGCATTTTGTACTGTTTTTTCCTCATTTGGTGCCCCTTGAGGCCAGAAAGAGTTTTTCTAGCTGTGTTCAGAGAGGTTAAGATATGAGTTCCTTGAGGCCCACTCCGACGGTTTGCATACTCCTTTGCTGTCTTTAAAGACAGTTTGCAGTAGATATATGTTCTCTGTGGTGTTTTCATTTGGACATAAACTACATATCAGAGAGAAACCCAAGCGCTCAGCTCTGGAAGCAAGTTTGTGCCTTGGGGAATCGCAGGAGTGATACGAGAAAAGAAAATCTCTCTGGGGTCCTGAAAGTACGGCATTGCTGCTGCTTAGCTGCTCTTGAACCTGCGGGGTTGGAGCAGCCCAAGGGGATGCTTTTCCTGCCTTCGTCTCAGAGGAGGAAAAACGTGCTGGCTCTGAATGGCCGCAGCTCCTCTGAAGCGTGCTCGCTCCTTCTTCCACCCAGCCATGGCTCTGGGCACGGCCCTGCCAGTTTCTCAGCCTTTGGAGGATACATGTTAAGAGTAGAAACGGTGATTTCTCCGTGCCTGAGTATGCCTATAGGTACCTCAGAGGAGACTATTCAAATTCAATTTTCAAAGCTTTCCATGTGCTGGCAGCTTTTTAAAGGCTGAGTTATAATTGAAATGCTACAGAAGTACTTTATGACATCCACATTAATACCAAATGTGTTCACCATGATTAATGGTTCTATGATGAATAGCAATAAAGTATTAACAATGGCTAGAACATTATTTTAAAATGCTACCCACTTTACAGAGGACATTCATGTTCTTCTAACAAAACGTTTTTAGCTAAAATTTATGCATAGCTATTGCCACGGTGACTTTTATTTATTAGGTTACATAAAGGCTGTTTTTGTTACCACATGTTACCGATTTGACAGCAGTGGCATTAAATGAAGGGTATGAGAAAATCTTAACTTTTAGGGTGGTGAAATGTACCACCTGTGTGACTGAGTTTGCTTTTTGTCATTGATTTGTGTGGGTGGAACGAAAACAGCACCTGGGTCGGCTGTTGATAGGATCTTGCAAACTGTGTGAAACAAAATGCTCGTTTGGGGGCCGGTCCTGTCTGTTCTGCTTTGATCCATGTTGCGGGCTCTGAGCAAAGCACTGTTGACTGCAGGTGAGTGACTGCAGGTGAAGCCCTGTTTGTGTCACATCCGCAGAAGATACGAAACTCATATAGCAGCAGGAAAGCTTGGCTCTAAGTCAAGCAGTAGCAGCTTGTGATTGCATGGGGGTTTCTAGTGTAATCCCTGGTATATTGGCTCAAGAGAGCAGCACCACATACTTGCCAAAGCTCCTAGGTTTTAGAGGCACTTTTCCACAGCTGTACTTTCAGATGAAGCAACCCTTGCACTCAGGTGAGAATAAATACTGAACCGTGATTATGGATAGTTCCTGCGTGGGAAAGCAGGAAAGCTTCACACAGCATACAAAGAAGTCATTCACAGTCTGCTCCTTGGACTGTTGAAAGCGGGATGCAGCTGATGGTTCTGTTGTGATGGTGATTGGGAGCTGTATCCATCAGGACAGCTGGACAGTAATTTACTGAGACCTGCTGAGCGTCTTGCCCTGAACGTAGTACAATCTGTGGTACGAGCTCCAGGCACGTAATGAACATACATGCTCTGTAGCTTAGCTGCCTTAGAGACAAATGCTTTTTTAGTGCCTTGGTACCACTTAACACACATTTATTAGCAATCCCAGAAGGTAATCTTGCATGATCTGGTGGGATCATCACTGGCTTGGGAACTTACTTCCTGTATTAGCCTTGCCGGATGCTAATGACAGCAGTCTCCAGGCCATAGTGCATTGACCCATCTTGCTCTGTTAAAGGTTTTAGGTTGTTTTTCTTTTCATTATTTCCTCTCCCCCTGCCCCAAATAGTTTTGGACAATTTTTATACAGCATTAAGGGACTTCTACCAGTTTGTGCTGCCTTTTTTTTTATTATTATTTTTTTTATTGCAATTTCAGAATTCTAGCGAGGAGGAGTTCATCTGTATGTTGTCATTAAAAACTTACAAAAGTTAATGGGAATCTTTCAATTTTTATTGATATATAAAACTAAATTTCAGTATAATTAAGGACACCCATAGCAAGCTACCCAGACCTATTATGTGTGCTGCAACAGAAGCAAGTAACGATTTTAGAAGACTGTAAGCAGTCATAATTACCAAAAAAGTCTTTCTTTCCCTTCACCATCTGGAATATACATTTCTTTCTTCCCCATAAACCACATCCACCAGAGGGGACATTTCTTTGGTTAGCTTAAATAATCGGTCAACTTCTTATTCTTTTTGATGGCTAGAAATGAAAGCTGTTCTTGTGCATTCAGTACACCTTCTGTACTAACCATTGGCATTCTTAATTTCTGAAAGAGAAGAACACACAGGGTTTTAAAGCTAGTTTCTCTTCCAGCCTTGTTTGTCGACAATTGCTTTTCACAATATTTTTCCCTGTATAAAGACAAGTAAATTTTGTAATTGTTCTTGGATGTTTTTTGTAACTTGTAATGTGTCTTCTAGCCCCTGTCACAAGGAAAAATACCCTTTTTCATTTTGGGGACGTTTTCATCAATGAAGGATAAACAGCCAAATACTTTATTTTTATTTAGAAGGCACCTTTCTTTTTCTGTTTGACCTATTTCACTTGGTCCCGAAATCTGTTGAAAATGTGATACATTTTGCTCCAATAATTATATCCAAGCTATAGATTATCTTTTGTAGTGCACTGGCTAAGAGACAGTAGCCTGTGCTGTGGAGAAAGGTAGGTATTATGAACACTCAAGTTTCCTAGCACTCCCTGTGCCATACTGCATGTAAGAAGAGTAACAACAGGTAAGGTATGCTACCGTATGCATTTCATAAGCTAAGAAAGAGAGCTTTTTCTTTCTGGGTTCCTGATCCATGGGAACTGATTCCTTTTTCCATTCCTTATTATATTTATCCCTTTAAGGTATAGAAATACAGTGGTCATCTTACAGTCAGTGCGTGAAGGCAGAACAAGGAAAGAACTAGGATCTCCTCTAAGTTAATGTTTGTGTACTAGCTTGCAGCTTTGCAACCTAGTAGTCAGCTCTCTTCGTAGTAATCGGTAGTAGGAGTCAGCTCTTCTCTGCACCTTGACTGCAAAAACGTTTCTCCACCTTCTGGGTTGTGATGTCTACTGTAATCTCCCTTGAAATATATTTCTGTTTTTTCCTGTTCCTTGGAGACTTTAGAGCAGAACACCACTACTGTTCCAGGTCATGAAGCCAGGGTGTAGCAGGAGCTCACAAAGGCACCTGGAAAAAAAGCTTCTTCCTGAACAGATCTCAGCAATAGTTACCCCAGGGACTTGGATAAAACTAATTAATAGAGTAGCCCTGCACTAGAGCATGCTCCTAGAGCTAATGTCATAGGGTTATGAGGTGATAGGAATTATTATCTCTGTGCTCACACTTCAGTGCACTTTAATCCATTTGTGGCTATGCCCTGAGAAGTGCTGTTATCGTTTGTATGGCGTCAAGCCTAGAGCCTCACCCCAACTTCTCTATGTGCAAAAGTATCAGAGCAGGCCTTTAGCTTTATCCTTTCAGAATGGGCAAAACTGATTTCATCCATGGCAGCATCCACTGACTCTTCCAAATAAAGGAAACTCAAGACTGGGAAAACAAGACAAATTCAGGAGGCTTCTGCAGGTCTCCATGCTACTTTGAGTTTCCATTTGGCTGCATACCTCCAAAGGACTAATGCAGCCAAAGGAAATACTAGATTTAGGGGGTTAGGTACAAGATAGGCCCTGTGACTCTTAGGCAGAGTATCACAGAATTATTTTAACAGTAAAGGAAATGGGACACAAAAGTTAAAGGTTTTATCTGTCCAAGTGTTTAAGCGCCTGAGAATAAACCTGTAGGTCTTTCATTGGAACGTAGGTTTCTAATGATGTAGAAGGGACATCTTTAGTGGGTACCTAAACGCTTACAGTTGGGAGAAAAGAAGATTGTCCTCTGACCCCAAATTGCTAAATAGTGTACTCAAATGGCACTGTGTTACTGAGAAATTTAAACATAGCCTTATTTTTCTACATTTTGTCAGGGTTGAGTCCTTCTGTCTTCAGCTGCTATTTTCAGAAACAATAACAGAATTTTCCATCTAAATGCAATATATATGCAGAGTCTTATTCTTCAGAATAAGGGCAAACCTCATACAGTACAGAGCGCTGCAGTGGATCTCTAAATGAGGAGATAAATGGAAGTAATGTTCTGAAGAGAATAAAAAATGACTTATTAATTGTGTACATTAGAAAAACCATCTGAACTCAAAACACAATGAAAGTTTTACAAAATGAGGGAATTATAGGATGATTATCAGAACTGTGTTTTTTTATTAAGGATTAGAATTATTTAGGACAGGAACAAAAGGCATGTTGAGAATCGGAGATTAATATGCAGGTCATTTTTGCCTTCAGAAGATGTGACTGGATAAATTCGGTGCAGCCTTTCTGAAATGTGGGAGGCCTTTTCTCCCAGTTCCCAGGCAGTCAGAGCTCCAGCCGGCAGCAGCAAGGTTGGAGTGTCAGGATGCCGAGGGCTTACGTTGTTTAACTTTTTAAATGCTGAAGAAATTAGGTAAATCATTGGTTGCGATGAAGCAATTATTTATTTCCTTTTACTTGTGCATAACGTGGTAGCAGCCTCTCAAGCTTTGTTTTGATGGGCAGACTAACGAAGAGCAGTACTTTCACTTGCTAAGTTTAGTGTGGAGGTCTGTAAAATAGATATAAAATGGACAGAAATATATGTCTTTGTGTAATGAAACATAGAGATAGCTCTGCATATTCACATGCCCTCTGTGAAACATGGAAGTGCCACTAGAAAAGTGTCTGTCTTCCTGAAACAGGCAGGTAGCTACAAACGTCATGCAGTAGTAAGTACTGGCGAAATGGTTCAGTGGAGAAAATTTTGCAGCTGCATTATGCTATCAGGACTACAAAATTCACACTTTTTACCATGTTGTATTTACTTTAGCCAATAACAGTTTCTATGGAAACTAAAATCTTAATGCAACTGTGTAAGTGTTTTTAGTAGCAAGAAGAAATAGCAGGATGAGTTGGCAGGAATAAGGAAATAACCCCATGGCAAATATTCACATTTAAAACTTTTTTGATGCATTTGATTATTATGTTTTCCCTCAAAGATATCATAAATCATTCAACTGGAAATGAATTTCTTTAAACGGCATATACTATGTCCAACCTGCAGGAGATTGAATGATCCCATCATTCATAATTTAAATGCCAAAATATTTATAGAGCATAATCCCCAATTTTAAAAACATTTTTAGCTCCCCTGCCCCAAATTTTCTCACTTTGAGAAGAAAGATTTACAGAGAATAATAATTAAGCTTTTTCAATATCAGAGGTTTACCAAGGCCTCCACTATAACAGTATTGTTACCAGTCTTTCTGTATTTGATGGCTTTTCCTGAAATCCTCAAATTTTAGAGCAAGATGATTTCAGGAGTATCTCAACTTTAATTTAAAAATACGCTCTCCTTCCTCACTGCAGAGAGTTTGTTAGTATACAGCATATTTGTAGAGAAAAAATGGAATCCATGAACTAAATGTGTTCAAAAGCTAAAAGTAAAACTGAAAAAATGTCTAAATAATTATTTAACTTTGAAAAGCTGATGATTTTCAGGGAAGTGGGGATGTGCAAGTCTTCATATTTGAATTGTTGGAGCTGTGAAGACTGCTGTTTTCTGAATCTAATTCTGTAATCTCTTATGCTGATTTAGAATTTTACTGACATTTGGGTAAAATTTATGCTAATAAACAGAAAATAAGACTGCTGTCTGTTAAGTTTGCAAATAATCTCATAATTTTTTTATTTTTTTTTTAAACGTACTGCCTGAATTTATAAATACAGATGATAAAGAACTCTCTTGAGCCCATTCGAAGCACACGCAGGCAAATAAACAAATCACAGATAACACTTGGTTTACCTCTGAAGGAGGCTCCAACTTCTAATTTACCAATCCAGTGACAAGAGCCTGTCAAAATAAACATAAGTGAATCACTGGATTTCCTTATGGTGTTTGAATTTATGTTTTTGCCAGCAGCGCAATATTCTATGGTCGGGTTGTTTATTTTTCTTTTAAGAAAGAACAAGAGAAGGCCTCTGTCATTTGTGTTACATTTGAAAGCCGAGTGGTTATCCATTTCTTTATGATAAGGCCCGAGCTAGGGCAATTACGTTGTCTTTAATAAACCTTCCTGATTAGCCTGCATGCGGGAAACGGTGGGGTTTTTTTTCTTCCAGTCTATAAAGTGCTGGGGAAAGTCTGCTGCCTACCTGGGTGGCGTAGGAGAGCAGCACAGCTGGCCTTTGCAGCCCAAGCTTGCTGGCGCCCTGCCTGTCTAAAATGCCGATGTTGCTGTTATTTTTATCTGCTGATAAATGCACAGCGCTCTCCCTTCAGCAACCTTGTTTTAAATTAGAAGCTCTAATGTAAATTACACCTAAGCACTGTTCTATTTCTGCTAAAAATTAAAAAAAAAAAAAGTGCACATAACTCGGCTTCTTCCTACCAAAACTCATCTGATTTGACTCATCTTATGTATAACAATAACATCCTCCAAAACAAAACAAAACACCCCAACTCCAAGCCCCTAAATATTTTTTTGTTCTTTGGCATCACTGCTCTGTTTCATATCGGCAGAGATTAAATTCTGTGGATGTTAGCTCTGGGTCGTGGCGTTTTGTTAAGGAAAGTTCAGACGGAATGGTTTTGCGTGCCATGGGGGCAGCGGCGGGGCGGTGGCGGTGGCGAGGCAGGGCAGCGCGGGCAGCGAGGAGCCGGGAGGCAGGCAGCTCCATCGTGCGGGTCCCCCTGCACGGGCGGCAGCAGGCAGCTTTCGGTCCTTCCGACCTCCCCCCAGGGCCGACTTTTGTCAGGAAACGTCTCACCGCTACCCCTAGCCAAGTACCGCAGGTTACACGGGGGAAAAAAAGGCAAGTGGCTGTATTGCCAGGAGGCTTTTGATTTTTTTTCCTCGTGATCTGTTGGAAGTTAGGCTCTTGGGGAAAGGGTCTCATCTGCAAGGTAAGGTAAAGCTCTGGTGCTGCTCTGTGGGGGGGCAGAGGGGAGCCCTGTGCTCCTCCATGCCCTGGAGAGCATTGCCGTGCGTGACGGGGTCCATGCTCATGGGGAAGCAAAGCAAAGCTTCCTCAAGAGGCACCCGGCGCTCGGGGTATTTGGTGGCAGCAAAGTAGGCGTTTTCTTTATGCACCCTCTGGTTACGAGTGTTCTGCCTCACAGGGCGGCCTGCTGAGTGGACGGGCTGGAGCAGTTTGCGCCCGCGCTCCGAACACCGCCCGGCAGCGCCCAGGGTGCTGGTGCGCCTCTGGGGCAGTTCGCGGGGCCCCTCGTGCCCAGGGCTGCGGCCACCTCGCAGATCCCTTTGCACCTCCCGAATGGCCCGGACTGGGGGGATCCTGTGCGACCCTCTGCTCCCCCGGGGCTGGAACCTTTCCGGAAGCTTGTCGTCGGCTGTAAAACCTCGCTCTGGCCCCTCGCGCCTCAGTATTTGCAAGCGTTCAGGACGAGGCAGAAGGGACTGTTTTGTCCAAGGCTTCGACTGTGAATAATCGCCGAGGAGGTGGGTTTTTTGCTGTTTTTTTGTTTTGTTTTGTTTTCTCCCCTCCCCTGCTCACTCGCTAATTCAGTTAGTTTTGTGTGCTGCTTGGTTTTATATTTGCTGTTGTTATATTTATAAAACATATGTTTTATTTTTTACTCTGTACTTTCATGCCAAAGTGTATAACAATAAATTCTGCTTATAAGTGCACAAGTATTATAAATGTGGCTTCACAAGTTCACATTTAAATTTTAAAAGGTGGACTAGGACCCTGCCCAGTTAAACACACGGTATTTCTGAGTTGCGAAGAACCCCAGCAAGCCTCAATAAACCTGTGTTTTAAGTGCTGTTTCTGCACATGTTTTTGAACAAACCTGCCTGCTCAGGTCTATTATTTTTTTCTCCTTCAGTAAGGCTTTTTGCGGGATTGTGAAGAGAGACCGGCAAGGACAGCTTTGGGTGGCCTCAGGCACACGTGGTATTCCAATACGATCTTAAACCCACACACAAACCACACACGAGCTTTCACACGGGGGCTGGGGAGATTCAAGTAGCACCCGGGAGGGCGAGGACTGATCACTGAACTGAGCGTGTACGTCACGCAGGTGGGGAGCGCAGTGCTTCGGTAGCATTTGCCATTTCCCAGTGGCGGCAGTGGTGTTGGTGTAGTCACCTCTGCTCTGTGGGCAGCTTTCAGCTCCCCCCTTGCCTTTTCTGGCCCGGGCACAGAGGAGGGGGGCAGGTTGCCACGTGGCTGTCTTTGGGGGCAAGTTCCCACTCGTGAGGTGCTCCCAACCCACAGCCGATCCTGCCAGAGATGGCAGGAGCCGCTGCGTTTGGGTGCGCCTGCGGTGTGCTCCAATGGGCTCGCCTCAGCCCTGACACCCTGCCCGGGGTTCGGCAGCCTTTTGACACTGGCTCTTTTGCTGACGAGTACCAAGTGTGACGAATGGCTTCTTCCCCTATTCCTGACTATTAAACGTAACATCCGCCAAGGTAACCGGATGCCACAGGAATGTGAGTGTGGTTGGACCAGTGTATCTAGCCATGGCTCTCGCAGATCCACCCCCGTTTTAAATTATGGTAAAGCTCCATCAAGTCTGATGAACTGCATTTTTTCAATGGCTGGCAAGAAATTTAAAAATTGTTAGGGAAGCATAAAGGTATTTAAGAGATCACTTTAGTGATGCTAAGACATTAATATTGACTAAAAACGTCCTGTGTTGTCATCTTGCACTCTTCGTGTGTTCATATTCAGACGTTGCCTCTTGACTTGCTCTAAGGTCACAAAGTCTTGGGAAAGCTCAGGCCTCGCTGGAAGCCTTCAGGTAAAGTGCGTGGAACTGCACCATTTGTGCTTGATTTTGAACAAGCATGAAGTATCTTTGATCAAAGCTTATGATTCAGTCTAGTTTTAAGAATTTAGAGGGGCTGTCAAAGAAGTTTTCTTTGATACTGAAGTTATTTAAACTTGCTTAAAACTCTGTTAGAACAGTTTTCAATTTCAAAGTTCATTTTCTCCCGTGTTACCGTAGCCCTTTCCTGGGCTCACAGCTAAGCACAACTGGCTGTAAACGTACCCATTTGCCTAACATTTGTTAATAACTACTTGCATGATATCCAGGACAGATGTCTCAGGAAAAAGTAAAGTGAAGAAACTGAAGACTGTGCAGTTGGCTCTCGGGGCTAAAACTTTGCTCACAAAACTTATGGCCCCTACTGCAAATGACCTTTGTTTTATCGCTGTGGCTTTTCAGTCCGTTTGTTAGTGTCCCAAAGCATGCCTGCGCCCGGAGAAAAGCCCAACACAATATCAACATCAGGTGTACTGCTGTTTCTTAAAGTAACGCAGGTGTCCCCCAAAGAGAGACTGAAATATCTTGGTTTCCGATGAAAGTGCCAAAGCAAAGTAACGAACGTCAGGCGCGCCTCTGTGCGTTCCTGCTCTGTTGGCCGGCCTCTGTCAGTGCTGAGGGGCGGCGTGTTCTTAGCAATGAGACAGTGGGACGTAGAAGAGAGTCAGCTACAGGTAAGATAAACACAAGTTTTACTAGACACCAAAGGTCCCTCTAAGGATGCTTAGAGGCAGCTATTTGTGGCCTGATTCAAAGTCCAGTAAAGTAATTACGAGTGTTGTTTGCCATTGACTGCAGCACACAGGTAGCTGCTTTGTTGAATGGGGACTACGGTTTGGGAAGGAAAGCAGTAACTGTTTGAAAGTAGCTAAAGGGACTATATGGAAATAGCTAAGAGTCCATATGAATTAAAAAACAGCAGGAAACTGTGGCTACTTCTGCTGCAATGATATTGGAATAGTCATGTTAAATACATGTTATGATTTTCCAAAGGATCAATTAGGAATATCCACTAACATAGATTCTACAGAATTTTAGAATCTGTTTATTTAGGATGTAGTGTGTTAAAAAGCATCATTGCTATTTTGGAATAGACATCTTAGATCCCCTCCTGAGATATTTCATATCTTCATAATTGAAGTGAGAAAATATTTTAAGACAGGAAGATATTCTGTATGGCCTGAAGTCTAGTGTTGAACGTTTTACCTTGTCAAGGTGGGTTTTTTTTTCAAACAGATACTGAAGTCAGAGTATAATTCTTATGCCAGTGTCATGAAACCTTTTTCCTTTGCTCTAGTCTGCCATGGAGGTGTAAGAATGTGGAAGCAGGTGCATCCATTAGGGGTTTGGGTTTTTTTTATACGGTAGGAGATTTCTGAAAGAAGGAATTTCTTTTTAATTATAAACAGGATTGTGTTACCTACTAAGGCATGTGAATACTTCATTATTAAATAAAGGTGGTAGTATTTGTGTGGTGATAACAAAATACCTTGTAGCTGTATTGAGCATAAATTCCCTGTCTTTGTCTTTCTCAACTCCATTGCTTCACAGCCTAATCAGAGTGAAATAAAAAATTACCAATTGTTGCTGCTAAGGATTTTGGATACTCGGCTTCTGCAGCACTCCTTCACTCTGCTCCGCGCCTGGGGTGTTAATGAGCCGTCCACAGGGAATGTTCCTGCAAAATGGATGGCACAGTGATGTTCACTAATACACCAGCATGTGCATGTGAGAGCAAAATAATTATGCTATCTATATATCAAGGCTAAAAGAACATTCTCTGAGGGCCTCGGGTTTGCTTACTACATTTTCAGCCATTGGTTTCAATGGGTGTCTCACTGGAAGGAAGTGCGGTGTATTCCTGGTAAACACTGCCACGCATTAAAAATGATTTATACTTTATTTAGCAAGGCTTTTCTACCTATCAAGTGCATTTGAACATATCCTTCTCAAGGAAAAGCATTTCCATCACTACAAAGTTAACGGGTAAAAGTGCCATGGTCCCTCCGCAGTATGGGTGATCTGCACTAGTGGTAAATACGAACTGAATAACGGGGCATTTTCTGAGTGTGGGTCTTCTCTCTTGTCTGGTGGCCTGCACTGGAGGGATGCACTGTTGTGTACTTGGAGAGAGTTCGTTGTGCGTTCCATGCAAAATGACCCTAAATGAGAAAAACCAGGATTTGGCTCCTCTTGAGGATTTGTGTACTGAGAAATCCTGTGCGTGAACATATGTGTTGTTTCTGTTGAACAAAAATAGTCTGATGGGATGTGTGTGAAAGTAGATGAATTAAATTTTTCCAGAACTTGTCTCTGTTCTAGGGTATGTACAGGAATTTCATTGCACTGAAGTATTAAAGTATATGATTTGGATCCCAGCTCTTGTTGGATACGTTGTTCCCCATTTCATGCCTCTGAAGTGCAGTTTCAGCCTAGAAATTGGGGGATCTTCCTGAAAATATACCAGAAAGATCTGGGATCACAGTGTGCCCTAGAAAAAATGTGCAGAAAGTGCTTGAGCAGAGTGAGTGCTGATCTTACACTACAGTTCACTTTAGCTCTATTTTTAGTCCATACAACAGTCTTGATTGAATTGCAAAGCAGAGAAAAATGTATGTGATTGTGAATTATAGTAATCTGTTAAAATGAAGGTTCACTCTTTTAAGGTTGACTCCATGTGGTTTACATTGTTAGCTTCTGAGTTACATTGTTTAACTTGGGGGATTTGGATAGATTAATTGGATAAATTTATTGGATAAATTAATTTGGATAAATCTCTTTGGAGAAGTACCACCCTTGGCTGGAAATTGTAAGGGAGTTCTTAGCTGAGGTATTTGCAATGCCCATTTTCTTTGTTGTTTCTTGGAATTAGAATGACCTTGCAAATTTTCAGTATTGGCATAGGCCTAGGTGGTAGCAGATATTTTTTCCATGCTATTGTGCACTGTCTCTGTGACTGGGTTCAATTGCCGTTAGGAGATCCTGACTGTTTTCCAAATTATAGGTTTCTCCTGATTGTTATTCACCGTAACACCCGTTCCTGCAGAGAGAACTTGTTTTTTCCTCATCATTTCCGTGACATATCCTAAAACTGGTGTTAGCATTACGTGGAAATGCCAACATGATAATCGGAGTTGTATGAATTGAACCATTTCTACAAGAGTCTCAATAACCTGTGCTGGCGAATGAATGTGATAGTGAAGGCAGCAAGGGCGTATTGCTGGTGGTTAGCTCCGGTTCAGTAGGCAACGAATCGGGCTGTTGCGGGCCATGTTGTGGGGCCTTTGGGTCCGAATCTTTTCTTTGCCTACGGGAAAGTTATGTGCAGTCCTGGTCCAAGGACAGCATTGCACACTACAATTTATTGTAAGCTGAAAGTTATTGAATTTTTTTTTTTTAAATAGGTCAGAGGAAATGGGACCTTTCAGCAGTTTCCAAATACAGAAATTTTTTTTTTTTTTACCAGCTCAGTGATTTTTGTAACAAATTTTGTAATGGAAAGATCCAGTAGTTTAGGGAACTACACTGATTGAAGGTCTGACTTGCAGCGCCTCTGATGCCCTTTTTTTCTTTATTGAAACCTGTTGTATGTTGTAATACCGTAACTGAACTCACAGGAAGATTCTTGATTTTATTGCTCTCAGAGTTAACATCCTTCCTTCAAGTTTAATCAAAATATGAAAAAAAAACCCCAACCCTGTATGAGAAGCCGTACGCTGCAGTTGTGCATGTTTTATATAAACTGCTTCAGAATAATGTTCGCTGATGAAGTGGCGTGAGCAGAGCGGTAATGTTAGGTAGGGTTATAATACCGAAGGAAAAGGAAGTCAAATTCATCTCAGAAATAACGTTAGGAATTTGCTCGTTGTCCAGATGCCTTTAAAGAAGAGGTGGCGGGGGATGAATTCAGGTAGGCCAAAGCAGGCTCCTTCAACGGTGCCCTGCACGTACCACCAGCTGAGGAGATGGTGCACTGGCGGGTAGGAGCAGTGTCCGCGTGGGAAGCGCGTGCGGCAGCCTGCGAAGGAGAGGTCGGGGCAGTGCTCGGAGGAGCTGCGCAAGGGGCCAGCTGCGCGGCGTGACCCTGCTTTCGGCTGCCACCCCTGGGGATGGCGACAGTGGGCAAAGGGCTGAGTCCTGGTGGCGCGGAGCAGCACTGCGTGGCTCTTGGCTGTCTGAAAAACTGCGCTCTTGTCTTCAGGTAAAGAGCAGCACTCGCTAGGTGGGACTGTATGCTGCTAACAGTGGGTGAAATCCTAACCCTTTGAGGGCAGCGGGAATTTTGCTTTTGGCTTCTGTTGAGACCGAGATTCACTTCATTTTACTGCAGAACAAAAACAACATGTTTTCTGTAATACGTCTTCTGTAATATGTTTTTGGTAAAACATTATAAAACACAAAATGGTCATTTGGCAATTTGAGAAGGAAAGCTGATTTCAGCTAACCTAATTAGTCCAGTTTTACTGTGTTTTGCCTTGATAGGGAAAGCAAAACCCTTCTTGTCCTTCCTCTCAGAGCTGGCTCTAGGGATGTGCAGACTGCTCGTGCCGTGCGTGGAAGGAGCAAGCCCGGAGCTGCAGGCCCTGCAGCCTTTTCTCCTTTATATCTTTGTGTTAGGGTGCACAGCCCTGTGGCTTTGCAGGGGAGAAGGTCATCTTCGTCTCCAGAAATATTTACATCTACCCGTTTCCGATGCTGATAGAAAGTCTGTCTTCACGGTAATGGTTCATTGCTACCGGTGTGAACATGCAAGTTGCCAGGACCTGGCTGGCAGGAGGAAGGGGGCAGAGGAGGATGGTTATGGGCCAAAGCGCGGTTTTCACAAGTGAGTGCAGGCCCATCCTTTGCAGAACTGCTGCCGAGGTTCAGGTTTGCTTGGTTTTAACAGAAAGAACAGGAAAATGTATTTCAGGGTTACTTTGATATTAACCTTATGCGCGGTGGGCTGTGGTGGCCGGGAAGTCCTCTCCCTTTTCACCCGGCATGGTCTTTCCCTGGGGCACCTCGGGAGGTGAGGTCCCTGCTCGCTGCTGACAGCGAAGTGCACTGCTCCATCGATCAGCACCAACCAGCCACAGTTTGTGGACTGATCCATGGACTGATTCTGCACCTCAGCAGTATGAATCCAAGTATCTTTGCTGTGGAGGTGACAGTAGAGTTATTTTAATATAGACTGCAGTAGTTTAGGTTAAAATAAGTTTTGCCCTCATCCCCGGTCCTATGAGAACATCAGACCCTTGGAGATGGTGTCCATTCATTTTGCTAAAGCTGTGATATTTCTGCTTGGTTGCAAATCATCATAATTGACATATTAAACATTGCATCGTGTTTCCCGCTGTAGTCCAAGTGGTGACACTTCTGCATATTTCAAAGGAATTATTACTGTTGTAAATTATTTTAGGAAATGTTGAATATGATCTAGCTCATTTTTAAGACACTGATATGTTTGTGGCAATATTTCACTTGGAGAAGCTAAATTTTTTATACAGTATTCTCTAGATCCTGCTAGAGTCAGTAAAGTTTGAATCTGTGAGAAGTAGTGGGATTATTTAACTATTACTTGCAAAATAAAAAAAGGAAAATTTGAAAGCTGTGCTAACTCTAATCTAAATCCGTGTGTCCGCTTTTGGACAGGGAGAGCAGAAGGGTGGATTTCATGCTCACTTGGGCCATGTAGACAGTTCTTTATACAACCAAGTAGGTTTAGATTATTGCGTTTGTAGTGTGCTTTAAAGCTAGAGCTTATTTATATCAATTGTCACAAATCAGAGTCCTTGCGTAAAGCCAAAATGTGTTTATAGGGCTCTGTTATCTGTATTTGCCATGTGTTTTCCAGTTTCCTTGATGGCAGAGTGAGCCCACCTGCAAAATAAAATAAATGCCATCTTGCTGGGAGTGCAAGCACAGGCAAAAGCTGTAAGGCTCCCTTTATTGCTTTCATGTCTTTGCTCTCTCTTTACTGCATGATTGCAGTTTGCGGGGGGATTGAATTTTGTTTGGTTTTAGGAGGTAGAGGGCCTAGAAATGCCTCCAGGAAATGAAGAGGCAAATCACCAAAGGGAAAGAAAAAAAGAACCTATATTTCAGTGTTGCTTAGTCTTGAGGTATTTGGTGGTGTTCTTCAGAGTTAGTTGACTGGCTTGCTTTTAATTTTTACTTCAAATATAAGTTTTTAGCTTTAATACCTAACATGAGTGAGCTCTGCACATCCAGAATCGCTCTTTTCTAAACCACTCTTGCCGATGATTAGTTATTTCAAGTTATAACAAAAAAAAAGTTGGCACGTTGCACAAAAATGAGCTGACTTATCACTTCATATGTGTCTGAGATAAAATAAAAAACAAAATAAGAACAAAACCGCTAATATTTGAAACTGTGGCTGAGAAGAAAACACGATGGCTTATTTTGTTTGAAAAGCTATCCATTCTTGCAATGAATAGATGAATGATGTGGGCACTGGTTGACAGTGGGTTTAGATGGTTTTGTAAACACTGGAATGGAAGGGCAGAATGCCGACTAGGCACGCCGAGCCCAGCAAGTCTCGTTAATAATTCAACTTTTTTTTGTTGTTGTTTTCAGTGTGATTTGATGCATCTGTTCTGATTTCTTTGTATATATACATTATAAGCTTAATTAAAAGCTCTTGAGTCTGTTTGTGTTTTAACAAGCGTAGAATAAATTTTATTTCTGAAGCATGAGATGGCTAAAACTGCTGATCATAAATTTTTTTGTTAATTTTATTCACTTCAAACAACATCACAGGAGAGATTTAGAGGAAGAATTCTGTATTTTAGAAGAGATAGCTATTTAAGCTCATTAATTTAAATGTGTTGCGGATGTTTCTGCTTATTTTCTCCTTTGGAATAGTAGAGATCAGTGAAAAGTCATTTACTTTGGCTAGACTAAAGATACAGTTTTGTATTAAAATAACTATGAGTAGTTTAATTCAAAAAATTTTTGTTATCTATACATTTTTATTCTTTACGTTTTCATAGATATTATATCCAGGGATGCTGTTACAAAGCATGAACTGTACTGCCTAAAATGTATTCTTTTAGAATTGAGGGAAATGTTTTAATGTGGCTGTCTTCTGTAAATTTTTTTCCCTCTAGAATAGGAGAAAAGATGGGTTGGGATCACGTGCCTAGTTTGGTGGAAGTGAAATGTCAGCTTGTGACTGGAATTGTCGCGGAGAGGCAGCAGAAGACCCATGAGAGCACATTAACTTTTAATAACTAGCAGGTAGGGGAGGCGAAAAATGAACAAAGGTAGTAGAGCCGGAGGCACCGAATGGTGTGTCAAGGGGCTGTAGGCAGGAGCTCTGCGCCCTGGACCAGGGGAGGTGGAGTCCACCATGCCTGTAACGCAGACACAGGTTGTGCTGTCAGAAGGAACATTTATGTCAACTTTGCTTTTCCTCTTTTTGAAATGCACTCCAAACAATCTTTGCAAGCATCAGCTAGCCGTGGCGATCCCAAGAGCAGAGGCAGAGATCTAGACTCACATTCAAGACATAGTAACTCAGCATGAACTGTGGCACTGGAAGAAGTCACCTTCGCCCACTGCTTTTGGCCACTTACTTTCAGCCCCGCACCATGACTTGCTTGTAGCAACTGTTGGTAAACCACGCAATACCCTGAGTTCAGGAACACAGAGAACTCAAAACTAGATGCTTTATCCCCACTTAGGGTCGTTTTTGGTTGGCTCAGTTGCCCAGTACTTCTTGTTGTGCAGCCGCACAAATGGCTGGGATGGCACGGCGGAAGCGCAGCCCCAGGACAGGGGAGGCAGCAGAGGATGGCAAGAGGCAGAGACAGCTTCTCTGAGTAGCGTCCAGGTGGGAATTTATGGAGACGTAGAGGCGAAGCACACCTTGGGGAATTTTAGCAGTGTTACTTAGTTATTACTGGGAAACAGCTAAGCCAAGAAAAAGTCGACTAGTCAGCAGTTAATAAAACTGATACATTTTTATTACAGATAAATATTTCTTTTTCTACTGTTTGTATAGTACTACATTTTCTACTGTTTTACTTACTTCTAGCTAGAATCAAAACATTTACTTATTTCTTGGAAGTGGTTTGATAATGCCACGTGAAGAACCTTCTATTACAGATTTCTATCCATATCGTTCCATTTACCTAGATCAAATCTATCAAAGCGTTTATGCTTAGAACGGTTGCATTGTTAGTGAATTTCTCTGTATTTCTTTTAAAAAGTGTTCTAGTGGTTAGCCTTGCTTCTTGAAAATTGCATGCGAAATTGCTATAAAACAGCAGCTCAATTCAAAAGATACACAGCCCGTGTCGCTACATGTCTTTGGTTAGGCTCATGCATTAACCTATAATCAGTTTAAGCAAGGTTTATAATCTGTTTACAATTCCATTTCTTTATCTATAACATTTTTCTTGGAAGACCAAACTATGTTTGGCAGTGCACGTCGTGTTTGAGAAATAAAATCAAATTTGTTTAATCCTAGAAAGCTGGCCCATGTTCTATTAATGAAAAACCTCATGTCATACTGCTGTCCAGATTATGCAGCAGGAATGACCACTAACCATCAATTACCTCTTTCAGCACATATTGTATAGTTAAAGCACTAGCTAGATAGGAAGATGCATGAAAACAGATCACATGACCTCCTGGTAGTCCAGTCTGCTCCTACATAGTATTACTATCTAATTTCAGATATTTTCCTGTTTTTCTTGGTATGTCTAAAGGCTGGAACATTTTTACTTCTGTATCTCTAGGGCTATTTATTGACATTATTTCAATGATGAAGGAGATGACTTACGTAAAGTGGAAGAATAAGATAAGTTATCTGCAATTCTATAAAAGTAGCCTTTTTGCTCTGCTTCATAAACTGCTGGCTAGCAGACGTGGTATAAAGAGTGTTTGCAAATGTGTATGTTTTGTATAAAAGCCAGGGAGCGGAACAGATATTATTTTGGGATCTGTGCCTAATGCAATTTTACAGTAGTAACTAAATCAGACAATGCCCTCAATATTTGTTTGCTTTTTTGCAGTGAAGTAGGGATAGTGTGGATATTGTCAAATTGGAGAAAAACATTGAGAAGTAGCATATTTACCTGCTTTACTTAAGTATTTCCTCTCCCCTACAATTTATTGATGACCTTTCAAATCCTTTCCAAGTTTACATTTCTTTAATTCTATGAATATATTTTTTAAAAAAGCTCCAATTTACTTTTCTTCCACAATAGTAAGTTATAGGAGGGAGTACTTGTAGCCATAAGTAAAACTTCTAGGTTGGAACAGTAAAATATTCAAAACTGATGACCTGCAGAAGAGCTTAACTTCAGTTATCAGTAAGGAATTTATGTAACATCTCATCTGTTTCCATAAACCTGGGAGGAAAATCCTGACAACCTCATCACATTAAATACACATGCTGTTTTTTTTTTTTAATTCCCTAACATGGGATAATTCGATCTAATTGTGCAGCTCTGAATCATCAGATACTTTTTCTTTGAATAAGAGAGCTTGTTGTTAACTGTCAAAGTCCAGGAAACATGAAACAAGACAGCCAAAAGTTTCTGAAACTGTGTAGAAGGCATAGCTAGAACTCTGGATAATCCTTCTTGCTGTGTACATGTCTGATCCTTGAAGAAAGATGTCCAACTGATGCGACTGAATTACCGCTGTTGGTTTGCCTGACTCCTTGGCTTTCCTTTCTTAATTATTTAACATCAAACAAAGCCATGTTGGAAGGAAACTACCTTTAGAAAGGCAGTTTCCTAAGGCAATGCTTGACCCAGGAAACCTGGAGTTGATATGCTGGTGCTATCATCTAGTTATGATGATGTACAGCAGCGGAAGATAAGTAAATGAGGCAGTGCTTCACTTGATGGCATTGATGAGATGAACTTTGTGCAAAGTTTATATGTCAGTTTATCAAGAATGTGAAATGTCCTGATATCGCTTTTTCCTAACTGCCCTTTTCTTATTACTTAGTTCCTTTTTGGGAGATGGTTTTAACATTGGGATGCTGGTTCTTCTGCTTAACAGAAGAAGACTAAGAAGAGGCAGAACTCAAATGTGTTTTTTTGGAAAGGAAGTTGAGTATTTGAGTGAAACAGATTGGAGATAAATTATTGACAGAACAGAAAACTCAGTTTTAAAATCATCAATGTGTAAAGTCTCCCCCTGTAGCACTGTTGCATTCATTCTCGTGCCCACCTGCAGTTGATGTGATCCTCTGTCATGGAGCTGCTGCCTTGCAGAGGTCTCTCTACAGGCATAGAGCAGAAGGTGGTTCCTTCACGCCGGCGTCCCTGTGAAGGCTGCCTGCCCTTATCAGTCAAGACGACGCTCCTTTTCTGTGCAAGATTCCCAGTCTTTTTAATAAGCTATTTGGTTTGAGCTGTAATAGCTAAACCGAGATGATGAGTCTGTACCTGGGAAGAAGTGGAGAGATGAATCAAAACGGCCGAGTGGAGCACTGGCTGGCTGCCTGCGCCCCACGTCTACGGTTACAGGCAAGGTATGCCGGGGCGGGGGGTCTGCCTGCCAGCGCGCAGCTCTGCCTGAACGTCTGCGCAGGCCTTGCCCTTCCGTATCGCTGGGCAGTCGCGGACTGAGGGTGCTGTTCGTTAAACAGGGGCGCTCGACCCGCAGCGGCAGGATGTGCAACCAGATGCTAACGGAGCGGGAAATAACAGCCGCGGCAGAGCCTGTGCAGGGGGCGCGTCGGAAGGTTACGTCCCTTGGCGAGAGCAGAAACTGCCTAGTGCTGAAGTTTGGAAACCTGATTATGCTGTCAAGGAGCGGCTGGGGTTTGAAGGCCGACACGTGACGATTTGATTTACAAGGAATGAGAGGAGGAGGAGGAGGAAGCAGTCGTTTCTTCTGGAAATGAGGCCAGCTCTGTGCTGTCGATTTGCAGCTCCAGAATATGGAAAGCGCAGATGCCGGTTCCCCTCTCACATACATTTTGCTGAATCGTGAGCAGCGTAATTTCTCTCAGTAAAGTTAACGTTTGTGTGTTTCAAAAGCAAGTGGAACGTGAAACACCATCCGTTTCGAGAGAGCTGTTGTTTCCTCCCCGATCTTTCCTCCGCCACAGCGTGTCGGCCTCCGAGTGCGATTCCCTCCTGGAACTTTGGGCTTTTGTGTCTAGAAATCTAGCTTTTAAAATACTAATAGCTTGATGAGTAAGTGCTTCCTTTTTTTTTTTTATTTGATTCCAAAACACCGTTTCTTCCTTACTGATTTTTTTATTTTCATGGTTGGTGTTTTAATGAAAAGATCTTTCCCAAGATTTACAAGCAAACAGTCAAAGTTTATAGTGGAAGTTTGGATAAGCAGCTGAGCTACAGACTCTAGATAACATTGATGCTTATAAATCAGCTTCGTGTTGTTTCTGAGCCACCGTGCCAGCTAGCGGAATTTAGCTCATGAAAAAATATTTAGCAGAAATCAGAGCATGACTAGTACTTTGTGGGAAAGATTTGTGCAAACAAAAATGGCCAGGAGAATTCAGGTCTATGACATAATATTTAAAAGAATAAAATCCAAAACTATTCCTACATCACATAACCTTTTCCCTAAGGAATAGTATTATGTAGAAGGAGGAACATAGCCTTTGTGAAAAACATCAGTGACCAAAATTCTGCGTATTGGAGACATCTACAGGGAATGTATTTTTTGAATTGAATTATCTTACTCATGCAAGCTGCTTTATTCCAGATAAACAGAAACAGACAGGCTGTAAGCAGATTATTAAGATGTTCTACAATTAAAGAAAACTCTTGGAAATGCAAACTATTATTTCGATTTCGTATGTTCCCAGTTCAACCTTAAGTCTGCCAGCACAACCGTATGTAAACTAGGCATTTTAAACATCTGAGTTACACAAGACCTAAATAACTAGTACACAGCAGTGATTTATTCAAAATTTAACTTAAGCATCAGAATAAAGTTTCCGTCTAAATTAAATTAAGCAGTGGGAGTTGAAGTTATTCAGCACTTAGGCAGGAACACTCAGCATCTCACAAAATCAGTCTTTTAGTAGTCACAAGCAGCAGAGATTCTGCAAATAAATTCCTTATATCACAGAGCTGTTAGCTGTATTTCGTGTATTATAAGGAAGTAGGACACGGAATATATAAGGTTGTGTGAATTCTCCAGTTTCAGATTTTGCATCCAGCACTGTGATTTCTTTTAGAGTGGAGACAACGGATTGTAACATAGAAATAGATTGCCACTGCCACATAAGAATAATTATTTGAAAATTCTAACAACAAAAGGTGAACGGAAGATGCTATAAGCAGCGTCAGTAACGAAGAACAATCACAAGAAGCAATATATAGGCCACGTAAGAGGTACATTTAAAAGACCAGCGCAATTCAAGTCCCATTGCGTTTGCAGACATGAGAGACAGTGAAAGAAATTATTCGGATAATTTCAAGAGGAATAGTGAGTGATCAGCTAATGCTTTCAGACATCTGCTTTTGATAAGGAGATAACACGAAGCAGCAAAGAAAACATGCTTATGACACAGTAAAGGGTGGGGTGAGATTTTTCATCCCTTTGTGAAAGGATATATTTCAAATAATTTTCCTGAAAAGATTGTAGATTATTTTCGTGTTTTTGTAATTTTGCACCTATCTTGCTATACCAATAAGCAATTGGACTTTGTCCATTATTAGGTTGCTCTGTGGTTTTTAGGTGTACCCAAAGCCACACCTTCACACAGCCCATAGCTAAATTCACCTCTTGATGAGGACAGTTCTTGAAAATTAATATGTTCGGTGACAAAGCAATCATTTTTTGTAGGCAAAAATGCAGTATATGATCTTTAAATGACATAGATCAAGGAAGAAACATTCCAATACTTGCTGAGCTTGGGGGGTTTCATATTGCAAAATTAATGACCTTTTTAACCTTGGATATGTATATGATTTTATGTAAAATAAAGACTGTGTATGTATTTTTTTATTCCTGGTCTGAACATCATAGATGCATGATTTAAATTATACATGTATAAAGAAATTTGTGCATGGCCCTGTGTGTATACGTTTGGATGGTTTGCATGTATTTATATGCAGAGCTGCTCTTTGATTTGGGCATGTTAGTGATACTCAAGATACATGATCCGTTGTGCAACAGCATTTTCACTTTGAGGTTAGAAAACTTTCCCCTGGAAAATTGTACTGCTTTATTTTATATTGGTGATTGCAAGTCACATTGAGTTGAATCCTCGTAGACTAATATTTGGTGAAATCAGTGTTCATTGAGAAATTTGAGGAAAAGCTTGGTTTTCAAGAAGCAGCTGTGTAATACTAAAGGTAGCCATATACTTTCTGAATCAGTAGTGAAACAATGATGACGTGAAGTTCCACTGTAGGTAGAGCTAAACATATTACTCTTTATATCCCCACTTATACTTGTTTTTTCATTTTTGATAGTACAACGTGGTTTCTGTGTTGTATTGTATTCATGACTTGACCACAGTAGTTTGTAAATAACCCAGAGAATCCTGGCCCTGAGAAGTTGTCCATTGAAACCTCCTGGGTGTATCAGCAAGCTCTACGTCAGACCACCCTAGATAGCTGTTGACAAAAAGCAGCCTATTAATTAAAGGGATTAAAGACATTAAAGAGGAGTAGAAAAGATTTAGAAAAAAGATTTAGAGCAGTTCATTTTAATGGATTGCTAGTTCAGAATTAAGTTGTATTACTTAAACAAGATACATTAAACTAAATCATTACTTTCTTTCTCTTTTAAATACCTTCTTTCAATTTGTAATAAATGGGGGGAAAAAACCTAAATTGAATTCCTTGCTTATTTTGAGACTAAGTAATTTAAGTTCAAAAAATTAAGTTCAAATGATTGAAGTGCCCATATATACATACATACACACACACACACACACACACACACACACACACACATGAACTGAGATTATTTAATCCATTTCCTGCCATACAATGGTACCATATCAAGTGAAATTTTGTGGGAACCTAGTATTTCGTTTTGGCAAAATTATGTCAGGCTTCACCTAAACAAATTTGCATATACTTGCTTTCCTTGTTTTGTACTGAATTCAGTGAAGTCACTTACTGTGCAAGTATCAGAAAGGATATAGGATTTTGCATCTTCAAAGTTATGCTCTTGTCCACGGGACAGAGCAGCCACAATTATGATATTATACCATGTGATTTTTAAACACCTTTCAATATAAGGCAAGTAGGTTTTTTGTCCCCTGCTCCCTTGCTGAATACTGAAATAGTTCATTGCTCTTCCCTGCATACTTCTCCATCCACATTGGTCCCCTTTGCCTTCATCGTTGCCCTGCGTAGCTCCAAGATCAGGACCTTTAAGTTGATCAGTTTTAATGTGATTGTATTTCAGATAGAGGTTTGCAGTTTGTGTTGCCATGTATAATACTTAATCCTTTACTGTGCTGTTATTATGAGAAACTCAATTTTGTACCAGTTCCCAAAGCCTTTTCTTTTTTCATTAATGGATTTCTCAGCTGTTTGTTCATTCTCTAATTTTCACTGTGTTTTCTTCCTCTTATCTACTACAGAACTGCATCCTGCTTGCCCTTCTACCCTCTGAATTTGCAGGCAGTCCTTAAACAGTCCAAATTAGTGCTGTGAATTGGAAGTAATTTCTGGTAAAGGATAAAATATACTTACTCACTTTATTTTTGTTGACCTCATTACTTTGCCATCTAATACATAAATATTTTTATAGGGTTGTTCAGATTCAGGCTGTATAATCAAGTAATTATGTGTCTTTCTGGCCAGACGGTTGCCAGCTTTAGGCACTGCCAGAAAATAGTTGTTTTAAACATACCAATGCAGTGGGTTATAAATCCTGAAGCAGACAGAACTGCCGATTAAATGAGGGTTTTACCTGGGTGGAATTAATATTAAGAGAAGAAACATGAACACTTGATCTTTTCAAATAAATGCATTTTATATGGCAATTTTTATTTGGTTCTACCTTGAAGTGTAAGGGTCTAAGAGTTTAGAGTCTGTCCTGTAGCAGTTGTTGACAAAGCAGCACACAAGTTAGTTGGGAATTATTGTTAAATCTACAAATTATACTGTGTAGAGTTTATAGATGTCACCAACTTTTGTTGACACCAAACATGGCTCTTTCTACAGAAAAGTATCTGAGAAACTGTTTCGAAACTGTTTGTGAGTGTTCATTTGTCAATTCTAAATTTGTGCTTATGTCCTGTTATGGAAGGTTTTTGATTTTGTTCTTGTTTTTACATCTCCTAGGTAATTCAGTGTAGTTCATGTACAATCAATATGCAAAGCCCAGCTCACGAGGAGTCCCAGTGTTGTTAACCTTGAGGGATTCCTGTTGAAAGGAGGATTTGGACTGATGGAGCTGTACGTCTGAAAACCAGGAGAGTTTAGACTATTGGGGCTCTCTGTGTGCAGCCCATGATAGAATTAGCTGTGGCTGTTTTAAGTTACTATAGCCGAATTCCTGCCAGCGTAAAGGATCTGCTCAGAGCATTTCTAACGCTGTGCTCCTTTGTAGTCTTAAGGTATGAGTTTGTGGAAGGAGGCAGAGACATGTGGAAAGCTCTCCCACATGGCCGTGATAAAGAGTTCACAAAACAGCAACCCAGAGAAGAGGACTGGAGTACTGCAAGGGCAATAATATCTGCACGTAGGTACATCTAGGGCTGAGGACTGCGTGTAGAAGGACAACGACCATCACTCTGGTCTATGACTTCTGAGAGGCTGTATTGGAACTGCCTGGGCTGCCTGTTGCATGAGATGGCGTTATGTCTTTCCCTTGTACCACTAAGGCTGTCTGGCTTACGTCTAGGGTGTTGGACCTCAGCACAGTCACTGGACTGGACTTGGCTCGTTGGGATAAAACGAGAGACTGGGCAAGCCTTTCTGGGATACCCAATACTTGCTCGGTGTTCTGGTGGTGCTCCTCTTTTCATCACTGAACTTGCATTACATATATAGGTATGTCTGCAACTCTGCAGGGATTTGTCCAATTGCAGTATAAAAATACTTACAGTTGCATGTGTGAAGCCTATTTCTGGGGCATTATCCAGGTCTGTGTAAACTACAACATTGCGTCCTGTTGTAAAACAGTGCAGGTATGGTTGGTTTTGTTGTTTGGCTTTGATTTTGATATGCACTGAAAATTTAGGCTTTGCTTTTGTCATTGTTTTGGTTGAATATCTTTGTGTGTGTGCTGTCAGTTCCGTTGTGAAGAATCGGGTTAATTGGCGCTTGCCATATTTTCAGGACTTTATTTCTTTTAGCTACGGTATTGCTGCTTGTCACTGGGTTATTCCTATCTGCTGGGGATTTAAGGCATGCGACTCTTGCACAGTGAGTCTCCACAAATAGCTACACTTCATATATAAACTGGGAAGTGTGTGCGCTCACATTTTCGTATAACACTTCTCTGAAAAGGAGCTGGTATGTCCCTATGTGAACAGTAAAGCAGCCATAAAGTTATGTTTGCAGAGAGCTCTGGGCGTGCAGATCTCCTTGGGCCTTCAGAGCTATCAGTGCAATAGCTCACCTGAAACTACAGCTCAGAAAATGTATGGAAGAGGTTCAGCTGCTTCCAGACTGAAACACTCTGAGAAGTTTTGCTAGCAAAACTTTGGTGGGAAAAAGCCCTACTATAGACAGAACTACAGAAGCAAAAGAGTTCTTTACCTGGCAGAAGTTTTTCCTTCAGAGAAATGGCTTAGGCTTCACTGACAAACTAACGTATTGCTGCTGCTGTTGCAAAGCAGCAAGGCTCAAAGATAGACAAGAGTCTTGAGCTTTAGGCATGGAAGAGCCACCTGCAACCGCAGCGTGACAGGAATTGAGAATTAGGGTCTCAGATATACAAAATATGAGCTTGTGATTTATTGTTGCTGTCAGTTAAATGAGGAGAAGGATTCTGCAATCCACTGTAATAGAGTTGAGATACAGAAATTAAATTTACGAGTGAAAAATGCCCTGGTCTAAGTTAAATGTAGTGGCTTATGCACTCAGTGGTAATGGTACACTTGCAATTCCTTCATCTGCACTGGACTTAAAATATGTACTTTAGTGATGAGATTAAATGAAATTTTAATGATCAGCTGGGGTTAGACAAAATACTAATTAAACCTAGGGTAGTCTATTAATATAATTAGCCTCAGGGCAAGACAATTCAAGAACTAGAAACAAATTATTTGTAGCATCCTGTCATTTCTGAAGTAAAATGTTTGAGTCTACAGATAAGAGACAGTTGCAACAAAATAAAATTCTTTGCTTAGAAATGAGAAGGGCTGAGTGTACTTCACGTATTTTGTATCTGCTGGATATTCTCTAGCTCACTCCTGACTTTCGGGCACCAACGTGAGTTCACGTGCCATTGGCTCCGCTGCCATGGACATATGGAAGTCCACTGAAGGCAGGCGCTGCACTGGTCTGCATCAACTGAAAATTTGATCCCATATATCATAAACTGCACAAAAAGGAACCCTCCTGGCGTGTATCGAAGAAGCGCTCTCTTATAACCAGTCTAATTAATTAACAAAGGAATCTGAAAGTTGAACAGAAATTGAAAAACAAAAATCCTGGAAAAGTTATTTATATGTTTAACCCTTCTGCTTTCAATTTGTATGTTCAAAAACAAGTTGTGTGGAGCATGGAGATACATTGCTCATGTTAATTCTGGACTTGTGGTTTCAATGGCAGTTGGATTTTCCTTCCTTTTTGCAGTCTTCAAAAGGAAACTTTAAGAAAGTGCTTTCAACTTTCCTAATTAGGCATATTTGATGTGTCAAACTGGGTAAAGGTGGGGGCAACTCAGGCTGCCATTCATTTCGGAAGATTTTGGCCGAGATCCATAGCCAGCCACCCTACGCTCCGCTTCTTCAGTACTGTGGTGCAGGAAGTCTTGTTAAAATACCACGGTCTTTCCTGAGCGTACTGTCATTAGTTCAAAGGAGTATTGTTCTTTTAAGCAAAAGGCCTGAAAATCTGATTTAACTCTTAGGCTGGAGTTTCAGGTTTTCTGGCTCTGTGGTGCAAAGGGCAGATGGCAGAAGTGAGGCATCTTAAAATGGTTCTGTAATAGGTAATTATAAGAAGTTTTATGTGTTAGCACTATGGAACATCGTGTTCTTAAATGTATGTGTGAATTATGCTTATTCAGTTAAGGTCTCAGTTTTTAAATTTAGATGCTTCAAACTGGAAAACACTATTTTAGGGATTTAAGATACATTTTAAAAAGCATCAGAATTGCTTGACTGGAAAACGCATTTTTGAAACTGAGTACAATATAAAGTTTATGGTCACTTTAAATCTAAAATCTCTTGTTTAATGCTTGTTTACTATATTGTTTAATGACTAATATTAAAAATTCAGAATGAAGTTGATACCAGTGAGAACTGCTGGGTTTTCTATATTTTGTATATTTAGCCATATTTAACCTTAGTGTGGCCTTATGAGAAAAATTCAACAATTCTGTCTTTGTAAAATAGTTCAAAGGTGTCTCTCTTCGAAGAAGGGCACCCAATCGAAAGTGTCTACAGCTATGTCCCTTCAGCAAAAAAAATAAATGTGAACAGCTTTTTTACAGTTGGGATTATCTTCTGACTGTTGCAGTACTGGTATTTTTGCTTTGACTTACAAATTTGCATTCTCTGCTCTGATGACGTTAATCATCAGATTTTAGTGAGAAAGTGAAGTTCAGTTGCTATTATAGACCAACTCCTCTGATCTGTGTAAGTCTTTTCTTGTCATTAGTTGAGGTAGGATTAAGCCTCAGAAGAAGCTCTGATTCATGTTCCCCGGAGAGTAACGTTGGCCAGGCAGCACAGAGATCTTTCATCGTTGTGCTTCGTAAACAGAGCCGGGACTTTAATGGAGATGCGTGATCTGTGGCTAGCTGAGGATTAATCATTTAAAAGTAATTAAGGCTGAACCTCAAAGTTAAGCAGGCTGTTTAGGAAGACATCTAAAACAGACAGAGAACCAAGAGTTCACCCAACTTTTCACTAGAAAACGAGGTGGAAGAATATGCAAAAATAGTCTCTCGTGAAAGATTTTTATCCTACTTATTGCTCAGCCTCTCCAGGGAAATACTTAATACTTCCTAATGTCTAGTAAAAGGAAAGAGGTATAAAAACAAATTAAAAAGTAATAGAAAGTAATCTCTTGAAATGCATGTGCGTGTGAGTATATATATGTATATATATATGCATGTGTATATATGTACGTATATATAGAGAGAGAGCAATTGTTTGATGAAGGTTTATGTCTTAATATAGCTTCAGCTCTCAATATATTAAAGTTTTCTTAAATTTGTGCTTTGTGAAAGAAACATACCTAAGGGAAAAAAAGATGGCATGCTCATGCTCTTAAGAATTTGACCAGGAGCACCACTTGCAGGTGCCAGAACGTCTGTCTCTGCCTGATGTTTCGGTAGCCCATGGGGGACCGTATGAGAAACGTGCTCATCGTTGCATCCATGGTGTTAAAATCCACACCTATAAAACTGGTGATGCCATAGCTCGTGCCTGGAGGCCTGCACGCGTCTGTCTTTAGTGAGTCTGTGTGACACTAAGCAGTACCGCTCGATAGGTTAACTGCATGATGAAAGGAGAGTCAGTCACCAAAATGAAAACGTCTGGAAGTACTTTTAAGAAATTGAGGGTGGCAGAATGACTGACACAGGTCCTGAGCTTGCAGGGCTCTTCTGACACTGGCGTTTCTGCAGAGCTTTATCTCCTTCCTTAAGCAGCCTTGCATCGTGGAGGCACGTGCGCGTGGGGAAAGGCGCAAAAATGCGTTTTGTGACCTGTAACGCGGCTTCGCGGTGTATTGGTGCTGCTGTGGGCTGCAAGGAGAACAGCAGCCAGCAGCAGCCAGGCCTGCTGGCGTAGGACTCCGCCAGCTTATGTCTCAGAAAGCAAACTAACTTGCAGAGAATGAAACAAGTTGAGCTGTTGATTGTGTCACAAAGCAGGGGCAAAAAGCCAAAGTCTCCCGTTTTCTTTCCCACAGACTGCAGCCAAAAAGCCCCGCAGAAATAGCTGGCCTTTTGTTCAAACGGGCAAGTGCTAGACTGTTTTGGTGGTCACATTTCCTTTACCGCCTTTATATCTGACTTTGAATTTCTTCGTGTTAAGTAGACACCGCAGAACCTTATCTCAGTGAGGTGGATGAGCTGGATGTTCTGCTCTTGAGGCCCATAGCTGAGAATACATTTTAGTGTAGGTTTACTAATGGACGAAGTAGAAACCACTGGCATGAAAAGACCGAAGCTTTTCTTCCATGGGGACTGTGCTGCTTCGTGTGACTCTTTGGGCTTATTTTATTAAATGTGAAGCTTGGAAAGGCTTTGTTATCATTCTGCTGGTCTCGCTAGGGTTTTAAGCTGCTGCATTCATCAAGCCAAGAATAATGTTGTAAGATGCATGAAGTGGATATCAAGGAGAAGAATTGTCACTGTTTTATCTTCAAGCGAGGACTGGCATTTGCAAACACTGTTACACCTTTCGTATGCTTCTTCTGTAGAAATTAAATATAGCATCACATACATAAAATTGGAGAAAAATTTCTGCTTCTCCTATAGGTCTAGGTACTATCAGCATAAAAATTAGTGGTAACAGATAAATTTAAGCACATTTCTGGATTTGTAATTTTTTATTTGTGCTAGTAAAAAAAAGTTTCCATTAAAATTTGTTGTCTAAAAATGGTGCAAAAGAGCAGTAATTCTGAGAAAGGTTTAGATACTCTATACAGAGTGTCAAAAATTAAGTGTATATATATATGTAAATAGTATATGTAATGTGTAAATTATAGTGTGGGTATATTTGTGTGTGTATATTATATAAAATATATACATGCACAGGCACCATATACTGCGAATTAGAGGTAACTCAGAGAAGAGTACAAATTATTAAGGCATTACGTTCATTGACTTATGGAGAAAGCAGGAAATACTTGTTTTTTACTTGGCTGAATAATGACCAGAAGTTGTAACAAAGCTGAAGTTTATAAAACAAGTAATGGAAAAAACTCTCTTCCAGCAGAAAGAATCTAAACACACCTTATATCCACTTATTATTTGCTGAGGCAGAAAGAGGGTAGTGACTGTGGTCATCAAAATAGGCAGCGCTTGCTGTGGACAGGACATGGTTGACTAAGCAATAATTAAATACTTTTCTCTGGTTGCCTAAACCTGCTTTCAACTCCGTAACGCAGATAAAAATGTCCTTCCTTTGCAGAAGCACTAAGTCTAGTCTCTGCTTTGTAAATACAAAACTTCATCAATGTGGAGTTTTTCGTGATGCTTTCCATGTAAATCCTCCAAGTCCCTGATTCCTAGTCCTCAGTTTCAGACTGTAATGTCCATGTTGCTTGGTACAAAGCTTAATTGTTGATAAGCGCGTGTAGGCTCCAGGACTAGTCAACAGGATCCACTTTTTCTGCAGGCAGGTGCCCCAAAAGTCAAATGATTGTTGCCTTGAGATGCCCCAGCCCATCTTTAGTTGCCACTTACCCAGATGGGCTCTTTGCTGAACAGTGAAGTCGCAGCGGGAAGGGACAAGTTACTTTTGGGATTCGGAGCTGTGCCCGTGTTTCCCTGCGCTAGGTAAAACATGCGACGCTAACGTTGGTTATGCAGAAATGCAATGAAGAATGCATTTTTTGTATCTGTCAAGGGTTTTTTAATTAACTGGCACTGCTCTAATGTCAATTAATTGCCTGACTTGTGGATGATGCTTTGTCTCAGGCCAGTGTAACACTGTGTTTTGTGTTACGAATGTAATTCAAATTTGTCACCTGACTTCTTATTATTTTTAAGGAAGCATGTAATACCCTAGGGCTGTGTGCTAAGCTTCATCGTGACATCTGTCACAAGAGACTTTCCCTGAACTGTGCGTCTTCAGTCACTGCAATATGTGTTGCGAATTCTCTTAGGCCCTGATCCAGCAGAGCACTCGGGCGTGTGTATGGCTTGAAGATCATAGCTTCAACTGTTCATTGACATCAGTGGGAATGCTGACGTAATAAAAATTATGCACATGATTAAGCGCTTGGCTGGGCAAAGGCCCAAGCTAATTCCCTTTTGTAAGCAGATTTGGATACAAATTGACACTGCATTTCTGTTTTGTTTTTATTTATTATAGGATTTTAGAGCGAAGGTAATTTAATCTACCATCAAAGACTTCGGCAAATGCAAGCTATAGAACAAAATATTTAAATATAATTATAACAGAGCCTGTCAAAAACACTTAGTGTCATGTGTTTAAGACATTACTGGGCCTACCCTCTGTTAGCTTGAGATACCTTAGAACTTCAGGAAGTACTTGAAAACAGAGAATTAAATATAAAGTAGCAGCAACATTTTTTTTTATTCCCTCTGGCTAATTAAGAAGCAGACAGAAAAACTCCAGTTAGACTCATCACAGAAAACAACACGTTATCCGGGTACTGTCTTTTTTCTTCTCGTTGTTCCTTTTGTTTTTTTGTTGTAGAAAATTATTGTTACCACTTTTTAGAATACGTTATACCAAAATTCCTAAAATTCCTACAATGGTAAAATTAACAAAATTGAAACATGCCTGGTAATGGCTACGTAATTGAGAAGTGTCATCAGTGTTCTTCAGGGATTTTGTAGGCCTTTCTGAGCAAGAAGTTTATTATTGTACTTCCATGAGACTCTCCAACATATTAATAAGCAAACTTAGTTGCAATCTCATCTTTATATTCTCTTCCTATACCAGCCAATATTTTTTCTCCTTATGAAAAAATGAATGAATATGCAAACATATGTTTGTGTGTGTGTGTGTGTATATACATATATATGTATATATATGGATGGATGTATCATCACTGCTTAATATGACTAGCTATACTTGAACCTGAGTGATGTATCATCTGTCTACATCATGGCCAATGTCTTTACAGCTTAATGTTCAAATAATTTTGCCTGTTTCAAGATCAAGCATAAAACTAACCCACAACAAACTTGAGAGGGAACTCGCATGGTTTCAAGCTAGCTGAGAATCTGGTGTGTATTCTTCGTCTCAATCTGTGAAACTACTGTGCCATATGAAATTGCTGGAGCATGAGTGAAATGTTGATGCCCATATTTGAGCTGATTGCATTTTGCTCCTGAAGTATTTCACCAGCTTAGCAGAATAACTCAAAGCAAGGTGCTATTCATTGAGAGAAGGGGGGAGAAACTGGACGCACGCATGTGGCTCCGTGCTCATTAAAATGAGCACATCCCTGTGTGTGACTGCTGCGTGCAAGGTTGCGACCATCTCTGAGATGCTTGCATTTATTTGGTGGGGGTGGACTTTTTTTAATGAATCTGTATGACAGACTCAATTTTCAAGACAGTAACTATGGACTAAACAAAAAGGCTGGCATAGATGACATGGGTAAGTGCCTATTACTAGAAAATACTGAGTGAATTGGCTGGCTTTCTTTCAAAACTCTTGCTAAATGGTTTTTTATGACCATTTTTTCTCTGTTTCACTGATGGCAAGAGAAATAACAGCTGCATTTGTCCTTCCTTCATTTTATGACTTACGATAGCAGTATTTCAATAAGATGTTTTCTGAAATCAGAGAAATCAACGTTTCCTTTTATTTTTAAAATAAACATATATTTAAATTGCCTTTATTCGTGGAACTGGTTTTCGTCTGTGTGTCATATTTTCACGTAGTAAGTTGTCTTCATGCAATAACAAAAAATCATGTGGCTACATGAAGTGGTTGGAGCTGGTGACATTGCTGATACCAGCAACAAGCTTGGGCCTCATTTGGCTGTCAGCTCTTTCTTTCTCCTTGGGAGTCTCTGACTTTTCTGGTAGCTGTCTCTAAACTGTTAGAAGGAATGATGAATTTAATACACTTAATTTAGATTTGCTGACCTGACCTGCAGCTGCTAGCAGTAGTGTTGAGAATTTTGATTTCTTTTGTATTTTTTATGCTACATGTTGCTGGAAGGTGTATGCCAGAAATACCAGAGCTTTGTGCTTCAGTGCTGTTCGTGACTATATATTACTTCATGGTTCTTTTCATGATTTACTAGTATCACTTCTTTGTAAGCTTTGTGAGAAGAGGATGTAAAAAATCTATTTTCCAATAGTTTTGTAAACAAAAGCATAGGGAAAAAAATAAAGATATTGACAGTTTCTACCCATGAAATATATTACTGAGCTTTATACCCTAGGATATACTTGCTGTTTAGTTATGATGCCTACTCCACTGCCCAGGGGAAGCTCTCTTTCTCCTGAGCGCTAATGAAGGTCTTGGAAAAGTTTACTGGAGTTAAACATTGGTTCTGATTCACGAGGTCATCGCCAGTTTTGTGGCATGACAAGACGCTGGACTCTTAAGGGTGCGTCGTCGGTGCGTGCGTTATAGGAGTAGGAGCATGGTCATCCTGCTTTTCTACTGAGGAGGAGCTGAAGGACTTCATCCCGTGACTTCTCTGCCAAATCCAGTAGCCACGTGGTCTAGGTGGTAAGGTGTGAGCAAATTAGGATCAAGTTCCATTAATTCAGTAGTCAATTTGCCTATCAATATTGAATTGAAAAGGCATTCAGTCTCTGTATTTAAAGAATGCATGCAATCCCTGAATAAGCTTTCTGATGGTTAATTGCCTGCATTAGTGAAAAGATGTGACCTTTTCTAACTGAATTTGCCTACTTTCAGTTTTCAGGCCGTAGCTCTTGTGTCATGCGTCTGTTTGAACACCTCTGACATTTTCCCCACATCAATTGCCATCCAGACTGCTGGAACTAATAAGGAAGATTTTGGAAAAAACAAATACAAGCAATGTTAGTATTTCAGGGAGGAAGGAATAAAGTGGTGTGGTTATCAGTGCAGCTCTAAGTTCCAAATTTGCTGTCTGTCTCCTACTCCCTGGTAGATGGAAAAATGAGCAGTGAAAACCACATTTTGCAATGTAATTTAATAAGATGCATTTAACCTCCGTATCCAAACTTGGTGGTTCTAAAAGTTTCGGGAAGGAGCTGTCAGCTCTCCTTCATTCTAGCAGTGCTTTTTAGTCAAAATATAACCAGGTCCAGAGCTCAGATCATTGTGACTTTTTCTGTTTCGTTTCATGTAGCAAAATCTGTACATATTCACTTGAGATTTGTTGGGCACTTTTTTGGGGAAATATTTTGTGCCTCATGCTGTGCAGTCATTGTCACTAATTTTTACTTGTGTTATTAAAAATTGCGAATAGCCACAATCAATCTGTTAAACAATTTTGCTCCTTTCTGCTTCTTTAGGGATTTTGTCACGTGTCACCTCCTAAAGTTTTGGAAACACAATTCCTCTTGGAAGTCAGCAGGACATAGCTTTAGTGTTACTTGGGTGACTTTGAAGATTAGATTCATTTTTCTTAAACCGAAACACTTTCTGATGAAATTGAGCGCTAGATCCAGACTTTATTTGCCACTTCCACACAGAAGCACTTGCTGTGTTTGCCAAAGGACAGTACACTGTTTCAGAGATGACACTCACTGACTGTGAGTGAGAAGGATGTGTTTTTAAAATTGGAGAATGTTCTTTAGTGTTGGAAATATTATACATTGTTGTGAATAGGAAGAGAGACAGTTCATCTGAGAGAAGGAGTGTATGATAAAAGCTTGAATCCTTTCTGGTTCAGTTGGAATATTTTACACAGAAGAGGTGCTGACCCTGTCATGAAAGTCTCCTTTATATAGACTTCTACTTGTGCTCTTCAGCAATGGTGCACAGAGGTCAAAATATCTGATTCTGACCTGATCTTGAAGAACAATATAAAATTTACCAAGAGTTACTTAGGGGCCAGCTATGTAGCTTTTAATGGGCAAATATTCCCAAATAAATTTAGAGAGATGGTAAACTATAAGTTTATGGGAGTTTGCCCCTTTTTTTCTTCTTTCTGCTTTTATTTTTAAAGCTTTCACACTCTAAGTTTGGGGCTTCTGAATTCCTAAAATATTACTTCATATGGTATACCTGCGAAAATAAGTGGTTCTTAGGAACATGCGGTTGTTTCCTATTACTGTGGATAAAGTTTATGCTAGGCAGGGTGGGATACATCAGTTTCCACAGTCACCGTTGTCATGACTATGTCCAGCCTTGCTGCAAACATGGACATGGAGTCCTTTCTGGATAGAATATGACATTGTCAAATTCCATAAGAACAGGATTAATGAATATGAGTCGCTGTGTTCTTGGAATTCATTTTATAATGATGTCACTAAATTGAAAGTCAATTCTGAAAAACAGAACCGTCAGCTAAGTTCTGCAGAAAACTGTTGGCCAGAGCTGCTCCATCATAGGCCTATGGGAAAAGCAAGTAGTATCAGAAGGATGGTCATGAAAAAAGGATGGTGAAATACCAGCTTGGGTTGTGTATGCCGGAAGAGCAAGTAGGAGTTGGGGGAACAGCAGTGACAATAGTCATGTGGCTGCAGTCTAAGTAGGAACAGGCTGGGCCATCTGCAAAATCTGGACCACCACCTGTATGCAGTCAGCCTGGTTGTTGTCTTCTGCCTTTACCCTGCAAGCAGTGCCATGAGGCTCCCCTCGTGATGGGATGCTGACTTCACATGTTGCAGAAGTGGCTGCAGATGCTATTTGTTGTCTCTTTTGCTTTGCTTCAAATGAATAACCTGGGTATGGAGGTGTCACGCTGTCATGCTATGAAGGTTCGATAGCAACGACTGAGACAGTAATATAATAATAATAATAAAAAAAGATGTTTATTTCCTCACACAAGTTCTTAGATTAGTAACATCCATTAAAATAATGCGATTACTAATTTAGGAAGGATAACACAAAACCATCAGTTACTAATTTAGAAAGGATAACCTGAAACCATCGATTACTGCGTTATTAATTGGAAGGACTGCTTATCCCTACTTGAAAGCTAGCTTGTTCACTCTCCTAGTGAGAGGACTCTCAACCTCGAGGAGTTACCTTAACCCAGCGTCCCAGGAAAAGGGGAGGGGGGGATACTCACGGTCCAGCCGGAGAGGATGATCAGGTCACGTTCCCGTCCCTGCTCAAACTCTCCTAGCTCCCAAGTCTCTTTTTATACGGCTGGGGCTCTGGGCAAACACTGCTTTTTCTGACTTTTAGCAAGTTTCGCAATCACAGGACTGTCTGTTTGTCTGCTTGGGAGGACCCTGCTAGCGAGGCAAGACCACAACACCTCCGTATTGCTTCTTCCCTCCCCGGGGGTCCGTGCAGATTCCAGGTGGCAGACCTCTTCAGTCTTGTTAATGCTGCCATTCCGCAGCCTTGCGCATATCAATCCTTGCGCATATCGGTTGGTAGACGACTTTAGTCCTGTTAAGTCCTCTGTTCAGCAGCTTTGTGCACGTCAGCTCTTGTGCTATCAGTTCTTCTGCGTATCAATTGACAAACTTCAGTCCTGTTGACTCTTCACTCGCCCGTCAGGAGGTCATTTTTTATCAGCTCCTCAGTGTTTGGATGTGTTACTCATGAAAGAAAGGAATTGGATGTATATGGTTTTACTTCATACTGCTGTGTCTCTCCATTTCTCTGTAGTGTAAGCTCTATTTTCACAAGGTGTCCTTCAGCCTTTTTATGAATCTTCAGGGTAGCATCTCAATTGGTGAATGTGTATTGTAGCAGACTTTTAAACCCACCTGTCGACTCACCTGATAAATACTCTTGAGAAGACAGAGAAGTGTGATACAAGACAGAAAACCAAAGAGGCAGGGACAGTAGAAAAACAAGTTAGAAGTCATGAGATTTTCTCTGTGTGCAAATATGTGTATGCCAAAAAGGTTTCATTATGTGCTCCAGAATCACGAGAAAAAGGAGATTTGTCATTTTATAAAATAGCCAAGCTCAAGTATGGCTCCAAATGGAAAAAGCAATGCTACAGAAGCGTGCTGTCCTGCTCAACAGTGTGTTTCTGCTGCTTATCACGATCAGAAGAGACTTCCTCTTCCAAGTTCGCTTCAGTTACTAAAAGGAGAAGAGGCCAGAGTGTGGCATTTGTCCACGCATTTATATTAGTGTGGCCTCTTTCTTCATTCCCTCAAATCAACATATTGGCAACAGTTGTGAGTCATGTTTCCCTGAACTCCAACTGGCAACAGTAGGAGGGCAAAGAAGTGATTGTGTTCCCTCCTTCACGCTGGTTACGCTGCCAATAAGGCATTCAGGGAAGTACAATGGGATATTGTGCTGCAAGGGTTGCATGCTACTGTTTGGATGGGGTGGGGAAGGGGTCATTATTTCTGTACAGTGGGAGCTAGCATTCTGGAACAAACTGCTTTAGAAAGTGCCCAACTTTCCTTTCGCTATTACCAAAATAAGAAATGTATTATGCAGCAAAAGGACTCCATGCTGTTTATGTTGCGGAGGGTTTTTTTCCCCACCCTTGTCAGATATTTTTACCAAGAGAAAAAGGCTCTGAAAGCTCTTTAATGAATGTTAGTCTTCAACCTTTTTTGGTATGTGCTGCTACTAATGGTTGGTAATTATACCTTTTTTCAAAAATTCACAAATCTGACTTCTTTTTCTTGCTGAGGAAAAAATCCCTTTTATGTAGTTAAATGGCTGATGTGCTTTGGAGCAAGCCTGTAGCCACATTGTTTAGAAGCAAAAGCAAGTGAAAGGTGGCAGCCTAATTACGGAGCTGAGGTGCCTCCATGGACACATCAGGTGCCCACATCTGTGCTGGGCTGTCTTAGGAAATCAGCCAGTTCAGCAGCAGGGGCTCCTAGGAACTCTCGAGAAAACAGAGACATCCAGGAGTTAGAAGTTTTAGCAAACAGCAGAGGAAAATTGATACAGCATTATAAGGCCATGACCATTATTAGCAGTGAACGGCGATGTCAGCACCCTTGGACACAGTGTTGCCGTGTTAGCTGGGCTTTGGCTGGGTCTCCAGGAGCATCTGCGCTGGGGTTCCTTCTCCTTACCTTTCTCTAAGTGTGTGAAGAGGTGACCCTCGTGGTCCCCGTCCGCCCCCACAGTGTCCCCACTTAAAATTGCCACAGGTTTCCTCCAGTTAACTACAAAGACTAATCAACAAGGCACTTCCCGCACACCTGGACCTGTGATGGTCATGCAGTACAAATATGCTATTGGAGTTTTGTCTTAGTAATTGGCCAGAAGTTTTGCAGTAACTTTGGTAATTCAGGAGATTCCCTGATGCTCTGTTCCAAGCATGTAAATAAAGTTGCTGGGTTTTCTTCTTCCTTAAATGTTTAGGGTTCTTGTGAGTTCAACGTAGTTTTGAATAAACTCCCTTGAATTTTGTTTTTCAGTTGCCACATTCAATAGCTCTGGCTAGTTATTATTGAGTCTAATAAGTTTTGAGAGAGTTTTAAACATAAGCAGCACTGCGGACAGTTGCTTATACGATGTCTTATACGAATGGTGAAATGGCCTTTTGACAATGTTTTTCGGATGTTAGTAAAAATAGAAGTCTGCTAAATATCCTAAATTGTGGCACATTACTGGTTTGTTTCTTGCTGAGATTAGAGACATATGTTAAAAGCCCTTTAGGCTTCCAAGAGCTAGGTTCTGTTTCAGGGTCCAGCCGCGGGGTAAAACCGTTTTGTTCTCGAAAGCCCCATGCCTCGGAGAAGCACCTCGGCAGCGGCTGCGCACACAGTCCGGGGATAGGGACGCGCGGCGAGGCAGGCGCAGCGCTAAGCCGTGTGCCCGCAGGGCCTGCCTGCGTGGGCTAATGTGTGAGAAGCCGAGAAGGGCCGGAGCTGAGTGCGTGTCTCCCAGCCGAGGTCGGGATGACTTCAGTGAGTACCCACGGGAGATTCTTCTCCCTCTTAGCCTGTAGTCCAAGTCATAGGATTATTATGAATTAATTTGAAATGCAGGGAATGAAGCTGCCTTGGAAAGTAAAACAATTTTTTTAATATTATAGAAATATGTATTTTTGTCACGTTCCTAGCATATTATGTAAAACATTGTTCCTTTGCCAACTGCCAGATTATGGTTTATATTTGCTCCGTTCTCTCTATATTCAGTTCTTTTTGTAAAGTGTAATTAAGGAGTAGCAAAATGCACAGCCGTTGCTGTCACTTACTGTTCAAGGAGTTCTTTTACTTTGCCTTTGCAGTCATGCATTTCTTTGTTCGTATATATAAAACAGGGTGACTATGTCTGACTGTATGGACACAGTCACCCTTAAACATCAACAGCTTATTTTTCGTAGCTGACACACATTTCTTTTATATCTGGGTAAAGGAACTTCTTGTAACTCAGGTGTCAGGTGTCCCTGATTCTTGGCTAAGACAACTGCTCAATGTTGAATACTGTTTTGCTGTTTATCAGTGACTCAGTTCAGTGTTCGTTGTTATTGTTCTTCGGCGTGAGCCCATTGTATGTATTACTGCATTATTTCTCCAGCCAGGAGCCCCTGCCACCCAGGTGTGTTTGACTAGCTCCTTTCAGGCCAACAGAAGGTTTATGCCAGCTAGTGTTTTAAGAGTGTGCTTTGAAGCGGAGCTCCCCTGGTTGGTTTCATGTTGCAGTGCGGTCTTGGCTTATGCAAACTGGATGAAACTAAACTGGAAGTTGTGCTCCAGGAGCATACCTAACGTGCTCCCACCAATAGTGGGCAGAGCAAGCTTTAGGGAATACCCCCGTCCTCCTCCTCCCCACCCCCTGAAATACAGAGGCTGTGAATGCCCAGTCCTGAGCACCAGCCTTTTCATGGATTTATGTTGACGCTGGGTGAGACCATTTGAGATAATTCTGCAGTCTTTACTCTGTCAAGCATCCCTTGCCTTTGTGTGTTTTTCTCCTGAAGAAGCAGAATCTCACCCCAACCGATTCTGTTAGCTCACGAGCCGCTCTCTTGTCTTCTCGTAGATTTGCAAATTTTCTATGATTTTAAAATTGTTTTTCTCCCTTGTGTTTGCCAATATGAAATAATAGGATTGTTCCAGTGAGAAAGGAAATGTGTTTTGACACCATTGTGTCAGAGTGCCACTTTGGAGGCGATTTGTTTAACTTGTGCTAAGTTCCTGTTGGCATTTCTTTTCGATTATTATCATTTTGTAAACATTACATGGTAGGTTGCAGAGTGCCAACTGCTTTATGTTTTCTGGTAAATAAAACATACAGCACAGCCCGTTCACATGGCGAACTAATCTCCAGTGCCCATACTGTTTTGCATCTTTAGAACCAGCATCTGCAAGCAGACCCCATTTGCAGTGAGCAGCAGTGAGGCTGTGGTGGCCACAGCTAAAGGGCAATTTAAACGCCGAGTGTAATTCAGGCTGGAAGAGAAATGCTTCTTTCTCCTTCCATTCACGTCTGTGGCACTGAATTGTAAAACAGTAAGTTCGGGAATTGTTGCATTTTAGCCTACAGACTACAGGTTTTAGCCTGTGGGCTACTGACTTCAGGAGTTATCTCTAGGGAGGAATATCTGTAATTTATGCATTTTTATACTCGCTGCCCATATTTACATTTTTCCATTCCAGTAGATCTATCCAATCTGTATCTATAGCACGTGACAGGGAGACCTAAAGCTTGCTTCTCGTGTGCCGGGATGTCGCAGGAGTAGCGGAGGAAGTCCCCTGGCTGCGGTGGGGTTGCACCAATGCCCTGGGCCCTCGCAGGGCACCCGGGGCAGTTGGTGGGGCCTGGGCTGTCCTGCCCCCCAGGCGCAGGCTATGCTGTGCAGTGTTTTGCCCTCCGTTAGAGGGGCTGGGCTTTTGCAGGAGCGCGCGTGGGAAGGTCAGTACGTGTCCTTTTATTCTGTGCTGCAAAGTGATCGTGTGCTGCTGCAATTATGATCCCGTCAAGTACCTGTCAAGAGAGCAGAGCTGGGAAATGAACCGTACATAAGTTATTGAACATCAAAGGATTTATGAGTTGCCACATTTTCCATTTGAAAGCTAATGTATTGTAAGAAATGACAGCGAGCAAGAGATTATTTTAGTTATGGGTTTTTAACAGCTGTCTCTGTCTGTCTTGTAACAGCATAGTCTGGTGGTGCTCAACCTTTCCAGCCAGCTGGACCGCGTGGCCCCTGCCAGAGGCAGCCTCGTGTGATGGTCTCTCTTCTCCCCTCTAACTGGACCAACTAGTCGCACGAGGCTGAGGGCTCTGCACTCGCACATGAAAGCTGGTGCTTCTGGGAGGCTTTGGGCTGATGTGTATTGCCGGCTGGATGCTGGATGCGTCGCATAATGGTGACAGAAAAAATGGCACTAGGAAAAGGCTGCTATTGTTAAAATAATTAATCTGGCTGATAGCCTCTTCCTAAAGGGCCCTTGGGAAGGAGGGCTGCCAAAAGTAGGCTGCAGCCTGGGTGGATTTGCATAGTGTGAAAGGTGGGACATTTAATAATAAATCTGTATTTGTTATCTTGCCCTTTTACAATGAGATGGAAGTACAGCCAGCACTTTGACTTCCAGAATAAATACCCTTCCGTGGGGGAGTTTAAAAAAAAAGGCATTAAAACAGGGTATTGTAGAGTAAGTTTTAAAATGCTGAAAACAGTGCATTTCTCTGGTTTTGGTTTTTGTAAGTCCTGAAGAGACTATCATAAATTTGGGTGCGTGAAGGATAAAGCCATTGTTAAAAGTAGTAGCAGCGAGTGCAGCACAGTACAAACTTAATAATCTGCTTCTGCTAGTTTTCATCATTTTCATAATGTTTCCTTGGCAGAATCATCTTGTCTGAATTGCAGTCCAAAGCATCTCCCTCCACTCTTCCACAACAACAGTCTCTCTTTGCTTTTTGAGCATAAGTGGCCATTTAGAAGGATACCCAAACTTGGCATAAAGGCTTGTAGTGGTGGCATGTCCATTCTGCATCCAGGGATGTGACTGACTATTCACAGACAGTTGCCAGTATTATCTGCAGTATCACGTCATTTATCATCTATGAATCAAGGCTTTACTTGTGAATAAATGGTAGCTACTGATTACTGCATGTAATTAGAAGTTGTTCTTTATCAATAGTTGGGCTACTCATTGTAATAGCTTTTGGATCTAACGAGCAACATACTCGGGGCAACTTTACATGTAATGCTGGGGAAGGTACTTTGTTTAAAATTGTAACTGCTGAACGGTCTCTCAAGTACCCTTTCTTCCTACACGCGCGATGATTTTGGAGCTGTTCTGCTACAGTCTATTTACCCGGTATCTAGAGTGGATTTCATGGGTTGTTTAGTGTACGAGTGTGCTGGGTTACATCAACAGGGTTATCGGAAGAACAAGCAGAGAACTAAACAGTGGCTCAGGATAACGACCCACCAGCAAGCCTGTCCAGGACTAGGAGCGAATGCCCCGATTAACAGCGAAGGCCTGATTTTCGGTCCTCTGCCAGACCGCAAAGCTCATTTTGCCACGCAGGCAGAAGCCAGTGGAGCACAGTGCACAAGGCAAGAGGACACCCTAGCCAAACGTCAGGGAAACGGCTTAAGCTGCGCTGGCTGGCTTTCCCTGTTGAGCCAAGCTGCGTGTGAAAATTGCTCTTAAAATCTTTGTAGATGTGTAATCCTACTGTTAAGAATGGCCGTTGTCTTGATTTTAGCCCAGACGGTGCATTCACCAGCTGTCGTTGCCTGCGTTGCGGAAGGACCCGAGGTGCTGACTCAGCCCGGCGGGTTAAGCACGGTTAACATACGGCGTATGTGGCACGGCATTGAGAAGTGCGAGGTGTAACACGGATTTCAGGGGGGCAGAATTAACAAACAAAAAACCAAAAGACCCTGAAAAACAATGCTGACCATTCTTCACCCCCTAGTCCACCACTAGGGCTAAACTGGGTGCTGGAGCTCTGGGAGACAAGTGAGGGTGCCAGCACAGCGAGTGGGCTGAGCAGAGCCGGCCTCAGCGCTCGCTGCCTCCAGCCCTCTGGCTCCTGGCCATGCAGCGTCAGCCCCGGCCCTCTGCAGAAATACAGCTTCTGTGTGTAAGAAAGCAATACAGTGCGTAAATGAAGGCAAACCTTCCTCTGAACTTTTTACCGTTCAGCTCCTTTCACCACTCATCATCCTATGTCTACCCTTGTTCCTTTTAAGAGAATATTAAACGTGAAATCTGGATTCTTCATAAGTCGGTGTGGGTCTTACTATTGATTTTATGAGAACCAGGAGTCACCGAACATCTCCTGACTTTTCTGAAGATTAATGCATGCTGAGCAGACACTATTTTCAATATCCAGAGAGTTGCTTGTACTCCTGTTCTGCTTTCGTGCTTGATTCATCACTTACTGTGTGTTACATCGAGTTCCCCCTCCCCTCTGTAATGCTCCAACATGTTGTAATTCTCTGGTCATTATTTAGAATAAATTCCTTTCCATATACATGTCTGTGGTTCCCTGGCCCACTTCACTGACAGATGCTTAGGGGTAAATTTTCAGCTGGTAGAAATAGAGCCCCATGAAACAGTGATAATTTACTCCAGCTGAGGACTGGCCACTTGTTCTATGTCTTAAAATATCCCTCTCTGAGATGCAATTTGTTACTTACAGAAGAAAATGCTCCTAGTCATCTATTTCTTGTTTCAAAGCAGCATGAACATTTTTTTAGACTAGGCTTTGTTTTTAATAGAAGCAGTGTTGTGTAATCTGTACTATAGTGCACGTTCATGAACGGATATTTATGTATTTTATTTCATTTAAAATTATTTTAAGAAAAAATATTTTGCACTCTGTAGGCAGTTTGCTACATGGTATGTGTTTCATACGTGCCAAATGTTCCTATTTTGGAAATACGCTTTGCGTGTTTTGCCAGAATACATGTAGTTTCCCCAGCCATTTTTCAGAATCCTCCCTGGCACCAGCATATTTCAGGTGACTTCTAATATGTTCTCCATTTTAAAATGTTGGTAGTTGCAGTTATTTTCTAGTGTAACTGTAATCTGTTATCATAGAAATTAATGGCTACAAATAGGATTTGTATCCCTGCCTTTATAAGCCTGCAGTGTCCAAAGGCCTGGTGTCCAAAGTTCTGGCCGGACTAGCGTCCTCCCGTACGGCGTGGTAGTAGCCACGATAGGGGTGGGCTCCCCTCTTTCACCGGTGATGATGTCCTGTCTGCACTGTGCCCCGGGATGCCGCATGTCACATCTAACCAAGGCTCGTGGCTCTGCGGTGCTGAGCGTCTCCGCGGTGCTGAGTGTCTCTGGAGAAGGACAAGCCCCCGCTGGATCTCTCATACTGGGGCTGCTCAGTTAGGAAGAGCAAAGCAAGTCTGCAAGTCTGTCGGCTTTTTAATTCTTCACGGTATCTGCTGCTAGTCATACAAACTGAAGGTTGTTGGCTAGCTGCTCTTATATCTTAAATTTCCATGCAGTTGCTTTCCTGTTGCATCCTAATGCATATGTGCTATGGCTCCTTCTTGTTCAGAGAGTCTCCTACAGAGATTTACATGTTCAAATCTACCCCAGACTGAATAAGCCAAACGGTAGTGCTTATTTTTGTAAGAAGAGTGAAAAGACCTCTTTTTACTGTCAGATGCATTTTGCCTACAGTAAAGAAATGTTTTCATCTATGTATCTTCAACTTCTTTTTTAAAGGGTGATATGTTTCTTGACTTCTCTTGGATATAAAGAGGCAAGAAGACCTTTATCTCTTTGTGTTCTCAAGATCTTCTGTTACATTCTTGTGTAATATTTTATTTTTGGAGTATTTCTCTTTCTGTTTAGTTCTACCACTTTCCCATCTGAAACTTAATTCAAGGGAGCCCTAAGGAGTAAGAGAAGTTCAGTCTTCATGTTCAAAGTAATACAGACTCCTGAAGCTGACTTTTATTTAGCTTTTTAAGTCTTAGTATGCTTAAAGTTTTATACTATACAGTGAGGTTCTCAGAAACCTGCTAGCCCATGAATCTGTAATCTATGTAAATATGAAATGATCATAGGTTTCTTTTTAATACCTGGCTTGCAAAGTCATATCAGACATCTTAGAAAGAAAGAAGAAAAAAAAAAAAAGGGAAGCCTATTTCAAGTGGGAAGGCTAAAGACCAAGATGGTGGAGAGATGGATACAAGGAAATTTGGTACTGTTCAGGATGCTCTTATTACATTAGCTGAAGTCTGGCTTCTTGCATAATGCATTAGAGTTGACAGGCTCACTGGTCTTATTAAGGCATTTAAATTGTATTTCAATTGCCCCATGAAGATAGAAGAGTTTCTGCAAGTGGGAGAAGGTGCATTGGTTTCATTACAGTTTAATTTTGAGGTGATCTGGCCTGGTTTTCCGTTTTCATTTTGGGTTTTTTTTGGGGGGGGGGGGTTCTTCCTACAGCAGTGAATTGCTTGCTTTCCCCCACCAAGAAAGAAAGAAAGAAAACATTTCAGTGCTGGACTTCTCAAATGGGCTGGAGAAAAAGGCTGACACTTTCTTAGCATTATGTGTGTGTAGAAGTAGTATTAGAAATCGTGCTGGTGGGATATGAAAGGAGAGGAGGTCCTTGTCTAGTGTATTTCTTGTCACTTCTCAGGACCACCGATGACAGTTGAGCAGGACTCTTCTCTGTTATTTTGATAACTGTTACTGCTTGTTCCAGCTCATCTGGACCTAGTTCATCGTCATATTTCATCCCAACAAATAACTACCTGGGGTATCAAAGCATGCAGCAGCGGGTGAATTCACAGTGCAAACCTTATCCTGCAGCTGTCTTGTATTAATTCAGTTAATCTTCAGATTTAGGATGCAGTTGGGAATCTGTTTCTTCACTGGAAAAGCTTCTAGGTACGATTCCTTCATTTTATACATGCATGTCAAACTGTAGTTAATACAAATTGTTCACAAAATGAGCTACAGAGCCTATGACTTCTGTTTTTATAATTACCCATTTAAAAATTATAAACAAAACAGCCCCACTGCAGAGAAATGCAGCATGGGCAGCCTTCCTTTCTCGCCGTGATATTTGTCCATCAGACATATCCCAGTATGTTTCAAACAGGCACGTACTCCAAAACATTTCATGAGCTCCATACTGAATGCAGAGATGGAAGGAAAAGTGAAGTCACCGGAACAGAATGACAAATGACTCTAAATGGTCATATTTCGTGTAAGAGGTAAGGGAAAGGTATAAGCATCTATGCCAACTCTGTCTCCCTCTCCACACTGAGGTGAGGAAAGACCCCTTAAGTCAGAGGAAAGACTCTGCCTTTGTCCTCTCACTGTCCTTTCTTCTCAGATTGTTATGCTGGCCAGAATTTGCTTCTAACTGGGTTTTCTGCAGGAGGTTATTCATTTAGTTCCAGTGTCCATGCAGTTTTATTTTCTGGGGGAAGATTACTTAAAGACTTTGCTTTGTTGAAGCTTAGAAGTCTTCTGCGCTGATGATTTGACTGTGGTTAGGCAGCACAAGGAAAGAGAGGGAATTCTACGTGAGGTCTGAAACCTGGCCCCAGGACAGTGTTAGCTTGCATTAACGGCATGAATACTAGCTTTGTGGTGAGGCAAGTGGATTAGAAATCAGGTCATCATGGAGTCAGTACAAGTCTAAGGTTATATCTGACAATCCCATTTTGCTTACTGGTTATTTTGATAGGTGTCATTAATATGTCACTTCAGAACATTGAAGCAGGTGGAGAAACATTAATGGGTAGCAAGCACCCATCCAGCGAAGTAGCCGTGACTTCTGAATGGAAAGTGACAACACGTAATCCATTTCGTCTGAATTGCTCAATGTAGGAGAACGTGTGAGACCAGTGAAGACGTGATGTCATTTTCCCTGGAGAAGATGTTTGCAAAGTGCACTGCATGTCTTGCATTCTCTCTCTCTTCTGCACCTGTTAAAGGCAGTTGTTCATTTGGCAACATAATTCTGGAAACAGGATAAATTCCAAGAACTTCAATGACAATGTTTTCTCTCACTTAGAGAAAATACCTGTAGTTTTCTTCAGTTGGTACCAAGCAGATTAACCCTTAGACATTAGTGTATCAGTAAATCTATTAGAGTGTTTGTTATATCCTTTGAGGTATATGCATTCATAGACTGGCAAACTAGGCTTGTTAGTTTGTAGATTAAATATGTTCAAAACCTAACAAAGTCAAGAAAACAAGTAGTTTTGCAATATGCTGAAAATACATGCTTGTCAATGTGTATGTATACTGATATACATGCCAGATGCAAATCGATTGCCCAAGGGATACATGTGACCCAGAGAATTTTCATTACTGCTTTGTTAGCTAATGAATAATTTAAATGCTAAATCCTTAGCTTAAAACTTGCCTGAGACAAATTGGCCAAATATGTGGTTGAAAATGGATTCTCTAAAGACTAAGAGTACTTGAAATTTTAGGACAAAAGAATGCAGTTGATACTGTTTTTCTACTTTAATTCATCAGTTGATACTTATTTTTTTCAAGCCTTCATTTCTTATATTAACACTTATTCCCAGATCAGCAACAATTACAAATAGTGGGTAAATAGCTACCAAACATTTTCATCAGGTTGTGGAACCTGAAGTTTTAAGATCAAATTGAGATGGAAACATCCAGTTTCATCACCAAAGTTGCTATTAGGGCTCCAGTGTTGACTCAGTTTCAAGCTATGTTATCTATTGTTAAGCTGAGAGCCCCTACTGAATCTAAAATCATGGTTTTGCATCTTGTAGAGTGTTCCACAAACAAAACTAGCCTGCAATTGAGGTTGTATAACTGGGCATCTGCACTTCTACTTGGCACTGCCAGTATCCTAATAAGCCCAGATGGAGCAAACGTGCCCATTGTATTGGCTATATGGTGCCTACTACAATAGGTGTGAACCTACTCTCAAAATGAAGAGGTAACTAACTGCCGTCATGACCTGAGATCTCAGCTTGCAACTTCCTACTGATGACCCATCTTTCAACCCAGTAAAGAGGAGAAAGGCAAGAATCTAGAAGAAAAACTTGCATACACCACAATTTTAATACTTCATGCAAAATGCAGCCGCATATCTTTATTTGATACATGTTAAATTGATTCAGTCCAGCTCGCTGAAGTAACGTTGAAATAAAAAGTGCATGCTGGACTGTATAGGATTGCTTAATTTGGTTTCTCTATATCTTTGATCATGGAAATAATTGTTGCCTATTCATCTTCTCCATGCTGTGCCGTGATTTTATTGACTATTTTTCAATCAGTCATTTCTCTTCCAAGTTGGAGAATCCTAGTCACTGATAGTGTCTCCAGCAATAAAAACTTATTTTTGACCTTCATCTCTGTTCCCCTGCTTTTACCTTTCCTCATTGTGCCTTTACAAAATGTCTAGAACTTCCTGCAGTACCCAAAGCATGGTGCTTTGTGGATTTATACCATTGCATAACGATGGTTTTATTACATTTATAAACTGTTTTTGTCTCTCGTATTCTTAAGCATATGGTAAAGCATGAATGTGTGTAAAAATCTTTTCTTACCTACCATCTTTTGTATACCTCCTACCTTAGACTTTTCCTCATCTTTGTAGAAAGTTAAAGTAGTACGAGTGGGGAATTTTTTAATTTTAATCTTTAATCATTTAATCTCTTATAATTTTAAAATATGACACCTTTCCTTCTTGATCTTTTAGTCGACAATGCTTTGAGTTCCTTATTTTCTTTCAGAAAGGGAAACCATTCATTTGCATTGTGAATATCAAAAATATGACTGACTTATAACAAAAAAGGGTAACTTACTGGAAGAAACATTGCGATTTGCTTTTAAGATTCCTTCACTTGTATTGTATTATTGATATTAAATGGTACCATAAATTATACTGCAACCTTTCTTCTTTTCTTGCCCACACAGAATACTTTATAAAAGAAAAGAAAATGTCACCGAATCTGCGAGACTGTCTATACGTGTTTGTCAGAAAAATATTGTAGAGTGACATTATGTTCAGGACCCAGTCAGACTGGTAATTATTCTTTCAGCAGTTCAGAACTGTACCTGTTCCCTGCATTTTAAATGGCTGCTAGAGTACAAGGCAATACAAATTGATTAAACATTCATTGCGACATTGAAAACTTCTGTCTCATATTAATTGTTTGGCTGCATTGATCGCAAACCTGCATTTTCACAGCATGTTACAGCTGGTTAAATCTGATGAAAATATGCTGAGCATCTGCAGAAGGCTGCATTTTACATAAAGTGTATCTACAATTGTATGGAAAAATGTTTTTGCCTTAAGTATGTCTTGGGAAATTGTTCCAAGTTAGATCTGCACACAAAACTAGCAGTGATATCAAAGGAAAATTTCCAAACTAAAGGATTCATCCTCTAGTCCTTTCTTGGGCAAAGCTCTGATAGCTTTAACAGAGGGACGGTATTTTGATAAAGAACAGGGGTCTGTGCAAGAGATAAGCGGTAAAGAATATGCAAGCTGTATGGCAGCTTAAAGAAGTTCTAGAAGCGCTCAATTATTACCATGAAAGGCATAATGCAGATACATGGATTTCCTATATACCACAGTACAGCCAGGCACCTTGAGTCACTGAGTCTGTATTGATGAGCTACGTACCCCTAAGCAGTGGCCACCACTGACCGTGATTGAGTCAGTCGACTGCAGGCTTGGAAGTCCTCTATCCATCCCTTGCATCGTGTGTAGATTCTCCAAGGGCATTTTTTTTATTTTTGATGTGTACTTTTCAGCAGTCACCAAAGCACATATTTAAAATATAACAATCACGTGTAATCGGTTTACTATAGATTTTAATGGATGTTAATACAGTTTTCTCTTGAAGTGCAATAAAAATTACCCTTAATGCAATCTTACTGTCAAAAAAACCTTTCCTCTGGTCTGGTTTTATTTTGTATATTTTTAATTAGTTCCCATGTCAAAGTGCATCATATTGCATTAATATCCTACTCGTGGTTTTGTCCTAAAAACGTTAGTCATTTTAATACCAGTTTCACGTGGTATATTTCTGCCACTGGAGCTTAAGACATAACCTCAATTTTGGCACGTTTCATACCTTTAGAATATTTAACTCAAACTGGTTTTTCCTAGTTATTTTCTGTCCTGAGGTGTTTTACATGATGAAGTGAGTCTACGCTTTCTGAATTTTAAAATGCCCTGTGAAGATTTGTTTTTTAAGCTCTGAGGCATTATCTAACCATAGAAGGACAAGCCGGAGTTGGGGGCATAGTGTGTGTGTGTAAATATTTCATCGGACTTTTGACATCGTATTTGACGATTACATAGGCTGAGGGAACAATACAGCTAAAAGAAATAAGTGCAGATATTCAGTGCTTACTTGACAGCATCCATTTCTGATTTTAAGTGACAACCCTTCAACCATGCAAGGTCTGGCCCGTTGCTTGACAGCTTCGCAAGGTTTCTGCCATTCTGGAACCACAGCTCCCTTATCCGGATCATCTCGCCGAATCCCTGTGCAGTATTCCACTCGTTTACCTTCAGCCTTTTTCCACTTGGTTAAGCTACTCTTTTAATTTCATAGTTGAAGTCTTAAAAGCCTGCCCTGTTACCTTGTTTGTCATCAACATTGCCGGAGTCTCACATTTATCCTCCCACTTTCTCCCTAGCAATTATTTTGTTCTGAAGCAGCGCCTTTACAGTCATCTCAGTATTCTAAAACAGGCAACAAAATCCTTAAGTATTTTTTCCCCAAGCTAGTAGTTTTTTGAAGTCACTTTTCAATTGTTAGTGTCTGAAGTCAGGTTTCTAGGGGGTCGGACATATAAACACAGATGTAATGGCACCATTTTCCCAGCGCTGAGCTCTCCCGATATCACAGAGTCACAGAATGGTTGAGGTTGGAAGGGACCTCTGGAGATCATCTAGTCCAACCCCCCTGCTCAAGCAGGGTCGCCTAGAGCACGTTGCACAGGATCGTGTCCAGACATGTTTTGAATATCTCCAGAGAAGGAGACTCCACCACCTCTCTGGGCAACCTGTTCCAGTGCTCTGTCACCCTCACAGTGAAAAAGTTTTTCCTCATGTTCAGATGGAAGTGTCTGTGTTTCAGTTTGTGCCCGTTGCCTCGCGTCCTGTCGCTGTGCACCACTGAAAAGAGTCTGGCCCCATCCTCTCGACACCCTCCCTTCAGATACTTGTACACGTTGATAAGATCTCCTCTCAGCCTTCTCTTCTCCAAGCTAAACAGGCCCAGCCCTCTCAGCCTTTCCTCATAAGAGAGATGTTCCAGTCCCCTAATCATCTTTGTAGCCCTTTGCTGGACTTGCTCCAGTAGTGCCACATCCCTCTTGTACCAGGGAGCCCAGAACTGGACGCAGGACTCCAGATGTGGCCTCAGCAGGGCTGAGGAGAGGGGGAGGATCACTTCCCTCCACCTGCTGGCAACACTCTTCCTGATGCACCCCAGGACACCATTGGCCTTCTTGGCCACCAGGGCACATTGCTGCCTCACGGTTAACTTGGTGTCCACCAGCACTCCCAGGTCCTTCTCTGCAGAGCTGCTTTCCAGCAGGTCAACCCCCAACCTGTACTGGTGCATGATGATATGATGATATTGTTATTGTGGTGGTTGGCTCATCAAAGAAATAGGCACTTTAGGCTGAATTTCTGAAGTGTAGGAGAAAAATTGGATTCTTGGCTAATATGGAGGTTTCTTACTTAGCTTATATGATGAAAGCTGGTGTTACAGGAGCTGAACAGGGCACTGTAGAGTGGCTGCGACAGTGGAGAATGCCATGCTGACAGAAGGGTGCAGGGGATGGTTGTGGTGTTCCTGTGCCATATCTTTGCCCTACCTAGGTGTAGTGGAAAGGAGAGCGTGGCGGAGACTGTGCTGGATAGGGAAGTCTCTAAGGGGACAGAGCAAAATCTTGCTGTGCCTGTTAACTCCCCAGGAAGAGCATGGTTCACCTAGGGGACTGACCACGGGAGCTTTTCACTTGGGGCGTTGCTGGGCAGCTCTAAATCCGAAGGCTACTCCGAGCTTTCTGCTCCTCAGGACAGATAGCGCTTGTGGCTACAGACAGGGTGTCCCAGTGGTCCGAGCTGGCCTGGGATTTAGGCTAACCGCAGTCTGTTTTCTACCCTATCGCAGACGTAATGTGTGATGCTGGCAACATGTCTGTTAACTTGTCTGTTGTAGTTTCGTAACTGTTCCTGTGCGGCAGAACTGTTCGGGAAGCATCCCCCTGAAAACCGTAAGGCACCTATGGTGGCTGTGTAAGGAAGGGGTACAGTACAGTCAGGTCGGATATCTGTTTGAAAGTAGAGGCTGATTATAGTATATATTGCTAATATCCTATGCTCCTGTGTTTTCTTGCAACATCATATTCCCCATTTGAAAGGAAGTTGTCATTTATCTTCATGAGCAATTTTATCCTTCTTTGTGCTTATTAAGTTTTTTTCCTCTATTAATCTGCTGTTCATCATTTAAACTTATTCTTGCAGTCCTCTTTAATCACCTATTCATGGCCCATCAGTCTAGCAATCATTATTTTTTAGCATTATTAATAAAAAGCTGATGTTGTATCGATTCATCAACAGCTGGTTACAAGTGATTCACTTTTCGTTGTTTGAACAGCATTTTCCAAACTTGCTGTGTTTGAACACAGTGCTGAATAGCTGTGGGCAAATTGCGTGCCTGCATTTCCTCTGTGTTAAAAACTGCTCAGTCACAGCAGCCGACTCCTCAAAATGATTTCTCTCTTTGCTGTTAGCTAATTACAAAGAATCGTAAATACTCACAGTGCTCCACAGATGTATACGGGACTCGGATTCTGAGCCAAGGCATTGACAGTCCAAATTTGGCATGGCACAGAAAGAAATTGCTTTCAATAGACAAGTTCTTTTTGCTATGTGCTTTGAATGGTCCTCACCACTATGGTATACGAGCACTTCACAGGAATTACAGGGTGATACTGTCTCCACACTGTGCCCAGTGGTGCATCTGCACCACTTCTGTGTCTTCCTCCTGAAGGCCCCACTGCCCTGGTCTTGTGGCCGTACTCCCTGCAGGGGGGGTCTCTTCCCACGTCTCCTCCAGTGATTTTGTGAAGGTTTCCTGCACTCACCTGCTGATTTTCTCAGGGAAGTAGCTCGGTGCTGTTAGGTCCCAGCCCTCAGCTCTGCTCAGCTGCCTGATGCTCACACGGAAGTGTCTGGTGTGTCGCCCACTCGGGAGTGAGATGCGTCACGGCAAAACGTGCAGGACATGCAGGAGTGGGAGTGGGCGAGCAGAAACCAGGGAAAAGAAACTGGTTGCTCTTGCACTGAGGCAAATCCTTAGTTCGTATGAAGTGAACCACTTTGGGGCTCAGAAGTGGGTCAGGCTCTTTGCTTTATGGACCTTTCCACTTTGTATTTCCTTGCCCTTCACTGTTCTTTCTTTAATATGGAATTGTATTCAATGTTTCTGTTTCTGTAGTAGTAAAACAGTGAAAAATTTTGGTTCAAATGTGGTGTAGAGGGTGGAGGGGAAGACAGAGAGGTTTGGCTGCAACTCCTTATTAACTCCATGTGCTTCAGGAGTGGCAGCGTGCCAGTCAGGGCACTGGCAGGCCGGGGGCTCCCGGTGGTGACAGGGCAGGGACCATCCCACGGGGGAGCGGGGCAGCCCCAGCTCCAGGCATCGGGCACTACCATGGGGCCGCCTGGCTGAGGCCAGGCTGGGTGGCCACCTGCAAGTCGGGGATGTGGACTGGGGGCCTGTGGCCGGGCTGGAGCCGGCACCGCTGTGGCGTGGCAGGAACTGGCGCCCCGGGCTGGGCTGAGCTGGGGCTGGGCAGGGGGGAGCCCAGGGGTGGGCAGGGACAGGCAGGGCTGGAGGTGCGCGCAGGGACCTGAGAACAAGATGAAATCTCATACTTCTCACAGCTCATCACCACATATGATTTCCCTGGACTTCTCTGATAGCCTGCTTTTTATGTTCATAAAAGCACGTTATGGTCACGAACAAACGTTCACAAACTGTATGTTCATTAAGGTTAAACATCGAGTGCTTTTGTGGCTAAGAATACCATCTGCCATTACGCGGGCTAGGTAAAATACTGCAATCCTCTCGGTCCGTGCACTGCAGTGGTCATAACATGGAGAGGAAACAAGTAGCTCTGTAGCGGAGTATTCTGCAATTTCCTGGGTGTATCCAAGGGATCCTTCCCTCTTTTCACCTGAAGTTTCCATTTTAAACCACTGTTAATTACAGGGCAACAAATTAGATGTGTAATAGGTTTGTTTCACTACAGCAGTTCCCGTGTTCCTAAATATTAAGATATTCATTTAAATATGCTGTCTTGCTTCTGCTCTACCAAAACCCACATAAATTAAACTAACTACAGATGAAACCTCAGTCTTGCCAAAACAGGATGGAGCTTTTATTGAATATGGACCTGAGAGATTAATTTAGTGTTCCCAGGAGCAAAGAGCATGAGAATATCAGCAAATAAAATTGTGGTTTGGGATCCAAATTGGATAATGAAGTTGCTCCTATATTGGCTTCTCTTAATTGAACCAAATGGTTTACCTAGTTTGCTTTCCATGTTACATGTTACAGAATGTATAGTGTATTTTCTAGGTGATTGAAGCCTGATCATTTTTCTTCATTCTTGAGGTGGTTATAGGAGAAAAGGTCCTGATTTTTTTGGAAGCCTAATAATCAGGTATTTAGTTCTACATCCTGAGTTATTCAACGAAAGTCCTTTGCAGTCAGTGGCAAGTCCTGCTTTCAGTACTGTAAGCTTCAGAGCCCGTTAAAGTATAAACATAAAATCTCTCTTTTTCAGCGTGGGGTAACTGGCACACCTTTGTTACTGACTATGTTGAGTATAAAATTACACATACTTCACAGACATTTCTCTGCTAAACTAATCAGATTCTTCCTTCAGGTGGTTCTCATCTGTTTTCTTTCTAAGCATTTTTTTCAACCCCTTGAAGAAAATATGTGCGGGAGTAATTTAACATTCTTCCTCCCACACATGCATAGTGCCCATTTCTGTTTCCTCTGCTAAGTTTTGTAGCACTCTGAAGGTATGTAACTTCTAGACTTTATTTCTGACTGCAGAACAAAAAAGAAATTCTACCATTCTTAAAAGTATATACAACTTTTGCTACATAATCCATAAAGATTTGGAACACTTTTCAGCAGATCTCTATTCATATTTTTGTCATCAGATAGAAATTAGTAACTGTAGTGATCTGCTGGTGCATTTCATTCAGCGAGAACAGCAGCATGCTGTAAGAAAGAGGTAATTCAATGATTGTGCACACAGATATGAGCAGGAATTTTTTTCCCTGAGAAGCAACAGGAGATCACGGGAGTCCTGAGGAGACAGGTCTGTTTTGAAACAACTAGAGAGAGACTTTTTGAGGGGACTTCCATTCTAGACTCGATGAGAAAAAAGTCCACTGGTGGACTTCGTCCTCTCAGCAAAGCTGAGCAGGTGTTACAGTCCCAGTCTCGCAAGCTATGACTGGTGACACAAGCTGGGTGACTAGGCTAATGTCAAGTTGGAAATGGACCCACAGATCCTCAACCCCATCCTGTTGCTCATCCACAGGATCATCCCTTTTCACTACTCTTTGGAGAAAATGCTTCTTGTGTAGATAGCACATGTATGTCCTTAAGCCTACTATCCTGCTAAAAGTAGGAAGAAGATTGGGAGGAGCCTAGGAGAAAAAAGATTAGTGTGTGTGTGCAGCTTTGAACGGCTCTGTGATAAAAAGAAAATGCTTCCAAAAAATTTCCTGACCCTTTTGTTGGTGGCATATATGGAATAGCTTAGGAATTGTAGTGAAAGCCTTAGAAAAATTCATACTTCAAAAGCTAAATAATGACCTATTGTTTTAGAAATGATAGAAAGGGTGTGCGCTGTATTAAGTTCAAATTAGTCTTACTTTCTAGAGTGATATTTGTGGATTATGCTTTAAACAGGCTTGGTCCTACAAGCTGTTGAACAAATCTGCTCTTATCCAATAAAGCACTTATGGGCAGGCTTTGCTTTTAGTATGTGAATAGTCCCCAGAAGATTAGGACTGTTTGCAAGCTCATAAATAAGCTTGTGTGTAGGTGGTTTTTTTGAGTTACCTGAACTTTGAGCCATGCAACTGAAGTGCTTTAGTTCATTTACCCCTCACACTGCTACCTTTCTCCTGTCCAAGTCAAGGGAAGATGAGCCTTCTTACTGGGCATGAGGATATCTAATTTGAAACTTAGTTTAAAATTAGGTAGTATATGTAGATTACTGTTATTTTGGTTGCTTGTTGAAATACTTTCATCGTTATGTATGCAACAGATCAAGTGAGTAAGACTTGGAGCTCTCAGCTGCCTGTGCATACACTGATGTTACACGTGCTGCCTCCTCACCTTGCAATATCCTGTGATTCTTGAGACATCAGTAAAAGTCTCTCTGCTGCCTTGAGCTTAGTGGCTGCGGCTCGATCCTGTCCTTGCACAGTTTGCAAGGTAGTTGAGGTTTATAGCACTTTCTGTCTAGGGCCTGGCAGTCTATCCCTCACACTGAATCAAGATCATATCTCAGCAACAGACTTGCACGGTCATACTTTGAGACCAGACTCTGGACCAATATTCTGTAGGGTATGATATCTGTGTCCTCGGAGGCATGTTTAACACCACAATATAAATCATTTCGTAGGGGCAGAGATTCTAGTATCATCTGAGTGATTAGATTCTTTTATACTTATCTTTCAAATAAACTTCATAAAACCAAAAGAGTACGTTCTAGCAGAAAGATTGCATAAGATGCCTGTCTAAATGTCATCATTTAGCTGACAGAAGAACAGTATAGGCAGCAATGGCTTGTTTCTGTTCTGGATACCTCCCGAGCTTTTCCTGAGCTTTAGCATGGATCTTTCTTTTTGCAGTTTGTGTTCTCTGCTTCTTGCTTTATTCATCATGTGCGTGGAGAACAAATTACTCCTTTCTCAACCCTAGTTTATTCAGTTTGTCTTTTATTTGTCTCTGCTTTTGTCTCTCTCCTCTAATGTCTGTGAGTTTTGTGCACATCTTGAAGGGCACAGCCTGTGTAATACTCTAATCCAGCTGAGACTTTGCCAGTGCTCAGGACGGAGCACTGATTACCCCGTGTTTTGTGGAGGCTGTGGTCCTACTTACACGTTCCAATAGGGCATTTGGCCTCTTTACAAAAAGCCTGACAATGTTCAGTTTGTGACGTACTTAACAAATTATAAAATATATAATAAGTAACTTCCACACCTTCAATTTGGTGCAGCTCCTGAGAGCTGTAAGGCACTCAGGAGCTACTGTGAGACTCAGGAAGAAGCCGAGTGTGGGCACTAAGTTGTTTCAGTCTCTAAGCTGCATGAGCCTAACCCCTCCTGAGACCCAGGATGCATTGATCAGCCTGGTTAAAAGGGAACACTTGTGAACCAGAGCTGACAGCTAGGTGAGGGAGTAAATACCCTCAGCCCGGCAGGGCAGTCAATAACAGCATCTCTTGGAGAACAAAATATCATCAGCTCAGGAGAAGGTGGGCAGGTCTGACTCTTTATACCCCCATTTATAGCTGGCAACTGGTAAACATGTTTTATTAGAAAAAAAAAGCCGAATTTGAAACAAAACTCCTCTCCTTTTTTCCTTGGACTGAGCCCCTGCTGAAGGCCCCTGAGGAAATCACTGTTCTGCCAGTGTGGTGTTTTGGCACGAACCCCCTCCAGGCAGGCTATGTGGCTATGCTGCCCGCGTGAGCAAGCAAGTCATTGTCAGGCTGCATGAGAAATCCCACCCCTGCAAAACCTGGGGCTTTATTTCAGCACAATAATCAGAAAGTGGCAACCTAGGGGGAAAAAGGATTCGCATTCAAACTTCCCATATGGTAATACAGAGACTTACCACTGAGTCACTGGAGCTGCTAAAGAATATCATTATAATATTTGCTGAAAACAATATCCCCACCTGATGAAGCTGGAAAGTGTTCAGGCCATATAAAATTCATTTTCCTGTTTTAATGTCTGTTTTCAGCTTTCTTTTTCTCACTGAATTTAAGAGACATCAAGTATCTCCAGGAAAAGAATAGTCAGCCAGGAGATGCAGCTCACTTGTGGAGTTCTTTATTCAGGTGAGGCTATATTCTAGTTTCAGAGGCTTGAGAAGAATGAGTCACAAAGGAAAGTCCAAGGCTCTGTTTAACTGGCAGATCCTTAGTGAACAGTCTTTTGAAAAGAAAAAACACAGGAAAGAGTATTTTGTTTGCATTCAAGACTGAGAAATCATGATAAAAATGCTACTTAATCCTGGTATCACTGAATGAATTTCATTTGAATTCAAAGGAAACATTTGAAGACTTTCTTTCATTGTCTCAGAAATTATTTTCCAGAGTTTGATTTAATTAACTGTTGGATTTGTGTTTTGCTTTAAAAGACAAGTTATGAAAATTATCTGATATTAAGAATTCACTGTTTTTCAGTAGTTGAATTGTGCTACATTCGAAAATCAGGGATGGTAATGATTGATAATAGTAGATCTGTATGTGTATAAGCCTCACTTGGGTGTTTCCAGAATGAGCTTGTAGACCAGCTTGCTCTGTGCCATCTAGCATGATTCATGAATCTGAAGTAACTCAAAGGGCACGGTGGCATGAGCCAGACAGGGATGAAGCCTTTGCCCTTCCTACTGCCACTGAGAGGACCCCACACGAGCACTCCAGCACGGTAATTTAAGAGGCAGGAACCATTCCTGTTCTTTCAGCCCGGAGCTTGCATGGGCAGAAGGTTGATTTCAACTTTGAAACTGCTCGGTGCTAGAGTGTAGACCCCAGTTATCTGGGCCTTATGTGATGGAAACAGAAGCAATTAATTCTAGTGCAAACACTGGGCCAAATTTTCTAAAGAGTTTTGGGCCGGATATTTGGGTTCTCAACAACCATAATGGGCCCCAGTGTTGTTTTTTTCTTTCTTTCTTTTTTTGTAAGCATGCCTAGTTGTTTTGAAAATCAGGGCAGTTACTTTGATGTATAAATGGAAACTCAGGTGTTCTTTTGAAATTAGAATAGATTTCCAGTATTTTCAGTATGTGTTTAAAATTTATTGAAAACATAGCCCTTGTTAGATTATAGCCAGACACACACAAAAAAAGAGGCTGATGCAATTTCATTCATGCATTTAATGCATGCATTGCTAACATCATCTGATATGAATATTTTCTGATCTGATTTGGGGTTGTTACATTGTTAGTGCTTGAGGACAGACATTTGATTAACTGCTAATTATTCAGACTTTACCAACTGTCAGGCAGGGCATACTTGGGCAGCTTGATATAACCAGAACTATTGAACATGCAGGTGAACCATGGGTGAACTTAGCCACAGCTTCCCATAGATGTAACACATGGAATTTGGTGTTGCTGCTATGAATTAGGACTCATAAAAGGATATGAAGAAAACTGTCATGTACACTTATGTTCATGCTTAACATTAATATCGTAAGTAGTTCTGCTAGAAGTAAAGACTATACCTAAATGTTCACAGGACTGATATTTTAGCTTTTAGAAGATCATATTATGCATATTTATTTTGCAGACATTTATCTCTGAATATTAGAATAGATGATGAAAGAATTCAGAACTCTCTCAGTCTTAAGCCCTGGTGCAGAAAATTTTGATGTAGTTTTATGGATTTGCTTTGTCTCTGTAGGTCTGTGTCACAATATGGATAAAATCAAGCCACAGAAGAGAAAAATGGAAATGTCAGGAAATACTTTGACTAAAAACATATTAAGTATCAGTGTTTCAGGATGTGTGTATTATTATTTTTTTAAAAACCTTAGTTGCTATTAGTGTCAACTTTACTTGCTAGAAAGGACCTTACATGTTAGTAGAGAGGTTTAACCTCTTAATTAACCAAGGAAGCTAATGCTAACTTACAAGACTGACCTTTATAGCTGAGGACAAAGACGTCCACAATTTGCATGCCACTTACGGCCGGATTCAGTGAATCAGACTTGGACCTAATTGCACTATGAATTGCAAAACACAGTGCTGTCTACGAGATACTTTCATATTGCAGTCTCCTTATAATAATGTGTTAATGGCATGCTATACTGAATGGATCTTGGTAATTACATTTCTGCAACTCCACTGAATCTTTTTGAGTTTTTTAGTGATGCAAGGAGAGTTAATAGTGAATTAATTTAAACTGTCTAGTAATAATTGCATTCTTCTTTTATCTACCTCATATTTGTACTTTATATTTGAAAAATTTAAGACTTGGAATATTTTGTTCAAGTCTTATACCCCAAGATTTCATGTCATCATTCATTGTAATAATGCTGGCAATTGTATAACTTTTGTCACTCCTTATGCATCTTCCTTATTGTGATTTTTTTAATTAAAACTAATTCATTCAAATTCTAGCAGAATGATAGATGTTCTCTGGAGAATGTCTTCTCTTCTTCATTTGTCTGTCCCCCAAAAATCATTCACCCCGCAAGCTGCCATAATATATAGATTGCTCTAAGTGAGAAATTACCACTACAAGTTAAAATGCTTAATATAGTCGTAGTTGGCAGAACAGTAACTATGAGGCAGTGACAGTGGGGTGCATTTCTGTCACCTTAACGTCAGCTGTGTGCCTTTGCAGTCAGTGGAGAAGCACCCACTTCTTAGATGTGGTACTGCTCAGCTGCATTAAAAGCCTGCCTTAAGATAGGAAGAGTTTAGCCAACGATGGCAAATGATTGTTTATAGTGGTCAGACAAATCCCACCCGTTGGTATGCTTCCAGTGGTATTTTAACCCCTAGAAATACACAGAGAAATTGAGTGGGATTTTCAGTAGCATTTAAGCAGATTACACAAATTAGCTGGGTTTTTGTTCAGGCCTGCTGAGCTTTCTAAAAACACTGTAGTGCTCTTTCCTCCCTCTGGAGCAACGATCCCTAACTTTTCTAGTTACTATCTTTTCTAAATGATTTAAAACATTGAAAGATAATGTGTCATTCAAGCTAGACTTAAAATATCTGGATTTATTAAAAGAAACCAAATTATATACATACATTCTTGCATGTCTTGATTACAGAAGTCATTCTCAGTTTGAAAGAAGAGCACAGATGTGAAAACAGCAGTTCTCACTGGTTCTGATTTTGTCTGTTATTCCAAACTGAAGAGCAATTTTTTTTCGGTTTAATATTTAGATAGCTGACCTACACAGAACACGTGTTGCTTTTCTGCTGTTGTGATGGCTGGTTTGACAGTAATGTCTAGGATTTTCAGAAGACCCTAAGGAGTTTTAAGTGCTGAATTCTACCTGAACTGTGGTGGAAGTTGAGTTCCTGAGTCATTAGTCCATTTTCTTTAAATTCTTTATGATCTATGTATTTTGGTACCAGTCCCCACCCTGCAAAAAGTTAGAGGTTATGTAAGTCACAAAACACATGTGAAAACTAGGAAGTGTCATTTTTATGTTGCTGGTTTAGCCACAATACTAACATTTTCTTAAGGATGGCAAGAAAGAAGTAAAATGAGGATTATGTTTAGTACTTTATAATTTAACTAAATCTCAGTGAAATTCTGTAGGATAAATGTAAAACATTTTTGTAGCATAAGGAACATCTTACTCTTTATTAAAAGCTTTTTGCGAGCAATGGAGAGAAGAATTAGCACCTTGAGTTGATTCCTCTAATTGGCAAAATAGGCTCCCCTTCAAATTGGAGAAAATTTAGCATATTCCCCACTGATTTGTCTCTATCTTTAATTCTGGCAAAGCCTGCTGTTGCAGCAGCTGAATCCAAGGAAAATTGTTACTATTTTGCGTGATGAAGGTTTTAACTGAAAGCTCACATTAAAAAAATGAAATCAGTTGCACTGTGAAGAAAAAAAGCCAGGTCCTCAGTGGGATTGAGTTAATGATTCTCCCTTGATTTCAGGGGTTGTACAGTGATTTGCACCATCTGAGGGATTCTCACCTGTAGCTTTGGGTTAGGAAGTATTGAAATTTTGCTTACATTTGGCTGGTCAAACGGTATAATCTTTATCAGGCCGTAAATGAGGAAGCATGTGAGAAGGGAAAGTGCTAAAGAGGTCATGCTAGTCCGGGGAGTAGCAGTAGCTGAATTGCCTTTGACTGTACTAGTCCTCAAGGAACTGGGCACTTGTGCATCTCCAAACTCTTTTAAAAAGTAATTGTCCTTTAAATTATAAAAGAATTCTTTTTTTTTAAATGTCAGTTTAACTCTTCTTTGTTTGATTTTTTGTAAGAAGGAGAGAGATTTTCCATGTCCCTTTTCTATCTCAGAAAGAAAAATCAGCTCTTTTCTTTAGGGATCTGCTTTGGTAACTGTGATTTTATGTTTCTCATTCCTTTCCTGAAACTATTTCTCCTTGTATGTTGGAAAATATGTTTTTGTGTTCTCCAGTGCAAAGTAAATTAGTGAGCAAAAAAGAAATTACTTAGAGGCAGTGTTTCTTTTATTTTTTAAAGCAAGTTTTTAACCGAATCTTGTCTCCAGGATGAGAGACTTCTCTGTTATCCATGTGCAACTGCAGGTGCTTAGACACATCTGCTGCTACAGGGCTGGCAGAGAGGGTGGGCTGGAAGCAGTAAGAGTCTCTGCCTCAGCAGGAATCATAGCCCTTGAGAAGGGAAGATGTCGAGCTCAAGGCAAGTTAGTTATTATTAGCAGCAGTAGCACTAATGTTATGGTTATTGTTAGCGTAGTGTTCAGGAGTGTGAGATAAGGACCCCATTGACTTCAACAAGGTATAAAATGATCAATTGTAGCAGTGAATGCAGGTGTCTAGGGGGGTGAAGCAAACAAAATACCTTAAAGTTTTTAACCTAGTGAACAGGATGCGTGTACTTTTTCCCAGGGAGTTCTTCAGCAGACATATGGATTTGTTAGATCAAATCAGTGCATATTTAAAAGACTATAGGTAACTTGTTTTCAATATATTTTGTTCTGTTCTAGCCGCAGAAAGCTGCAAGAGGACTTATTCTTGGCAAGACAGTTCCCCTACACCTGCTTCTTAAAATCCTGTGATGGAAAAACCACCTCTATCCATCAAAGCATTTTAAATGTCTTGATCTGATGGGCTTCAAACTTTTCTAAGCCTTTCTGTCATTAGTGAAGCCAACACATGTCTCTCCATCAAACAAGTCTGAGCATCGGTGAAGGAAAGCACCTTTGGATAAGATAAGCAATCAGCCATAGAGTAGACTAATGTTAGATCCTGAGTCATAAGGAATTTTCTGTCTATGTAATATTTGTATTAGGAAAATAGTGTTTTAAATGTTCTGAATTTGTCTTTGCTTTGTCTTAGTTTTGAGGGTTATTTTTACTGCTTTATGTACATTTGAAAGTAAGTATAATCTGTAAAAATAATCATAAAGGCTGCTTTAAAATGGCAGAAATGAGAGAAGTATAAAAAAATAAAAACAGATGCACAGTATAGTTGGTGCCACTTCCTGCCAGTTAGCATATTTGCCCACAGTGCTTTTTGGTAGGTTTACTTCCTTCCATGTGGGAAAGATAATTAGTCACAGTATTTTCCTCTCATTCCCATCAGAAGCACTGAAGAAAGTAGTACAACTGAGGGAGGAACTGGAGAGCTGCTGAGAAAATGTGGTCTTTTCTGTTCCTTGGAATAAAATTCACAAGTGAAGCCCTTGCCACGGTTTTTAAGCAGCCCAAAAGGGTTTAACAGGAAAAGCAGGGCTCTAAAAACTGCTTTTCTGGCAAGGCAAGATTTCTTTTAGGGCATGCATTCCTGTAGCCATCTAGAAATCTGTCTTTTGAAGAAGATCTCAAAAGTTTTATTCTAAAGGCTTTGAATGCTAAGTAGTTCAGAACTACAGGATCAGTCAGAATATTACTGGAGAAGCCTGGAGCAGCCAAATAATGGGAAATTGTGAAGAATGTGAATAATTACCCGGGGTACAGGTTATTTTAAAATCACCAAGTAAAGGAATTGCGATTAATCATTGCCAGTTCAAAAATGGTGCTAATGCTGGAAAAAATGCAAAATTTGGAGGGTGATCCTCTCTGCATATGTTTAAGAATCTGTAAAACTCAGAACAAAGTATGTTGCAAATTTCTTGTATCTAATGATTTTCTTGATGTGCCATGTTGTTGCTGGCTTTCAAGATCTACAGGCGTATGCCCCTGTTTTGGGTTCTACATTATTAAGTTTTCATCCTCCTTGTAATGCATAGTCAGGAGATTAGATGTAGTTCATTCTTTCTGAAAGCAGCCAGATACCTATATAGATGAATGGTAATACACAGTTTTGCCTCAACAGTCATTTTTAGGGGAAATTTTTCATCCAACATTAAAACAGTCATACTTGTAGAGATTAAAAAATAAAACCAATGAAAAAAAAGAAGGCTGTAGTCCTTCAAGGGAGAATCAAAATTACAAAGCAAGTACTACCACTAATAAAGTTTATCTTCCTAGGAAAGGTCCACTCCTAACAAAGGCTAACAAAAATAGACACATTTCTTAGAAAAGGATCAAGAATTCACTAGGGCTTAAGAGATTTGCTGGATTGAGCCCATAATACACACCATCCTGACTGCCATTTTGTCTCGTTCCTTTATTTTCTTTTGTCGCAAGTTCCATTACTAAGAACATTTCAAGACTGAAGCAGTACTTGGACTCCTGTTTTTAAAGGATTCAAACCAAAACAGAATGGTAGAAGAGGATGAGACCATATTAATAGTCCAGACGGAGTCATGTTATTGCGTAGGTTTCTTCTACTTTTGTTATGCAGTTTAAATATTAATAGTGCAGTTCTGGCACCCCTTGAGCATGGAAACATTAGTAGTGGCAAACACATGGCATTTCAGACTTTGCCAGAAGACAGTATAACAGTGGAGGCGCAAATAGAAATTTTAAATACCATAATGAAGTTTTACTGGAAAAATATGCAGTGACAACAAAAGAATAATAAATACTGCTTAAAAATCAGTAAATTAACTGTCACCCTCTTCAAGGTATAAACTTGCATGCAATATCAATGCATTACAATTGGGAAGAAAAAAGTTTTTTAAAGCAGTAATCCAGGACAAGCAAAAAGGAAACAAAATGCCTGTTGTGGTCGTTTGGAGACCACACTTATTTTATGTGAAACTTTCAGATAGATAGGTAATTTGGGATCCTTTGGGGTTTGCTTCATGCAAATTGGTATTGTACCACTGAATTCTTTTAAACTCTGCTGCTGTAGATCTTCTGAGGATCTGGTGGGCAAGTTTATGCTAGTACCTGGTATTTTTTTTCATCTCATCCTTTCCCTCCACATGCTTCAGCTTTGCATTTGCTGATGCAGAGATCTTTTGGACTTAACATGTATCTGTTGTTCAAAATGATCTTTCAATAGACAGTCATTATAAGTAAATAAATCTACAGTTGTTGACAGTCTTGAAAGGCAGCAGTAGTCTTCCTTTTGTACGTGCATAATAGGAACATAATGTGATTTAACTTCCTGTTATGCTCAATGTTCTGTTATGTTCTTCATACTATCAACCCTTCTGTCTTGTTAGAAATTGCCTGGTCCACTTACCCATTTACTATAGTTTAAATAATCTATAAATTACCCTTTTTAAAATGGCTGTGCCTCATCAGAAGGACTCCTTCAAGGTGTTTCCTTAGCCACTATGATGCACCATCTAAACTGCAGCCCCTAAAAAATTAAATAAGTGTTGGTTAGGCAAATATGAAATGCTGGTTTGCTTGTTATGGGAGGAACTATCCTGAATTGTTGAAGATTAAAAGCTAAAGTCCTCGCCACAGTTTGGAAGTGTCTCCTAATTTCCTGCTTGAAGGAAAGAAATAAATGGCAGGACTTTGTCAGACGAGTGAAGTCTGATTTTGAAGGCTGCAAAGTATCGTGTTGGTGAGGGATTCTGGCAAGCTGGTGACAACGTGGCATCGGAAGGGAGCGTTTTATGAGCGCTTCGGAAGTAAGCCTTGCAGAGATCAACATCCAAATATGAAACGGTCAGTTCCCCAGAGGCAAATTACTAGGGAAAAAGAGGTTTTCGTGTGCCTCGTAAGGTTGGTGTGCGGTAGGACAGCAGGTCCGTTAACCCGCACTGCGCCCTCTCAGCCCTCGCCACCAGCAGGAGTCGCGGCGCCCACCCTGCGCCAGGTACCCCGGTCTCGTGGCTCCTTCTCCCCGGGCGTCTCCTGGGCTCCCCGAGAGCTCTTTTCAGGTTCACAGCCACGGCGGGCACGAGACCCTCAAGACGGTTGTGTCCTAGGGGCGCGACGGAGCCGCGACGTTGATTTTTGCCCCCCTGCCCAGCTCTCCCTGTGCTGTGGCCCTTTCCTGCCACGCGCTGGGACCAAGCCATCGCGCTGTCTTGTACGTTGTCAGATGGCGTCCGACATCACTTCGCTCTGTAGTACCGAGGCTTAACGGCTGCCAAGCCAGCAGAGATTTCTTATGTACAGAGCCACCAGAAAGCCACCAGTCCTTCATTTGCAGTATCTCTCTGGTTAGTCCTCGCGCCTTGCTAAAATCCTCTTATCATCTGCTGTCACCCCTTCACGTAACGTGCCTGCCTCTCCCGTTCCCGGTCGATCCAACCCGCAGCCGTCAGACACGGTCCTCGTGGGGGCCTGTGCTTGGACGGCAGCTCTGCTGTTCTTCCTTTCCCACGGTTGGTCTCCTCGCCGCCAGCCTCCCCTGCTAACTGCACCCGCCTCAGCCTGCCTGGCTCCGGGGCAGCCCTGCCGCTCACCCTCTGCAAGTCATCCGGGAACTCTGCTTCCCGGGATTTCCTTCCCTGGCCTTGCCTGTCCCATCCCGCTCCCTCCCACCGCCTCCGCCGCGGCGTTGGGGCTGGCGACGCTCCCCCCAGCTCGGAGCCGGCCGGCCCGGGCAGCCCCGTGGGCCGCAGGAGAACGCTGCCTCCCTAGCATCCCCCCCGTGAGGTCGGACCCTAAAAGCAGGCTCTGCCGGGCGGCCGGTTTGTGCTCTTTTCAGGCGTGCTCCCTCGCCGAGGAGCCTGGCAGGCGTCGGGCCAGCGCTCGTCACTGCGCGCCTCGTCGTCCCTCGAAGCAGCACAGCGTGTCCTTTATTGTGGTGTTTCCTTTTTGAACTTCAGCAGCGGCTGAGGTTACGTAGTCACAACTGTGAGGAGTTGTCGGTATGGTTATGTGAAACCAGGTATGTGAAATTCGGCTTTTTTAACCCCTTTGTACCAAAATGTATGAAAATTGGGAGTGTGTGGAAAACGAGCAACGTTACGTGCATCAGAAAGCAGAATTAAGAGGCCTTCGGCATGTTCTTTCTGGATCTATTTGCCAGACGGATAAGATGAGCAGCCGTGCGATCGATAGAGCTATGTTGCTTTATCCTGGATGAAGGTCTGGCCCTAATGACGGTGAACTTAATATGAACTGGTGAGGAGCTGCAGTGTCCACAGAAGCCTGATGTATGGGGCTTTCAGTAAATACTGTCAGTCTAAAAATAATTCTGAAGAATTGCTCGGCAGATAACGTGGTAAATACACGCGGGCCAGCCACAGTTAAACAGTCTTTGCAGAGAAACTGAACTCCGGATTACCCATCTCAGGGTAGCTTTATCAGAAGTTAGAAAAATATTTATAGTTATTACAGGGGCTGCTAAACAACAATTAAAAGCTAATTGATTGAAACGGTTCAAAAGTTCAGTTTTGCATGCATAATCATTAAGCGATAAGTTCTAGTGACTGAATACTTTATAGAGAGCTTTTAATAATCTTTTGACAGATACATAATTAAGAGAGTCTTTCCACTTTTAATACAGAAGGAAATTAAGCTCATTTCTTATGAATTTGGGAGCTCATTTGAATGAAGAAATAACTTTTGGGAACCCAGAAGTAGCATTTATACCTTATTAAAATGAGCATGTGTGGATCGTTCTGTATTTTAGAGCTGAATAGCTAAAGAAGTTTGGCTGGACTTACTTCTTCTTGGCTTTTTATTCTCCCGGAGAGAAGACCGTTGCTAGGAGCGGTTGTCGTAACACATTTCTTACGGATTAAAGCAGTGGTGATCCTGAAGGACCTGGGGAGAGGAGGAAGGCGACAAGGCCGCCTCGCCGGCCCGCAGTGGCCCAGGCAGGGTTTCTCCCCGAGCAGAGGGCTGGTGTGCCGGGCGAGCCACCGCAGCCGGGCCCCGGCACGCGGGAGCGCTGCCCGCGGCCCTCCAGCGCCAGCTTCCCGTTGTAGCAGCGCGGCTGTTGCGGTGTGGCAGGGAGGAATCAGGCCCCCGATGCACACGCAAACTTAGCCATAGGCTTAAATTGTCTTGTCTTATAGCTGTTCATGCTTGCTTTGGAAAAGTGCGTATTTGTGTCTACCTTACCGTTCCTAGAAAGTTTGGACTGAAAACCTGTTAGCTGAAATCTACTTTTCTCCCTCAATCCCCCCACTTGATTTTCCACATTTGACAATGCCACGTATATCATCACTTTGAATACTTTCCCTGTAATGAGGTGATTTCTCTTTTGTTGGAAAGCTCTAATAAGCTAGAAACATTTTTAAAGGAATGCATAGGTAACACAGTGTAATGTGCTCTATCAGAAATTCATACATCTTTTCCAACCACCTCAATTATTCTAATAAAAGATTTCACCGTCCCTGCAGACCTTGTATCCTTCTTATCCATCATGGCTATAATTATATTAAATTTTGGTACAATGTAAAAAACACACCCACTGTCATCTTCTCCTCCTTCCCCCCAAAAATATAAAGGCCTTCAACAGTGCATAGAATCTTGGACTTTTGTGCCCTGGATGATATGCTGAATCCTGAACTGTAAAAATATAAAATGGATTTATAACAGGATATGAAGATTGTGAAGAGGACAAAACCAAGAGGATTCAGCTACCTCAATCTGAAATATGTTTCGGTCTGCAGCTCCAAGTAAGGCATCTCAGGCCAGCTCCCCAGCAAGCCAGCTGATGAGGACCCTGGTTTGAAATACTTAGGACATCCTAGGTGTCATTGCCTCCTCTGCAATATGTAACTGGACTCTTTGAATGCCACGTTGGGAAGCAAACCCCTAAAAATTAGATACCTTTATGGGATTAGTCCCTGCCTCCTATTTATTTCAGTTGGTTGATGTCAGGTGCTTGTTTAGACATCTCTAAGCATTCTTGAGGCTTGTTTAGTCTGCAAATAGAAGATTTCAGAAAAACAAAAAACAAAAAACACCCCAAACCCAAAGTTGGATTAAGTAGCACGGAAAATGTGTGATAGACCTGATCCAGCTTTAAACATCAGCCTTACACCACCATGGGTCTGTGGACAATGTTGCTGGAGGTATTGTATTTGGATCAAGTGCAAAATTAAGTTATTTTTTCAAATGTTATAAAGTAAACATTACTTTTTCTCTCAAGAAATTAACTGTACTGTTATTATAAACTCCCATTATAACATTTGAAAATCGTCCATCATAAATATTCCTTCATTGTGTAGTGATTGCAGTTTGTTTTATTTTGCTAGCTTTTAATACGGATGGCAGTAAAAGTGACAATAAAACAAGGACAGACTTTGGAGCAGTTTCTTACACACATTGGGTTAGTTTTAAATGTCATTGTAAAAACCTTAAAACCGAAGCATCTTAAGGGATGTTTTAAAGAAATGCATTAATAGAAACAGCCTAAAAATGGTTTGGAATATTGCATTCAGCCTACTTAAAATTCTGGCCGCAGTTTCAGTCCTGTCTAAACCATATCCTCTTGTGTTTTTCCTGTGTGTGCCGCATGATCAATGCTGTTTTCTGCAATATTATGCTTCTAGTATAATCCTCTCCCTCTGGCAAAAGCTTGTTGCTTGTTTTTCAGAGCGTGGAGTAAAAACTATGGAAAGTTTTCAAGGAATATATAAAGCAAACTGCTCATTATTAGTAAAATGCCTTAGAAAGCCTCTCTTCAGTAGTCAAAGGGACATCAGACTTTCTGAAGCTTAACTACTTTGATAGCAAAAATGTATTTTTGATAGCAAGTGAATGGGAGGCTTTTCAGTTTGACAGTGATTTCTTTGATTTGTGAATCCCTAAACATTTTTCAGCAAAGAAACAGCTCACTTGGGAAACTTCATACACACAAATTAGTATGTATTCACAACATCTACTGCTGTTTGGTCACCTTTTGCAGACATTTTAAAGACTGCCTTTAATGCTGGGTGAGTCACAGAAAGTAAGTAAGAAAATAAATCCTATAGAGAATAAATTTTTTATTTTACCATTCACAATTCTGGAGAAGGGAAATATATTCTGATGCTTTTATGTTTCAAACAGAACTTTCTTTTCATCCAAATAAAATAGCTTTTTTTCCTAGGAGCGAGTCACAGAAAGCTCTTCCTTACTTTGAAGAACAGTTACCTAAAATGATACAAACACTGATATAATTTTACTATATTGGTAGTTTAGCTCCAGAATGTGGAAGAATAATAGCGTTTGTTAAATCTAAAAAAGTTCTTCAAAGTTCTTTAATTTAGTATGCACTGAAGGTTTTCCCTATTTCTCTGTTGTAGTGTATAGTAGTGGATAAGCAGTGGATAAGTCACTGGAAGCCCAGAGACCTCTCAAGGCTCTGTTTAAGTTATGACAATGTTGCTGAGATATCTGGACTTCCCCCAGTCCCTGCTGTAAGAACACAATGAGCACAGCATGTAAATTCGAATAGAATAGTACTTCTCGGAATGAAAGCAAAATATGATACAATGATAGAAAAATAAATCCTTCTTCACCTGGCAAAAATTGATTTGCAACTCCTAGAGAAATGTGCATTTCATTTCCGAGCTCCTAAAAAGCTGTTACAAATAGTGGGAGTGAAAAAAGCCCAATCTACGGTGAAGGATCTGACATCGGGTACCTTTTAAGAACTTGCAGTTGGGAGGGAGCGTTACTTGAAGAGAATCATATCCCCTTAATTAAAATGTCGTCTTCTGACACTGCAGTACAATTCCTCGCTTTATCCTGTCATCCTTATCCAATTAGGTAATAAAGGTAAACTGCTAATGGTTGCCCACTCTTCATTTTGGTGACAATGGTGGAACAATGATAAGGCAGATATGTGGGCTGGGAAGTTTATCTTCTCTTTCGGTGGTGAAAATCCTTTAGTACCCTGCTGTTTGTAACAGAGACAGGTCTTTTCCTTTGTTTTTGAGACTAAATGCCAAATTCTTATTAGTGCTTTGTGCATATTCAAATCTAACTGCTGACTGTTTTTCAGTTGCTAGACAGTTGAATAGAATAAGCTCCTAGTTTATTATCTGCTAGCAAAACCTGTGTTTTTACTTCAATCCCTGCTGTAGTGCTGGTGTAAATAGAATACAAGCATCTTACTAAGCTCTGTGTTGGCAAAGGAAAATAAAGGGAATTTTTGTAAGTTATGTAGGGTCCAGCATCACAGGAAAGCCAGCATCTCGCTGCATCCGATGCAAATATGTGGGCCAGATTGCTCAGCTGCCGACCCCGTGTAACTGGCCTGATGATGCAGAAGGGAGCAGAGAGCCCTGGGTGTTGCTCTCACTTTGTTCTGCTTTGGAGGTTTGTCAGAGAACAGGAGCTCTTCCAGGACACCAAACTGACCCCCCACTCGCCTGACGAAGGCAGTTGCTTCAGCAGTGCTCTCCAGCCCACCTCAGGAGGTGACCGGTTACCACCAACATCAGTGGAATACTTTGTAATGATGGTATCTTTTTCTTCAATAAGCATCAGTTTTCTCTATATCTTTTTCTAAAAAGAAGACCAGAATATATCCAAAACAGGGAGACATTTTTACTGTTAAAACAATTAAGACATGCTCTAAACAGCTGTCGTAAGTGTAGCCAGGGCTTAAGAAGGAGGATGCTTAAGGAGCTTATACTTTAAATAGAAGCTCCAGATATTCATGAGCTGTGCTTAGATAATTTTATGCATTCTAAAATGTGTGATTCAGAGTACCTAATTCTGGAAGGGTAATTTCCCCGTATATCAGAGTACTAAGCTCCCTCAGGGGGCAATTCTGGAACACCTTGGTTACCTGCCTAAAACCAGGACAGGATGAATTATCCCACCCAAACACAGAATCTAGAAAATGGACTCACTGCCCATTGGTTGTTTAGTTACATGGAGGGTTAGCAGAACTTGCCAAAGATCTACATTTGAAAAATACTTCCAAAGAACGTTTCTTAAAAGTAATTTATATTTAAAAATTTTGCTTTTGTGGTTCTTTTCGGCTTTTTTGTCTTATTTTTTAACCACCCCCCCTTTCTTTTTTTTTTCTTTATTTTCTCTCTCACTGAGACAGAAATGGAAGAAGGGAAGGGATTAAAAAGAAGGAAAAGAATGAACAGACTAGTTTTCAAAGATCTATTTTGAAAGAAAAACAGCAGCAACAAAAACTCCCAAAAATGCTAATCAGAAGAAAAGTCTTCCAGTCTTCATAATAACATTTTCACAGAAGCAGTTAGTATTTGTCAATGTGTGAACAACAGTTCTTTTTTGCTCTTGAAGAGAAAGCCGGAAATAAGAGGTGCAGGCAGAGAGGAGGGAGAGAGAAAAGAAATGAGATTATAGGAACAGATGAGGGAGCAGTTGCAAGCTAGGGCAGTGGTTTGGGGCCTGGGAGAAAAACTACTTATTTGCAGGTTGAAATGATGTAGGGGCAACTTAGAGGGTTTTCCTGCGGGCATTTTGAGTAAGGGAGGGAAGAGGGAAGTAACAGAGCCTTACAGAGTTGCTTGGCGTCCAGACAAGATCTTGGTGTTGTTTTTGCCACTTGATCTGATAGGATTTTGGAGAAGAGACAAAAGACATTGAGTTTGGGGGTGGAAGTAGTAGGGAGAAAGTCTCAGGCAGTAAACTTATGAGGCAAATTTGGGGATGGGGCTGGGACTGCTGAAGGAGTATTGCTGCAGTGTGCTGCAAGAGAAAAACAATATATAATACAATGAGCATGAGAATTGTTTTTTGTAAGAGACTGAGTTCGTCTTTCAGTTTTTGTTGGCAGAAGAATATCCATAACGATATGGCATAGACGCATTTAGAGAACTGCCACCATGCATTTTTTCCCTTTGCCTTTTTGCCTTCTTTAATCATTGATCTTTCCACTGAATTGGTTTTCTACCTTAGAACTAGAAACTTTAGCCATCTTTGTAATATACTAATATAATTTCAGAGCATACTGTGTATGGAAATGATGCCTATAGAAAGCCTAATTTTTCATATTAATTTTGACATTTTTATGCTTTCATCCATTCTGTGTCTGAGTCAAGTGCAATTAAAATTGTCAAGCATGTTCCCATTGTTGCTTTATTTACACATGAATTTAAAACTTTCTGCATTAATCTAAATTTGAAAAACTGTGCCTGTCATTCAGTATCATATACTTATGGAACGAGCCCTAAAATCTCCACAGAATGGAGTGGATTAATCCTGCAGTTGGTAAGGTATACCCTGCAAGGTATTTAGGGCCCTCAATTCACATAAATTGAAGTGCAATTTAATTGCATTTGTGATCTAAGTATTATCTTTATTGTTGTCCAGTGTCCTTCAGGTTTCCATGTCTTGGTGTGTATGGTCCTATTAAATCCACAGAAAGCATGTTGAATATTTTCTGTTCCCACAGCCACTCAGTTGCAAGAATTAGCCGGCTAATTCTCACTGTGATTCTGTCTGCAGCCCTCCAGGCCGCTCACATCCAACGTTTGATGTCCCCTGGGACACAGAGAGCCAACGTGCTCATCTCCTTTGAGAATTCAGTCCTTTTTTTTTACTTCCCAAGGCACTAACTAAAGTAGTTCTTGTTTGATCCCCGTAAACACCTCATGGCATGAAGAAACAAACGTGGCACCGTTCTTTTCACCATCTCTACACCTCCTCTGGTACCTCATTATGGGAGGAAAAAACCCAGAGAACTATATATAACATCTGCAGGTGTGAGGGACCGGCTGAGGGAGAGGAAAGAGAGCTGTTAAAATGTATGTATTTATAAAGGCATTCCTTGGGAGGTGCCACAACTCTTCGATGTGGGCATCCCATAAATCCGTGAGAAGAAACCAAAATGTGCTGCTGAGAGATGGAAAGAACCAAGAGAAGGAGAGAGGAGGCACAGCTCAGCAAACAGAAGTATGAGCTTGCCTGTCTTTTTGTCTTATTTGCCCTTGTCTGATATTCTCCACTGCTTACGTGGTAGCAGTTTTGTGCTGTGCAATTAGGGGAAAGTGAGGAAAAGCTTGTGCTGCACTGACAGAGATCTGCAGTTGCTGATCGCTGGTGGGCTGCTTCCTTCTGGAGCAAACGCTTATAATGACCTTCCAACATAAGGCTGTTAGCTGAAGGGAGGAAAGATTTCCTGAGGACTGATCTCGTGCGGTTCAGTTCAGTGGCACGTGTGAGAGTAAGAGTTTGGGGGGAAAATTAGGATACCTGTAGCATGAGAAAAGCTTTACAAATACCTTCAGCACTGTGCAGCTCTACAGGGTCTTTCTTGGGGCTGCGCGTAGCAGTACTCTGAGCCTCTCCTGGTTGCTACCAGGCTGACACAAGGGTACTGGCGAGAAGCAGAGAACATTCAATTCACCCTCGTCCGAGCCAGAACACACTGCTCACTTATTCTTGGCAGCAGGCACAGAAATACATTTCATTTCTAGCTTTCACAAAGTGACAGTCTAAGAAATATGAAAAGCAAAGGGATGCATTTAGTGGAAATCTTTGGTAGAATAAAATTGTACAAGGTTTTCTTTATGTTTTTTACAGGAAGCTCAAGAATTTCTATTTCTTAAAGGTCTCTGTACTAACAGGTTTGGGTTTTTTGGTTTCAGCAGTATCGCAGCCTGCAGCTAGGATATTGCTGCTTTGTGACACTTTCTCCTTAGTTTGCACCCTTTCTAACTACTGGCAGCCAGAAGGCTTTCAATATATAATAACTAAGCAAGGTAGTTTTCCAAAAGAAAATAAGCAGATGTCAAGGTTATGGTTGATCTTAGGACGACAAGCCCCTGGTAATAAGCGCTTTGTTCTAAAAGACACACTCAGTAGTTCTGCGCAAAATTTCAGCACTAAGACTTCTGTCATGAGTCACAAAAGCTATTGTTTTATCTGAGCCAGCTGATCACAAAGCAATGTTATTTCCAGGGCAAGGTACAATTGGGTTGTAGTTTATTCAAGGGTTTAAGGCACAGCGCAGTTGAGAGGGCTAAGGACTCCTTACAGTTGTCATTTCCAACTCCCACATTCTGCGCACTCGTTATTTACTGTATCTCTTTTTCTCCTGCACTAAACTCCTCCTGTTTCATTGCAGAGGTGGCGGTGGAAAGTTGTCTTTCAAGCTTGCTTCCTACCTGTCCTCTGTTTGCATCTCTAGGTGACTGCTGTCTGCCTCCAGCTGCTGGGCGTGGGTTGAGGAGTTGCTGGGAGGAAAGGGGCTCTGCATTCCTCGATGACTGAAGAGGACTCTGCTCTTCTCCTTATGCTTTTCCAGGGTACTAGAGAGAAAGGGAAGACTAGGGAGGGGAGGTTGTTCTTCCCTGTAAAAAGCTCTAGATAGCTGCAGTGGCAGTAACTGTTTCTGTCTTGCTTGGATTTTGAGAAATTGGAGAGAAAAGGACAGATGCAAGAAGAGCAGTCCTTGGCTGATGTAAAGTGATGAGGTTTTTTGTTGAGCCTTATGTCCTATGCTGCTTACTGTGTTGCTCCCGGTATTGTTGTACTCAGAAGCGTCCTGGCTGGTGTTTGTGGGGTGTATGCATGCACTCAGAGTGGGAAAACTTTCACCTCCTCTGCAATTCATAAGCAGGACAGGGGCTCTTAGCAGTTAGCTTGGAAGATCCTCCTCATTGCCTTTCCATTTCTTTCCACACTTTCACCCAGGAGCCTCCTCCTCTCCGTGTCTTTTTCCCACTCCCAGCCCAGAAGACTTGTCATGTCGTGTAAGTCTCAACTCCCACACAGCCACAGCTGTCAGCTCCACGTCCTCTGTGCTGCCAAGTTCAGCAGCGAGTCCTTCCTCTTGCACTAACTTCCAAAGCGCCATCATTTCCTTGCAAGTGGAGCAGTCTCTGGTAATTAGAGCTGTGCAAAGCTGTGAGATTACAGCCCCCCACCCTCCAAACGCACTAACATGTACTTGTGCATGTATTTCATGGGATATTTATTAAATCTGTTTATCATAAGCAAAACAGAAACAAACATTTAGAAAACATGTTCCAGTTTTGAAAACAAACATTTAACAAGACAGTCTATTTTGCTTTTTTGATATTTACAAAGAATTAAATTGAGAAAATTCAATAAAAAAAAAACTCCAAAAGGATAAAAAGACATTTTTCGTTCAAATAACTTTTGGACAAAACATTTCAGCCAGTGACAGTTTTATGTATCTTCCTGGATTCAGGTATGGAGCTATGACAGAAGAACAGTGTCTTAAAAGCATCAAGTGAGTGTCATAAGAAAGGTACCTTTAGGAAAGTAAACAGTCATAAGCAGATATGGTACAGACTGTTCTCTAACAAATGATTTGGCAGTCAAGAAAATGGCATTTTATGATATTCTATGGGTTAGAATAGCGCTTTTCATAGTATAGCTACCCTGTAAATGAGTGTCTATCTTTAAACTCACTACCAGATTCTCACCAGTCCTATAATGGCGTGAATCCAGGCAAACACCATTGATGTAACTGGATTTGTTTCAGATATAATCAGTGGCTGGAAAGCTGATCTCTTACACTCCTTTGTCAAAATATGACTATTTTGCTTTACTTCTCTCCCCTTTTTTGCTTCTCTGAGTATCCCTAAAATGAGCTAAAACCAGTGGCAAACTTTCATTCGCATTGCCATGACAGTGAATAAAGTGATAGAGTGGAATCAGCTGTGGTGGGCAAGACAGAGGGCACAGGCTCACAGACCCAAAAGAGATCTTGAGAGACCATCTGATCCAACCTCCTGCCTCAGACAGGGTCAGCCGTACCAGTGCCCTCTTGACAGGTGTTAGTCTAATCTCTTCATTAAGATATCCCATCTTGGAGATTCCATATTTTTCCAGGAACTTCTACTAATGCTCTGCTGTCCTCACTGTGATTTTTTTTTCCTAATGTCTCATATGAACCTTTCTAATTGCACTTTAAGGGCACAACTCCTTTTCTTTCCACAGTGAACCTGGAAAATGTGTTACTGCCTTCCTCTTTGCAGCAACCTTTGCTAAGTCTGCTATGCTATTACACCCCAGTTTTTGTTCCTTGGGTTGAATACTCCCAGTTTATTGAATTTTTCTCTGTAGAGCATGTTTGTAGACCTGGGATCGTTCTCAGTGCTGTCCTCAGGACTACCTCCAACTGATCCCCATCTTCTATGAATGCAGTACCCAAAACTGGACATAGCATTCAAGCCAACTCCTTATTACTAACCCTGGGTGGGAGCAGAACTTCGTTTTGCAGGGCATGCTTCTATGTATGTTTTTGTACAAGTAGGTATTGTGTCTGCCTTTTCACAACAGTATTGATTCATCCTGATCTTCTGATCCACACTCGCATATCATTTTTTTCCCATCCTGTATTCATGCTGTTGTCATGCCTAAATGTATTACTTTCTCTGTGCCCCATCACTTCAGGCCATATCCCCTGTAATTAAGGATATTTTTGGTTCTGTTCTATCAATCAGCTTACTTGCTGTCCTGTTTATGTATGTGGGGTTTCCTACAAAGCCCACTGAACTAAACAGATGGATACATTTTGAGATAAATAGTTTGAGAATAGGGCCTCTAGTTGAAAATGTTGAGACGGTTAATGAAATACAGATTTATTTGAGCATGGGCATTTTTGATGAGAAAAATCTGTATCCCGTACTTTTTTTCCCCATTTTTGTTTATGTGATTCAAATTTCAAAATAAAATAAATGAGAGACAGAGAAGGTGAGCGATCGTCCTTGAACACAGCTTTGTAGCTTAAATTAACATCTGGTTGTTTCTTTGTCCATCATGCCATTTGTTTAATATACTGTCAACAACAGAGCTGTTAAAATGCTAAGAGGCTAGTGAAAAGTAATTATTTTGGCAGTGCTGAGGTTGGGAAGGTTAGTTCTGCAGAAAAACTCCAGTATACAAAACCAAGAGCGATAGCCCATTTTCCAGCTGAATTCACATTATGTTACTGCTACATTAGTCCATTAAAAGAGTTGCCTGCAACGGCGAGGGTACCACCATCTGCTTTGTTTCCTGTGAACTCGCACACACAGTGCTTTCGTTTTTATGGTATGGTATGTGTTATGGAATAGTTACTGGCTGGGTTGTATACCGATGATTGCAACTCGCTGAGCGAGAGCAGGCTTGCAGTTCAGATCCTTGCTGTGCAGGGAGATGTGATGCCCTGGGGAGGCTGGCGAGCCTGCTGCCCGTGAACCACCGAAAGAGAAATACTTCTCTCGTTTGGCAGGATGTCACCCAGAAGACCAGTTGCAAAGGGCCTGGAGTCTTTCCTGCATTCCAGTTAGTAGATTGTTTCTTTTGATGATTTGACAATATAAGAGCATGCCATGGGGATGCTTTCTATTGGTAATAATTTTCTTTATGTTGGCAAAGCTTTTATTTGTTTAATAACAGATTATAATACATAGTTTACCAAATTATGTAGTGATGTTTTCACTTCTGAACTGTACTTTGAAACTTCCCTGCTTTCTAAACAGTTATTAAATGTCTTAAATTACTTGCAGCCCATGTAGAAATTAAAGTTAATGTTTGTGTACTTCAAGAATGTACTAAAATTAGATACCTTCACATCTTGCATGCAGTTTATTTTGGGATTGGCTAAAGACATTATGGGTTGTGTTGCATTTTACCTACTAGAGCTTTTAACCTGTAATTGGAAAGCATGTCAATCTCGCTGACCTTCATCTGCTGGATTTAGGATGTAGAGGATGTAAATGTTGTTGCCATTTGTGTTGACTAATCGTTGTGTTTGGTTGAAAAGTGACATGAGTTAATTTTGCAAAGTTGTCAGTTGCCTGCTGACACATGAAGAATTCTGTGAACATTGAAATCGTGAAGCTTTACCCAGAGAATAAAATATTGCAGTTAATGCTCTGACTGGCTCTCCTGAGGCAAAATTTTCACTTAAATTTTCACTGTCTGTTCATAGCAGAGGGACATGTGGTGCTTTGTCACTGTTAGGAAGTGATGGATAGCCAGAAATAAAGAAGATACTGATTTTACAACTTATTGTGGCCTGCTTGCAAGTTTGAAATAAAGTTATTAATTTGTTTATGCTCTTAAACTTGAGAATAAACAACAGCATTATCCTGTGAAGGAGAAAAATAGTGCTCATACCTACTTAGGATGAGAAAATTCAGAAAACAGTGCATCTATTGCCTAAATTTCCAAGGTTTTGCATGTGTTGATTTTTAGGCCCTCAACTTTCCAAAAAATCCTTGAGATTGCTTAATGGGGCCCCAGGGATTCAAACAGCAGATTGTGGGGCTCAGCCTTTAGGTGTTGTTTACAGCAACTGAAGCTGAGAAGTCCTGTTGAGGGCAACTGCAAAACTTTGTTGAAACCAGGCTTTCACTCTTGGCTATTGAACAGGCCATTTGAGAAGAGATTCTCCATGTAGAGCATGCCTAGTCAGTAAGAACACAAATCACTAGTTTCTGTGTTCTAGTCCTATGCATATTCTGAAAAATATCTTTAGCGTGCTAAAATCTAGCATACTCCCATTCCTTTTCAGTGGAAATAACTCCTTCATTTCTTCTTTGCTTGTGATCGTATCTTCATAACATTGGTGGATATTTATCTGTCATTCACCAATTGATTTTTTTTTAAGCTTGACTCAGTCTACAGTAGCATTCCAACCTCAGGCTGTGTTTTTACTCCATATGAAGTAAATTCTTCTAGAAACTGGTAGGATTCAAAGAAGCAAAATACAGAGATTTTTATTTAGTCAATTTAGCCACATTTTTGTATGTACTTCTACAACTGATACTTAGACTTGATTGGTTTTCTAAAGAACTTAATTTGGAAGGGCAAAAGTCAAGTGTCTGTGACTGATATGTATTTACTAGAGATGATCTGGTCTGCCCTCTTCATCTTGCCATCTAAACTCTGATGTGCAGCATGACATTTCAGCAGGTGGTAAGAGTTAAAGCAAGAAATGTCATCAGTCTCTCCTCAGAAATATCAAAAGCAATATGAAAAATACAGCTAACAAGGAAAGGTTAATATCCATCAAAGAGATCAGCCAGTTTTAGGGTGGAACTTTTCACTGGCTTCCTCTGGCCTCCCGGTTTTGCTTCACAGGCAGAAGATTTGCCAGAAGGCAGTAGAAAGCAGTGCAACAACATGCACAGGGGTCTGGATCTCACATTGCATGGTCAAAAGAGGCTTGAATAGTCCTGGAAGGAGAAGAGGCAGGTCTGCTGCAGCTTCAGAGATGCTCTACGGATGGGAAAGGGTGTTAGATGCTACAGTTGCACGGCACAGTTGTTTGCAGTAGAGCTGTCGTGCTCATGTTGCAATTCTGTGACTTTCTTTCCAGGTCTCATTTTTTCTACGAGAAGCGTCAGAGTCATAATGTAACTTCAAGTAACTTCAAAGAGTATTTTCAAGACTTTTTAATAACACAGTAGAACTTATTTAATGCTCCAGTTATAGAGGAGTTACTATAATGAGAACTCTTCAAATGTGATTGTGTTCTGTGAAGTATCATCTCTCTTAAATAAGTGGTGTGATTATGGAAAAGGCTTCTTCACACACATCACATTATTGAAAATTGCTTTTTTAATTCAGGTTCTAAATAAGACTACTGGTATTGAAGGAAATTATTACAAATTTATGCCTGGTCATAAACACCAGAAAGCAGTAAGATTTAGATTTTTATGGCAAAATTGTATTCAATTTATCTGACTAGTTCTATAAAAATCCATGGAATTACTCAAATAAGTAAACAGAATAGGATTTGGCATCAAGTCTTTAATACTTCCTTAGAAAATGACCAACTTAGCCAACCATGTCATCTGGTCTAAAGTGGGTGTAAATATTTTTGGTAGATTAGGAAGTAGAAAATAAGTTCCGATTTGCATTATTTCCCGAATTTTAGAAGTCAGAGCTATGGTGATGCAGCCAGTTGTGTATGTCTACTGTGTGATGGTTTTAAAGATGCTGCTGCTACAAGTGATTCTTGAGTAAAGCCATCACTACCTGTGCTGAGGCAGCTGTTATGGTGTGCGTACTGCATGCATGCATCTTTCCACAGTCTCATGACAAGATGGTGTTCCTATATCGCAGCTTTTTAAAAGCTGGTGCTTTTGGTTTAGATACAAGTAGGCTTTTCTGATGCACTTTGCTGTCTTGCCCCCTAAACCCACGCAGCTTAAGTCACTGATAGAGCGTGTGAAATCATTTCACATATCTGCCTTTCAAAAACAAGGAAAGAAAGGATGCCTTTGAGAAAAGAACGAAAGGTTGTAGACTTACCGACAGTGCCGATCACAGAAGTTTTGTTGTTTTATTATTTTTTCTTAGTTTGTGTTATTTAAGAGATCATTAAGTCTCTTTCAGTCGATAGATTGAGGTTGATAAAGGTCCCCTGATTTCAGAAGGCAACACTGCTGACGGTGCCAAGACTGACTGTTAATCTGACAGCATTGAATTTGCCCTACAGTAGGTGTGTAGGCATACCCAAAGCTTCTCAAGTCACTCTGCGAGTCCCCCAGAGGCAGGTACAAAGATGTCGTTTGCCAGACAGAGCTTTGGGATGCTGTAGGAGGTGCTTCCCTAGATGTCTTCATCAGATGTCGTGCCCGTCATGTTGTCAGTCGTTTGGTTAGACAGGACAGAATGGTTTCATTTCAGTATTTTATTTTGGCTGTCCTTCAGTTGCTTGTGATTTACCAGGCTGTGATTTTGTGTGGCTTCGGAGATTAAACTTTCTAAGTATATATTTAGGTTAGGAGAAGGCTACGAGAAGAGTGTTGCTGTGATCTGCGATTGATGTTGTAATCTGTTGGTTTGGTTTATCTTGTAAATGATGGGCAAAAGAATGTCATCTGTCTTCAAAATTCACTGTGATAAGTGTTAATCTTTATTTGAAACTTATGAATAAATAAAAGTATTTTTATGATGTTGCAAACAGCATGTAGTGTTGGAACATTGAGCTTAACTCCGAGGGCCCTGTCATTTTTCAGTGATGTGTGTTACATGGGTATTATATATATTGAAAATTTTGTCAGTGAAGCTTATGCAGGCTTTAAAAGGTCAGCTTTTGTCAACAGCTCCCAGAATGTAGTCTGAGGTAAAAAAAGAAAAAAGGAAAGAAAGAAATACTGGTTTTATGTAGCAGTGGAGCTGTGATATTTTGTAACTTGCGGTATTCTGGTAGTTTACCAAAAGCCGACCTTTTTGTTGTTTCTGGAATTCTTTCCTTGTTACATTCAGCAATGCATCACGACAAAGTCTGTAAATGAGCGTAGGGCTGATTCTCTGGCTGGAATCAGGTTTGCATTATTGAAATCAAGGTGATTGAGTGTATGTCTGTGTGTAAAGCTGGTGCTCATATGGCAGGGTGCTGCCCTCATCCTTGACCAGCTGCAGAGCGTGTTGCAACTTGTGCCAGCTGTTGGGACTTTCAGAGACTCAGCAGTGCAAGGTGGGCTTCAGGATGCTGTGCTCTTATTCACGGAGAGGGAGGTGATGCAGGAGAGACTGCAAAAAATCCGTCTGTTCTCAGGATCGTTTGCATAGTGGGGCCTTCCCGTTGGCCACTGACACATCCAGAGGGTTACTTTATGCAGGTGGGAAAGTGCCGTAATCTAGGAGACAGCCTGGCCTTTTCATTTGGCAGGAAATTAATCTCTGTGAAAGTGTGGAAAAAAGATTTTGAGACTCATGCATTTAAATTAGTGTAAAATCATTGCACCAGGGCTTGCAGTAATCATGAAAAACTCCATTTCAAAAGGTAACTGAAAATCATAATTTCAAGTGAAAATGTCTTCTAAACCATAACCATAATTAAAGCAAGTGGGTTAGCAAGAATAAATAAACATTTTGTAGCCTGGCATGGATATTATAGAATACCAAAAAGTGTGTAAGTGACTAAATGCCATACAGAGGTCTAGGCTTATTTGGTAGCAGTCATTATGGGAAGGAAGCAAAGCAGCACTCAAGTCTCATGTGACTTATCAGACTACCGCTGAACCATCTCCATAGCCTAGAAGGAGTCCCAAGGGAGGCCTGAAAAGCAAATTCAGCAGCCCAGAAGTTAGTCTGTCTCATAAACCCCATGGATTCCTATACCAGTTAGCTCTAGATGCAGTTGTGCTTTTCTTAAAAATGGCGTAATACAGCACTTTCAAAGATGTCCTCTTTCAGACTTCCAGCCTTAGGTTTTTTTAAATGAAATTTGAATGCAACTGTGTTGCATTTATTTCAATCTTATTATAAACGCATGTGATTTATCTCAGAAGGAAGAGGATGCTGAGGGCGTAGAAGGTGGCTTAGGGAGACGGCTGAAGGAGGAGGACGTGCTCTGGCTTCGTTAGTTCTTTCAGCAGTCTGACTTGCCAAAAACAAAGCTATTTTATCACAGTACTTGAAATGTGCATTTTCCACACTTGAATAACAATAATGTCCATGTTTCATAGAAAATCATCACCACAGTGCTAACAAAAAATACAAAATATTTCCTCTCAAGAGATATTTTCCCCTCAAAAAATTTCTCAGAAACTGCAGTATCCAAATGGATTTCTGATTTGCCTTTTAATTTACAGAAGCCCTAGAAGTAAAAGGTATGATCATGTTTGTACAAAGATTATCGCAGGTGATGTCTTTAAATAATGAGACAAGTATTTTTTTATGTGTGTCATTGAAAATTTGTATTTTTATGCTTGCAAATTTAACATGGTAGAAGAAATTCTATTTGGAAAGAAATGGTTATAATTGATCAATTGAGTTGCCAAGTTGACAGAGGGTACATAAAAATCATCAGCTGTAGGAAGCAAGACCAACTTTTAATTAATAGGAGAGAGTATGATTCAGTTGTCTGCTTGGCTCTATTGTTAGGACCTTTTGTATTTCTCCAAACATGTCACAATTGCTTGCTCCAATGACAAAACGGTTCTTGTAACTTCATAGCTCTCAAGGTCAAAGTAACCTTTTGCATCTGGCCTAATCCTTTATTCAGAGCCAAGCAGTCCAAGATTCAATTATAAGTGCATTAAGCTCATTGGGTGAACCTTAAATTGAACAAATGACTGTATTGACAAGAAAAACTCTGATTATCCCTACACAAACGAGCTTTTCATTGATGGTGTGATGGGGCTTTGAAGTCCTTGTCTGCTTGCTCATTAAAAAGTTAGTGGGTGCTCTTGTGTGTCAAATGTTACAATACCTGCATCATTTAAATAGACAGGTTAGGGGAAAGGCTAATGTCAGTGCTTACCAGGTAAATGGACCCCTGGGGGGAAATAACCTGGTAGTTTGAGCAAGGCATTAGGGAAGGAGGAGGAGATGGGTTTTATTTTGTTCCTGTTCAGGCTAGTATAAAGGCCTTCATTGATTTTGTGGTACCTCAGTGAATGACTCAGTTGCGCAGGAGCACCTGCAGCCACCAGCTGTGCAGTGTCTGATGAATCCTCAGAAGTAACTCACTTCCTTGCTGCAAGAGGGTTTAGTCTCCTATGTTGTTCATTGCCTGAAGAATGGAAAGGAGAAGAAACCAAGGTGAAAAGGAAGTGTACTGGGAGGGGTCCAAAAAAAGGAGAGAAAAACTGATTGCGTGGGGTAGATTTAGGAGATGATCTGCCTAGGTACCTTGTAAGAGGGAGATCAGCAGAAAATGTGGCATCGTCCACAAGAAACAGGAAAAGAGATCCATGAAGTGGTAGAGGGTAGAGTGAGAGTGAAACAAGGTGTTCTGGAGAAGTCCTAGCCATTTTATGATGGCCCACAGTAAAAAAAAATCAAGTTTTTGGAAGACCTGAAAGACCTGAAAACATAAGAGCAGCTCCAAATAACAGTGCACGTGCCTTCTCTTAATATAGCTAGGTACAGTGCAGTTTACACTTGTTACCACTCCACAGTCCATCCTTGTCAGTGTTAGCGTTGAGAGTTGGGCTGGGTAGGGGCAGAGAAGAGAGAAAATGAAAGTTCTCTTTCCTTACCAACTTGCTACCTTCAAACACTGTGCTTTGGAAAATGAGAAAATATCATGAATCAATTTTGTTTTCCTATTTCCCAAAACACTTCATATGTTCTCCCAGCTCAAATAGGATTAATTACATTAAACATGGTCAAGTAGAATCGTTTTAATATTGTTTTTATTCTTCCTTTGCTGGTAGGATGTGTAAAAAGACATTCTTGGACCAGTTGAAATACTAACTTATATTCATGTTTGTTCTCAGCCTGACATCATTTACAAGAAAAGCTGTGATGTTTCTTTCAGTATGTTCTGGTAACTATTATTCTAAAGGATGGTAGACCTCAATTAATATTAGCAAATTCCTGCTACTCGGTTCTTAGGTAAAAAGAGCCAAAAGTTATTACGGCCTTTGAAAAACAAGGTTATTGATGTCAATAAAATACAGAGTACTGTTATCCAAGATAAATATAATGGACTGTAGACAGATTGTCAGTGGTGTAAGTGAGCACCTTGTGTGAAGGTATGTGTGACTTCTATGTGTAAACATTAGGTTAGGCATCCTCAGCACATATGCACACACAAAATTAATATATGTCATAACTGTGGCTTGAAACCTAGATTATGAAGGGAATACATGGAGTTGTAATTCCTGTAGCAGTTATATTTTGGATGAAGTTTTTTATGTAGAAAAAACAGATTTTTCAGTAATTTTAATAAAATAAGTAAAATTGTGCATTTAAAAAGTCTGTCCTTATGCCTTCTGTATTTTAAGTCTCCAGCTCATATAACCAGAACTGGTTTGTTAAGAAAGTGCCCACTTGCATTTTCATCTTCATAGCCCAATTTGCACAGTAGGTCACTGCAAGCATACTGACCTCTTTGCAAATTTAAAGAAGACCTGGCGCTCTTTTAAATCCGTTCTTCTTGTGCTTTCTCTGTAGGCTACTGTATGTACTTTTAAAGTGCTCTAATGTGTATTCAGCTTCCCTGAGGACTCTGTAACAAGAACGAGGATTTCAGAATGGGATTCAGAGACCGTGGGGCCCAGGACGAGATTGCTATTTCATTCCTCCGCAAAGGCAGCTTCTAGGGGAGCTCTGCACAGGTTGCTCTAAGAAACTCGACAAATCCTGAGTGGTTTCTGTTGCTAAGTAGGTCTCTCCCAGGGACGTCCTAATCGATAATGTCACATGATCCATCCGTGAGAAAACCCAACAGTCCTAGCAGTTGTACTATGGCAAAAAAAACCCAAATCCTGTCAGAAATGGACAAAATGTGCTTTTAAAGCATGGAAGTGAAAGGAAGGGCTTCACAGGTGGTATTTTGTACGCTATTGTTGAATAGCTTAAGTTGCAAGATGTTTTTGGGGGATCATATCTATCTTGGTGGGTTGGTCCTTTTTTTTTTTTTCCTCCCAACTTCCTTTTCCAACTGTATTTTCAAAAATTCCACTTTCCAACTTTTCATTTTGTATTTACTAAATTGTGGCAATTTGTACACCACGATACCTTACTTTCACCTTGTAACTTAGAAGATTTTCTGATATTGGTCTGTGCTCCTGTTGGGATTTAATGGCGCAGTTTTTTACATTTGGCAAGCTCTTACTTTTTTTAGAGGAACAACTCCATGTGACTTGACATTTTTTGCTAACAAGTGCGTTTTGGCCTTTTCAACAGAATATTGCCATTGTTCTTTCATTATTTGATTCCCATCATTGTATGTGTTATAATGGTTATATATCCCTTAATGAAGATGTAAGCTCTTAATTCTAGCTATTACCTATACGAAGCTATGCATTATTTTGTCAGCGTGCAAATAGTTTTATGCCTATTCAATATACAGAACTATAAAGTGTCCATAATTACAATGATTAACTGTGTGGTAAGTCATGCATCTTTCTTCAGGACGTGAAGTTGAAAAATAAGGAAAGGGCCAATTAAGGCACAATTACACTCACTCAAGTTCTGTGCGCTTAAGTGAAGTTATCGTGGGGACTCATTTAACTGGAGTGGTGTTCTTGGTTTATGCTTCATGGGATTTTTTCCACGCAGCTCTAAAAGGTGGTGTGTGGCGTGACCACCATCTTCATCTGTTAATGGTACATGTAAGGTTTGAAGCGTTCTAGCCGCTTGAGCGCCACAAATTTATAACGGGAGTTTCTTTAAATATTTATCTACTTTAGTGAAGCAAACCCATGAAGAAAATGCAAAGGTGTCTCTGTGGCTATGCATAAAGTACAGCTTCTATAAAAAAGTAGCAAGAAACTGTGACTGTAGCAACCCAGTCTGCTATCGCAGAAGCCTCCTTTAGCCTTGACTTACAAAATTTGATAGACCAGTAACAAGATGAAGTTTCAAATGGGAATTCTTGTTAGGCTTACCAGTACAACTGCTCGAGCTTCTCTCCCTTTTAAAAACACATCATGTGTAACATTTCGTTGCTAGGCACCTACTTGGCCAAGTGCTGGTTTCTAAGCATGCTTTTGTGTTTCACTAACCCCTGCAAAGCTTGCCGGTGATTTTGCCCCCACAAGTCCTAATTTTCCCTTCGCTGCTTTCCATATTTTTATGTAAGGACAATTCCTTCTTTTTCTCCATAAATTTAATCAAAAAAAAAGTCGCTCAGCTAAATATAGGAGATTTACATTTTCTCCTTGGAACTAGAGAAATTGTATGCAAAGTAAGTACTGCCTGATTCATACTGCTGTTGTAAAGGAGAGTAAAAAAGATCATATTGAAAGTGTTATCTTACTTTTAACTCTGTAATTTTTATTTTAAATCACTTAGAGGAAAACTTAAAAAAAAAAAAAAAGTAGGAGCATTCTCCTATTTCTTTGTGGTTGATCCAAACAAATTCCACAGAGATTCAAGGGGAAACGGCAGCAGCGGAGAGGACAAAACTCTGGGCTTCCAAGAGCAAAGGCCATGCACCTTTCCATTTCTTTAAAAATAATAGGAGTTAAATTAAAAGTTCTGTTAAATCACTTGAATAACCTTCTTAACTGGGGTCTCACTTCAGGGACTTGTTAATTTGGGAAAGTACCTCTGCTAGAAGAGAGCGTGTGAGCGTACGCTGAGATCCTGGGCAAGTGAAGTGCTGAAGGCTGGTTACTAGGGATGAAGAGCTCTGGTGGGGGCAGCCCAGCTCGTGCTAGGCTCCTCTGATTTGGGGAGGGATGTCGTGTTTTCAGTTGCATTGCTTCTTTGCTTTGTACTCTTCGCTGACATTTTGGGGAGCGATGGGGGCAGGGGTTTGGCTGTATTATATGTAAAGAATTCCCTACTTATTCTGAAATAGTAGCTACTGACATCCAAAACTCCGCTGTCCAGAATTGCCAATTTTTATTATAGAGATTGAAGAGGCAAAAATAAGGAAAAAAAATTGTTAGCGTTCTATTCTAAATATTGTCTAAAAGCTTTTAAAGTTGTTCTGTCAATTTGTATATATGACATATAAAACAACTTTTTGGACAGATCTGGACTTTATGGGCTAGCCTTTGAGTTGTATGTGCATTACGGAACTGCTCAGATAGAGATGGTATTTCCAGGATATAATGGGTGACCAGAGAAATCAGTTCATATACAGTGCTATGCTAAAAATAAGGCCATTTTATTGTTCTCCTGTAAAAAGAAGAATATTTTAATAAGGTCAAAAAAAAAAAAAGGGACTGAGCTAGTTCATTTCTTCCTATTTATAATTATCATGAAATGTTGGTTTCATTTCCCCCTAATAGTGTTAATAAAATGGAGATGAAGAGTCAATTGTTATTACAGTAGCAGTAGCAATTTGAGTAAATTGTTTTGATAAAATTCTATTAAAATGATTTTAAATAAATCCAAATATTTACTCTCTGGAGTATGTTGGTGGAAGTACAGAAAGGCATACTAGTTATGCAGTGGGGGATACGTCTGCCTGACCATCAGTAAAATGTTCTCTGGAAATACTCACGTGAGTGTTCTGGATTACAAATACTGTTGACAACTAATTCTTATGTGTTGCTGTCTATAATTTGTAACGAAAAATGCCCTTTCCTCACTCTTGTCCAGGTCAAACAGATCAAATTGTAGCAACTGTATATTTAAATGTAAGCATATATTTAAGCTCAGTTTATATGTTCTTCCGTCTCCCATTTTTCATATAGCATAGAAAATTTTGGCTGATTCTTTGGTCACTTCAGGATGGTCCCACTGACTTCTGTGAGATGTGCTGATTAACAGTATCTGAAAATTTATTTATTTATTTAATTATCTTTTAAGATCAGTTGCTTGCATTTGTCATTGGAGGCTTCTGTTTGTTCCCTTTCTCTCTCTCTCTCTTTTTTTTTTAAATCTTTGATCATTTTTACATATTCCAAGGATGAAATGGTCAGATATTCCTTGTAGTTACTAAAGGATGTAGCTTATTGACATCTCAGATGCTGCTCTGGAAGAGAAATCTAGCGTTCAGAGTGAGAAATATATTATGGTCATTTCTCATATTTTCCATCAGATTACCCCTACGTTTTAAGGTATGAACATACTCCGTTACATTTCACTTGTTTATGATCAGAAACTGTGTATGTGGGGAATCAAAAGTGAAATCTGGGCCCCACTGATTTTCAAGAGCAACATTTTGTTGATGTAAGCGGGGCCTAGGCTTTTACCTCAACCCGCTGCTTCACTGTCATTTTATTGGACTCGCAAAAGTCAGCTATACGCTGTAAGAGTATGCATCATCAGCTTAGCCAAAAACTATGTATGAAATATGCGATAAACGTGAATGATGAGTTGAGGAAGGAGAGAAAGCCTTTTTTAAAAATACTATAGCTTTTATAACTTGAATAAATTTTCTTTACTGGGACACTAATTATCCTTACTTCTCTGTTTGACCATTCCTGAAAAGTCAGTTTTTCAGTTTTTAACAGAAGTAAAACCTTGAGTGCTTAGCACAGTGTTATCAGCTAAAAATATTATGGCGTTCTGAATACACAGAAGGTTTGCTTTTAGCAGGCGGGCTCCTGGGTCCTGCTCCAAAGAGACATGTGTGCATCCACATCTCTGCAGTGATCAAGGGGAGTCGTGTTTCTCCTAACAGCCGTGCACCACAGACAGCTCGGGAAATTCTCTTACTGGAGACCATAGAAGGACTACGTTAACAAAAGCTACTGAAGATTCTGCCTGGAATTTCTTTTAAAATTTGGACTGTATCTACAAATGTCAGGGTATCCAAGTCTGTAGCCTTTACTCCTGTAAGATTCCCATTCTTTCTAAGGTTAAAGTAACATTTTTGGAAAGAGAGAGAAAGCTTTCCATGGACCTCTATGCCAGTTAGAAGAGTTGAGCCAAGTCCCTCAGTAATACAAACATTAAGCTGAAATCAGCTGAGTTCCCTTTACTCAGAGAATATTTGGCTTATTTCGCTTTGTTTCGCAAAGCGTTAGCTGCAGGGATTAACTCAAGCTAGAATTTTGTGCTCTGGCCCTCACTCAACTCCTGTCCAGGCATAAAGGCAGTTAACTCCGTCGGGTGAGGTCTGCGATAACCTGTTGAAAGTGCGTTGTCTGGTTCATTACGGAGCCTTGCGGGCGCGTTCAGAGTCATCCCTGTTCGTTAGCTGCTGCTAAGATCACCATATACCGTGGGTATAGATAGGCACCTTCGCTGGATTTAAGCTAATTCAAGGAGAGGTCACTTGTGTTTAAGATACTTCAGGACAAGTCAATGTTCAGAGTGGATCATGCCACTGTGGAATTGGGCTGCTTTATCTTTACCTGCTCCTGACTGTAGCTCTCCAAACATAGGGAGCAGGTATGAGGAAAAGTCTTGTGTTTTGTGGAGGGAAGGGACCAAGACTAGTGTTGTTTCTTCCTCTTCTTTCAGCCATTCGTGTATTATGGATGCATGCTTGGCTTTCCTTAGGGAATTCTATAGTATTTTTTTGGCCAGTAATAAAGTACTTGATTATTATCTAGGCAAACTTTGCAATGAAGACTGCAACAACTTAAGGTACATGTGCTGTTTTGGTAGAGCTGCATATGAAACCTAATCTCTTAATCCCAGTTACAAGCTTCATTGCTACCTAAATAATGTAGGATGCTTTCTAAATTGCATCCTTCTTCCTACTTGAAGCTGGGGAGAGTTCAGGGTTGAGAGTAATAGTGATAGGAGCAAGTGGCATAATATCATGGCAACAGCAGCCCTCACAGGTCAAGATTCGTCACCACTGGTTACTCCTGATTTAGACAAAGCAGCTGTCCATCCTTACAGCACTAGAATTCAGTTTCCCAATATTTCCTAAGACATAGCTCTTTTCCAAAATTTAGGACTATGCTAACTGCTCATAAAATGTAAGCAAAATGAAAATTTACTTTAAAGGTTGTTTGAGTGTACAAAGGAAGAGAAGGCATCTCTTATCACCATAAAATAATCCTCTGTTTTAATTCATTATAAGAGCTATTTTCATGTTCAAACCAAAGTCAATGCAAATTTCAGACTCCTATTTCAATTAAGAGCCTACATGCTGCAGACAGTAGACACAGTTATAAAAAGAACTGCTCAAGACCACTGTGCTTAACAGCACCAAGTCTTATACATCAGCATCAAACTGCTTTGTCGCAGCAGGTAAGAGAGAAATCTTTAGCAAGTTCTATTTGCGTGTCTTTACAGATGTGTAGTGGGCTAGCTGCTCATACCCTATGCTTTATACGCATACCAAACAGGTAATACTGAACTCATTTTTCCTTGGTACTGAGTGCCACAGCCTTGCCCCAAAATGTCATGATGTGAGGAAGCGGGTGTATTTATTTGGTTTTAACCAGTCCATCTCCAAGTCAGGTGACACTCTGATGAGTGTGGTTCAGCAAGGGGGTTCACCCCTCAATCTCAGGTCATCGAAATAAACCTTTACCCTGTCATATGAAATACTTATGAGGCTGTCGTATAGGTCTGCAAATACAGAAAGATAAAGCATACAACTCAATGATGCTACATGGTACATAGGTGCATTTCCAGTGGTAATGAAAAATAATATTTGATGTGCCTATTGCTTTCACTGAACCAGTTGCATGGCATATCAGAAATAGTGTGCAGACCTGTTACACATGCATAGTTCTGTCTTTTTGCCTAGATTATTTCAGCTTTATTGCCCACATATTGTTTCCACAATCTTTTTGGTTATAAAATCCAAAATATAGATCATGTGATTATTGTTTAATATGTTGTTAGACATTTTCTGATGTCTTCTGAAGTATAGTTTGGTAGGAGTCAAAGCAGTGTTAAGATAAAATTATTGTAGTGGTACATATACTATGAGAGATTGTACTGGCTTTGAAGAAAGAATAACCTTTTTAGACCTTTTCTGTGAATTCATTTGCGTAAGTCTGTAGAAAATAATGTCATCTACAGCAAAACCAAAGAAAGGTTGAAATGGTTTCAGCTATCTGTAGAAGACAGATTCTGCTGCATTTGTTCTACAGCTGCTTGCAGTTTCAATCCAGTAAGGCACAGACATTTCCTTAAAAGATGCTGCACACAAAAATATGGTTCAGCTACATGGTGGAGAGCTCAGCTTGCAAATTCAGCAAGATTGATCAGGATTAAATATGTTTGTTCTTGTACGTTAGATAGGCATAACACTTGCTACAAGAAGCTTCATCAAAATTAATAAAACATGTGCTGTATTTTCAAACCAGAACACTGCTGTGTTCAGGGCATGCTTCCGTCTTTCCCCTGAGATGCTAAGCTGTCAAAGAGTCCAAGATCTGTTTTCTTGTATTCCTTTAGATTTTTTAATGCTCTTCTGTGTGTGCCATCACATCTCTGCAGTCAGGCTGGCTGATCACAATTGCAAGATCACACCTTAAAAGCATAATAATTAATATTATTAGTCTTCTGACCAAAAGGATCACTGTCGAATGGGACCAGCCACTTTATATGCATGGAGAGCTGTCATACCCTGCTTTAGAAGCAGGCCTGAATCGACAGCAGTTCAAAAAGCAAGTAGAGAACCAAAGAGAGATGGGTGGTCCTGGAAGGCGGAGCAGATGCAAGACCTCATCAGAGATGACATCTGGTTGGCCTTCATAATTGTGTTTATCAGGTGTGCTGTTGTCCTCACCTGTAAGAGGAAAAGTGAGAGTTTGATAGGAATGAGGAGGTGGGGAATGAGCAGCATAGCTACAAGGGACTTTATTAACTGTGCCCTCCACTCCCCATGATCAGCAGTATTTCAGCATTTCATTACTGTTAAAGATCTGGGTGGATCAGGTGAGCACAGCCCTTCCTTGGCTGTCAGGGTAGAAGTTTAGTGGTTCACTCAACCTGCTGGCTGGAGAGTGGCAATTGCTCATCTACACAAGTAAGGGAATTTACCCTTAGTTTTTGTCATAAGGAGGAGCGAGCAGTTTCACAACTAAAGGGAAAATCATTTATTTCCTCCTTCCTTTCTAGGTGAGGGGGGAAATGACGTGAGGGAATGGTAACTGGATCTTAATCTGTTCACCCGTGGTCTCTACCGCAGTTAGGTGGTGATGTAGCACTTTAATCCAAAGCCATTAGAGATACTGCAAAGCAGTTGAGCCATAGCATCCAGCAACACAAAATTATACAGGCACTTTCTGTGGTTGTCTTTCTTCCAAGCCTGTGCCTGAGAAAAATAAAGATGTCGTTGTTCTGTTGTCCTGATGGTCTCTTTTCTGTGTACAGTAGGTGCACAGCTTTAGAATAAAAACTGCTGTCACAATAACACATTAACCCAGTAGCTGCAAGCCCATTTTATGCATATAGGGGCAAACAGACAACTGCATGAATTTATAGAATTAATTGAAGTAAATGAGACTAGATCTGAGCCTTTGTGCATGTAATCCTTGCTAAGAGGATTGTCCTTTAAAAACACTAAATACATGGAAAAGGATGCTAGTCAGGAGTCTGAATTTGCTGGCTTTCCTCTAAGGTTCTTCAGGCCTTTTTCTTTTATTAGCCTTCTGAAACTTTTGTGCATAATTATTTAGGCTTTGCAACTAGACAACTTCTGGAAGTCCTACCTACACTGGGTTATTTTTACACAGCGTACACATAATTCTGGATTTACAGATAGTTGTCGCCTGGATGAAAGCTAGTGTAGACACTTCTTAAAAACTTGTCTTTACTAAATGGGTTTTTAGCTTGAAGTAAAATCTCAGGGGAAACCAGGCTGTTCGTAGGTTTAGCATATGTTGGCTATTCAAAATAAACAGCTAGTCTGTCCCATACTATGGAAAGGATTAAACATGTGAAAAATAGAAGCCTCCTTATCTTCATTAGAATTTGATCCTAAGTCAATGACCATGTTTTAGCCAGCTATGTAGAGAATGTTCCTGTCCGTGCAAATGTTTGTTCCAGGTTGCAGGTGTTTGTGATTTCTTGTAGGAACTGGTTTAGGTAAGTTAAGCACAGGAAGCAGTTTTAGGAATATATTGTTAACGCTGCGAAATTAATTCCTCAGAAGTTTAGAAAAGCCAGAATGAAGGTTGCCTGTGATGCCCAGGCACATACAAGCGTTGGGAGGAACTGGACCGTGTAGGATCTGGTCTGTCCTCTGCCCCTTCCCCTGCCAGTGTGATACTTCTTAGCTTGCTTGACGAGAAATGGATCCTCAGGAAATAGAGTTGCTAAAATTACTCACGCCTTCTTAGCAAGTACAAACTGCCATTTCTCAAAGTTTTTGGCCTAGTTTGAAAAAAAATTTTGTGGACAGAGCTAGCAGGTAAACCCCAAGAAAGTAAACCAAAACTAAAATCCCAAGACTAAGTTAACAAATAGAGCGGGTTTGAAATGATGCCATAGTTGATATGATCTCGAGAGGGCCCCCCAAACCCAGCACTCTTTTTGAGTTCAGGTTTCCTAAGGGAGGAGAAAATCTTTGTGCTCAGGAGAGGTTGGGCACTTTTTCTGCTGCCTGATGCCTTCCTCCTACCCTAATTTCTGTTACACCTCCTCACTCTGACAGACAAAACCTTTTGTTGAAGTTCAGGCTCACTAAATCTCCCACTCTTTCTAAAATTAGGAGACTGTTAACTCTATATGAGAAAGAGCGCTCTGTTGCTAAACCACTAGCAGCCCCTCCTGTCAGCTTCAGGCTACTTCTGAAGTCCCCGGCTCCATGCGCAAGTGCAATTTCTTCCTTGGTAATTCCTGTCACTGCAGGGAAAATCAGTGTTGATTTATCAGCTTGAGATTACTTTCTTAAAGTTCATCCTCTGAAGGTGTTACCATTTTTAGGGAAGCATAAATAAATTGCAGAGCCTTCTTTGGTTCATCATTATTCCATTTTCAGAAAGAGAAGTCAGAATTTTTCACATCCAAATAGGAGAAGCATTCATTTCCAAGCTACTTCTCTCGTTCAGATCCCTTAGAAGTGTGTCTGCCAAGGCAACTGCCTTTTGTTTTTGAAACCACGCATTCAGTTTAGAATTTATATGTATTTATATATATTATATATATATTTTTTTTTAACCTGGCATTTTTACTGTGGCATTCACTTGTCTTTGATGAAAAATCATATGAGCTTGATATAAGGCTGTTCTTCCTCCTTCTCCGTTCTTATCTTTCCTCCTTGTTCTTTCATTGCATAGTTTTAATTCTAATTATGCGCCTGACTGTGTAGTAGTCTTTCCATAGCTGCTCGTGCAGGAATGACCATTAGATTGCAGAGTTTTTGGTTTTGGGGTATACCTTGTTTTGCAAGAAGATATAGTGTGCCTGTGGTTTTATTTATAATAGTAGGAGTACATGAGACTGTATTATGATTTTCGTTAGAGTCCTAAAATTGAATGAATTATATGCAAGATGTTTCACTTAATTCTGTGGACCCCTGGCTACATATATTACTTTTAATATAGAATGTATTGTAGAACTTGTTCACTGACAGTTTTTCCATTTGATTTCTGCTTGAGTTTGCAGTATGGATACAGCTAGGACAGGAAACATTAAATAATGTCATTTACTTATTGAGAAAGGAAAGCTGAATTTTCTTCCAGTCATATGGGGATATTATGTAATGTATTTCACGCTTATCTTTAATGCTGGTTAAGAAGTCAAAGCTTATTCACTTTCTTAAAGAAAAAGCAAGTGGACATACACTTGACAATTTTTTTTTTCTTACTAGATGTGTTTATGTAGGAACAGTGGAAAGAATGAATGTAGCACATTCACATGTAGCACAAGTTGTCAGGGAGCTGTCAAGATATACATCCTGCTTCCAGCAGGTATTTTTTTATGTTTAGTTCAGTTATGCCAATAAACATTTGCAGATCAAAATGCAGTTTATTCAGGAAAGAAGCTAAAGGTCTCAGACTTAGCACATGACTAAATGCAGGGTCAGTGTTCTTACACTGCTCCGCCGCTTTCAAATTCCTATAAATTATTCTGGATTTTCCTACTTCAGCCAGCTTCAGAAATCTTTTTGACCGCATCTATTCATCAGCATTGAATCAAAAGCTTGGCAGCTATTTCTTGATTAAATAATTATTCCTAAACTAATAAACATCACAGCAGGTTTTAATTAATATATGTCAGTCATACAGCATTAATTTTTTTTTTCTAAAAATACAGAGCTCTGAAATTAGCACCTGCGAAATAAAGGTGCAGGCTTTTTTCTGCACTGAGCCATGGGAAAGACAGTTAAGAGTGTGTTGATTGCATCCAGTTATCCTTTTGTTTGGGCAGGAATGTCTCGTTTTGAAAAGGCTCCTGCTAGAAAAGCTGCAAAAAAGTCAATAATAACCCTAAACACCCTTCTTGCCCCCATAGGACCATTATCATTGTAACACATAAGCTAGTCTTCCCAATTCTGCTGTGACTTCGTTCTTGCAATGATTTGTTAGCAATGGCATTCAGCTTACTGTATGTCAGCTCAGTTGCTTAATTCTGCTATTTGATAAGCCTTTGAAGATAGCAGATGCTTGAAAGGTAAGGATTAGACATTCATTAAAAATTAGAATGAAATCGGCGTCTCTTTCGAACAGGGTACATGCTGTTGCTGCCCAGTCCACCGAGTCCTTTGCATGCATATGCGCAGGCTGTTCTGTGCTTTCCCCTTCTCCAGTGCAGTACACACCCACCACTAGTTTTTCTCAGGGCTGTGGGGAGTGGGGTTTTCTTGCCTAGCACGGGAGGGGAGATCCTCTGCTCCTGGATCAAAAGTGTTCCACTAACAGCTTGGTTTTGGTAGCAGTCTCCCAGAGCAGAATCCACCCTGAGAGTCAATTAAATTTGAGGCTATAACTTACAGCTTAGAACTGTACAAACTAAAGCATTATACAATTGTAGGTACGCGTTCCAAAACATCTGAACAAGTTTAAATGTGCCATCTAAGGATGCGAAGCATTAGCTGTATGATTATGATGAAGACGCACTATGTTACCCTAGATTAAATAACAGTGATTAAGAAACTCTCGAGTCTTTTGTATTTCTTTTTTTTTTCTTTGGCATCTTTATAAATGAATCTTGCTACATGAATGAGCTTCAAACTAACTGAAGCTGCTGGGTGAAAAGTGCGTTTTTAATGTAAAAAAGAGATAAAAGAAACTTCAGTGGGCCCAATGGATTCAAGTGTAGTTTCCATATCTCCCAACCTAGGGATTATACCATGTTCTTCATGTTCACAATAAACGCAGACTTACAGAGCAACATATAAAAAACAGGTTTTAAAATGAGCAAGTAGTTGAAAGTCCTTCAAATGCATTTCATTGCATGACCGTGTTGAAGTGAATATTCCTAATGTGCAAAAGGTCTGGGTAACCGTTACCATATTTTGCATGAAGTACAGGCTGCTTTGAAGTTGGCAGAATCTTTTCCTAGGAACTTGGTAGGATAAGGCTTTTGTATGAACGAGATTGCTTCCTTTAAGGAATGTATTTCTAGATGCAGTGATATTCAGCTTGCACATACTGAGAGTTAGAATGACTTCAAACGGCTATGAGATATAATGAGAACTGGTATTATTCATAAACTCGTGAAGAATTACATTCAAGGAGATTATAGAATGACCTTGTCTTTTATTTCAGCCATAACCGTATATTCTGTCTTCACTAGTGGCCTGTATTTTCTGACTCAACTGATTAATTTATTTTCAGTTTGCATAAAGACTTCCATTCCTGTAAATATTTTTAGGTACGTGCATAACTTTGCATTTAAGTGATCTCTTTGAAGTGAATGGGATGAATTATTAGTTCATTTTGACCTGAAAAAAATCTTCATAAAGGATTTGATGATTAACATCCTATCTATAGCTTCCTTGGTTGCTGAATCATTCCTTCACTGAAGTTATTCTTTCAGTGTGTTTTACATGTCTGCTCTTTGGGAGAAGGGAGAGTTTGGGGATGTTCTGTGTACTCTTCACTTTATGTACCTAATCAGCTCTGATATTTGCTGCCTTTATGCTTAACTGGGTATTCAGTTTATGAAAAATGTTCAGGAAACATTAAACTACCACCTTCCCCCCCCCCAACAAAAACACATCAGGTATTTGAGGCTTTTTAAACACCTCGCCTTCACAGCATTAACAGCTCAGAAAAGGCATTGCCTTCATAGCCCAGATCCTCACCAGGGATTTGTAATTTCACTGATAAAACTGCTTAGTTGGAGAATTATTTATGAATTCACATTTGCTTTTTAAGAGGCCTAAGTTTCCTATCTCCTGTTAAATACATATTTGCAAATGAGCCGAGTGGTTGGTTGATCTATTTTTTCAGGAATACACGTGCTTTACAGCAATAGGCAATATTTCAACAAAAGGTTGTTCAACGAAGAAGGCAGAGACAAAATCCCTTTTATCATGCTAAGGATTTTCTTATAATCTGTGTAAAATGCTGTGCCGCAGCGAGAGGACCTGGGGTGCGGAGGCCTCGGTGAGAAGTGGCCGTGGTGTGCGCGCACACTGCCGGTGTAAGCAGTCAGCTGCAAAGGTCTCCAGGGCTCAGGCATCTGCTGTCGCTTCTGTGTGTGTCAGAAATACAGCCACAAGGCTCAGCTGTTCAGGAGATACGGGGTGACTGAATAAGGTATGAACTTCAGTCTCCACACATGGAGCCGGGGCCGATCACCTCAGCAGGACTACTAAGGGACAAGAGGAAAGTGGCCAATCCAAGATACTTAAAAGTACGTGTATGTGTGTGTATATATAGATATATTAAAAATACACACACACACACACACACACACACGTGCATATATATACATAAACACATGCATACACACACACACATATATTTTTTTCCCCTGATAAAATTTTCCTGTGTGCCTTGGCTGAAAGCCTTTGGCACTGTTGTGTCCTGCGTGGTCACGAGAGCTGCCCAGAGGGACCTTTGTGCCTTCACATGTCGATGAGGGGGTTCTGACCCAGATCAAAATAGGCCCAGCTACAGAGGAGGCATTAGCTAGCTTGAGTATGGTATTCTTTCTTTTCAGAGCGTTTCTGAGCTCCACCTTGATTCTTACACATTGTTGCGAATTTTAAACTGGTTCTTTCCTCTACCCATTTGTTTCTTTCTCCACCCATTGCCTTTTTCCTGTCTTTTGAACGGTGCTAGTAATGTGGTTCATTTTACTGGATACTAACAGACTTGTATGCTTCTTTATCATGCCAAAACAGATGTCTACTAGCATCATTCACTGATAGTGCCAGGGCTTGGGAAACAGTGCCATTAAGCAGCTGCTACTACCGAACAAGTGGTTTAAGCACAAGCTATAGTGTGCTTAAACTGCAAAGATTCTGTCCTATGGAAAGGTAGCATCAGGGCTTGTTTGCTTTATATCTGCGGTAGACAGCATGTCTTATCCACATCTCATTTGCATTGGGGCTTTCCAGAGTGCTCACAATTGGCCTCTTATTATGGTGAAGTCAATGGTAAAAATTGCCACTGCTGGACTGTGCTGAAAGACCCACCAGGGAGACTGGAAAACTTTTGGAGCATATCTACAAGGCATATTATCTCAAAGGCCGTGTGAAGGAGAAGCTATGTCTGGATACACAGACTGAGAATTTCTAGGTCAACGGAAAAAAGGCTTGCGATAGCTGTAATTCACAACAGAGAAATAGAGAAATCCAGCAGGCCTTTGCAAAGCGTGAAACTAGGAGTAAGTGTCGATGCAAGGGAATGAAATGCAGGCTCTCGAACCACAGAGGTGGAGTGCTGCAACATTCCCCTTCGTGCTGCCATCCTGCCTGAGGAACTATAGCTAGCGCTGCTGCCCAGCTACCTACCCTGCAGAGGGGAAGTGTTCATAGGGATGGCTACCTCTAAATAGTTGTATGCATGAATGAGCTGATTCCCTGGAGGCAAAGCCTGAAGAAGCTGAGATCTCGCTTAGCCCCCATCCCTTCCCTCTTGGGATAGAATAAACTATAGCCTGCTGAATGCAGCAATGTTCCTCTTATGGCCAAATTTTCTGGCAAGCCCCATAGGATTGCTGATGCTAGGCTAAGGACTTACGAGGTGTGTAAGTCTGTCATTCCTGGTCTGAATTTTTTGATTACATGTCTCTTGGATTTTCCATATGAAATTCTCAGTACCATTTTTCTGGCAGAGAAATGAATTGGTCTGAATTCTCCAAGCTCATGAAGCTCTTTGCAGCCTGATTCTGGAAGATGGTTCATACAAGTAGATAGAAATGTTTGCATTGACAGCAACGAGACAAGCAGGGACACAGGATCTGAAGGTCCATCTTATCTCCCAAGATTGTCGCTTTTGACTTTGTGAACACCCTCACTTTTCTGCAAACCAGTTGTATCTGGGTGTAGCTTTCTTTCTGTATTTGCAGTAAAGTGGGGTAGATGACTCTGTTACCAGCTGTAATCAGTATTAGCTGTTGTATGGCTAATACTTAATGTTTCAGAAAAACAAATGTTTTGAAAAATCCCATCTGGTTCACAGGAAAATGTGTAGTAGTGGTTGTGTTTTGGTGCAACCACTTAACTACGTAATATTAGCCAAAATGTGTGTTAATGCAGTGTGAAAACCATCGAATCCCTTTCCTCATGACATACAAAAATGCGTATAGTTATGCAAACAGAGCACATTTTCCTAGTGTAGATACAAGTGAAGTATGAGGGATGTATGCTGCAAAATCTTTTGTACAGCATTTAATGATCAATAGTCCTTCTTGTGCTAATCTGTCCCTCTCTAGGAATATTTCCAGTGACTCTTGAATTACACAGATTCATTTTATTTTGTTTCCTCTGCTGTCAGGCTGTTGCTTAGTATCAACTGGCAGGTGAGAGCTTTCAGAGCTTGGTGCTAACAGAAATGAATATTCCACTGGGAGGAGAGGCAGATGTGTGATCACCATGTCAAGTTAAGGATAGCTGGGAAAGAAGGTGTCATTTATCAAATCCCATTAACTTTAAAAGTATATTCTGTTCTACAGATGAATCTGGCTGTTTTCATTACATATTAGACAATGGATTGGGTCAGCTGAATAATATTAAACATTTGAGAATTAATACTTTTAAATATTACCTGACAAAAGTCTTTCCAGAAAACCCAGATCCATTCAAAACCCAAAGAGCACTTCTATTAGCCACTCTTCATTAAAACAAATAATATTCTCCTTTGTTAAGAGACAGAGGAGAGAGCATTTCATTTTCTGTTCACTGGTAGGGATTGTCTACTTTTCCCTACCTGCATCTGTTCTGTAAAATTATGCCTTTTCTCACAAAATCAGCAACATTACAATAGGTTATACTCAAAAGTAAGTGACAAGCTTTTTCTGCTCAAAGCCAAACTGTGAATAAAATGTGGAATAGCTGCTTTTTTTTTAAAGCCTAATTTCGAGTTACAATTTTATCAAGTATTTAAATTTAAATTTTAAGTTTTTTATTATATTTTATTATGTGAAGTTTCACAGATCGTCCTCTGTGGATAAACCCTTAAGAAGTCTTAAAGTTTGAGAAATACCACAGGGGTGTGAGGCATATTCTCTGGAGTTTATACATTAAAATATAATGTATATCTACGGTTTTTATAAAGAAATGACTTGTACTTACATGAGAAAAAAGTTGAGATATTTGTTCTCAAAACTGTAGTTACAAGAAAGGTGGGAGCTTAACCTATTAGCTGGTTCCCACCTTGCCACTGAAACGTGTCAGTAGGTTGCAGTTTGCACCAGAGAGTGGTGTCAAAATTACCAGCTGAAGTCAGTGCAAAGAAGGGGTCTTAGCAGGACCTGCGCCGGCAGAGATCCCATTAACTGAGAACGGGTTCCAGGGTCAAGTCATGCGAATGTCTGTCATTAGCAGCATCTGGAGATACGAAAGGTCTACCCGCATCTGGGTTATTGCTGGAAATGCATACAAGTAAAAGCAAACGTGAAGACTGGTTCGCTATGCTGTGTTTTTTCTTGTGCCCATGGTAGGTAACTAGTTATAGTTAAATGTTCCTGCTTTGTCCCAGGGGTACAAAATGCTAGGAACAGGAGCATAAAGTTTTTATTCAGTTATAAAGACTAGCTTTTCTTAATTTTACTCTTTGATGGTACGGACTAAAATAGACACCTTATGTAAGGCTAAAATAAGAGAGAAAGTTGAACCAGAATTGAGAATCCAACCACCCCCACAGCGTAGGTGTGTATGAAGTCTGGGGTTGCATCTGAATCAGATGATCAGAGCCTCTGAATAAATTTTTCAAAAATGTCAGAAGTCCAATCAACCAAATTAAATGCAGTTCATGTAAAGAGGACTAAGTCAAATGTATGGATGAATTGTGACCTGCAAAACTGCCTTTCAGCTTCTGTCCCACTCTGAGGTGTGCTGATTAACTTCTGCTTTTGTATGTGTCCAGAGGGGCTTTATTCTGGACGGCGCCGAGCAGGTCCATGCCTTTCTCACACTTCAGCTGGCAGGATCTATAAACAAGCCTTTTCTCTGTGTCACTTAAAAGCACAATCTCAGAATGTATCATCTGCTTGATGCTAACTGCGGTATTTTCCATTGGTCTTTGGACAAAATGCAAGTACTGGGAGCTGGGAATAGATTCAGGATTTTGCCTCGCTCCTGTGCCATTGGGGAGGAAAGTTGTCAGGATTCGATTCCCTGGGTGTGAAGGAAGGGTCGGAGCCCAGTTACCAGCCGTGACAGGGGAGGCCTCCCTCTGAGCCCTGCTCCCAGACCATTGCTCGAGCTAATCCAATGCAGAGCCAGTCTGTGGGAGCAGAGATGCCTACAGACCTCTGTCACTTGCCAAGTAGATCATGCCACTGGCCAAGGCCATCCAGTTCCATCTAAGATCTTTTCTGAATCAAGGATTTAGAGATTTAGGGCCAGATCTGTCAGGGTATTTAGGCTGCTAAGGGAGCAGGTGCTTGCAGGAATCCAAGTGGACACCTATCTACCATTGCAGGCAGATAAATACTTTGGAAAAGTGACAAAAAGCCACCTCAGAGAGCTTGTATTGTTTATGCTGTAAGTAAAGAAGAAATATGAACATATGAAGTCTGTACCTGAACCGTGATCTGAATCTTACTGCACAAACCCTCCTGAATTTGAAACAAATGCTAGCAAATAGCAGTAAATAAAAAGTTTTTCATGAAAACATGGAGAAACAAGGCTAGGGTTTGTTCTTCTGTTTTTGTTGGTCTCCAGGTTGCTCTTTTTCTGTCTCTTAGTTGACATTCTGTCTTGCTCGGTGACATGAAATCCAAGTTTCATTACCTCATGGAAATTAGACTGCGTGTTACACAGAATGAAGATGTTTTACCAACAAGATTAATTAATGATCGAGGCAGCCAATTAACAGAACTGACTAGTGTTCTTCAAGTCAAGTACACAGCTCAAAAAATGGTTGCTTCATGGAAATAAACTGGAGTGCTGTATCTCAAGTGAAAAATACCGACGTACAGCGTATCGCTAGTGGCCAGGCATTTACAAATAGAGGCTAGCATGACTGCTGTTCAGATGAGTTGTACAAGAACAAGTGCATTAAGACAGATCTGACTTCAAAAAAACATTTTTACATAGATTTTGTGTAGCATTTACTTACATGTCTGCTTTAACAACTTCAACAGCTGAGAGAGAAGGTAGAGCTGAAACCTAAGTGAATAAAATATATTTTCTCCGTATATGTATGGAGATGTATATCCGTTTGTCATATGGACTAATTTTCTCTGGCAGTAGTGAGGGTGGCTTCATAATTCCTGAGGGATTTTTGCCCCCCATTTGACTCCGCAATATTAATTTCAGTTTAGAATCGATGTAAAGATATTTCACTCAAGTGGTGGTGAAGGGCTTTGCCTTTTGGTGTTGCTATTTTCTTTTCTTAGGGATTTGGGGCGTGATCTGGAACAATTCAAAGATTTTAATAGAAACACTGTCAGAAAAAGTTGATTTTGAAAGAACTGAGATTTTTTTCAGAAAAGTGTAAATTCTGTCAAATATTATCATGACTGCACAACTGATGAAATAGCGATTTATTTCTCCTGCCTTTGAGTCAATTCCAGCTCTTTTCTTCTGGGTGTTAGTAACTGTTCCCTGAAAAGTCTGCTTCCCTGGATGTTTAAGTAAGCAAAATTTTAGCTCTTGATCCTTCCTCTTTTCTCAGTTTTGCTGTAGACGAGGTGGGAGCAGCTGGCAGAAAGCAAACCAGTGCTCTGCGATCTCCTGCCTAGCAAAGCCTGGCAATAATTTGGGCAGTTTAGGACCTGATGCAAACAGGTTCCAGTGGTGCTGCAGACAGAGGAGGCCGTGACTCCGCCTGCAGTTTGTTTAAAATATGCTAGTTGCTCTGTACATCTTGTGGGGTCAAAGTAGTAATGCATAGGGTGAGCATTACACCCATGGCTGGGTTTTCTTCCTGTTGAAATCTTTAAGCAATGCTATTAACCGCAGAATGGTTGCTCATGAGTTTGATTTCCAAGGCATCAATGAGGTTTGGTTTGACTGTAAACTTCAGGATTGGTTCTTTGATATTGTGTGTCTTTAATGTGACTAAATATTGGACTGATATTTTTATATATAGACCTCATTAATATAATTTCCATTATATACCAAAACAGTTTTATATAGAATTAATCATTTAAAACCATTTGACTACGCAGAAAGTTTATTATGAATAAGAGCTCATTTTAAATGTTACAAAATGATGTGGTGTCATTATTATATTGCAGTGTCATTATTATATTGTGATTTACGCATTCTTGTGAACTTCTGTCAAATATTTATATTGGCCTCAGTTTACGTTTATAAGACTTAACTGATTTACAGTGATGAAGTCAGGTATCATATATTTAGGGAAAATAATTTTAATTTATTTGTATGAAAACTCATTGCCATAATTTAGCGTGACGTTCACTAAGATAGGCATTCCAGATTCCAGCTTGAATACAAGCCTCCTTTTGCTGTCTCTCCATTTTGCTGTGAAAAGTGTGGAGAGGACTGTTGCCAGACATGCATATGTCCATCATCGTCCTGTGTTTATAGCTAACTTTGTCATTTTAATTCCTGTGAGAAGCTCTGGGTGTGTCTACAGACCCTGCAGATATGTTTTAAAGGATGAAAGAAAAACATCTTCTTCAAAAGATCCACCTGGTAAATTTATAGTCCAAATTCACCCTCCAGAATGGACCTGTCAGCTTTGGAATGATACAAATTTTTATAGAAAAACACATTATTATGGTTTTAAATGGTTATATTTCAAATAAGAGTAGGTTTTGAGGAGCAAGAAATGGAAAGAGACTGTATATGTATTCCAGTCTCTTGTCCGCTTGGACACTTGCTCTGCGATCCTTAGTCCTGCTTGGACTTGAAAAGCAGACGCCTTTCTTCAGCTAAATCAAACTCATGTGAGCCGGGCGGATGCTGGCTCTCTCCAGAGGAGCCTGGAGGCACCCATGTCTGCACCCTGCTCCCGGCTGCCTGCGGCACCCTGCTCCCTGACGGCTGGGCACCCAGGCTGCCAGGGGACAGGACCGCAGCACACGCGCGTCCCGCCGCTTGCACGCAGCCTTGCCGGCGGCCGAGCTCCCCGCGGCTCTCGGCGTGCCTGCGGCGCCCTGCTCTCCCCACGGCCCCGGCATGCCCAGCGCTGGAGGCGCGGGTGCTCAGCGAGGCCCCAGCACCTCCGGGGTGCTTTGCTGTGAACTGATGCCCCATCTGAGGGGTCCGTCCGCAGCTGCGAACAAGGGATGCTGGAGCTGCAATCTTCCCGTGGTCCTGAGTTTAGAGACACTTTAAAATTCAGCTGGTTGTTGATGTGCCCATTCTTTGGGAAACATATTTCTGTAGTTCGTTACTTCCCTCAGGGATATCCGCCGCTTGTCGCTCCTGCTCCCTTTTCTCCTCCAATATTAATTAATCTTTGTCGAGTGAAGCCACGGATTACTCGTCAGATCAATGGTTAGGTTTCGCCTGCTTTCTCTCGGGCTTTCCGTGAGAAGGGGTATCACATGCCTTTGGTGGATTACCCATGGTGGATTAGACTGCTGTGGCTGTATGCTCTGCTTTGCTCTACTTCTGTGAATAAGAAAAATATGATTTGGCAAGTGCAGGTCAGTACACATTTTACGTTAAGCTATAGTTAATGAAATGGGCTGTCAAAAGGGATCACTGAGATTGTGAGCTAAACAGGAGTCTATGAAGGGTCCGAGGTTCAAACTGATGACCTGAACTCTGTAAGTATTGCAGGATTATGGAAGCAGGGAAGGTTTTGAACGGGATATAAATATTATTCTCTAGTACAAGGGGAGGTTAGTAGCACACTTTCCTTGTGGGTGAATGATTTCATAACTGCTGCTGTGATATGACATACGCTTTCATCTTAGGAGGTGATCTGGGGTGTTTTAGAGCAGGATATTGTAGAGTTGCTCTTGTGCACAAGCTTCCTAATTTGTATTTTTCTTTTTAGATTGTTTCTTTTATCTTGATCATTTTTTACCCCCGTGTTCACACATGTGCACAGTGTATCCCTCCTTTATTATTTTGTGATCTGTTTTAGATAGAATCCGGTGAAGTTCAGGCAGAAGAAATAAAAATACACAACTTAGATGGGCTTAGGTTGGAAATGACATGATGGTTTTCAATACTCAGGAGGGAGAGTAACAACCAACAAAACTCCTGTCGAGTGCATGCAGATGTGCCACTGACGCAATTCTCTGGGGCAGAGACATAAAAAGAAGCACATTTGTTTCTTTCTAGGAGGGAGAAAGTGAAAAAGATTAGGGTCGTAATTTAAACATCACTGATTAAACATCATTTTACTATCGACAGCATATATATTACGGCTTTGTCAGTCTTGGGAACTAGGTGCTCAGGATATTGAATTTACTAAATTGGAGTTTACTGAATTTCCTTTGAATTATTCTGGTGATGTAATGTCACTATTGCGCTTACCATGTGCAGCTGGCGGCTGTACAAGGGTTTACTTTGTAGCCGTGAATAAGCTCAGTGTGTTCTGGATATGTTGTTAATAAATAGAGATACTCTGAGCAGGTTAAGAAGGACAAGGTATTGATCCCAAACCCATCTCTTGGTTTGTCAAAGCTAAACCTGAAAGTTTGGATTAGTTTAGAACTGAAAGCATATCTGTGTTCAAAGCATTTTCCTTGCCGTTGTCAGCAGTCTGCAGTGTTTCTTTTCCTGAGCATTGCTTTTTATAGATGTCCTGTCATTCAGCATACCTTCCTCCCTTTCCCAAATGTTGTCACTTCTAAATTAATAGCACTTTCTTCCCATTGTGCTTCAACCCCAGTCTTTCACAGTAATCCTTTTGCTGAACTGTGTTATACAGCAATAAATTCTCCTTCCACAGACTTATTCTTCATTTACTGTGATTGAACATCCTGAAATGCATGAGCTTGGTATCTCTGGGGTTTTCCAACTCATGAAAACACACCAAAGAAATGTTCTGGGAGGACTCATTGATAGGAGTGCTTTACATGGTGTTTTAAGCCAAAAGCTGAGATCAGGGTCAGCTGTCTGGGGAATAGCACTTACTCTGCACAGTCAAGTCATTCAGAGACTGTACGTTTTCCCAAGGGCTGATCCTGTGGGCAGGATGTGGTATGCAGTTCCTGTTGTGGCTGATGCACAGGAGATGAAGGTCTGCTCAGCAGAAGAGCTTGGTTTTGAATGAGGCCGGCTCTAGAGTTGCCTAGGTCAATGTCTGCTTCCAGACAAGGGGGTGGCTGTGACGAGTGCCCTTCTCTCTTTGGCTCTGTGCTGAGGCATGACACATGAGGTGGCCACGGGAAGGGCAAGCTCACGCAGTGCGTATCCAGTGTAGATGCAGCCTGTGGGGAAAGCAAAGCCTTACCTGGCCCACAGTACAAAGTGAGTGATGATATCAAGATCCTTTTGTACGTCCTCTAGGCCATCGTGGCCTTCTGAGAAAGGACCAGGAGAGGAGGAAGGAGAGAGCAAAGTGTAAGTGTACAGGAGAATCTGGAAAATATGCTGCTTTTCCAACTTTAAAGAACCTTTGTGGTTATAGAGACCTACCACATGGTGACACAGGAAGCGTGTACACTCTACTTGTCTAAGCAAAGCTCCAGGCCCTTCACGGCGTTGTTACCTGGTTATGTATCTTCATTTGTCTCTTGACATTATCTTGGGAAGCAATCAGATGAACCTGAGGTTGCAAAGAAAATTAATCAAACTGTGGTTGCTGAGGGTTTCATTGCCACTTTGCTAACATTTCTAGGCCAAAAGCCTATCTTAGAGTCGCTCTTGCTAGGTTTGGCTTAGGTAGGAGATTATTGTTTAGTATGGCTGCAGCACTGTATTGATCTGTTACAAAACTCTGTCAGTGAGAAATTCAGTCCTGAGAAAGCTTCTCAAAGCATGGCAGATTAGCCTTTTTTGCTGCTGAGCCCATCCAATTGTACTTCATTGAAAGAAGGAAATTGCCCAGGGCTAAAAAAGCAAATTTTAGAGGGGGCCTGGAACTTGCACTTGGTATCCAGTCCAGTCTGGAATGCAGTTGCTGCATAAACATTCATCTTCAGAGCTGAAGCAAAATAAATTCAAGCAAATAAGAAGGAAGAAATAAATGGAGATCTGCAGAGGACATCCAAGGACTCTGCTTCAGAAACTTCAGGTTTGTTAGTATTATTTCTAACAATCCAGCCCATAGTAAGATAACTTTGTTTGCTTTTATTACTTTGAGGGCTTTGTCTGAGAGAATCAACAGGATTTTGGAAAGCTGTGAAAGCTTTGCTGGTGTTGTTGACTTTAATCATTGCAGTATAAATTTGTAGTCCCCAGGGAGAATTTCTGTGCAATACCTTCCTGTATTTATTACTTAAAAAAGATTCTTAAGTTACAGGTTATTATTTTTGTCTTAGCCACTAACCACAGTATGGAACCGGAGGTAGACTTAGCAAGGTCTTGTCTTTGAAGTGTAATAATTGTATTTCTGCTAAATTTTATTATCTTTTCTTCCTAATTAAAAAGACAACAGCAATCAGATCTGAAAGCAAGGTCGATTCACGTAACTCACCTTTCTGATATATAGTCTTTAGGTAGTTGATTCTGGTTAGTTTTAAATTCTCTGCAGATACTTGTAGGATTCATCCTACTCCTTCCTGGGTTTAGTGAAGTATTTGTTGAGAAGGACTTGAGGACAACCTCATGTTTGTTTAGTTCTACTTTTGCTTCTCTGGCTATGCCACTTAGGTAATTTTTGGATTTCTCAAAATTTCTCCTTATGAAAATGAACAAATTACACTTATTTTCTTGATGCTGCCAGATCTTCTGAATGTGTTATAAATCTTGAAGCTCTTGATACTTGCTAAGCTAGTTTGATTATTTTTAAATACTTTTGATTGACAGCACTGATTTTTGCAAGATTTCCCCAAGATACAGTTCAGTGCACTGGCACAAGGTTGTGCTATGTGGATTGTAGGAGCTGCTAGAGATGAGCTGTTTGGCTGTGCTTAAAATTACTTCCATTGGCATCAAGTATTGATTTCTGTGGTTGTTAGTGTCTCAATTTGAACTGTCAATATGTCTTTAACATAGTTCTGCTTGATTTCTCAACCAACCCCAAATAAATTTCTCTTCCTTAAAGGGACTCAGTGATCAGTTGGAGTTTCAAATCTTTCTTCCTTAATAAGAATATAATATGCATTTCAGAAGGAATTCAGAGGTTTAAAGATCTGCATATTTTCAAAGACAGTACATTTTTTAAATGTAGAAATGATAGTGTCTCTCAGTAAGAAGCTTCCAAAGTACTAAAAACTAACAACTAGTTTCGCTAGTCAACTAGTTCAGTAGTCCTCCATGTGGAGCACTTCTACGGTTGGGCTTTAATTTGCTGCATATCTGTGAATTATGACATGCCATAATATTGCAAAAAATGCTTTTAAATTTCAGTACCCACAGACAAAGTATTCTGAAAAAAGCTGCTTCTGCTTGCAGAAGGTAGTCGTATTGTATTTCTTCTATATGTTTTCCTTTTTTGAACTTTTATTTTCTTGGCACTCAGTAGTCATTCCTTGGGGAGTTGACAGTCTGTTTTGTAACCATGGGGGCAATTGTGTCTGAATTGCGATTTATTCACTGGAAGGGAAGGGAAACAGAACAGAATATTAACCACTGCAAAGACAAATAAACCTTATTCTCTGTGTGGGAAATAAGGCTCTGTGAAAAACGTCCTTATTGAGTGAGTCTTCCAGATGGCTGTGCTTGCTGCCCAGCTAGCTCTGCAGAATGTGGAGTTGCACAGCAGTTGCTTTTGAGATCCTCGTGAGTTGTTGGAGTATCAACATTCTGGGGAGAGTTTTGACAGTGGGATCAGGCCCACTGTATGCAAAAGTCTGGTCCCTACTGAAATTTGTGCTTTGCAAATTGAAGCCTTTATTTATAGGAACAAATGCTGTCTTCCTTTGGAGAGTTTCCTTAACCGCTATGATTAAAGCTGCTGAGAAACTGCTTGCTTGCTTTCAACTCACTGATGCTCTAATCTCTGCAGCTCAGTGACTGGGAACTGTTTGTATGTTGGGAAGCTTTTGGTTTTATTTTTTTTCATGTTAGTTTTGTGTGCTGTTGCATCACATGAAATGACTTATGATCCCAATGCCAAACATTTTTATCCCTGGGACCGCTCTAGCGGGAAGGCATATTTTGTGCTAGGTAGCTAACGGGTCAGTGTGCTGTGGTCAATGGTCTGTGTGCTAAGGCAGGACTCTCATACTGATTTGGCTGTGAAGTTTTTAGAAATAACATTCCAACATTTATATTGCTGTTTGTATTGCTCTAAAGTGCCTGATTTGTGACCAGCAGACAGGTTTATTGCCGTCTGTGAGCTTTGTTCCTGAGGCAGTATGTTTTTTATTTTTTAATGGGTACTGTTGATTTGGGGGAAGGACCTCCCTTGGATATTGTCCCACTGAAAGAAAACAATCCTTTAACAAAACACAGGACTCTTATCTCTTGACCTTTAAGATTTTATAGCTGTGGGCATGTCCATCCCACACCACGGGGCACAGGAGTGTCCAGACACTTGAGCCACTGGTGGTGCAATGCCAGGAAAATTTCAGCTCAGTTCTGAAAGCATTAAAGACATTCAGATACTAGGGAGCTCATATGCAAGTGTGATACTGCTCAAAAGGTTATTAACCTTTCTCCCTTTTTCACCTCAACTTTGGATCTAGAGGTGCTAAAGGCACAAAGAGCTTTTTCTTGGTGGTTGTAGATGCTTTGAGTGCTCCAGCATAGGTCTCCATCAGACTGCATAGTCCCCAGAAAAGGACTCTTGACTTAGTTCTAACATCCAAATCCATTCCTGTCAAGAAAGTAGGAGTTATAAAATGACTCCGAGGCCAGGGATTAATCAAGTATTGCATGGGTCATGTCCAGTCATTTTAGACTTACTGTTCCTTAGAATGATTTCTCATTTCAGTTGCCTAAATCCTAGATGACTAGCCAGGTCTTGACTCTCGCCACAGTTCCAGTAGCAGGCTGGGTCAGTCTCTCTTTGGAAGTGACTGTCTCTCTCCATTGAGCAAGAGAGGATTTAGACAGCAGATTGGGACAAATGCCCAACTTCTAATTTTGAAGTTAAAACACTAAAAATATGCTGAATTAAAAATCTGAAAGTTCCTGAAATAAAATAATGAAAGCCTCCAAAACAGATACAAAAAATTTGCATTCATTTTTGTTCACATCACTGTCTTTTAGATACTGTGTTTAAAAGAAGGATTGTCTAGTTTTTTTTCTCCAGAAAATTACTCCTCAACTTTGAAGTCTGTGTTGTCTCATGTGGGGCGGGGGGGACGGGACACTTCTGTGGGGACAGAATTGCTAAAACTGTGGTATTTTGTAAGAAGCTATAAAAGATGTTGTACTGATTGTAGGCTACAGTGCTATATTAATGACAGAAAGTTGTATAAAAACAGCACACTCTTGCAAGTACAGGTTTGATAGTCAGGCATTAGTTTTCCATGCTAGTAATCTCGTTATTGCTCCTGATGGGTTATGTTTTTCATTATGTATCATTTGGGCTACTCAAAATTTACAAATAATTTATCGCGTCTATCCCAAATCATAATCTATTGAAACATATGAAGATAGTGATGTGTCTCAGGAACTATTCCAAGGCTGAATTCTTTGGTTTGCTGAGTAGTTTTAGAGTGGTCTAGGGTGGTTAACGGAGAATTTCTTTTGGGCAGGGCAACCTCATCTTTTTGCCATCTCCTGTGTCAGTTCTTCTGCTCTCCCTGTTTTAAGAGGAGCTTGGCATTTAGTTGAAACAAAAAGGGACAGATAAGTGAGAGCAAAGCCCTCCTGTTCTCCTGGCATAAGGTGTACCGAATCAAGCAGTTAAACCTCTGCGCCTGGCCCCTTTCCTCACTCTTTGTGAGCCAGACTCACTCAGGAGAAGCACAAATCTGTCCCAATGATCATTTGGGATACTCTGTCTTCTTCTGCTAGCAAGGATTTGTAAGATGGAAATTGAGGAAAAAATCTCTTTGTTGAAGCATTCCGGACTCCACAAATCCAAAAGCTCATGATTTCCATGGTGATTTTTCAGAGGTTGGTCAGGCCCTGTTTAGCAGACATCTTGGTCTCAGCATTAAGCCTGGAGAAATCTTTCAGAAGAAGACTTAAGAGCAGATATATAAGGGCACTGACAAAGCACACGAGCTTTGTGCAATCTGTGGCATCAGCATGATTTCCAACAGGCAGAATTAATCTCTTGACTAACATTCATTCATGCTGAAGTGGGAGAAATACCCATGTCCATACAACAGTAACCACATTTTTGATAGATCCCTTTGGGCAGTTCTGTGAAAAGTTGCATCACTACAGTACCACTTGAGAAGTTTTCTCTTCCTTTGACCTTATTTTTAATACTTTTCCTAGTACTTGGTTAGGCATGACTCCAGGAGAATCCACAATTTTATTTTTGGCCAAGGATGTATAATGAAACAACTGTTCAGTATAGGCCATAACTCATATGTAAATAGCTTCATATTAATGTGAATGTATAGACATCAACCTGTTTAAATACAGCTCCCTGATTTCTCTTATTTGATGTCAATGAAAACTGTTGAATTACAGACACTGGTACAGGCAGGCCTGACCTTATCAAGCCTGAACAGCTGTAGGAAGATTAAATCGTAAGAGCAATAAAGAAGTCATGTCTAAAGTGTGATAGCTTGAATTAGATATTACTACAGAAGATGAAGTTAAACTGTGTTTAACATAGTATTGAACTGTTCTGATTCCTGACTTTACTGAATTTGACAGGAAGTCTTGCTTAGGTTCTTACTCTTTTTTTTCTGGTCTTGAAATGCAGAAGTGTATGAAAATTCTCTTGTGGGATCTCTGTCATAAGAAGCTATTGGAAAATTCTCCAGACAATCTAGGAAGTAGATTAGGTTTTGCTGTTTCAGTGCAAAAATTAAGTGGAAAGGCAAATGCCTTGAAAATGGGAGCTAAAAATATTCCAAAGGAGATCTAAAACATCCAATAATTTAGAAAATAAATTAATGGGAATTAAGTAATCATCTGAACTACTTTAAAAAGTGTTTTTGTAAATATTCCAGGTGCTAAAATACAGGTCTTTATGTCCAAAGCTTCTCCTGCCTGTTTTGCAAAATGTATTCCAGGGGCCTGGCAATCAAAGTCTTTCTTGACTTCCTTAAGTAAAGAAGGAACTTGCTCGTCTTTCTGTTTTGCCTTAGGACTAGCTGCAACTCTTCTGTGTATTGTTTATTTCCAGGATTTACTTTTCCTACATTTCTCTTCGGAGATCTGTAATTTTTTTGTTTGTGTGTGGTTTGGAAATTTGTTTTGTTTCCAGATTGCTGCTGGAATGAGAGCAGCATTGGCAAAACCAAAAATTCTGACCCAACATCCCTCATCAGTGATGAAAACTTTGACAAGCAGATCCTGGATACGAGCCAACCTGCAGGAAGAGAAGAGTTAGCAGGATTATCCAGATGTAACAACATGAATACTCATTTCATTATTATTCTCCATTCAATGATATTCTGCATAAATTGTAACAATATTTCTTATGCTGTCAGACCTGCTAATGGTCATGGTTGTGGGGCTAAAACTGAGCAAAATCAAAAGACTGTTGCAAATGCTTACTGCCAAGAGGCAGTTTAGACTTGATTCTCACCGTCTCTTGATAAACTCACCAAAGCTTTCAAAGTGAAATCAGATAGCCCATGCTTTACGCTACAGAAAACTACAGAGATCAGAAACAGAAATATCTAGGATTTAAACACTAAATAAAATCTTCAGCACAGAAGCCACTGATTTAGCAAAAAAAAATCACAGTTATTGTTGTGAAGTTAGAGCGTACTACACTAAAATGGGAAATGATCAAATGGGAATTACACAGAGCCAGCTGAGACAGGGGAACAGCAGCAGCATTATGCCATTTTTAGTTACTTAACATGATGGCTTACTCTTCTGTGTCTGCAAAAATCAGAAGAGGGGAGCATAAGCAGACAGAGTAGCAGCTTGAGGAGTTGTAGCCATCTCTGCATTTGCATTTGAATTAGCATGGCCAACATCAGTATGAAAATCCTTTTAAAGAGTGCACTGTAGCCCTTTGATGATGAGAGAAAAATTGGCATCCTTCTGATTTTGGAAGAAAAAGACTGCATTTCTAGAGCTCAGTCGATGCGATGCCGACTTTGTGCGGAAAGCTCTCCGGGCTTCTGAACTGCTTGGTAGAATAGTCAGGAGAGTTGTTTTATTGGTAAGATTTTCAGCGGAGGGAAAAGAAAGGAAATAGTGTAATTCTGGTAGAAATTTTAATCAGGCTTCCTGAGGCTTTCAGAGTATAGCATATCACTAATTGCGTACCAAAAGTGAGATTTTTAAATACGTGGTTTGACTCCGGAGTCTTTTCTATGGCTTTGTTCCGGTAAAAGCCGAATGTTTCGAAGGCGCGTGTCCTCCTGGTGTACCTACAAGTCATGCATGAGGAACCTCTCATTTGCATCAGTGGTGAGGTACATGCCTTTTGCAATAGGAGGCTAGACTCTTTAGTATTTGAAAAATAGCAATCCAATTTAAAGGCGGGCTGCCAAAGGGAAGGGAGACAGTGTGCAGACTTTACAGAAACCCTTTTCACCATTCAGCAGTTTAAATATATTCTTAGAGGCTGATCTCAGATACAGGAGTATGTTAACAGGAGCACAATACTGTGTCTGGAATAGATATTCCTATACTGCTCAATGGAGCATTTTTGCTGGCAAAAAAATTTCAAAGTCAGCTTTTGCCTCTGCAGCAAGCTGTTGTACCTGTAAAAGAAAAGCGTGTGCTGTGGTGGATGCCGAGGAGAAATGAATCAGCTTTTAGTATGGATGCATTCCTTGTTAAAAATACAAGATTACAGGACAGTAAAGGTGTAACTGGGATACTATGTAAGAAAGCAAGACAGCTGCACCTTTTATAATGTGGTGGTAGACCAGATATTTTTAGGGACATATGGTTTACTGAATGAAAAGCTTTTTATTCTTGTGCTTGCAGTATGGATTGTCTAATAAAAAATCCCCCTATTTAGTTTTAAAGTTATTTCTTCCACTTTGAAGTTCCTCTGAAAGACTAAATTACACGTCTATTATTTAATATATATCTGCTGTTTCTAAATGGCATTACTATAGCATTTTTGTAACATTTCAAGAACAGCAGCAAAATATATAGAATTTGGGGATAGGACCTCAAATATCTCTATTTACAATTGTAAGGGCAGTAAAGTTGCTGCAAAAATAATTGCTGTATTCTCATCAACGTATTTATTACATGAGGTTTTTCATGTTTGGTGTTCATATTTGGCCTTCCTGTTTGGTATTTTCAGTAAGCAGTGGCAGCGTTGTACTAGTATGTGCGTATTCATTATCTGAAAATTAGTCCAATTCAGGAGTTATTTTGTGCCGTAACGTTCCGCTTCCTGAGATCTTTTAAACATTGAGGATCTCAATTATTATCCATACTGCTTCCTTGAATATACCTCATTCCCCATGATTTTAGCTATCCAAAAGCTAAATATTGAGTCCAAAGCAATCATCCAGCCTCTTTCAATAGTCTGTCAAGAGAGGCAAGTACCCCAACGTGCGTTCATCCCATCCAACGGCAGATTCAGAATTTTACTCCTCATAGCAGACAGCCACCTCTAGGGTCGAGGATCCTCCTCCTACTTACCTATTTCTCATGGATATAACAGAAAGATTGAAGGTACCTACCTATGAAGGTATGGAAGTCAGTTTGGAAAAACACAAAGAACCTGCAAGATACTGATAATAATAATAATAATAATGACAACAACAACAACAATACTGTATCTCCATAGCGCTTAAGTAGCTCCTTTCATTGAAAGGGAGATGACTCATGGTTTTTGAATGCTCGGGGTTGACAGTATTGTGAATATGGAACTAAAATAGGGTTAAAAGAGATATGAGGTACAACAGCAAATGGATAAATAACAGTAAATGACATTCTAACAACTTGGTATAATACGATGAAGTACTTTAAATTTCATATTCTCCTTTTGGAACTTAAAGTACATTAATTTAATCTGATAATGACTGGAAGTACTCAGCTGCTGAACCCATTTTGATTCCGATTAATAGCTGTCCACATACCTACTCTGGCTTGCATTTTTATGTATTTCTGTTTTGGAGAGCTGAACAAACACTGCATTATTTTATCAAAAATAATTATGAGCCTGTTAACGGCAAATAAATGCCAAGCTATTAAACCCAAACAGTTAGCATAAAGGAAATCTGTAGCGCAGGCTGATAATATGGGGGCTGTTTAATGTTCCTCTCGAGCAAACAAAGTCAAGGATGTCAGCTGCAGAAATTCCCAGCAGACAGCATATAGCGTGATCTACACAGGCTGAAATAATGATCCAGGGAAAATTAAAGATAGGGTGGCTCTTAAAAAAAAAAAGGAAGTGAAATGTACTTCTGAAATACAGCATCAAGTAGGACATTTTTGGAGACAAATAGAAGGAATGTCACCATGAAAGCTCTTACTTGCCAGCATTTACATCCATGGTACCTTAAATGGTAGTGTTATCTAAGATGCTGCTGTTTTCACTAGTAAAATGAATTTGAAAATCGGTATCTTTTGGCAAATACTGCCTTTTTAAATGGCAGGTACGTCACAGCATGTCTAGTCCCGTGCACTTTCATTTCATACGTAAAAGCTGATGTACCTGAAAATAAACCAGTGCTGCAGCTATTGACGGAAGTCTCAGTCCAGCAGCGTGACACAGGTCAGGCGGCCAGGCTGCTCAGCCGTCATCAAAGAAAAGCTTGATCCGTGTGGGAAAACCTGCCGTAAGCGTGTGGAGCGCTTCGAGCTGCCTACGTCACAAACTCCACGAGCAGTTTGCATGAGAATTGTGAAGCTGCACATGCAGCTTCGAAGGGTAAAAGGTTCATTATGACGGTTGGGAATATCATTGATCTAGCAGGTTGAGGTACCTTTTTTGGTTTGTTTTACTGAGACATTTTTGGATGAAATTGGATGCTGATAAACCTGAGGGGCTATATTCCTAGCTACAGTGAGCCTGGATTCTGATATCTAGTGCACACAGGAGATCTGTAAGTGTCCCATTTAGTTTTGCTATGAAACTTATTCTCAATTTACAGTGCTCAATTGCTGTTGTATATCTACACGTATATATTATGTAGTTCATGGCTTTACTACAGGTCCTGCAGGCATGTCGCTTTAAAATCCAGAGAAGCTCAAACCCACACAACTTTAATAACTTTAAGCTTGATAAATTGTTTCATTTTGCTTTATTTCTTTCAATTTAAAACGACTACATACCTTAGTTTTTCAGTGCCAATCAGTGAAGTAGAGCTTGATAAAAAGCTTATAGATATTACTGCCAATTTTCCATTTGACTTCAGCAGGCTCTGGATAATTCCCATTGACAGTCTGATTGCAATTATAAATCTTGCAGAGTGGACCTTTCCTCCCCTCTTCCCGCCTGCCTCCCCCAGCCCAGTCTTTATCATTTCAGTGTGTAAATACACAAATAAACATCCAGCTTATCTGTTACGATTAGATGTGTATTGGCCAGGCAATTTTGTAAAAAGTCAGTTCCCCGGATCAGCTCAACTGTTTTGTCATTTTGCTCAAGCCACACAGAAAATCAGTGTTGACAGGCATTTCAAGATTGTCTCCACGGCAGGTAGCTGACAGTTCCTTCTGTATTTTGAAAATACACAAATAGGGGTATGACTATATTTGATATGGGCCAGCCTGCCTGTATCTTCCCTCTCCGATTTCGCTGAGTATGCAAGGTACATCAGTTAAAATACACAAGCATGAAATCAGCAATACAAATGACTAAATATTACACAAGTATATTGTAAGCTGATTGCATGAGATATCAAAGCATACGCCAAGAAATGGAGACCAATATGGAAAAAATAATGGGCAGAAAAGGTCCAGATAAACTGTGAAAACAGTTAGGAAATAATCTTGTAAGGAATGTGTCCCCGCCACTGGTAAGTTTACATACTAAAGACCCGATTGAAGAGCACTGATTTCAGAGAAAGGATTCCCTTTTGCTTCCACACAGTCTCAATGAGGCCAAGGGTCTGTACAAGTCCATGGAGGTAGATCCTGGCCTGTTAAGCTAAATTTTTGCCAAGCAGTTAGTGCTAATATTTGTATCCTGCAGTCCTGAGACATGAAAGTGAATGTATTAGGGATGTAGAATCAGACCCGCAACGCTTAAATTTTCAGAAAAATTTTCTGATTACATTCGTTATACTCATTAGTTTCGCCACAGGAATTCATACATTCAGCATTTCTTTATTGTGCACAAAGTATACTGATCAAATTCTTGAATCTTTGTACAGAAAACAGTAATTCATCTTCCTTAAACATAATTCCTCTTATTCTAGGAAATGGACTGATTTCTGTATTAATTCCAAGTCCCAACATCTGGTGATAGAAAAACTCAAGTTTATATAAGTCAGGTTAAAAGTGTATTAGAAATTATACTTGAAAAAGAATGTCTTAATTGGAAAACTTATCTCATGCGTGTGAGCCCTCCTACCCATCCCCTTTTTCAACCGCTTTGTTCCCAAACTGCATGAGGGTTAACACAAACCCCTTTCTGTTTCTCCTATTAAATACTTCATCCTGTGGGTAAAACAACCCGGGAAGGCTTCTTGCTACTTTCAGATGTGACTATTTAAAATAAGGCTTGAAAAGTAAAAAGCAAGCTGCATTGTTTTATAAATGTCAAAGCCACTTATTCATTTCTTCTGCTTTCTGAAAAATAATCAATTTTCTCAGTAGTTTGTGCCCAGGCAGTATAATTCTTCAAAGATTATAAGAGCTAACTTTCAGCTCCTTTTAATTCAGAGCTTTTGCAAAAATATATATACTTCTCTGAATAACATTTCATATTTCACAAGCCCATGTTAAAATGTCACACCTTCCAAAAAGAAATATGTCAGAAACAAGTGAATTAAAACAAGAAAAAGCCTATTTTTCTTTATGCAAAAGCATGTTCAAGACACACTGGAAATGTAAAGGGTTCTTACAATAAATGTAATTATAATTTAAGTCCTTTGGAAAACCCAAAGTAAAATTTCTGAATATCTTACTTGTGAATCTTCAGTACACTGATTTTAATGAGACCACTCCAGGGCCTAAATTAAGCTTCTGCCTCTGTGGTTTCCTGAACTGGACTGCCCAGTAATACTGCTGGGGGTGTGTGCACAGTTCCCAGTCACCAGGAGTTAGACTAGACATCTAGGGTTAAACCATCACTCAAAATACCTACATCTGGCCATGTTCAGACACATTCTCCTCTTTGGCAAAACTCCCATTAAAGATCGGGAGAGAAATTAGCATCATGAAAGCAAGAGAATGAGGGGACAGACTTTCTGCTTCTTCATTGCTTGATTCAGTATTGCCTAATTACTCTTGCATCCGTGGGAAGCCCTCACCCCAGGACTATTAAATTCTGCCCCAAAACATTGTGTTAAAGCAGCCCACACCTACCCAACTCTTCCTGTATTCTACAGGCATCTGCTTTTCTTTGTCATCGTGTGAATGTGGGGCTTACTCATTCAGGCTTTCATGTTAAAATCGGGGGATTATTCACAAAAGCCGTTCCAATACAGTTTGTTCCCCATGGTACAGCTTCATTTCTCAAAGAGTACCAGTGTGGTTCATCCCGTATGTGTTTGCTCTTGTATTCTCAAAGCGCATCAGTTGCTACACTGAAGTTCTGAACAGCCCTTCCTGTTCACTGGGCAGGATTGCCACTCATTTATATTTACAACACCTAGAATTGGTGTCCTAAAGCTATGCCTGCTTTGCAGGACAGCTGGGTCCCTGTGCACCCCATGGCTATATTCCCCATAGTTGCAAGGTGAGATTTAAGTGCATATCCTTCCTTTGAAAGCAAACTGAACCTGTAGGCAGGGAGGGAGCCGTGGTGGGCTCCAGCAGGTCCTCTGCTTTGATCACTTGAGTTTGGAGGTCCAGGTGAATCACAGGGCTGAGCAGTCCTTTAGGGTACACTGCAAGTATGCTGATAGTTAAGCCACGCAGTATACTCATATTTGAGCCGATTTGGGGGCAAAGCTTTAAATTCAAATTTCATTCTGTAATCTTGCTGCATTATCATGTAAATATTTTATACGCGTCTTACCACAGCTGTCTAGCCACAGAAGATGAAACAGAAAGTACATGGGTATAGTTTGCACTGTAGGCTACTCGCACTGTGGGCTGTCAGCTCATTCCCTAGCTTATATTTTTAAGTTCTTTTCAGCATCTCTTAAGTCCACTTAAGCAGGACTTCAAGTAATGGCATTAATTTAGTATTCAGAAGCTTTTAAAACAATCTTCACAGAATTTTACTTAGGAAAGTCCTTGCCTAATTTGCTTTGTGTGTGTGGCTATGTTTTTTTAAAGGCAGAGGAGAATTTATCTGACAGCTGATCTAATAAAATATGCTGTGGTCCTATATTTCCTCAACTGCTGTTGACATTTGATCTGATGGGAAAAAGCATGTTGAGTTGCTCTGAGCTTTTAAAAGATATGAACTTGTTTTTCGATAGGCATTTGTGTTCCTTTGAAACAGTAAGCATACTCCATTGTCTGGAAAAGATCTCAAGGAAGGTCTCAAGAGACACAGCCTTTTCTTTCTTTCTTTCTTTCTTTCTTTCTTTCTTTCTTTTTAAGGTTTGAGATTTCGGTTTTCTCCTTATCACCAAACTAGCTGGAATCTGTTCAATTCATTATTTCATCTTCTTAGTTCATAAAATCAGTGGGCATCCTTCCAGAGTATCTTGCTCATCTCAAAGTCACTGGGAAGCATATCTGTAGAGGCTGTATTGAGTTCAATAAAAAGCAAGTAAGTCTGTGCTGTACTTTCCTTATCCATCTATTTCATTCCTGTCATTGTCGTGGAGCATGAATTTACTATTATGTCTATAGGTTGCTGAAGGGACGGGCAGGGTCTGCATGTGCAGCACTACAAGGGCCTGATCTTTCTTACAGTGAGCCGAACATCCCGAACCCCAGCGGGGTGTTCAGGAAGTTGAGGGCTTTCAAGAAGCTCTATAACATCCAACACTGACTCCAGCTCCTCATCTGGGTGAACAGTCTCTCTCTTAACCTGGGCCGTGATTCTCCTTGACTCCTAAGAAAAATGTTATAAATGGATTCATTATCCCAAACTTCATATAAGCTGAGTAAGATCCAAAGAACCAAATCTAAACAAACAGAAAGAGGGTTTGAGAAGAGGCACTGACAGGAAGCTGCAGCGAGAGATTAGGAGATATGATGCAATCGAGATATATCAGGAAGAGTGGAGCCTTTCACTGGAATGTGCCGAATGAAGAGCTTACATAGCATTTTTCAGCTTTTCAAATCACAGAACACTTGACAAAAGAGGTGGATATCATTAGACCTGTTTTACAGATGGAACAGGGGAACAAAAAGTGAACTGATTTGCAAAATGGCGGAAGAGAATGTTATTTGTCCTTTTTCCCATACATTTTGCTTTCCCCAAGATGCAAATAACTTTGCATGTGCTGAACAGACCTTGATTATATTCAGTCATGCACTGTGACAAAAACTGACTCAATATTCTTCTCACAGATGGCGTTTTGCATGGTTGTAGACTTGTCACTTGTGAGTGCATTTTTCTTCAGGAAATCTATGTTAAAGAAAAACTTTCAAGCATTTTTTCTTATTTTTTCCCATCTACCGCTAGTTTCTATCTAATGTTTTTCTCTCACACTTTAGTCTGTGAGACTGTCCAGTAAGGCAGTCGAATAACTTCACTGGTTTTACACAGTTTATCCTGCATGTGCTGTGAGAGGTAATGTCAGTATTGCATTGAATTGCTCTTTAGACATCTGAATCAGACTCTCTGTGCTACAGAATACTCTGGGCTACTTGACAGGCCAGACATGGTATCAACAAAAATTAAGATCAAGTTTCTGATGTTTAAAGGTTGTGCAAGGATAACTGAAGGGCATGGAAATTCTGGCTTATTTAGGGCTGGAAGATAAAGGCTGTATCAGGCTAGACTATAACCTTCCTAATGATGCTGGCTGGTGAAAACCTTTAAGAAGAACTAACTAAATCTGTAACTTCAAAATGTGTTTGCCAAAGATTCCAGAAAATTTGTAGTCTATAGCAAACTGGCTTTGGGGCAGTAGTAGATTTCTTTGTGTCATTTGTCCTAATGTTCTATAATTTAAATATTTTACCATATTTTTCCTATAATTCTTACATAATCATGTTTAAAATTACGGTAGTAATATGGGACAAGATATTGATTGTTCATTGCTAGATTGTGAACTCTTCCATGGCTTCTCATAAACTTGACTTGACATGAGGCAAGAACTGGCTAAAAATACTCTCTTTTTTTTTCCCCCATGTAAGCTTTTAACTTCCTGGAATAAAAATAAAATATTTTTAGAATCCATCTGAACCATAAGTATGATTTTGATTTTGGAAGTTCTACTGCAGTATCTCACTAGAGTTGCAGTTGAAGGGCTTGGTAGAGCAGGTATCTGGGTCGATTACAGGTACTGTGATCTAACGGTTTCTGTCTATATAGTGAGTTTCCTACCATTGAGGAGATTTATACCTATTCAGTAGCCTGGTTAAAAAAATAGATTAGAAACCTGATAAGCCAAAAATAAATTCCTTCTGGGAATTCTGCCCAGAACTTTGCTCAATAATACTTCTATTCACCATTTGTCTTATCGGGCACAGCATTTTTCCAAGGGAAGGTATAATCCAGGCTGTACTGCTTTTCCTGCCCCCGTAGTAAGTTTCCCGATATTAGTTTATCCCTCTTTCAAAACCTATTGTTGCTCTCTTCCTCCAGGAACTTATTTATGAGCCAAGATTAAAAACAAAATCACTTCCTTGAAGAAAAATGAGCATTTAAACATGTACTGCGAGTTTACTGCCTATCTGGTTTTACTTGGAATTGCACAGCGAGTAGTTCCTTTCGAATGGTCATGCAGAAAGGGGCGCCACAAGTAGCAATTGCTGCTTTGGGGGAGTCGCTAATTTAAATGGGAGCGTTTGGGCTCTCACCAAGTACTGTAGATCTCTCTTTTTATAAAATCAATCCATTGCACACAAGATCTTTACCGGTAGGGCTTTTGTTCTGTTCCTGTGGTAAAAGTCACCCATTTTGCTAGTTTTAGTGGTTCAGAGTCATTGTCATTCAAAGTAACCTTGCTAACAAGATTGTGCTGTAAAGATTTGATTTCATAAACTGCGAAAAGTTTCTCAAAATACGATGGGGACTCGGTTTTCTATGATAAGTCTCTGTTGAAAAATTAAATGTGATAAAAAATTACAGAAAGGCCTCTCCGACTTTTTGGAGTTACAAAAAAGTGACAAAATGCCAACCTTTCTCTTAAATGCTGCGAAACAGTGAAGTGACCTCAAAGGTTATTTAGTACGAATGCACAGACAGAGCTCACCAGCTTTAAAAGTGACATTTTGATAACAGAACTAGAAATTCATATCACGCCATGTTTGAAAAGGTCAGGGCACATCTGAGCGGGAGCCACTTGCTTCAAGGGTCCTTTCCACAGCTATATGCAAAAATGCATCTTGCGTATACGTTGTGAAGAGTAAAAGTGCGATGCACTGCCTTAGCCATTCAGATCAATTCTGCATACAGTAGCTAGGCTAGGCCGGGAGCAGTCCAAGGGTGGAATTCAGTACTGAAGCAAAGCGAGGCCCTGGCCTGAGGCAAACAGATGCCATTATTTCACACCCGCTGAGCATTTGCTCCAAGGTTTTATATATACACTGTGTTCAGGAGTCACATAAGTTTCTAAGGAACCGAAATCATCACCTTCATAAATCTTCAAAAGATGCTTAAATGTTTAGCAGGCCTAAGCAACGTTACTTCTGCCTCATAGCTGAGGCATATGGATAACATCTCGGCATCTCCTTTGGAGACATTATAAATTGACAGTTAGAAAGAAAAATAATACAGTAAAGCCTTCCCCACTGGAAAGGAGAAAATAGTGACAGCACTGGAAGGAAAGGCTGCAGTGGGGGAAGAGGGGAAGGAAGCAAAAGTTTCACAAACATTTTTCTGTATTGTGCACAGAGCTAGCTTTTTCTTTTTTTGGGAAAATGTAAACCCTAAAGTCTGTTGTGCCAGATTTCCAAAATTCAGGTGACTGCTGATCTTCGCTGACAGCTCTGCTGTATCGCGTGGCATGAGGATGTGAGCCCCTGAAGAGCTGCTGGGCACGGGGAGCTGGCTGGAGCGCAGCATCCCCTCCCAAACCCCTCGCGCCGTGACGTGGCCTTGGATTTACTCCGTGGGAAGCACTGTCCTGCTGGCAGAATTACAAGCCAGCTAGAGCTTTATGCTTTTAAGTGCCAGGAGATATAAATAAATACACCAAGGATATTGTGCCTTTTTCTATTGCAAGTTATATTTGTAATGTAAACCAGTTTGTTGCTGGGTTCTTCTAGCTTTTCAAAATAGGATCCTCAGCTAAACAACAGTGCAAAAAAGAGAAAGTGCTTAAATCTGTTTCTGTTAACACTATGAGGTTAAATGCTTCATCACTGCCTAGAGTCTATATTAGCACTGTAAGTATGAGGCAGACATTTATTTCTCTTTCTAAAAAAGGTTTAAAGAAAAAAAGACTGAAATTCAGTGGACTTTGATGTAACAGAAGTAAAAGAGAGAAATACTTTGAATTTATGACAGTAGGGGAAAAAAAAGGAAATTAAGACATTGAAATTTAGCATTCTGTGGCCTCTGTCATCACCAGAGATGTCCATGTTTTGTGTTTGTTTTTTTTCAGTTAAAGGAGCAAAAGATAGAGAGAGAGAGGGCTCCAGAAATGCAAAGTATTAATGCATTACTATAATAGTGTATACTGTAAAACATAAGGACTGTGCGGTACAGCTGAATGAAGGTTATGAAGGTTGGATATTAGGATCAAGCTGTCTTTGCTTGATCCTGCAGCCTCCTGCACAGAGAAGGAGTTGTGTACGTTTGCGGATAACCAACTTCAGCAAGTTGCAGGATCAGCAGTTTAACAGTGCTTTTCTTTCACTGATGGTCTGATCCAAGACCCTTAAATCCTTTCAGCCTTAGACTAAAGCCTGGCTTCATAAATCTTCCTGCAATTGCTGTACTTTCGGCTGATCTTCCTGTCTCCTGTTCCTCGCTGGCCGTTGGTCGTTGTTGAAACTGGCTTTGCGCTGGAAATACAAGAGCTTCCTACCTTAGCAGGAGAGACAAAAGAATGCGTTAGGAAAGCAGAGGTCTTCCAGAGTAAAGGCCCCATCTTAAAGGATTTAGCGTATTTAAATATCATGCTAAGTGGACTACAGACTAGCATTACATGGTGAGTGAGTGGAGTCTAATGTTACAGCTCACTGTTAGTCTTGTCAAAAGGAGTGTCTGTCTGTCTCACACTAATGCTTTATGCGAGCAAATGTTTTACACAGTTTGATTTATCTGATATGTCTGAATGGAACAGCACGTACTACTACTTAGAGGTCAAACCACTGTTTTAAACCAGCAAAAAAACTAAGTCCAACAATTGAAGTATTTTAGAGAAGCTGTTAAATTCTCTCTAGAAGTTTATGTCCACTTGTAAGGTGTGCCTTTATATGCCCTGTATGGTGAAAGCCATAGTACCAAGTGATGTTGTTTTAGGGAAACGACATACAGGATAGTCTCATATTTGCAGAATATTCCTTTCCAATTTGCTTACATTGTAACTATTTGTTTTTCCTAAAGATGTCTTGGCATGGATCCAACTGGATAAAATGTACAAGTGCCATAATCTTACGTTCATGAAATATTTTTAATTCCCTTTTCAAAAAGCATTGGACTTTATAACCTTTCATAAATATTTTTGTCCAACACTGAAGTGCATAGTTTTGCTCAGTCAAATATTCCCCCTGGAGATCCTTGGGAAGTTGGGACTGAGTGGGGACCACAAAATGTCACGCGGAGTTTTCACAGTACTTTTTAGTCTTCCATGCACTTTTTTGCTCTGCGGCTTGCTTGACAAGTCTATTTGCTTGACTTCCTGCAGCTAGAAAGTGATTTTTAGACTTAGCTTTAACTGCTTGGGTGGTTTATACACACGGAGATGTGTTTTATTTTCCACTGCCTTAAAGGCTGTTTTATCCTTTAAGTTGGAAAACCTCTTATCTAAATGAAACAGCCTTAAATTGTTGGATGTAGTTCATTAAATTCTTGAATAACTAGAAGTCTCTCTGGTGCTTAGCAAGTGACATTAGGAAGAGAAGTGCTGATCCACTTTCTAAATGTAAGAAATTGAATTCTTGCAAACCGGCATGATTTGAACAGGACACATTTAAAAATAATTAATAACCATTAAACTCCTTGTGTCAATTTTTACCTTTTCTAAATTATTGAAAATCCAGGTTAACACCTTTGAAGTGAGGGAAGTTATTAAGGATATAAATTAATGCAGGATCCTTCTAGTTATGCCTAATTTCACTGCATTGCCTGATATTTGTCCTGAGACAAGGGTTTTTAGAGTTTTCAAAATCATGCTGGGTTTTGAGGTGGCTAATATCCGTAAAGTCCTTGCATGTTCAAGCAAGGCGCAATAAAAAGCCACTTTATTTCCACTATGGGAAAGAGCAATCAGTGGGTATCAAGGATGCAGTAGTATTTTTAACTGAAAAAATGTTCACTGAGTGTTGTCTGCTTTCCTAGAAGTAACAAGTATTGCCCCTATTGGTTTTCATCTGAACCATAAGAAAAACTAATGGAAATGGAGAAACTTGAAGAACCAAGCTGGCCATTACTGTTGACACTATTTCTAAATATAATTGTCTTACTAAAGGCTCCATTTCTGCAAATTTGTAGGCAGAAAGATGTATTTATGAGAGAATCTCTATTCAGGTGAATAACATAGACGAATAATTCATATGCACAAAGTTGTTCACTGTACCAAAGTGTCTCATCTGGATTTTTCTTCTTATGGACCTCATGACGTATAGTCCGTTTTCTTTAGGGACCATTTCCATTACTTTCTTCTTGCACTGATTTTCCATCGTCCTTGTCTTAGTATTCTTACACTGTTTGCCTGCTCACAACTATGTAGTTCTCATCATTTCCATCATGACCGTTCTCCAAGTTGATGTGTTATATTCTTCTTAGACTCTGATCTCAAATGGACCCAGCCGCATGTTTTATATCCCCTTCATTAATTGCTTCTCAGTACCTTAGAGTAAAAAGTAACCTGCTTAAAATGATGTTCATGACATCCCTTGAATAATTTCTTCTGTCTGCAGCTGCTTGCCAGAAACATTAGTTTTCAGATGTTCTTTTCCTAGCAATGACTGAACATGCTACCTGTATTTAAGCAGGTAGTAAAATTAATTTGTCATACAACTACTCAAATCCGGTTTCTGCACTTGTTCATTATTTTCTCTCTCTCCTTGATACTCAAGGCCAAAAACATATTTGTAGATCTTACTCATGCTCCTACTATTTATTGCACTTCTTTTTTCAGTAGCCAGATTGCCCAGTAAAGCAGAACTCTGTTCTCTGTTTCTGCTCTTTTTCAGTTATGTATATTTATTAAAAGTAAAAATGTACTTTAAAAAGATCACTTTCTCTGGACCAAAGAGAAACTTAAAAAAAAATCTTACATACTTCCTCCATTTTGATTATATATTACTTCATCTCTCAACTTTACCGTCTTCAGTAGCGGCCTCTGCTGTTGGAATTGTTTTGCCATGCTGCTTTTTCAGCCGATCTTACAGCAGTCGTTACGCTCTCAGGGTCAAGGTACCGTTGAGCTTGATGAGCGCTGCCTTGCCCTCATGGTGCCTTGGCTCTCCGAATCCTGTTGAGCTGGAGTCATCATGAGCCGGGAGGTGTATAACACCCAACTCCATTGAGATCTGCAGGAGATAAGCTCATCCGTGTCTGCTAATTTTGTATGAACATTCAGATTTCAAGGGTCTGTGAATGTATTTTTACTTCTCAATTATTGTTACAGATGCGTAGTAAGATTAAGGTGAGGGTGTTGTAACCAGTGATAGTGCCTGAGAAGCTGTAGCTGGCAGTGAGTGGTTAAATAGGTGTGCCGTTAGGAGTCCCTTGCAATCTCACTGCCAGACTTGCACAAGCTGAGCATTTGGTGTAGTCCAGGAAGGAAAAAAAAAAAAAGATTTGAGCTTAACGAGAGACAGTTTATGCTTTCATTCCTGCAAGTCCCAGTTCCATTCCCTATGTTTTTACCAGGGTGGAATCGGTTGCTGCATCATCACTGAAATTCTTCACACGTTCTTTGCTATATTGCAAAGTGTTTCCTAGAATTAAATATTTAAGGCTAATGGGAATAGTGGGTGTTTGCAACACTTAAAATCAGGTAAATTGAAACCTTTACCAGTAAGCATCCTATATGACTTTGTAATTGAAAAAGTTTTAGCAAATATTAGAACCTACGCTTCTGTCTTTCTCTGACAGTAGCAAAATGTCTCACAAACAGGCAAGGTATAACAAAATAATGTTAACATGGCCAAACGGGGTATCTCGTTCTTTCATTTCTAATGAGCGTAAATGAAATGTTGCAATCATAAACAGCTTGTTAGTCAGATGTTTTCAATTGTAGCTCTCTGTGTTTCATCAGTTATACAGGGTAGGTAGTAGGTGCACTCATGTTACAGACTGTCTGGATATACATACTTCCATCAGCTAAAAAGTGCATTCAAAATGTAAGTGTTGGTACTCCAGCCCTTACGGAGCGCTCCAAAAAGCATAATGGACATTCATGCAATACCTTTCATTCAAATGATTCAAAACACTTTAGATTTTACGAAGTATGTATAAATGAATAGCTGAATGTACATCCATCTCTGAAGAAAGCCTATTAAAATAACTCTACGCAGCAGGGGAACTATTCCTGCTCTTGCGTGCTGTGCAATCTGCTTTAGAAATCCTATGATTCTAAGACATATCCTAGTTCCAGTAGTCTAATATAGACCAAAGAGAACGAATTAACAGGCGTAGTATGAAAATGAGAGAGGTTTCTTTTCTCCGCTCTCTCTTCATCTCTTTCTTTAAAATTATACTGAAGACAACCTCAAAGTACTTTGAGAAGGGAAATACAGTGAAAGGGAATATGCATGCTTAAAGGTCATTTTTAAAATAATGAACCATCTGCAGCTAATAGAAATTGTTAGTGACATAGAAGACATCTAAAGGAAGATTGTGTATGCTTGTAGCTCTCGTCTAGATGTTTCACCTCTTTTAAATTGCCTTTTAAATTAAGATGTACGCTGTGAGATATAAAGTATTTTAATGTTAATCACAGCCACATCCAGAAGTATAATGGACTGAAAAATACCACATTTTGTCCAATTTTACTTAGATAGTTTGTACTCTCGCTTATTTTTTGTTAGAACACACAGTCCTGCAACCAATTTAAAACTTGAATACCATGAAATTAAGAAGAATCTGAGAAATATGGCCATTAAAAAAGAGAACTAAACAAAAATGCAAGCTAAATATATGCTCGGTGTTCTGTCATGAGAGCACTGGGGAAGCTGGGTTTGGATCATTTGAACTGTGAGAAAGGTCACAGAAAGAGAAATGAGGCAGCCCTATTTTAGTGTCTCGGCTTTTCCTTAGCACATCCCACTCATTCTCCTTGTATTTTATATTAAATCCTTGCTTTCACAGAGAATGGCATTAAAGTAGAAAACATTGTTTGGTCATATCCCTCCCTCTCCCCTAAAAGCCAACATGATTTTGGGTTGTAAGGAAAAATACCAGCTTGGCAAAGCTGGTTCTGCATCTCTAGCAAAAAGCACATTGTGTTGTCACTGGTTAATTCTTGTAACAGAAGTAGGCCCACGCCTCGTACAAAAATCATGGAATCGTAGAAAAATGCAGTTTGGAAGGGACCTGGCAGCCTTGCTCTCCGGCGTATCACCTGCTCCCCCGAGGCTGGGGTCATCTCTGACCTTGCCAAGGAGTCACTCCGGCCCTTTGACCATGTAATGGCATGATGTAATACTGAAAGTTCTTCAGGGTCATCCATAAGTATTATCAAAATACCGCTAAATAATATTTTATAATTTTAAATACCCTGTGTCTTGCACTGCAATTATTGTATCATGTCAAAATGAAATCACCAAATTCATCCCCCATTTTTAGAACTCATTGTTAGGATTATATTTGGAAAAGTGTATTGACACAGTCCTCTCTTTTTCAGAGTTAAATGACATTTGTACAGGTGTAAGTTTGCTTACCTTTTATTTCTGTACAAAAGAAAAGTATATCTTATGCAGGCACATACATAATTCATTATTCTCTCTTTCTTAAAAGTTTTACAGCACCGTAGAAGAACATTAAGGCTTTGTTATTCTTAATAAACTGTTCCTGGTAAACTTGATGTATTGATGCTCTTATTTCCAGCATAGAATGGGATTCAGCTAATTTGGGAAAAGCAGTTGTTGTTCTGGAATATGAGTTTCACAGAGAGAGTTAATCAGGATTGACTATTTGACTCCTATTTCAGTGTCCTTTCCTCCCTGTTAATTTCTATGGGAAGACAAGGCCGAAGGTTTTAGTTGCATCTCAGCCATTCAGTATTGCTGCACGTATCAAGAAACATCTGTCCTAGAAGCCAGTGTGGAAGTCTCCGTCTCCTTCCACAGGGACTGATTCTTTGTCCAGAGCGTTTCTGACTCCTCTTGTCTAATATTGTATTCTGTTCCAGAAATGTCCCACCTTTTTAAACGAACAGATGGTCAACTTAAGACCAATTTAGATTATTTAGAGTCATTTTTTAAGAAACATCCTTCGATTCTGAACACTGAATTATTCTGCACAAAAATGATATCTGAAACAAAGACTTGGATGTTTAAGTTAGACATAGGCTGTATTTCTGTGCACAGGTAGCTATAGTGATATCATGCAAAATTTGGAATACATCTTGAAGCAATAAAAATGAAAAATATTTTCAAAGAAGAAGTGTTTGCAAATATTTTGGTCACTTATTGATCTGATACATTTCTGCAAAATGTATGAAGACATATTTTTAAAATCCCGTAGCAGAGTTTTTGTCTTTACTGGACTAAATGTATTTCTGGTTTAAAGATAATGGATTTGGTGAAACTGACCTGATAATATGCATGAATGTATTTAAATATCAAATTTCCTGTGAGGTCTATGTTGTAATAGAAAAGAGAGTTTGGAGAGCACTGTTTTGACTATCTTGCATGTAGTCATTGGAGTATATTAATTTCACATGACTGTCATTAAGGAAAATAGACAAAATTGTTTCACCTAGTTTTGTAGGTTTAAGTTATTCGCGTGTATGGACATTCTCTTTAATTAGTGAAAGAGATTGCTGAAAGATAAATTATTGATAGTTTTGACTTGGATTTCAACAGAAAAGAATTAGAGAAGAAACATGCATTTCTGTGAAAGATGAGTCTGTCAATCCAGTTGATTGGAAGTTCTTACTCCTCTGCTGTAGCTAAATGATGTGTGACTGAAAGAGTGTTTGAACCAGCTTTGAAATCTGTATCTGGATCATTAGTAGTAATTTTAATTTAGTTTACAATAGCAGTTTGTATCTATGGGTCAAGGTGTTGCACTACAGCAGTTCACAGGTTCTTAAGAAGCCATGCAGAAATGGCCCTTGGCCCTGACAGATTTGGTGTGGAGCACTTGAAGTTGGATCTTCTCACCTCTGAAAGTTGGACATCTCCTGTAAACAGTTGCCTCTTTGCCTTGTATACGCAGTAGGGAGAGAGGGGACTGTCTGAGGGATATTTCTTCCACTCTGAGACAGGTGGGGAAGTATTTCCAAGGGAGGTGGTTAGCGGTCTTGCTTGGCTATAGGGCCAGATGAAATGAGTAGACAAGATGAGACACTCCTAGAGACTGAAAGCTAAGAAGTAACTCTTATTTGTCATCATTGACACAAGAAGTCTCATAGACCAAAATTGTGCATTTTAACTCCCACAGATGGTAGAAAAGCATTTTGGTAGGGTATTAGAAGCTAATTCCTACCCTTAGATGGTTTTCTGTATTGGGCCGCTTGCACGGCTAAGAACATTTGGTTCGCTTCATGTGCCAGTGGAGCCAGGGGCTGGGAAAGCTGCCTGAGTCATATAAGTAAGTGGTCTGATTTTGAGAGAAACTTAGTATTTTTTATTTATACCGCTCCTACATTTAGCCATTTATTTGGTGCTTAAGGTGTTTAGATTTGGTATTTTGAAATCTGGGTCAAATATATGAAATACACATGCAAAGAAATATATATGTATGCATATTTGTATACACATTTTTGTTAATACACTTTTTCTGTTAAGGCGTTCCTAAAGATAAAACTTAATTCTACTGGAAGAAAATCTGTGGGAGTTTTGCCTTGGACAGAGTCAGAATGTAAGGTCCCATTTTAGCAAGGTTCTCAGTTTAATTTAAGCACAAACTCAAGCGTTGCCTGGAAAACTCTCTTTGCAAATGTAGCTATCTAATTAACCTTTTTCCCCATCCACCCACCGCTTCCTGGGATACATAAAGAGCTAGAAGAATATTTTTTGAATCCTTGCAAATCTTATTCTGATGAGCATGGAACTAACACGAAAGTCTATTGCCAACTTTGCTTCAAACCTCTCCAATCTTGAGTCCCACAAGTTGGGATTTGGGATTATAAAAAACTTCAGTCTCTAAGGAATTCTGAAGTACTATTACAGCTATGTAATACAATTTTTAAATGTACATACCTAGTATAAAACAGCAGCTTTATTATATACAGTATGAGCATATTTATAATCTATGTAAATGTGTATATCTTTTCCATTTTATGCAACAAATGGGAAAGCATTCTGATACTGAAAATGATAAAAATCTAGGAGCTGGAGGCCTGCATCTCCTTGCTCTACTTGTCACTGTAAGAATATCTCTTCATACTGTACCTCCAGTAGAGATGTTAGCACACAGTTTTTGGCTGAAGTAATAATGAATGTTTTGACTGAGCCTTTGACTTGACTTGAGACAATTAATATTTTGTGTGGAAACAAAATTCCCGATTCCTGTAGTTGCACTGATGCTGGCCCTGCTCAAGCTTTCTGGAGAGCAGAGGAAGTCCTTGAGCAGCTTTCCGTCATGCAAAACCTGGGAGGTATCCACATAGAAGGGTGCAAATGGGCATATATTTTGTATGTTTTTGTGTGTCCTGCCATGGAGCACTTCTCTTCAGAACTTGGAGTATATATTAGCTATTGAGTCTTTAAAAAGGTGTACTTTCATGGTTTTGCATACTTTGCCTTTTCATAACTTTTCTCAGACAAGATGCCGCTGAAGCAAATTTCAGCTCAGCATTGAGTCCTCTCTAATTTTGCTGCAGCTAAGCTTTTAAAGAAGCATGGAGAAAAAGACTCTGCAAGCATCTTGTTCACAGCAAATACAATCTCAGCTTACTGTCCAAGTACCGTGAGGTATTTACATCTCTATTTAGTGGCACTGTCATTCAATTTTTTTTTCTCTGTTAGTGAAAGTAATTACTGAATTTCTATTGTTTTTTTATATATCTTATTTCTGAGTTTTATATTAATTTTACAAAGTTCTGTATCATGACTTATATGTTTCCTACCCTTCCTTTAGCTGTTTCACATCTGAGGAAATTTTAACATGGATCTTCTGTGCACATGAGATCAGACTGTCTGTGATTTTAATCAAAAGCATTCCTGTAAATTAGGTACATATTATAATCCTGTTTTTATAGATGGAGGAACTGGGAGTCACAGAAGCTAAATTACTTGTCAGTGGTCACACATGAAGTCTTTCTAAGGACTGAAAAAAGCATTAATGAGACAGATCTCCATGCTGTTTTATAATAATAAACCAACCAGCTTTTAAAAAGGGCATGAGGAACTGGGAATCAGAGAAGCTAAATTACTCACCAGTGGCAAGTACTGTACATTTACCCAACTGAAGATCTGTATTGTCTTGTAGAACTTCATGTAATTAAACCATTTAATTGTAAAATCAAAGTATTTTCAGCATTTCTTTTTAGTAAAGACACAAGAATAAGGCACAAACCCTGATAAAATGAAGCTTGCTTTGATTCAAAGAAATACCTGTTCAAGTTCTCAGCCAACACTGCTTAACTGAAAGAAACTTTTGCTTTTTTTAATACAGTGTTTTAGTGTCAAGATGATGACATGTTTTTAGTCCCACAGGCAGAAAGCATTTGGAAGTTATATGTCAGATTGACAGAAGTCATGAAAAGCATTGATAAACTCTGAGTTTTTGTATATGGTGTTTTTTGTTGATGGGTTTTCTTTTTTAGACGTCTACTTTTTTGAGGCTTTGGGATCCCTTTCATAGCTATAACTCCAGGAGCACTTAAGTATTTAACTGATGTTTTAAAGAAACATGTTTCACTGCATGAGATTTCCGTAGCCTGTGTAGATATGTGCACAAGCGATGCGTGTATGAAATTGCTCTTTTTCAAAGCAGAACTCTAGAGGGATCCAGGCTTTCTGTGCAGCTCAGTTTTCACTGTAAATGGTCTACCATATTCTCATGTATCATTCATAATTTTAAAACAAAGTTAAAAGAGCTGGTAAGTTCTGCAAGTTCTTACAGGTATAAGCTACATGTTCCCAGAATTTTCGTGAAGCTTTTTAACTGATCATTTAGAATCATGACTGTAATATTCCAAACAACGTCTGTCTAGTTAAGAATTTCAAAACATTTTGTGTCACAATGACAATCAAAATAGACCTCATTACAAATAAGGACATGCTTCTTTTTAAAATCCATTGTAAGAGACACAAAAGGTTGAAGTTAAAAAATCAGTGCAAAAAAAATAATCCATGAAGTTGAGACATATGGGCCAAATTTATGAATATTCTCTGCATATGGCAAGCTTGCATTCAGTACAAGTTCTGACTTAGGTTTTTAATATTCTTGTTGTCTTTGACGGTACTGGGAAAGTAGAATTCCATGCACTGAGGAGGGGAACATAGTAATTCTCCCTTGCATTGTATGATGTATTCCTGTATGCCCACCTCCATTAAATAAACACTGCAGAAATAGAAAATGTGGAGCAGGGAACAAACAGGTCTCCTCCATGTCCATTACTTTTGTCCCAGAAGACTGCTGCAACCTCATCTGCTTTAAAGCTTTGGAAACTGTCAGCCCTCACTGTGCTGCTCAAGGGTATTATGGCTCAAGGAATGAAGGATTTGTCATGGCTTCTGGGAGGCAGAAAGGGAGCAGGAACGAGGAGGCGCAGGGCACTTCTAGATGTGGGTTTGCCCGTGGGTGAAGGGCAAACCTGTTCCTCCCGTTTCTTGCCAGGTGATACCAGCCAGTGAACACATGGTCAGGGCTGCCTGCCTTTGTACTCTTTATCCCTTCTTCTCCCTCTCCTTTGTGTCCATCTGTGGTTGTCCCTGTCCACACACAGGGACACAGAGTAGATGCATGAAAAAGTGTGGAGTTTTCTGTAATCATCCTTTATTTCTGTTTGCTTTGTAAATTACTGTTTTCCAGCACTGAACTTCTTTTTGGGGGTTGACCTGCTGGAAAGCAGCTCTGCCGAGAAGGACCTGGGAGTGCTGGTGGACACCAAGTTAACCGTGAGGCAGCAATGTGCCCTTGTGGCCAAGAAGGCCAATGGTATCCTGGGCTGCATCAGGAAGAGTGTTGCCAGCAGGTTGAGGGAGGTGATCCTCCCCCTCTACTCAGCCCTGCTGAGGCCACACCTGGAGTCCTGCGTCCAGTTCTGGGCTCCCCAGGACAAGAGGGATGTGGCTGGAGCGAGTCCAGTGAAGGGCTACAAAGATGATTAGGGGACTGGAGCATCTCTCTTATGAGGAAAGGCTGAGAGAGCTGGGCCTGTTTAGCCTGGAGAAGAGAAGGCTGAGAGGGGATCTTATTAATGTGTACAAATTTCTGAAGGGAGGGTGTCAAGAGGATGGGGCCAGACTCTTTTCAGTGGTGCACAGCGACAGGACGCGAGGCAACGGGCACAAACTGAAACACAGGCAGGTCCATCTGAACATAAGGAAAAACTTCTTCCCTGTGAGGGTGACAGAGCACTGGCACAGGTTGCCCAGAGAGGTTGTGGAGTCTCCTTCTCTGGACGTGATCCTGTGCAATGTACTCTAGGTGACCCTGCTTGAGCAGGGGGTTGGACTAGATGATCTCCAGAGGTCCCTTCCAACCTCAACCATTCTCTGATTCCTGTAGTACTGTCATTGCACAACTGTGCTCTCAGCCCAAAAGCTGAGGCTGAGGTTTTCGATAATCAGCCAGTTTGGCCCTCATGTTGTCTGAAGCTATTAAACCCCGAGGGAAATCTTTAGCATCTGACAGATCCTGTTACTGTTTAATGTAGTTCTCAGATCAGAGACAGCTGCTCTCAAAAATGGTGTTGCTGCTTTGAGAGACAGTCACAAGGAAGGTGTTGCATTACATTTAAGATGAAAACTTGGCTGACCTGTTGCCCATTGATGTGTTTAAATCAGTGCTTGAGATGTGCTAAACACAGAAAACTGCTTTCTGTTCTGTGGAGACAGGCAAAATTAATCCGTAATCCTTTGGGTTTGGAGAGGGCAAGATGGAGCCAGAGAGCATGCGCAGCCTGTCTGAGTGAAGCTGGGCCGCAGGCGGTTTCCACGCAGAGCGACTGGGACTTGCTACCGGTGTCAGCCCGGTGCTAGTGGCAGAGCTCTCCTGGGAGGTGCTAGCCCAGCGCCCTGCAGCTCCCGGAGCCCAACGGCGCTTGGTCCCTGCCCGCGCTGACGTGTTTCTCTGTCTCAGCAGAGAATCATTGTGGAATAGATCATAAATCAATTATAAAGGCTAAATCCAGAAAATGATGTGGCAGCGTTTTATATGCACGTATGGCCATGTGTTAGGAAACGGCACAAATTTCTTGGACAGATGGTGTATTGCAGGTTTTCAGAAGAAGGTTAAAGAAATGATGATACTATTAAAAGCTGTATTGCATTTATTGTAGTGTGCGAAGCACCCATTAATTGGAATTTAAGTGTTAAGAGTTACGTTTTAATAACACCAACCACAGCTGAAAGCAGTCTTTGCAGAGATTGTCATTAAAGATGCTGAATAGCCTCTTTAAGTTTACACTATTTTTATGATTTCCAGGGGGAAAAAAAACAACAGGAGAAAGTTTTGGAAGTCTGATTAAAATCTGTTTTTATCTGCCTATCTAGAGGATCCTGGTTTCTAACAAATAGTCTATATTCACTGCTTGTTCATGAATGTTGTAGAAATTCTATAATTTTTTATTATTTTTTACATGTTTCTGGCTAATTTCTTCTTTTACTTGGTATTTTTGTTTTGGATAGGTTTACGGTGTGTTTTCTTTTGTTAGTTTTATCATGCCAGCAGAACTAAATAGACAGAGTCTTTTTTCCAAACGAGCAGAGAGTCATCTGCCCAACCCTTGCCTCAATCTGACATGGTTAATCTGATTTTTAATGGATTCTGAAATTGTTTGTGCTGCCAATACCATCCTTTGTCACCTTCTCTGTACTTGTCTACTTACAGTTCACATCTCCCTCCAGGGCATCTGTCAGTCCTTTAACCACAGAAGTGTCACATCAGAAACACTGGCTTTTCCAACCTGGTTTGTGGCTAAGTCTTCAGGCAGCTTTAGTCCTTGAGCTGAAACTCCTACCCGACTTTAGTGGGAAGGAAGAAGCAAGCTGACACCTAGACCTCTTGAATAAAAGAGGCGAAAGGATGCTTTGTTGTCAGAAAGCATCTACGTGTGCGGGAAACAAGGTTCTGTCATGTTCAGCCATGGTGCTGCAAATGGGACTTTTATGAGTTACACAGCCACTGTCAACAGGGTGCCATTTATTGAGCATCCCATGGAGATGTTCCCTAAAATGATAGACCTTCAGTAGCTGGGGTGTTTAAAAAATAAATATAATCAATATTCAACATACGTTGCTCTTGTGAGTGCCTCACAAAGAGCTCTTTTTAATCAATATGTTCATAATAAGGCCCCAGTCTAGCAAAGCACTTACTCTGAAAACCAGTCTGCCTGCTTGTGTGCCTGTATATTGAAGAACAAACAGCAGCAAACTTCTTTGAGTCTCGTTCCTCAAAACGGAATTATCAAAATCAAAATAATCAAATTTACGTAAAAGAAGCTAAATTGGGTCGTGTTGCTTGGTTGTTTTCCATGTGTTTTCCTATCAGCACAGGATCTTCATCTCCACAGGAAAACTTGCTGACATTTTCAAAAGGGCTTTGATTCACAGAGCACTGGCAGTCTGCAGGGCTTTGATGAAGGGCACTTTGCTGATCTCCTCAGCAGTGTTTGCAGTGTGGTAATAAGGAAGTAGAGCTGTTCATGAGGAATATGAAGAGCTGACAGAGTGCTTTGGTACCTAAAGTTTGAGAGCTTCAAATCTAAGGACCAAATAGTATGACATCAGTTAAGGGCTAAGTTGTCAATCACAAGTGGAAGTGCTGCGGTCACCCTTAAAAGGCAAATATACCCATGGCAATGGCCAAAAAGGGCCAGCATTCAGTTACTATCAAAATATTCCCATTCACAGAGTCCATATATATGTGTGTGTGTGTGTGTGTGTGTGTGTGTGTGTGTGTATAAATAAATATAATAATTTCTGTTAAAAAAAGGCCACATCTGCAAGTCCGTCTGCAACGTCCAGTAAAAATCATTTGGAGTTTGGCTTTTTATAAGTGAAATATTCCAGTGAAGAATCATTTTTGTATCCTCTAAAATGATTATTCTTCCATAGTTTATTGAAATATGTTCAGCTGAAGCTGGATTTGATATTTTAAGCCTTCTGTGTGCATTGTGTGTTGTCTTGAGATGCTTCAGGATATGTGGCATACACCCTTTATTAATAGCTGCTGCGTGGCAAGCAGACACACATCTTCTTTGTCTCGGAGTGCAATCATATTCCTTCTGCACAGAACCCTCCAACAGGATTATTCTGTTTTCCTGCAACAGTTACTGTCTTACCCAGTATTTAATGAGGCTCAGCATTTTATGATAGACAGCCTTGCAGTTTCTTTCGAGTTCATATGCCGTACTTTAAAACAGTCTTCTGAAGGTGGGGAAGTGTTTGGTGAACATGTGCATAACTCCATGGTCTGCAAGCAGATCTGATACCAATCGGAAGATGGCCTTTAGACTGAGGTCTTGTGGATGTACGGTTTCCTGTGAGATCCAGGATAAATGGCCGTTTTTATCTTCTTAAGGTTATCATCCTATTACAGTAAATTGAATTAGTACTGGACAGTCAGGATTTTGATTGTTATTCAAAAGTTATTAAATATTAAGAATTACCATAAATACTAACTATATATGCAGACAGTGAGGGAAAAGGTTCATATGAGAGTGAGATGTAAACTGCAGTATGTGTTCCTGACAGTTTGGAAATTATTCGAACCCTACACAGAATCTACTATGTCTTCACATTAGTGAAGAAATCAAACATAATCCTGTAATAATCCCATTCCCTGGGCTTTTTCTAATATTTATACCAGACTGAAAAAATATTGCCTTATAAGAAACCTGGAACTTTCAAATTATACTAGCTCTATTCTGAGGGTTGAAATCAGTCATGCAGGACTTCTTCTTTTCCTCTGCGTTTGCCTTTATATACTGTATCTTGAGGCCAGGAATCAAGCAGTTTTCCTAGTCTGAAAAACACATAGTGCATTTCTTGGAAATGCTGCAGCGTAATTTCTTAGAAAGTAGTAGAGTTAGCAAATAACCTGAAATTGTTTCTCACATGCTTATGCTACCAGTGAAGTTGAAGTTCTGGCTATAATTAACAGCAAGAAAATTTTCTGAATATATCTTTCCTTCACAAAAATGTTATGTATTAATTTTTATAATGGACATAAACATGAAAAAAAGACTGAAAACTAAATATAAGTGGAATATATATTTTACAATTTAAATAATGCATGTCCTTTTGGACATGAAGGAGAAAAAGGAATGCATCACCAAAATTACATTATCTATTTCATGGCATAATATTTAAGGCTGTTAATTCCAGGCAGTCTTTTGAATTCTTTAGGAAAAAAAAAAATCTCCTCATTTTGAGCTTTATCTGAAATCCATTAAAATCATAGAGAATTTTTCTACAGAGAGCAGTAGCCTTTGACTAGACTATGTAATTTTGACTAGTAAAACAGGTTGTGTATGCTTAATTTAAAAGACTGAATAGCTGAGAGTTGGAAGGTACAGCCAGCATCTGAACAACTTTTCATCTTCACTGTGCCTTTGGAGAGCTCAGAGGCTTTGAAGGGTTCTGGGTAGTGATTTTTTTTTTTTTGAGTTAATAACTTTAAATATATTAATAAAAAATTAACCAGATCAGAACCTACTGTGATCATGTTTAAAATGTTCAAAATCACACAAGTTTTCAAAATTTATGTATTGCAAAAAAGTAGTGCAAAAAATATTCATTGTTTTTTAATATAAATATTCACAAAAGGTATTAACTATATTTCAATATGTTTACTTGCAGGATCCGAAACTGCGTGAACTGCTGGATACTGGGAACCTAGGAGGTCGACTAGAAAATCGAATGATAACTGTTGTCTATGGTCCAGACCTGGTCAATATATCATACTTGAACCTAGTGGCATTTCAAGAGGATATAGCAAAGGTAATGCACATTCATCTATGTCATATAGAATTAACGTTTTTAAAGTATTGCTTTGAAATATGGATAAATGAGAGAGAGAAGTGGAGATTACTAACCTGCCTTTTCAAATGAGATGAACCTAAATTCAATAATAGAGTTGTGCTGCTCATTATCAAAGGAGATATGTGCAGTCATTATTTTCTGGGAGTATATTCAGCAAATTCTGTCACTGATGTATGTATTCATCTTCAGAACATTGCATGTTACTCTCTTCGTAAAGCCCAAATGAGTGTTGTGAAAATAATCATATATGCGCAGATTAACTCAGGTATAAGAAATATATTCTGACTCTCCACCAACAATTGATATTTTTCAGTAGTTATCACCCTTTAATACTTGTTCTAAGTGTATGCTAATTATGGATCATCCATGATAAGTGTGTAAACTGTTGACTTTTTAAGGTTGACCTGTGTCAGAGTAGTGGGAGTTTGTTTATCTACAGATCTACTTTGTATGTTCAAGTATGACAGCAAGCAGACACCTAATTTAACTTACACTCATGACCTGTTCTAGTCGTGTTCAAAGGTCAATTTTAAGTATGCATTTTGCCTGCTGATAGTCCTTGAAAAGAGTTGTGAAGTAGATGTCATTACCTTATGAAAGTATTTTTTCCATGCAGTTACGCAGTACCTGTCATTTCTATCCAACAAAACACATAAAACACAGCTGTGTGTGATAAGGAAGCTACAATAGATTTTAACACACGTTTGCTTTGTTGCTGTCGGGCACCTTCTGTACACCACAACTGGGTTTAATGAAATGGGAAATCTTTGATTTAGCTATCCCAAATTGACATTCAAAAGCTACTCCTCTTTCACACTTCCATTTGTATAGATAGACCCTGTCTGTCTTGCCTCCAGACAACCTCGCACAAAGTACACTTTCATACAGTTTGCATGCTTGAATCCACTAGATTGCCTCAAAAAGATAATTTCTCCATAGAATCCTGTTACTTAACTACAGTAAGGACTTCTTCAGTATTCTCATTGCCCCCATGTGTTTTGGTCAAAGGGTGTCTTTGATATGGGGCCTCACGGGCAACTGAGATTGTCAGCCCAGGTGAGATAGGTCATCGGAAGAGAGTCTTCACCTGGGAGGATGTACTTTTCCTTGCTAGTTTTCCGTCTGTGCAAATCTTCATTAGCTGGTTGGTCAGTTCAATGAAAATATGATTTCTTCTGTTCCTGTGATACAAAAGAATAGAGACAAATGAATTCATAGTGATCCATGGGCTGCTGTGTGGGAAGTGCTGTCCTTAGGCCTTAAAATGCAGAGCTGTGTTCTACAGGGGTGGTTAAGAAACCTAACACTGCATAAGGGAAAGCACTTGAAACAATTCTTCAGGAAAAAAAACTAAGTTTATGGAGGAAATTGAAAAGGTGTGTTAAAACTTTAACAGCAAAAATTGGTAACACTTACCAAGGAAGATCACATAAATCAGAAGCGTATCTACTTCTCTTGTTTGCTTTCCTGTCTAGCAAACAATCAGTGAGCCATAATCTATTTGCTTTTGGCAGTGCCAAGCTAAATCAGTTCTGAAATACTTATTTTAGGGCCATTTTCTGTTTGGTAATGGAACCTTAAAATGCAGTAGATAAAACTGTATTAGAGAAGTTTTGCTGCTGTAAATCCTGAGCAACTCCTATGGTCTGAGCAGCTAAGAATCTGAGTCTTTATTGTTACTTGTAAATGTGGTGGACCAAATAAATCCATATTTTATCAATTAAGCAGTGTAGCCTGAGGGTGTTATCTTGAAAAGCATCCAGATTAGCTTTGCTTGCTTTGAAATCATACTAAATATCCTGATTGTTTCAATGAGAGCAGGGTGTAATCACTATTGAATGCATCTATAAATTCTTCTCTATTTAACAAGCTTTCCAACTTTATATGAGCCAGACCATAGAATATGATCCATAGTCTCCAGTCCCCATGTAATGACTCAGAGAGGTCTTTATAAATAAGAGCATCAGGCGCAAATCAGCACTTCAGGGAGTTCTGAGGAGGAGTGCAAAAACAAGAAGTTTCCAACGTCACACGTGAAAATTGTGACCCTAACTCTCACTGCCATTCTAAGGAAAGCAAGTGCCAATGAAAACCTCCTCCACCTTTCCCTTTTCAGTGTATGAATATTTTTCTGATTAACCCTTGCTTTGTGGTACCTTGTTTTTCAAGCTGTGTGACGTGAATCAGTCAGGCCCTCACTTGGAGAAGAAAGCCAAAGTAAATAGAAAAAGTCTTAGTAAGGCAGTTAAAGTAATTAAATCATGGGGTTTTCTTCCTTCGCAGAAGGTTGATATCTCCCCTTCCCCTCCCTTTAGGACTTACTATTCCACTTTTATGTTAAATGAACTTCAGCACATGTGTTCAGCACATCCATTGTCTGAGTTGTGGGACAATTATGAAAATGTGAGCCTTGAGCTATTGAACTTGCTCTAAGTCAACTCAGAAAAGAGCTAGAAATTACTACGAAGTCACAATGTACTGTTTTGTTCACAGTCCTCCAAGAAAAAATAGCTAAAATTTAAAGGCTGAAGGACGCAGACCCAGCTGGTTTTTACAAAGTATGCAGCTTGAAATTTGTTAGTCTGAAAGGTGGGTTGGTAGACCCACCTTGATGATGAAGACAAATAGCACTGATACAGTGCTTGCCTTTTTTCAGACAGATGTGTCTGTTTGTCTTGGGACAGGATTTGTGAGCATCTAGAAACACACAGCACTACAGAAGCCAGGATTAAGCAAGAATTTCTTTCTCAAATCCTATTCTGAGCAGATGTTCTTTTTCCTCATAATTGGACATTATGAAGTCCAACCTGTGAATCTCTGTGTCTTCTCTCCAATATTTCATTCTCTTGCCGAATCCATTCACTTCTGAAGTGAACTTCTCATCCTTCCCATCTCTTTCCTGTTGCTCTCATTTCAGTTGCTCACACCAACTCTATCCTCACTGCCGTAGTCTATCTTAGCCATATAGTGCCTGATCCAAAGCTCAGGGAAATGTGTTACTGTTCAGTCTGATGAGCTTTGGGTCAGATCTGTCACTAAAAGCTGATGAATTCCTCCATAAGTAAAATAATGTAGTCAAAGATGATTCACAAGTTGTGCTGTAATGTGTATTCCAGCAGACAGCTTCATTTTTTCAACTTCTTAGGCATATTTAAAAGCTTAATCAGTATAATAAAATGTTCAAATAAACAGTATACATTTGTGTCTATTTAATTATTTTTTTAAAATAAAATTTATATGGCTGCCAAAGCATATGATTTCACTAACTTGCTTTGTTAACCTCCCACCAAAAACAAACATGCGAGAAACGCTGCCTTCACATATAGTCAGTTCTGATTTGAAGTAAGGATTTTCAAGAATGTGTGCTGTCTTTTCTTATGGAAAAAGTCTCATCTCTTCTATTGAGATAAATGTCTTAAGGTATGTATTCTGATGCAGGCAGTAGAGGAGAGAAATGAGTTCACCGAGCAACAAATTTCAAAATGTGCTGCTGCTAGTACACTACTTACGTACCAAAGCACAGACAAGCTACCTAATTTGTTAGTAAAATTCCTAGGAATGATATAAAAATGAATTAGTATAACAGTCAAAAGGAGAGTGGATTCATGCAGCTCTGTCATGACTGATGTGACTTGCTTGGAATTAACGTTTGTTAGAAGGCTGCGTTCTTCCTCCACCAAATGGGATCAGAGGCTTGCAGTCTGCAGAGTTTGTTGGCTCTACTACAAACCTATTTCAAAATACCCAGATTTATATTTTCCTTTTGTATTACATCTGTACAGGAGTCTGCTGTTGCAGCAGTGATTCAGAGTCTGTTATAATCTTTCCGCAGTCGGCTGTTTTCTTTCTACGCATAACAGCTTTCTGCCCCGTGGAGCACTCTCTCCAAGCACTGCACTCTGGGACCGGTGCTGCTGGTAAAGGGATCCTGCACCGTGCAGTATATTATACACCGACTTATAATATGATATGCCGTGCAGCAAAACCAAGGCAACAGAACCATTTGGTAGCTAAAGCAGCAAGTCACATCTCGGCTCACAGCCAAAGTCCATTGAAGTCAGTAAAAAGCATCTCATTTATTTCTTTGGGTCTGTGTTCAGTGCTGTTGTTTCACCTCCTGCTGAGGGTTCAGACCAGTGACTGGAAAGATGACGTGATCCTTGGCACATTTTCTGATCCTGTTTTTTTGGCTGCAGCTTTGTGGTGACTGGAAGGAAGACCCTAAAATGTGAGAGGAAGGGAGCAAATACTGCTCTAACGTGTTGACTTGACACCTATATAGTTAGAAGCGGCTCAGTCTGCAGGTAGCCTTTAGAGTATTTGGCAAGAGCAGTGTGGTCACTTGAAGAGCCAGGAGAAGCTAGCAAAGGAGCATGGCAAGGCTGTTTATATAAATAATGCTTGTGACAGGCACATAGTGATTGTGCGTTCCCCTTTTGGTCCTGTGAACAAGCGCTCAGAAAACAGAAGGACGACCTGGGGTGTGGGATACTATTGAAGTGCCATGATTCTGTTTGCTAGAAAGTACCTTAGCTGTAAGCCCAGCAGCATCAGTGTGATCAAAACAAAGCCTACCAAGTTTGGTTAAAAACCAACGTATTTTCAATTCCTAAATAATATTTTATGCTACCATTAATCTTTGCAGCTGTTAGCGTCGCAGGGAGAGGTTTTAACTGCTGTTATTAGTGTCTAAACAAAGCAGTGTTTACAAGATGTGCCTATTTTGAGACTGGAAAAATGAGTTACCAAGAAGAAAGAAGATTCTGCATTTAATATACTTGCTGTTCCAAGAGTCACAGAGAAGCAGTCGCGTTGCTGAAAGATCCTATTCTTTCTCCTGTTCTTTCTCACACCCCTGTTTTTTTTTAAATTAGAACCAGCAAGGAAAAACAAGTAAAAAAATGGAAGCAGTCACGAGAGATGGAGGGGAAGAATACTTCAGCAACAAGTGTTTAACTCCAGAACAGCAAAGCTGGTTCTTAGGGAGGCAGGTTTGTCTGCCAGAAACATCAGTCACAAGATGTGCTTGTCTCAGCTGCTTAGGTGCGAGCTCTGAGATTGAGTGGACTTAATCTTTAAGTGGATCAAAGGACCCTTTAAGCACAGGGACATGAGGAGCCTTTTTGCCTTCGCATTGTGAGAGGCTGTCTGAGACCAGTTTCAGGAACAGGGTCTGATAACTTCAGGGAACAAATCAAGCACCTTAAAAAAATATTTAAAATTATAACATTTTAACCTGTCCTGACTTGATCACCTAGTCGTGCTGAAACTTAAGGCTTTTTAGATAAAACAAACCTGTAAACACCAACGTAACTTAGGAAAGTTAGTTTCGTTGGAAGTCAGTGATGCTTTTCATGTTATTATCAGTACTTGTCAAAATGAAATCCCCCTTTTTTCCTATTTTTTTCTCCAAAAAAAAGGAGAAACAAAGACAGTGATTACCTCCCAAACAGTATGCATCTATGAGGGTGTGCAGTCATAGGAATTTTGGATTTGGACTGATATGAAAGGAAACTCAATAAAAAAAGCAAACACAAAGAAAATTCAGAAAAGTTCATTAAGTCAAAAAAAAAATTCGCACTGTTTGCAAAGGCATTGCATTTTTTTGTTTGTTTCTTTCAAAGGAATAAAACAAAGCCAATCCAAAAACACATTTGTAGTTAAAACAAATTTCAATTAAAGATTGTAAATGAGCACCAAGTTAGTAAAGAAAAATGTGCTGAAGTTGTCGATGAAAAGCTGCAGGAGAGACCTGCAAGTCAAGCAGCGAGAGTCTATACTTAGATTATAATCATGTAGCAGAGTCTCGCTGTGAACCCGAGAAAGAACTGGGACCCAGTGAGAGATCTTCAGCAAAGACACAGACATAGGAATGAGAAAAACTAATCTGGGAAAATAAAGGGAGGAAAAAAGAGAGACAAGCCTGGGAAGAGCAGCGCCTGCAAGGGGAGAAGGGAGGCATGCTGTGAGCAGCCGGCTGCACAGGAGGATTCTTCCCTAAGAGTGGCAAGAGAGAAAAACAATTTAGTGAGAGGTAGGAGTACGGGGTAGGGTAAAAGGAAGGATAGGTGGTGGGGGGAAGCAGAGGAGTATGGGGACTCAAGAGTCTGTGGCGGAAACATGAGGATAAATGAATTGCATACATCCAGGTAGGGAAATGAGGCATCAAAACTTGCTCCAAGCCTCCGTGTCTGAGGGAACAGAGAGCTCACTGTAGATCTGACACTGGCAATGAAGAAAGGGAAGGAGACACTTCACATACTGTGATGGTTTCAAAAGGCATGAATCTCTTAAGCATAAGAAACTGTGATTAAATATACAGTGGTTCCTTAAATAGGGATGGGTGATGTTGCAGTGACTAGAAATCCAAATGCAAGTTGTGAAGGGTTGATTATATAAAACAACAATGTCCTATTTATCAGTATCTACAAACTGCAGTTAAAGTTTCACAGTACATGAGAATAGTTGAAATGTGTATTTCTCTACTGGTGTGGTTCTTCAAGCATGTTTCTCATGTTGGCTGGTAAGATCTCAGATGGAGTCTGGACTTACAGTTCTTCATTCAGTGTACACCATAAAAGCTTAGGTTGATATTTGTTGCCTGAATTACTTCACAGTCTATGGAGAGAGTGAGGTAGAGGCTATTGTAACGAACTCTTACAAAGGGAGCCATTCTAGCAAGGTATTTATTATGGTATGGTATGCGTCCCACAGTGTCAGGTCTGTATAACTTCAGAGGGTATCTAAATCCTTTTCAGCTTCGTTTACAAGAATGGCAGTATAGAAGCTCCTTTTTTAATCCTTTGTGTATCAGTCAGAACAGTATCCATCACACAAGAAAATGTATTTTTCTATGATATTTATGGCACAACTCCCAGGACCTTGAATGTGCTTTGCATTAGACATTTATCCATTTGATCTTTTTTTCGAATACACCAGGATAAGATATCTTTAAATAAATATTTGTAATAATCTTCATTTTCTGCAAAATGAAAAAGTCAGGTCCCATTGACTAGGAAGGAAGCTATAATTGGAAAAAATCAAATTCAGGCTTTAATTAGGCGATTTTTGCTAACAATATAATCATTGAAAGTATTTTCCATTATGTAAGTAAACATCTAAACTAAGCCCTATTTAATCAAATTTTATCTCTGTAGGAATGGTCAGATGAAGTGTTCAGTCTGGCAACAAATTTGTTGGCACAGAACATGTCAAGGGATGCATTTCTGGAAAAAGCGTAAGTAGCCATAGTAGTTATTGCTATGGGTGTTACTCTTCTATCTGCGTCATTTTCCTTTTCTCTTGTTAGTCATATTGTCACCTATTGTTTATGCTTTGATGAGTTGTCACTTCTGTAAACATAGGTTATCCTTTCTCATTGTATTAAAAAGCTATTATCTAAACGTCATTTTAAAGAAAGTCTTGATAAGGTTCCCGTCACAAACTACTGAGTCACGGCTAAAATACTTTTTTTTTATGCCATCTTCCTGTAGTACACAGAAGCTGTAGCTTCAGCTGCAGTCTGAGGCTTGCCATTTAAATACAAAGAATTCCAAACTGACCTACTTCTAGTTTATTTTCCTTTTTTCTGTTATAGATCAACAAATGAGAAATACTGGAATTCCTTTTCCTTAGTCTAATACCTCTGATTTTAGCACGCTTGAGAGAGAAGTTGTAAATGTGTTCATCTGGATTGGTTTGCATAGTGCACAGATTCCGAGTTACTTTCACCAAAGTACAGAAACTGTTTATGATAAATTTGGGGGTGTAAAAACAGCAGGCACCTCAGAAATGAAAGAGAACTAAATCTAAGATTAGCAGGTATCTAAGGGATGATAAATGCACAGGCTGAGCTGGTTTTGCTTAAATGATGTGGAGAACAGCATGGCAAAGCTGATACCTAACTGGAGTGTTTGATAGCCTTATGCTATGACAAAAGAAAAGATATATTGTCCCTGGCTTACAGGATGACTAGTTATGTTCAGCTTTTTATTTCCCCCTGAACAGCTGATAGTTTCTGCCCTTAGAAAGAGAATCAATCCAGCTAAATACTAAGTGGAGGCTTGGGTTCCTAAAACTTGCCTCCATTCAAGAAGCAAGTTAGCCCACCCCTTTTCTGGGCTGTGTGAGATTATGCATGCCTGATTTCATTAGCTGCATCCATATATAGTCAGAAGGTTCCCTGCCTGCTTAACTTCAGTCCCATGCCATTACGCAGAAGTGCCTGTTCTGGGAGGGGTGCGTGTGTTTCCTGCTCATAGTTTTCATTGTGGTCCAGGTGAAGTCAACACAAATTCTTGAAGAAACTTTGAAAGTTGGACATAGCAAGAACTATCATCCAATAACGCTATGCTGGGACAACAATGATAAATTAAGTGAACCAAATCCCAGTGGATGGAAGCATTTAGCATTTCCTTTTGGTTCCGTATGTTGACAATGGAGAAAGCACTGTGCTAACGTGAGCAGCTCCAGTTACTTTCCAGAAAGTCTTCTGAGTTCCTTTATGGCTCTGTGGAGAAATGAGAGTGTCTAAATTAGGCAACCAGATCTCTGCCTTTAGGTCTTTGTTGGTCTCTGTGTCTCTCCACTGACTTCAGAAGGATTAGATTGCCCTCTCTCCTTTCCCCGTCAGGAATGTGCACATAAAATGCCAGCTAGGCAGTGCTTACATCAGATTCCTAAATTACAGAGCCTACGTTCCCCCTTTGCTCCTGAACTGCTAACCCTAGGTTAGATTTCACTTTGTCCATACAGCTCTATGTAAGAGCAAGAACAGAGATTACTGCAGTCACCTCCACAGGTCGTAGGTGAGTTACAGGGGTGACTTGATGTTACTGTTTCTTTGCCCCCTTGCCACTCAAATTCCCAGGTGGCCAGTGGACTTGGCTGACAGGTATGCAATGGAGGACTATGCACATTTTCATACAGAACTCAAAGAAGGAGCATTTTATCACACAGTATAGAAGAGCCTGTCTTATTCATATTTTTCTATGATTATTCAAGCAGTATTAATTAAAGATGAGGTCGCTGGACACATCGAGTAGATTGGATAGCAGGCAAGCATGGTATTCCTGTGTCTTTTCTTTTTCCACTAATTAATAAATCACTTGGGAGCTGTTGGGTTTCCAGGGTCCTTTGCACAGATGCCAAATCAGATTCACTTAAGTAATCTTTGACTTTGAAGTTTAAAAATACTTCCCTGTTGTAATTACTGTACTGAGCAAAGGGTTGGTCGCAGTCCTGTCAGAACCCTTTTGTTGAAATAAAAAAGCACTTGCATTACAGCAGAATTAGAAAGGCATTTCTCTTTGTGGCATTCAGTCGCTTGCAACGTTGGAAGTGCTTTAGTAAAAACTTTGAATAGCTTTACTGTGATTTGGTCAGATGAGAAAAATAGGGTTAATTTTTGGGCTGGAGGGTGTTAGTAAAAACTGGCATTTTGGATATAAAGTGCTCATTAATCTGTTGTAATTGTGCAGCGTATTTTTGTATGTGGGTACAGAAATTAATACTGGAGTGCAGTAGTGCTGGAATACTAGCTGCTGAAGTGGTTAGCAAAGGATGAGTCTACTGGGGAAACCTTGGGTCAACATTATGTCCAAAGTTTGTCAGTTCTGGAGTCAGTCACTGTTGAAATTAGTCCATTGAGCTGCTGCTGATGGGTGTATCTCTCAGCAGCCGACCTTTCAGCAAGAACGGCCTGCCTCGCTTTCTTGGATGGATTATGGCTGCAGGGGAAAGAAATAGTGTCCCATGTCTATCAAAGACTTTGGGGAAGAAAAAGGTGGCTAGTACTGCTGGAGGTTGGCTATTCTTCCGACACAAATCTTTTGATTTTGCTTTCACTAAAGCTTAGAAATTCAGGATCCTTATTTTTTTTCATTTTATTTCTATTTCTAGCCTTCTTGATTATAGAGGAAATCATTAAATTGTGTCCAGAGTGTACTTGAAAGTTAAAAAAACAGAAGGCAAGTAAAAAGAAACCTTTTTTTAATCACTGTGATTTTTTTAAAATCTAACTCAGTTTTGGGGTTTTTTTCTAAATACTTCTCTTTGGTGACACAGTAGCACAAGAGATTTCAATTTCCACAGGATGCATATGAAGAGACAAGGATTTGAGAAAATGTTCCTAAGCTAGTTAGAGATAATAGCATGCGCGTTGTTTTTGATGCCATTACAGGTATTGTGAGTAGGGGAAAAAAGGAGTGTTTATTAGAACCATGCCATTTCTTTTTCTTTTTGTAGGCCAGTGGGTCAAATGAAAAAGTAAAAACACCTCTGAAACACTTCAATGTCCCCATAGTTTTCACCAAATCATGTTACCATAAAACTCATTTATAGTTTTAATTACATACTAGTGGAACAGAAAACATGCTCAAAAGGTTCAGCTCTTTGCAGGCTGCTGCTGGTAACCAGTAGTCCTCACATACAAGGAGGATCAGCACATAATAGCTGTAGGCCCAAACTGCTGCTCATTAAAGCTACTGGTTGACTCCTGTTAGACTTTGAGTCGGTATGCTGAAAGATTTGGACAGGGAGAGATACATCCTCATCCTGCTGCGCTAATGAGCATGTGAAAGAAGTCACAGGTCCTGAGATATGGAGATACTCTAAATGCTTAGTTCAGAAGCTGTGTAATTGCCTGGCTGTAGACAGTTTCAGCTTGTAATTTTTATATTGCTTCAGATTCCTAAGGTCTCGAGCTTGCCCAGGACTGCTGTATATATTTATACTCTTGCTGGTGTGGAGACATTTCAGTTGCCAGCGATTTGACTTCTTTTCAGCAGGGGAGTGACAAGGTTTAGGGTCAAAGTGCCCGAGAAGCATTCACTGATGTCTAATGGCGAGGACTCAGAGAGGCAGTGATATTTGCATGCAGCATCCAGGGATAATTTCAGTCTCTGAAAGAGGAGTGTGGCCCCCTGTCCAGTCAAGCTGTGTGGCCTCTGTGGCACAATTCAGGAAGCAGACTGCTCTGCCTGGAAAGAGGGGGCTCACCTTGCTACAGAGATAGTGAGATGGACAGACAGTTGGATAATAGCTATTAGGGAGCTGGGAGGAGACAGTGCATCCTTGAAGCAGACTTGCCCATCACTTCAGCCTGAGCATCTTGCCTCGAGGGTGCACCTTTCATGCCTGTATGCAACCACCAGAAAAGAATAACGTTCTTCTTGAAGCTACTCGCAGGTAGAATAATAGCTGGGAATAATGGCAAGGCATGATGCAAAGAAAACTTCCATTCATAGCAGTGAGGATTTCCTAACAGTGAAATCCATTGGGATGTGGATTTGAAGGAGGTGAAGCTGAAACATTGTTTATTCCTGCACTGGACATAGCAGAAAGGAAGCAGCCTTCTTTGGCAAAAGGGTAGCCTGGCTGGTAGCTTGGGCCGCTCCATTTCTGTCCTTTGTGATTTTGTGCGGCTTAGTGTTAGAGTTGGGGACTTGTGCTGGGGTGAGAAGGAGCCTGGAGGGAGGATAAAGGGGTGCGTTAATGGTATATGCAGTATTTTGTTCCAAGCTGGATGTCATTTGACACATCAGGTTCATTAGTGGTGATGGAAAAGATATTTACTTATTAATGATATCATAATAGATTTTCATATTGTGAAAAAGAACTGACTGAAACTTAAGAACTGATCAGAGCAATAGGGTCGGGCTATAGAGTTGTGGGGAGACATATCTTTATATGCTACCAAAATAAAACAGAATGCTTTTCTCTCCACAGTTACACAAAACTTAAGCTGCAGGTCACTCCAGAAGGGCGTATTCCTCTGAAGAAGTAAGTTCTGTTCTCCTTTCTTACTATTTAGTCTCTTTTGATTTTCGAGTATGAATATGTGTTTGGGATAGGCATAATAATAATAATCATCATCATCATCATCATTAATCAGTTGTTCATAACACATATCGAAGAGGTCACTACAGCTTCACTGCTGTGTCACTGAGCCCCCAGGCCTCCCTTAAGGGGCAGTTCTGTCCTGTGTATTTAACAGGCCTTCTTAGCACTGCTGTTGTCAGTGCTAGGATTAGCAGCCGGGGGACCCAACAGGACAAATGGTTAGTGATACTCAGGGTGTCAGCGTTCAAATACCCTTTGGGCATAGATTGCCTTTGTGATCTGGAGCACGACAGTTGGCCTCTCTGCTCTTGTTCCAGTTGTATAAAATAAGAAAACATCATTTCTTTACCTCAGAGACATGCTGTAAGGATAAATATATTCAAATTACATGCCGCTCAGGTAATGCAGTGAAGAGAGCAGTGGTAATTTTCTGAAATAACTATACAGTGTAATAGGGGCTTGTGTGGGATAGAATTAAACTCATTGTGGGCATCATTAAACTCATTTGCGTTACTGAGCAGCAAGCAAATGGGAATAAATGTTGATCACTGCTGATTTGGGCTGTATCTGAACAGGACACCAAGAAAAGAGTAATGTATCTCATCTTCCGAGGCTCCCAACCCTTTTGTCTCTTCCATGACCCTTTAATTTTCCTTCCTGATCAGACCTTGTAGAATTACAAGTTTGTCTGTAAGGAACATTCACTTACTTTTGCATGACATAGCTTTGATTAAAACATAAAATCGTATTCCTCATTTAAATAGCTAAAGACATGATCAGCTTGGAAGTGTTGGTCAGTCTCTCAGCCACATGGGACAGTATGGTGTCTTTGAGCCAATCCCTGTTCATTTCCATTTTGCAGCATATACCGCTTGTTTTCCGCTGACAGAAAGCGGGTGGAGACTGCATTAGAAGCCTGTAATCTTCCATCTTCCAGGGTAAGCATCTGAATTTATTCCTGGCCCCTACAGAGGGCTGAACACTGGGCAGGTCCTCAGTAGTTTTTCCCACACCAAAGTTACTGATATCCATGTGCAAATCTGAGTATCTTTGCTTTGAAATTGTGTAGGGAACTGGAGTGCCTGAAAGAAGTGTGACTGGATTAAAGGAAGGGGCAGAGGGTTGTGAGTCCAGCCCTGGAGAAACCCTACAAGAAAATTTTAAGACTCGGTGACTATTATACAATTGTCAGGGCATGACTTCAGAGAAACATTAGCTTGAGGTGTAGCTAACGATGTAATCTGTTTCCTGCTCACAAGAAAATCTATAGCTTGAGTCAAGTGACAACTGAAACTCAGTTTAGCTTTTCTAAAAGGTGTGTTGAGTAAATGTCAAATGCTATACTGCCAAAGCTAATAACGCTGTGGGGATGCTGCCATAGTACGCTGCTAATGCCGGAGCTCTACCAGGAGCTCTACTCACTCAAGAAGGCTCATTAAAGAGGAATGAACTCAAGCAGATGATTCTAGTTAACACTGTAGTGAAGACATTGCCCTTAGTCTTTCCTCTGAAGTGGAGATTTTCCTCCCAGAAGCTTCTTCCAGGTGAATTCCTACCAATGGATGTCCAAGAGATGGGGCAGAACCATTCTGTAGTGGAGGAAAGCCTGTATCTCCCAGTCTCTAGCTCTTTGTAGAAAACTGTACTGTGATGTTCACCCAGCCTTTGCTTCAGAGGTCATTTCTTATAGAGTCAGTCCTAATGTTTCAGAAGAGCAATGGAGCAAAATCTTCACAAGCCAAACCACAGATACTCCTTACCAATCAGACCTTCCATCATAGGTTTGGGAGCTTTATTGCATGAAATTCCAGGGAATGTTTGTAAGACAGATATAAAAGATTATAAAAATCTCAGCTAAAATAAGGTACTTCACATATTACTGTGTTAACTAGGTGTTTGACTGGTTAAAAATGTTATGAGGTTAGAAACCTGAAAATATTCATTTTAAAGACTGGTTTTCATTTAATTGTTAGCGAAGATAATTTTTAAGATAAGATATGTCAAAAAATCACTGAAGCATTGCTTTTTAACTGAGTTGATTTCTTGCTTCTGTTTATTTAATTTCAGCAAAGATAAAAAATCATTTCTTACCTCTCACTGAAAAAAATACAATCACTAGAGTCCTTGAAAGAAACCATAACATTTTTCAGTTATTTGTTTAAGCAGAGTCAATTTTACATAGACATGGCTGGATACTTGTTGCTGGGATACCATCTTGAAAATTATTTGTAGAATGAAGCAGATCCTTTCTTTGTTTGGGACAAAAGAGAAATACACTTCATCCAACAAAGAAATCCTTGTTGATTATCTTGGAAGTAAAATATTTTAGAAGCTAAGTGCTTGCAAAGCATGAAACAGAATCTCACAGAGGTAATGGGTTAGAAGAAAATCAGTGCTTCGGCTATAGTTCTTTTCCTTTGTGTTCCTGCTTATGTGAACAACAAAAAATTCTTAGTTTCAACTTCCAGGTTTTCTGCCCCCTTGTACTACAGGACGAGTGGAATTCCTCTAAAGCACTGAAGAACACTGGACTCCTGCAGTATGCAAGCCACATGAATGTCAGGGAATCTTCCTCAATAAAATCACGCAGAATTATTCAGAGTATTAGTGCAGTCTGTCAAGGACATTAACAGCTTATGCTTTTTGTTTATTTGTACTCACGCATTGTGAAAAATACCTCTAAAGGTTTTTTCTCTAAGCATCATATAAAAAACATCTCTCTGTTACATTAGAAAGATATGGGACTCACTGGCCATGAGCTTCCCTTGATTCTTTGCTGCACCTCTCAGAAGCTACAAAACGCACTCAGAAACCCTAAAGCACAAGATGAAATTCATAGGCATAAGTAAATGGATGCCAGGTCAGCATGTATCAGTCTTGCCTCCTCCTGATTCATAGCTTCAGGGTTGAAACAGTCCCTCATATATCTTCATCACAAGCAATGACCTGAACATAGGGCAGCCTGAGCTACGCTGCCAGTGGGTGGTATCACTGCCTGGGCTTGTGTGTGACAGTACTCTCTTCAGCATCTGCTAGCCCCTCTCTTTAGGGAATTCCCCGTGTTGCTGGTTGCAAGGAGGCCTTTTGGGACAATGTGTAGCCGTTGTATAAGTGGGAGAGGAGGAGGAATTCTCATTGCCATAGAAGTTTCCATTCCTCCTGCTGTAGAAGAATAGCACCAAAGAGACCCCCCTGCAGTGCCTAAAATAAACTCTTCAATTCATATTTTGGGACCTTAATAAGGGATTGATTCTCTACAGCGCTGAGCACTCCAGTCCTAATTATCGAAGCAGTTTAGCATGACTGCAGTGGGATGACTCATGGACTTCAAGTCAAGCACATTTTTAAAGTGTGGATTTTATTTATTTATTTATTTATTTATTTATTTTCTGGATTGGACCTGGAATGCCTAGAGTCTTGCAGGAGCTCACCCTCTGTGATCTGATTTTCCAAAGCATTCATCGTCCAACAGATCGGAAACTAGGCGAATGTTTAAATGATTGTTTAAATGAAGTCTTAAAAAATGCCAGTGAAGTTTTGAGTTTGGGATCTGATTCCCCTAAGCACTTTGGGTAGGTTGGGTTTTTTTTCGAAGTCAAAGGGTGCCTTAAATAGAATTCGAAGAGCTTTATTTTAGTCACTTGTCTGGCTATGAAGACTGGTTTCTGGTCTCCAGTTAGTATAGAGGTTTACAATGAACTGCCAGTGAGTGTGACTAGTAACTCCAAAAACCCCAGCCAGCTATTGAGTTCTTTCTGTGCAAATAATTTGAATAGCTGTTATGCTGTTGAATACATAAGAGGATGGATACAGATGTTACGAAAGCAGGCAGGTTACCAGACAAATGATAAATCAACAGTGCTTGAAATTAATAGAGAGTCTTAATCACAAAATAAAATTGAATGCCAATATTCAGCAAGCTAGAAATTAGAGATGCTTTTATATGTTACAGAAAGTTTGCAGTTTGTTCATTGGTCTCAAAAAAAGGAGATTAGCGCATAAGGTGCGTGGGTGTTTCCACTGATATGTGGATGGCTCAGACCAGGATGTTGAAGGGGGCAGTATATTTTAATCCCTTTTGGCAGGCAGGATTTTGCAATCCAAATATAGTAGTTGTCTGAAGTTGTGCCTGGGGTGGCAAATGTATACAGCAAGGCTTTTGTCTCCCATCTTTGTGTTTTGTAGCTCACTAATTATATTACTGATAGGAAATCAGTGATTATAAAAGGACTCTGTATGTTTGCCCAAAGACTTGTATTGCTTGTCCTTTTCGTAGATACGCATGTTAAGTGTTTGGAAACTGAGGGATATTTTTAAATCGGAATCAAATGACAAATAAAAGTGTATTAAAGCCTAGATCTTAGGTTATCAGAAAAGACCCACATTTTGTACAGTGTTGAGGACCTTCAAATTCCCTTTAAAGGAAAAAATGTATGAGGTCAACAGGAGACTGTTATTCTGTGGTAGTTACAGAATCAACATCTAAAATGCCGTTGGGAGAAACGCTGGCTGAGGAAGAGTGGCCTGCTGAGTAGTGCTTATAGATACACTGAAGAGTGAAAATTGGGGTGCCCGCTCTAACAAGAAAATGCATCTGCTTTATGAATCGAGGCCGTCAGGAAGCCACAGGGATCACTGGAACTGCTCTGAACCTGCAGTAGCACAGCCAAGGTTACCACAGTTTGCTCAGCGCGGTTTCACCTGCAGTTCTGTGTCACTAGTGGCTGTCACCGAAAGGAGATGTTTCCATCCTCAATGATGGTTTCTAAGAGCTAAAAAGTTGCAAATGAGGCAAATCACAGTTCCCACTTTATGATGCTGGGGAAAACCTCTGCTGTTGTAATGTAGCTGGGAGTGGCTGGGTGGTTCTCCCTTTTGTGCAGGCAGGGTGCTAAGCGTTGGAGAAATGCCTCTTGCTGAGCCTGGTACAGTGCTTTATCGATGCTGAGGATATCGCTGCTGATGCCTGTTTTGCCTGTTCCTCTTTAAGGATGCTGTCTTGGTAAAGCCACTGCTTACAGATTGTACCCACACAGACAAATCAGTGTTGCAGGTGCCCAAACAAATCAAAATGCTTTTTTTTTATTATTATTATTTTTTAGCTCAGCTGTGTGAAATTAGTTCTCAAGAACTATTTCTGTTGTATTGTTGTGGCTCGTAGTATTTAGCATAATTTGTAAATAATGTGTTTAAACAGGTGTAGCTACATTTAAAGAGAGAAATTGATACTAGTAACTGTCTTCAGTGTGGGCAAAAAAATGTAATTAGAGCAACATATGTCACCCATGCATGCTGAGACAGTCGTCATTAAACATTTTGTACTCAATTTTAATTTGGGGGCTTTTTCTGGATAAGAACAAAATAAAACAAAGCAGGAAAAGCTATCAAGACATTTTGTGTAGTGTACGTGTGCCTGGTCCATCACCAGCAGTCCCATTCAGGCTGTGATCTTACCCAGACTTGCCATTGCAGCAGGCTGTGTCTGGATCAGGTCTTCGTCACAAGACAAAACTCTTAGCAGCGCAGAAACCTGCTTAGGGTTTGGTGTGCTCTGAGTGAGCGCGGCCGTTGTCCCCACGAGTACTGTTAGGGAGATGAATAGGTTGCGGCAGGTTTGGGGGATGAGCCCCAAGACCGGGGTTCACCTGGTGTTCTTCAGGCTGCACATCCCCTCAGTGCGCTAGGAAGGACCTTGGGGTTAGCTCAATGTTAGCTGCTGTTCTTGTCTCAAGGGTGCTTGAACGCTGCGGCGATGCCTGTGAGTGAGTAACCTGTGCAGAAAGGAGGGAAAGAAACAGAATCCGGGCAGGTGAGGGAGGCGTCACGTGTAGACACTGCCCCACTTCCAGCCCCCTTCTCGCCACTTCGGGCCTTCGAAAGGGAGGCTGATGCCACCTGCCCCAGGAGACGTCTGCGGCAGCAGAGCCTGTGCTCTGCCCTTCCGTTGCGTGGAGCTCCTCGTAAGCAGTGGGACAATCGGAGCTCTTCCGAGAAGAGGAGCCGAAGGGCTTTGCTAGGCATGACCACGTATAGCACCCGTGCACGTAGAGTCTGCCAAAAAAAAGGAAGGCGCAGTGGCCCGAGGGCTGGCAACCTGCCCTTGGCCTGAGCACTTGGCGAGCTCAGGGAACAGAGACCCTTGCGGTGGTGAGGAAATCAGCCAGGGCGGGTAGAGCGGGAGCAAGGTCAGGTGTCAGGGCGCACCAGGGAATAGAAACAGTGAATGACGGGCACGCTACAAAACCCTCCGGGCCTCTGGGGCTTTCACAGATGAAAGGAGAGATAAAGAGGCGTCCATTGCATTTTGTTACCTAAAGCAGGAAAAATATCGAAAAGTTTCCTTCCTGCTAACAAAGACTTGAATAGACACTTCCGGTTCCCTTGGCAACTGTGTTAAACAGGCAGAATAAATAAAAGCAATGATTTCCTCTATCAACTGCTTTCTTCTAACACAAGTAGGTTCAACAGCGTTTAAAGGGAAACAGCTTTGTGTCCAAATTTTCATTCAATTTTTCTCCTCCAGTTCATCAGAATTGGGCATTATTTTGGAGCCATGGAGAAGCGTAATACGATCCTATTCTGCTTCCAGAGACTAAATTTCATAGCTTTTGATAAAATTAGCTCATGTGGAGGAAATTCAGTATCAGGTCTTCGGTATGTGCATTCCACGTTTTTGTGTTTTCGTTTTCCCTGGTTTTTCATAAGGTTTCCTCTGCACCAGATAGAAGCCACTTGCCTTTCTCAGGGCACCCAGGCACAGGCAGAAGCCGGGGACACCTCATCGCTGTTCCGCACTGAGGAAGACTGCTCGGCTTGTGCGTTCTTTTGGGCCTGCATTTTTTCCCAGCCCCCTGAAAGCGGCCGTCCATGCTGTCTGCTAGGAGACCTCTGGAGCTTGAGGACAGAGTGTCCAGCTGGGAGGAGAGCTCTTGAGTTTCATTTAGGCTGCTATCTCCTATAGGAAAACATCTGCTGTAAAAGAAACCCGACTGCCTCAGCAGTTGCACTGAATGTTTAGAAGAAAGATGTATGGGAAAGCTACATTCCATGCGACTTTCCTGTAATGGCAATATCTTCAGCTTGTATCTTCGGGAAGGAGCAGGAAAAACTTCTGCTACCGTCAGAGAGCAAGGTTATTAATTATGACTCAGTGACCCAGTTCATTCCCAGGTCTTTGAAAGCTTTAGGAAGACAAGTGATCAGCTCTTCCTCTTAACACTGTCATTTCATTTCCTGAAGCCTGCTGGCTCAGCGCTGCTTGCCAAGCTGCTGGGCCTGTGCCTTGCCTCTTCCCCTCCAGTCCCGACGGGAGGACGGTTAGAAGCATCATCAGAATTGCTTACATATTTATGCTTAGCTAACTTATCTATTTACATGGGGGGATGTCCTTTCTTTCTTCCTCATACGTCCTCAGAGAAAGAGATAACTATGCCTATGGAAGATGATGAAAATATTTATATTTTTTAAAGATATATTCTTTGAGCTGCTATGCTATTTGGGAGAATTTATTACTCTGAAAAATCCGTGCTGCTCTAAGTCACAGGAAGGAAATCAAAAAAGGAGCAGTAGTGAGTGATCTGTTTACAGAAAGGGTGCAGAAGTGCTGTTTCTGTCGTTCACTATTTCTTTTCCCTTTCACAGAATGATTCAATCCCTCAAGATGACTTCACCCCCGACGTGTACAGAGTATTCTTAAACAACCTCTGCCCTCGGCCTGAAATCGACCACATCTTTTCCGAGTTGTAAGAAAAGCCACTCGTTTATTTTTTTCCCTCCACTGATTTTCTGTGCTAGGGATGGCAAAGCAGGTTACTGAGCCTACAGCACCATGCAGTGATTGCCAAGAACAGATTTCGGTGTCAAACAGGACTGTTACTTAACCTAGGATCAAGAGTTCCTTTTCTCCCAAGCTTTTGCCTCCACTTCTAATGATCAGAGTTTTACAGTAATTTGTTCCTAGAGGAACAGAACTGCCAGGTCTTTTCTGTATGGATTATGATAGTTTAGACTTTCGTGAAAGTAAAGGAGGAAGAACGATAAGCAGTAAGAACATGTATTAGGCATGAGAATATGTATAATCACGCCCAAAAGCTTAATTAGGAGTTGCAAAAAATGTAGTAACATTTAGGATTTGCGCATCATGAATTTACACCGTGAAATGAAATTAGCAACCAGCTAAAGCTTAGTCAGTTCGTACATTCAGTTGCAAGCTGTAAAACTTCTGTTGCCTTATTTCATGATGCTTCTACTCCTTACAGCAATGCACTGTGCTTCCCAATTTCAGCAGAGCCTAATCAATGGAGTCAGAAGATGAAGCAATATGAAAGCAAAGTAATTCTGAAAATACATCCCAAGACCACCAAATGAATGCTTATTTGCAACATGAGTGTGCGCACTTACTCCTTTTGTGCTTATTTTCTGTAAGGGTGAGATTTCAGCAGAGCTCAGTCTTGATTTAATTTGCTCCCATTGAACCTAGGGGTAGACTTTCTGTTGCTTTCTCTTAGAATGGAACTAGGCCAGCGACGAGTGCTGTAGAAAATCCTAAGCATGTCCCCTGTTGAGAAGGCTTCGTGGATCTCCATCTGGGTACAAATCGTACCCAAACTCTGTACTCTTTTTACTAACTCTGTAAATAGGCATCTTTTTGCTTGCTTTGCAAAGTGCCTAACATTTTTTTGCAGCTCTATAAAACAAGCAAATACTGGAATAATAAAATCAAGGCTGCTGTTGCTCAGTAGTAAAACCTAATAGTTAAGCCTGGAATGTCAGTGGAGCATTTGTGGCAAGATCAGTATTGAATTCCATGTCTTCTTCTCTTTTACTTATTTAAATAGCTTTGTTAGAGGAATTTAGTAATAAAAAGCTTTTAGCTTTAGTCTAATTCTTCCCGTTGATGCCAGTAATGCGCAACACTTTTAAAAATCTAACTCCTAGATGTTTGATGAAGAATGTTTGTCATTACATGCTGACAAGTTAAATTATTCTGGAAAGAGAGCAGGACATAATTTTTGTTGTGTGGTAGTTTGAATCTTGTTTCAATTTCCCTGGGAAATTACAGAACATTGAACAAGATTTCAAGGAAACATATTGTAATCACTTTGCTGTTGCTTCAATTTTTCTCTAGTGGTGCCAAGAGCAAACCATACCTTACTGTTGATCAGATGATGGAATTTATAAATTTTAAGCAACGTGATCCACGATTAAATGAAATCCTTTATCCACCGTTAAAACAGGAACAAGTTCAACAACTGATTGAGAAATATGAACCCAACAGTAATCTAGCAAAGAAAGGTCAGTAGTTTTTATATTCTTACTCTACTCAGTTTCTGATTTGAAACATTAAATCAATTATCTTACAGTATAAGCTAAAGCAAACTGGTTCAGAATCAAATTCCATTTCCAACTATCTGTTTTTGGATCATACGAGCCTGTGAGACATCATGTGGTTAATTTTTAAGTGTGTTTTGTTGGAATCAATGTAGGAAGGATGGGCTGGTTTCACTAATTAGTTTGCAATACGTATAACTGGTAGTTTAGAACAGTTGCTCTGGTAGGCACATTTCAGCATAAACCTTTCTATGACAATTGCTGTTTACTGGCATCGGAAATGTAAAACTTAAAGAAACAATCAGTGGCATTGAAACTAATAAATCATTTATTCATCATTTAATCATCATTTAACAACAGTAATATTATTTAATAATAGTAATAAGTCCAGCCTTCTGCTTTCTGATAAAGTGGTACACAAAGTAAGATGTGAGAATAGCTGAGAGAGTTTTGTGCTATAATCACAGAAAATTCCCTTTTGAAAGTCTTAAGTGTTGTCAGGGCTTAACTGGGCATTTTGCCAGAAACAGTGAGTGAACTCCTGCTCAGATCTCCGCACATAGATTTTTACTACCACCACAAGTCTTAAAATAGCACTGAATTTGTGTTTGCCTTCTGTTTTATTCCAGTCCACGTATCATAACGACTACCTGAGCTTTTAATGTGTTTATACCTTAGAAATTTTAGGGGCATGGGAATATCTTGAAAAACAGATCTGATATGAAAGATTTGTTTTGGTTCAGAGACTTTGGACCCAGCCTCATGAGTTGCTAAGCATCTGCTGAGAGTTCCTGGGCAACCTGAACTCCACATCCTCAGTCCTTTGAAGAATCAGGGTCAAAACAGCATCAAAGAGACAAAGCCCTTGAATCCTCAGTTGAATAAAACTCTCAAGGCAGGATCCTGTCAGTGGCCCATTATAAACAGAAATCACAGTCTACTGATGTAAATGAAAGTTTGATAAAATATCGCCTGCATCTTGTAGCCCAGATTAATTAAATGGAGGCTTTTGTGTTTGTAGTATAGACTGGTGCTGATACAATTCAAGAGTTGGTTGAAATACCTCCCCTCTTTCTCGTCCAAGCACAAGCCTTTTTCAGATGTTGCATCTAGTCTGCCTATCTGTCTTGCTGTTGGCAGGTTGTGATTCATTCACTCTTAGACTGGTGTTTCCATACTGCCCAGTTTGTCTGTCTCTGCAGTAAGGATTTAGGCAGGTGGAAGAAGCTGGGGTTTTTTTGCGTCTAGAGTACTTTCCAGGTCCTCTCCATCCACTGCTTATGCAGAGGGTTACCCCTTACACAAAAATAGATGCACATATATCTGCACGCAGAAACAGCATGCAGTATGCAATGCTAGCAGTATAGGGAGTGGAGGTGGGGCAGGTAGGTCATCACCCAAAGTCTGTAAATGCTGTGGAGTCTTTTGCAAACCACTGTATATTTCACCTCTCGAAACCTGAGCTGCAAGAGGATCTCAACAGCGTGTCTCAGGCAGCGATCCAGACTTCAGCTGTCCATTCTCTGGGTTGATGGGCTGGAATCAGCCTCTCATGTAATGTTCTCTCCATGAGCCCTGCAAATGTCTGCTTCCCAGTGTGCAACCAGTGTACTCCTGTATGGTGAGGAATCAGCAGAAAAGGTGCAGGAGCCAAAAGGAGCAGGGTGGACCCAGGCAGGTTCCTGCTCCCAGGAAGGAAGGTGGCTGTTTGTGACTGCTCATTGAAATCTCTCATGATGTCTGCTGGTGAGATATGAGCACAGCAAGGGGAAGATGGGGGACTGAAGAGTTAGTCAAATGAGAACAGATTTGCTCAGTATGATACTGAAGCACCAGCCCAATTCTATGTGGAGACTGATGGCAAGACCCGGAACGTCTCTTCCTTCAAACCTGGCTTCTCTTGGCCAGTCCCACATGAGCACCTGCCTTGCAGTCCTTCAAGGGAGGGCAAAAACCAAAAATCTTCTACTGTGGCTTGCCAAACCCAGCCCATAGCAGTTCTTAGGAAATAAAAAGACATCTTTTTCAAAAGTTTCTGGAGCTTACCTGAAGGCATTGATTCTGGCATCCCTACCCACTCTCCTAGTACTCCCACTCCACTCCCTGGAAGACTTCTGACCTAGATGTCTCCCTGTAGGTAAGCTGTGGCTCTTGATATAGTGATCAACATCATCTCAAAGCAAAACACTTCTAATTTTTCTCAAAAGTCTTCTTATATTTTTAGTCCAAAAAAGTTTAGTGTTTCCAGAGATTTTAATTGAGGGCTAAATCCTGCTTGTTTGTGCTGCTCATGCAAGTTTCTCTTTCAACATCAGTGAGAATACTAGCATGAATAGATGAAAAGATGTTATAGCCTCCTCTCTCATCTGTGCAAATATTAAGCTCTGTGCTTACCTTACTTCACATCAGCCGCAGGAAAGTCTGGTACATAAAAGATCATCCTTACTACCCAAATATTGGCACTTCATATAAACCAAATAAAAGATTTATTAAAGAAGGTGTGCTAGTGTGCAGACAGAATCAAAGTCAAAATGAAATTGCATTCTGACTAGCAATAAGGAGGAAGCATGAAACCAGCCACAGAAAGAAGGGCGTTATGATGGTGTTTGCTGTTTGCTGGCACCCGCAGAGTGGGATTTGTGGCAGAGTGGGATTTGTGGAACAGTTCCAGCTTATCCTAATTTACATTGGCGCACACATTTGCTGCAGGCACTTGCTCTTCTGTGGGAGCCTCTCTTCCTGGGCATGTTTTATATTGTTCTTACAGAACCAGTTCTCACAGAAAAGCCTGAGTTTAGAAAGGGAAAGTCAGGTTATAGAGAGCTAATTCTTTTAGTATTTTTCTGTTCAAACTTGTGCACTGATTTCCCTCAAACTTGCACTAAGCTGATAAAACCTGCAGGCCACTTCTGTGCTGCGGACACCACCTCTTGATAAGCACCCTGTAAGCTGAGCCGTGGTAACTGGCACATACTCTTAGCCTGTCCTAGTCGAAATGTAGGTGTGTTAGTTTAAGCTGACCTTATTAAGATTGAAGTTAATGTGTTTTATCTTACAACTGCGACAGGCCAACAAGGTACATAGAGTTGATTAGTGTGTTTCAGCTGATGGGGGGTTAGATGGTAAGGAGTGGTAGCCGTCATATTCTGTCATATGCCTGTAGCCTCTATTGACTTTCAGAGTGACTAACAGGCATGTAGCTTAAAACCATTTCTAATCAACTTTGAACAAACAGTAATAGGTTGTTTTAAACAAAATAAGAGCGTCTAAATTTAGTTGCCATGTTTATAATCAAAGCTTAACTTTGGGCAGTGCAAGACAGAGTGTAGCTACGCTTTGACAATCTCTCTGTCTGCATATATTCATCACTGCCATACGAAAAATGGGAAATTTTCCAAGAGCCAAGGAGTTCCAACTGCCAGTTAAGTTCCATCTCTAGTAAACTCATCTATGGTCAGAGCCAGTTCTGAGCCTTCCCTAAAGTCCAGAGTCATACACTATACAGAAGCGAGAACTAGCGCTGCTTTTCAGAGTCTTTGCATTTTTTAATCAGCTGTTAACTTTTTTTTTTTTTTTGGATTCCCCAAACCTTGGAAATGTAAGCCTGCTAACAAGATGAAAGTAAAATAGCTGTATTCTGCAATGAGACAGGAGTTAAGAGGTCGTGTTCTCTTCTTTGGTCTATGCTACAAACACATGTATGCATTTCTGTACTGAAAAAAACAGTTATGTTCAGGGTACCTCCATGTGAAGACTATGCTCTTTCTCCCCCAGATCTTTTGGTGGTTGAGGCAGAATCCATATAAAAGTTCTGCTGATCATGCCCCAGTGCAGATCCTCAGCTTACTGTGTTAAAATTATAGGAATTGGCTAATCAGGAAGAACATGGGGACACAATATTTTCTGTGCATCTGCTTTGATTTGGGAATGCCAGTTCACTGTATATTAAATGAAGTGTAGGTGTGTGTTCAATCCTACACTCATAGAATAATTGCAAACAAACGCTGCATGTCTGTAAAATGTCACCAAAATATAACAGTGCGCATTCAAAATAATGATTTAACCTTCTAATGTGGTGTTTTAAATGGGATTGTCACTCAGGCTTTCTGCCGTCACAAGGGGCTGTTCACAGGTTGAAGTGCAGAGAAGGCAGAGTGAAGAACTGACACGTCGGTGGTACTTTCCCTGCCACTAAAAGCTGTGCTCACTTGGACCATTGAACAAAGATGCTATTTCCAGTAGACTTGCAGATGTTCAAGCTGCACTTACATGTGATCCACTGTTATACACCCATGAACTTGTTTGCCTTAATTTCCAGCCTCTTCTGCTCAGATACTCTGCTACATTCCTTGTGGTGGTATTGATCAAAGCCTCTTAATTGCTGCGGCCAAAGTAATTTGAGAGGTAAGGATGGAAGCAGGAGATGTTTAAAATGGCCCAGGTATTGTCAGTTAAAATAGTAAGAACAGACAGAAACTTTAGGGTACCCAGACTCCCAGGTAAAATAGTTAAGAAGACAGCAGAAGCCTTCATCCAGCATAGCGCTCTCAGAAAACCAGGCCCAACAGCACTGTGAAGTGAGATGGGCTTAGGGTTGGTCTCTACGTGCTCCTCCACGGTCCTGTACTTCGGAGTGAGTTGGAAGAGATCCCAGATAAAAAGCTCCTTAGAATTAATGGGGTACCACAATAAATAGAGGAGGAGCATAGGGAAGACATGAGTAGTGTAACAAGGCACACCAGGGAAAGGTAAAAATGTGAGAGAAAAGTGATGAGCAGCAGCATGGGAGAGTGAGATACAAGTGACCTAATGAGTTCATCACTGTTGTACCAGCACGATGCAATTAAATAATTGGACTTTTGGAGCAGAAGAGAGAGAAGGGGGAACAGCAAGTTTTGCAGAGTTTGGGTTTGAGAAGCAAGCCAGAGGAACTGAGAACATAGTATATGTATTTGTTCTTCCCTGGCAATGCAAAGTCACCCCTTTCACGTGAGTCGTGGACGTAGATACAGAACAAAAGAAAATACCTTGAAGAAGTGGAAAGTCCTTTTAAAACTTGCAGTTTAAACACAGTATTTTTTTGCGTACTGAGTGATTTAAATTACTTTGTGGTGGTAGAGGCCACCACAGTGGTTTGCAAGCATTAGATGATATAAATTGCCAGCCTTCATGCAAAGTAAATCCTTTTTCTTCAGATTGTTCTGTAGTTTGGACATCTGCAGCTCTTGTGTGTGTGCGCACATGTGGGCGCACAGGTATATTGTTTTGTATCAGTACACATTCTTTCTGACAGGTTCTGCTCATCATCTTGTTTCAGGTTAACTCCTTAGTAGGGGAATTCAGTATATTGCAACAGAAGTTAAGTACAAACATCTATGTAAATGGTGAAGAGCTGTCTGCTTTCACGTTCATTTCTGTAGCGTTTCTGTATTTAATTATTTTAACAATCGATCCAATGTTCAGACTTCCCACTGAAAAACAGAGATTAATGTTCAGCATCTTCATGAAATAAGCCAAACTCTTCTGTTGCATTCTAACTTTAAAGCCTCTGTTGCCGTTTTTTAAATTGCCAAAGAAAATGACTTTTCTAAAAGCCTGAAACAAAGTCAGTGACAAATGCCCTTATTTTTCAGGTATTCTATAAAGGCACAAGGCCTGGACTTTAATCCTTTCTCACAAAGACAAAATGTTGTCTGTTATTTTGTGTGCAGTAGCACACATGTCGAGACACAAACTTAAACCAAATCCTCGCAGTTCTCGGGAATTAAAAGCAATTGCTGAAAGCATTTATGCTGAGGGAGTAAAATTTCATGTTTGCAACATGCAAAACATCCTGGCCTCAATACTGTAAATCACTTAAGCGTATGTTTAAGTTTATGGATGGTATGGGAAGAGGGGATATAAAAACTGCTTATGCTCCATTTACTGGAACATCCTATTAATTCTTTACTGAAGCTCAATTCCCATAATTACCTATTTCCCAACTTTGTCAAAGTGAAATTTCAAGGCAGTTCTGTGCAAAGCCATGAACACAGGTACCAGTGTCACTTCAAAGAGAGTGATGTATGTACTTCTTAGCGAATAAAATTTGATGCATGAAAAATCCTGTTAAATAGAATTAGGATTTTTTTCCATAAAAACTTAAATGTAAAATCTTAAAATAGAAACTATTTGAAAGTTAATCTATTGATATTCTTTATGCGGAGTTAGATGGTCATCACTTTTTTTCCTTGTATTGTTTTCAGTGAGAATTTCTACCATAGTACTTGCACGCAAACTCATTTGCCTCTTGTTTTACTTAAAACATGATTTTTCGCTTTCTGTGGTGTGACATAATATATAGTGGGTGTCTCTGGGGATTCTTCTGCACTGGAGAGTGTGAGACTGAAACTCCTGGGTCACTGGATCTTCTTCCTCATGCTCTTGGGTACAGAGAGGTCCACCAGACAGAACACCCAACACTGTAACAAACTTAAGAAAATGTATGAGAAAGGGGCTGATAACCTAAAACATGCAAGATGCCATAGGAAGGAAGCAGGAAATAGAAAGGACTCTACCCAGGTCTTAGCTTCTTCTACAGCAGAGACTTTGTTAGATGATAACCTTATAATTTTACAGATTTACAAATTTACAATAATTTTACAAAGGAACAACCCTTCAGAGGAATGCAAGAGCCCCAGTGCTCTTTCCCAGTCCTTCCTGGGAAAGAAACCCCCTTCTGACCTTCAATGGGGTTATTGCTAAAACCCTGAAAATGTGAAATAAAGCATGTCAGGCAGGCATCTCTGAGCCCTCGAGGTACCGATTATTATCCAGGACAACTCTGCTCAGCATCTAGTCCTCAGCTATTGCCAATTTCTAATGCTTCTAGAGGAAGGAGGAAAATCCAGCCAGAAGCCAAGTGATAGAAAAAATTCTGTCTCACCCTGAAGCATTATCCTAACGAAAGACGATATACATATGGAACGAACACACAGCAAATTACTCTCCTTACATCTTCTTCATGGCAAAACTAACAATGTCAAACTCCTGAAGAACCCTGTTAACTTCTAACTCTAGTGCCACCTTTCCCTGTTGCACTAGCCTTCCCTTGTGTAGGCTGAGTTCCTTCTAACAGCAACTTAAACTCATTGCTCCCACCACCCTGTTTGGAAAATCATTCTAGACTTTCACTCATTTGATGATTAGTGTCTTATTTTATTTTCCCATCTAACTTTGTTTGTGATCTATGTACACGCTCTATACCTCAATATTCTATTTTAGCTTAATTCTTCTTCTTCTCTCATAGTTAATTACATGAATTTACAAAGAATGGTCATATTCTCTCTCACTTCCATAGCACTAGAGTCAAACTGTTTTGTCTAAGGCTCCTAAGACGATTCTCCATTCTTCTGATCACCCTATCAGCTCTTTTTCTGCACCTGTTCCAGATAAATTACTGTATTTTGAACACAGAAAGCAAGAGCTGTACATAATATTTTTAACTTTTATGACGTGGCTATTCAAGCACCTGGTAAAAATCACATGCCTATGTGTTTACTGGGCCATAGATTGTACAGTTTTGAGTAAAAAGGCTGCCCCATGTTTCTCTATGTTGCTAACGTATTGTTGGGATGTGATTGAGCTTTTGCAACTTCAGCAGATACATGGTCTTGACATCTCCATAGGTTAAGCATATGGAGCAGTGTTTTACTGTGGCTGAAGCAAACTGTTGTGATTAATGCTTTGTGTCACACAGTGAAGGAGATTAATGTGCTATGTATAGCATGCTCCCTTATCAGGTGGAGGCAGAAGGAAGTTCCTGGTACTGCTGAGCAGTCTCTCACTGTCAGCAAAAACATGCTGTGTGGCTGTTAGGCCAGGTTAAGCAATGTCTCCAAATTTGTTCTTTTCAGGCTATAAAACATTTACATTGTGTGGATGTCATAACTGCTTCACTGTACTCCCTTTCAAGTTAACACGTTGGTTAGGGGATGAATAATAATAAATCAGTTGCCAAATGGTTGATTGGAAATTTCCTTACTTGCTTTAATTTTTAAGAAGGCCTTTATAAAAGTACGTTGTTTGGGATCTTGTTACGTTATGGATCAGAGATGGGATATTGATGCAAATTTCCAGTGTCTCTGCTTAAAACGTGCAAGCAGGGGAAGGACTGCCTTTGTTTGCCAAATTTTGTGAAATTTATCATGCACGTTCCCGAGGAATTTTGGCAGAAATGTGCCAGTTCTTCTTGGCTTTCTGAGGCAGTACATTTCTAAAAGTTTCTAAGTTCAAAAGGACCCAAGGGCTTTGAGAGCTCAAATCCCATTGCCTCAGTTTAAACCTGTGCTTCTGAAACGAGTAAGTGTTTTGAAAGCCACTAAGTAATGGGGCCTTGGGTCCAGGGGCATCCTCTGTCTCTTAAAGACTTTAATCACATAAGAACAAAAGCTATACTCATGTACGAGGCTAGGAAAGAAGAATAGGAAACCAACGCTTGCCAAGGAGAGGAGACATGAAAAAGCTAGAGTCCCTCTCTAGTGATAAAGGATATGCTTCCTACTGTCCTAGCTGGTGGGAGCAAGAAAAGAGGTTATTATTAGCTAGTATTTTGGGAGTGTTTGTTTTTTTATTGAGAGATTTTTTTTGACTGTAACATAAGCTTTAAAGATAAAGCTTAGAGATTTTCCTGACCGATGGATCAGTACACCAGCTTATACTTACTTGAAGACATCTTTGAGATAAGTAATGGAATAAATATCTTTTTTATTTCTCTTAAATATGCATGTGTTTAAATAATATCTCTAGCTATTTTAAGGCTTTCTGGACTGTGTTATGTGGCATTAACTGAAAAGTTAATTAGGAGACCCACAGGGACAAAATATTTAGATCTCCATAGAAGAAAAGAACTTTCTTCTTATATTAATGTTTCTTTCTCCAAATTTTCTCAGCTGCACCTATGCATAAAGACAGTGTGTTAGTTTTAGATAGACATGTCTTTAGAAAGATTCTAAGGGAGCTTGTTTCATGACTCCCTTTGAATTTCAGTATTAATTCTGTTTTGCTGGTGCAGATTTATTGGCACTTGTTGTGCTGGGCTTTTTTAGGTAATAAAATAAGCAATTAGCATTAGATTAAAATATAATTAATTTTATACTGTATTTACTACGTGTGTTTTTTCCCATGGCAGCATTAACACCAGGCAGTATTTACTCAAAAACAATTTTTTTCCCCTCTATTAAACACATTTAAATCATTTTGGTCTCATCACATTAAATTCACCTTTTAGTAACTGCTTAAGAATAGTTACACATTAGAGTCTTCTGATGGCAGAAGAGGGTCATTTCCTAGGCAACGGATTTTATTGTCACCAACAAGCACTTCTAAGACATCCTTCATAATATAGTTCTATTTAAAGCACGAGCTCTGATGTATGAACCATTCTGTCAAATGGTGAGGCTTTCTGTCACTGAAACATTTGTAGAAGGTGTTACCAAGTGTTGAAATACTTCGGCCTCCTAGCTTTTACATTGGAAATTAAGAATACTTATCAGAAAGCCCATTAACTTTGGGATTCTCAGTGTTTTCCAGTATTCCAGTGTTACAACAGAAGACCTCTCAGCTTTGGTTCTCATTCTTGAATGAAGACAGAACAATAGATCCCAGTCAAATCGAATTTTCTTGCTCTTTGAAATTTATAAGTTTATGATTTATAAGACACAGAAGTCCTAGCCTACCTCATGAGCTCAGCAATAAGTGCCAAATTAGGTAGCTTGCCAGAAAGCCCTTTTTATTTTTAAAAAAATATATGCAGCAAGTGTTAGTGTGAATAATATATCATCATAAACAAGTTCATGGAAGCTATTCTTGTCAAAATAAATTAGCAAAATATGCTTCTGTAATGCATTATTGCTTCTTTTTAGTTGCTTGTTTTTTGAGTTACTTGTTAAGTTGTAAAATTCACTTGAGATCTTCCAGTTGTTCAGAAAATTATATCTCAAGTAAAAAACTTACAGTCTTAAAATCTTTCAGAATGTAAAAGCCTCATTTATCATATTCTGTAACTCCCTTTTTGCATCTGCATTACAGGTGAAGTGTCTCATCTTTCTAACTTAACTGTAACGACTTGATAGAGAAGATAAAATGAAGCAGTGATGTGGACTAGTAATAATGGATTTTGCAACAGTGAAAAAAGACATAGTGGTGGCAAGATATCTTTATGTGGCTTAGTAACAAAGCAAAATTGTTTTTAACTTTATTCTTTGGTGGTATTTTAGAAGATTTGGAGTTGGCTTGGGTCTGAGACCTATGTGCTTACCCATAGAGTTAGATTTTGCTATTGCCCTAGCATTTATAATAGCATTCATCCACAAGATGTTTAGGGTCCCAGGAAGGGAAGGTTTCCTACTCTTCTGTGTATAATACAGATGTTTTGAAAGAAGCGTGAGATTTCCAGAAATGTGTTCTGGGATTAATTCTGGTATCTGGTACCAGAAATAGCACCACTGATAGCAGTGAAACTGTAACGAGTGTAAAATGAACAGATCAGGTCTGGATTTAACAGTTTCTTGTAGATGTGAGATTCTGTTTTCCCTATCCATGATAATCCTCAAACAAAGACATATTGTGGAATTTATATCTTAAGATCTCCAGCACAAAAACTAATACTGATAATGTAAAATCATCCGTCCGATTGTTTGTTAGAAGGTTGGATCTGAAGAGAAAAGATGCTGATTTTGGTTGGGGAAACACTAGCCACTTGCCATAGAAACAGCAGTGCACTTGAAATATTAAAAACAAATAGGAAATCTTCTTTGCCCAGAGCAAGTAGGAGGTCCTCCTGCTATAAACTTTTGCTAGAGTAATAGCCAATAAGAAATTTTTATCTTGATACACTTGGCTGCTCATACTCCTCCTCCCTCTTCTCAGTCTTCATTTTGCCTGGGAAGAACTGAGATTTTTGATGGTGTGTTTACAATGATTGGTGGGAGAAGGCTGGCTCTTATTCTGTCTGATATCATGAAGAGTGTTTTCAACCATAAGAAGAGACAGAGTGTGTTTTCAGTGATTTTCTAGCCTTCACACAAGTTTTTTTTCCATGCGCATGTGGCCATAGCTCAGAACTATTTGGAGTTGCATGTCAAAGAGATGCCCAGTACCTTGAAGTCAAACAACCTGCTTTGCTCTGTTCTAAATCCTCACTAAATTGACCTTTATGCTTCGAGTATGTCAATGAAGTCTTCTGCAGCTTTCCCACCCTTCTTCATTCCACTCTTCTTCCAGGGTATGCACTGGATGAACCAGACCTGTACTAATATGTAAGCTGACCCTAGTAGTTAACTCCTCTCCTACATCCTGGAAACCTGATGGGCCCCAGTCTGAAACTCCACAGACAATATCCAATGTCCTAACTCTGAAAATGGATGAAAGACCCTGGGAGAAGGACTTGGTGTGACAGAGCTGTAGAGCAAACATGGGTGGAGATTTTGGAGTATGCATGTGGCTGCACCATTCCCTTCTGCTGGAGCTTTTTCTCAGGGATAGGTCAAGAGAGTTTTGCATCAATACTGCGTTTCAAGGGTTAGGGAGAAACATTCTGCTGCTGCTGCCTGCCTTTATTGTGTTTGACTTTGCCTCAGACTATCAGAGCCCATAAATAGAAAACTTACTTTAAAAGTAAAACAGTTTCTTTTTGCTGTTGCTGTTGTACTGCCTCTTTTGTGGAACACAGGGAAGTATTCAATTTTAGCGGCAGCATTTATTATTTGAAGATGAATATCAGATAAAGTCTACTTCTGAAAACATAAAGCAGCCTGGAGGGGGCCAACTCAAGTGCTGAAGGAAACAAATGTAGATAAGCTTTGAATAAACATTGCCTCTTCATTATGACTGCTACAAATGTAGTGCTTTGCAGCTGCAAAGGGCCCATAAGGACAAAAGAACTAAAGACTCCTGTGATCCAGTGGGTGAAATCTAGAACTGGAGGCAGAAGAGCGCGGTTTTCTTGGCTCTGCCACAAATGAGCTGAATGACATTTGTCAGTTCCCTTTCGTGCGCCTCTTCATTTTTTTGCCTCGTCCTTTGGTTGACTTCTCTAAATAGATAGTCAGTCTCTGTCCTGAGGAGCTAACAGTCTCTTGAGTCTTGCTGTATGTATGGTATCTGTCATAACAGGGCTGTTAACTTCGTTGGAGTACATGTGCTACTATAATACAACTACCATATGAGGAAATTTCGCTTATAATGTCAGACGTAATCACCTATGGTGACAGTATCCCTTAGCTGGAATATGACTGTTGCCTATAAATACATCAGGGTTAAACACTGGGAAGGGAGAAAGAAGTAGTAAGCTAAAAGACAATGTTGGCATAAGAACACAGGGGTGTAAATTTGCCTTGGATAAATTTAGGCTGGAAATTAAGAGCAGTTTCCTAACATTATGGTTCTGGCACAGCTTACCAAAGATAGTAAAGAGGGCAAAAAAGGCAATTATTATTAAGATAGAGCTTGATTTGTTTGTGAAAGGGATTGTATAATGCAGTGCCTGCAGCTGCAGGACCAACCTTGAGGATGAGACAAGGAAGTCCCTGCCAAGATTATCTTTTTTGTTTATTTGAATTGTCATTGCAAAACCATACCTTTATTCTTTTCCACTTTTTAATATGGGTCTCTTCTTCAACTGGAAGAGGTTTTGGAAATAAATAGATTAGCCTAGCTGAAGGCAGTTCCCAGTTTTTTTCACACCTATAGAGGGCTCACTCTACTCTTCTTTCTTCCCATTTTAGTTCAGAATAGACTTTTTGGCAAGTGCAGCAATAGCTTGTGTAGAAAAGCATTGCTTTACAGGAAAAAGAATTTGTATTTTTAGATGTCTTTTAATGCAATTTAGCAGTTGGAAGTAAACCAGCATATAACGTTATTACATCTTCCAGGATTACTACTAGGCATTCTACAGAACATGTTTTTCAGAGGTTTGGGAAGACAATGATGTATTCCAGTAGTGGCACTCATTCAAGATTCTGTCTGAAATAAATCTTGTGTTGCTGGGATTAATGGTATTTTTATCTGTCTGATATAAAATCTTTCCAATTATCTATTTGTCTGCCTGCCTTAGAGATCTTTGTGTCGTAATGTGCTCATTCCCCTGCTAGCTAGGCGCAAGTATGAAGGTGTTTCTGTAGTGTATCCGTAGATTTAATTGAACTTAAACTGTCTACCTTGTCATATCCTGTAAGGGATTACTTAGCTATCCTCTCAGAAATTCTCTCTTACCACATCTGTGCTGAAAAGTTTAGAGCAGCTAGAGAGCGGGCTTATGTATGTAAAACTGTGACCCACAGAGTTTCTGTCCTCAGTAATCATTGCAGATGGTTGTAGTTTGGGTTTAAAGCATTCAGGAATAGCCAAGCTCAAGATGTGTGCTGGGAGCCTGGGGGGTAGCTCACTGTGTTCTGCCTCTGCTTAATCTGTCTTGATGTAATGAGTGAGGCCTGCTCAGGTGCTAGGGCCTTTAGCATCTCCTCCTGGATCATGCGCCAGGCCTCAACCAAAGTCCATACAGCAGCAGGCATGTTTCCATGTAAATAACAGTTATGGTAGGAAAGTGGGTCTCAAGGACAGATTCTGCCCTGTGTTTAGCTGACACTGCAGGAACATCTTTTACATCAGTGTATTCCTCTGCATTACCTTATAGCATGAGCTAAAATCATCAAGACATAGATTCATTGTGATTTTTCATGGCCAAGGTCCCACTCTTGGCAGAGAACCTGGAAGACAGTAGCTGAGGCTCGCTAATGTAAAGACTGCACAAACCAGGCCAACACTTTTAAGCAAAATTAGATTTGGCCAGGAAACAAAAAAAGTAAAAAGCAGAAAAGTAAATGCTTGCCAAGGAATATGCTGCAGTTCCATGTGATTTTATAGCTAACTTTAGATGCAGCATTTCATAAACGTCCAACTTGAAGATGATGTTGATTATCATGCTTGAGTCTGACTTAAAGGAGAATGCTTGCTCATCTACACCAGAATGGAATTCTTCCTCATTCCTTAAAAATTACTAATATGTCTTCAGAAATACGTGTGTGTGTGTGCACGTGTTAATGTTTCAGAAACTGTTTTCTTTTAAAGAAAGAACTGTCCGTGACTGAGTTGAAAACAGTGGAGCTAAGCTGAGCTAAGCTGAGAGTAGTGTCAAGCAAAGCCTAAAACATTACTGCAGCTTTGTAAATAAAGTAATGAGGAGTTTGAGAGTTTGACTGAGGAGATATCCATAGCTAATAAGCAGGATATCCAGAGGGCATCAAAGGACCAACAAGGAACTATAGGAAGCATGTTGGATATTGTATGAAAGTATGTGCAGAATGGGAAATGACCAGATGTAGCATTCAAAATGAAGATAATGAGGCTTTGACACCACCAGTGACCGGAGTCTGTGTTTATGCTTAGTGCACCAATAAAGTAAGTGAAAAGTAAAATAGTCCATGGTAGACTCAAAGCAGAGGATGATAACCAGTAGGAGACTGAGTCATATTACATATAGGGATCTGATTAAAAGTGTGTAACAGAGAACTGTAACATAGATTTGTTTGATTCAGGATGTTGGACAGTTGTCTGTTTGTAAGTTATCATAGATATATGCTTTATATATACTATCTGCTATTAATAAAACACTGTTTTACAGTGTAACAGAGTTCCAATAATTGTGCTTCTTAACACGTGACAGTGTATGACCTCTGCTTACCAGAATATGTGAACTGTGGCCATGCTTTGTTACAGCAGAGGTTTTTTAAAGCTGCTGTGGAGATTTAGATGATCAGTATCCGTTAAAATGAATGTGCCTCCAACATTTACCTTCTGAGGAAGAGAAGGTGCTGAGCATTTAAATCTCCCCTGCTTATATATATATTTTGCTGTTTTCTAGCATTACTAGGGAAAAATACATAGTCTGTAGCCCCTGTGGGTCACAACTCTCTTTTTCTTGGGTGTTTGAAAAGGACTTAAACAACCTGCGACTTCAACATTGTGCATCCACTTTAAGATCTCATTATGGATGGCTCATAACAAAAGACTCTGATGAGATTTTGGAAACTTGTTTTTCTTCACAGGTGAAACTCCATCTTTCTTCTACATTTGAGATGGCAGTGTCCTTGGAACACTTCTGAAGCTTGGGTTCTAATTGAAAAGGCTCTTTATTATAGAGATACGAGTTTTGCTACTTAACATGGCTTTCCTAAAAGCTTGTAGTAAATGTTTCCATCCCTAAAAGTCGATGAGGTGTCGAGCTGCAGTACCTCTTCCAAACCCCTGTCAAGAAAGCGTTTTTTCTTTTACAAACTTTTTCTTGAGCTGTCCAATGTTAGTCTTCTTTGTGCACCTGTACAGATATAAAATGGAAGTAATAGCTTCATTAGAATGATGAACATTTCTGATTCAGCCATATTTAATTCTGCTTCACTTGTTTGATGATCCTTACTCTGCAAAATATTCTAGATCTTACTGTCCTTGGCCATGTGATGCTTCCGTATGGATTTTATGTGCACTACCTAAGCACTACACGTTTCCAATGTTTTCTGTCCCTGACTGCTTGTCATTCAGTATGCATTTAGTTTTAATATTATATAGAAGATACCGTTCTCTGTTTATATTCAGATTTTGCCATGCTGTATTACATTCAGAGATACAGCAGTGAACCTTGCACTATTCCTTTCTTATTGTTTTTTTTTTGTTGTTTCTTTTTCCAGAATCTGTTGCCAAAGAAAGCTTGTTTAGCTTTCGTTTTGGTTTGTGGCAGGGTTGCTGTCTTTCTAGAGAGAGTAGCTGAGCAAATATAACTAAGAATACAATTTGATTTTTTTTTAAATATGAAAATCCGAACTGAGATTTGAACATAACAGCATATTCTTCTGGAGTATACCTGGTTTGGTTTGGTTTGGTTTTAAATGATTTAAGCAATGAAACTACCGATAAATCTCTTGTGAGACTGTTTCGTAGTGGAATTGGTTGCAGTATTGCAAAGCTTTTTCAAATATTCATTCACCCCAAGTTTTCCATTATTTACCTTGATTTCATTACCTTGTTCTGCCCTGGTCACCTTAACCATTCTTCTTCATCCTTATCATTTACACTTAAAACACTTGTTGACCATTATATTATTTCCACTTAGGCTTTACATGTTTGATCTCTTTCTTATTTTGGCATGTATCATGTCATATATTATTAGTCACTACACTTATCTAAATAGTCTTCTGTATACAGACACATTTCAGATACTAAGTAATGAAAACTATATTCATGAGATTGCGTATAGTGTCAGTGGTGCTGTAAAATCCTTGAGGCCATTGATAGTTAATTTAGTTAAGCATAACATTATGTTCATTAAATCTGTGGGATTGCCTGTATCGCTAGGATTCATCATGGATATGTATGTTGATATATTTGATGCCATGTATGTTTACCTCTTTCATCAATGACTTGATAGCCAGATGTCCTGCCAGTCACATTAGATTTTTCTTTTTTTTTCCCAGCTCCTTTTTTGATGCAGATGTGTGCAGATGTATTGCTCTGCATCCTCTCTGTTTTTCAGGATGCTGGATTTCTAGGCATCTCCTTCCCAATTCAACTCTGCATTTTGGTTTTCCTTTGCCTGAATTATTAGCTACCATTTTTCATGTTCACTGTCTTTTGGTTTCCTTCCCATTTACCTGTTTCATTACATATTATCATCTTGTTTTGGTAACAGCTCCAAGTGTACTGTCTGTTCTTTAAACACTGTGTTGTTGGTTCTATTTTTTCAGATTATTAAAGACTGTATGAAACTAGACCTACTGCTGATCAGTGTGGCCGTCTCTGGACTTCTGTCATGCAGTTTAGTTTTCAGATTCAGAGGAGCTCCTCTGATCTTCTAATCTGGCCTCAGTTTACTTTTATCTCTTCTTTCTACTGGATTAGTTTTTCCAGTAAGAAAAAATTTGTATTTTGAAACTTTTTTGAATGTGTCACTAATATTCAGATACAGTAATTCTGATGTATTGCCCTTTTTCCACTTACTTATCAATTTGATAAAACTGTTTGACTAGTGTGAATTTTTCACTTTGATGATCGTTGAGGAAATCGCTAAAATGAAGAAGTTGGTGACTTCCTCCTCTTGTTATGTAAGTAGTGTATCTGATGGTTGGTCCAAAGATATTTTGAAGTATCTGCAGATCCTGACATGAGGCCTGAAAGTCTTCTCTGTCTCCAGTGTTTTTTTATGACACAGAGCAGCATTGACTTTACTGGGGTTGTTCACAGTTCTAGGGAACATTTTCAGTCTGGGACAACCTTACACCATATTCCCTTCTTGTGTTGACTTTGCTGTTAAGAGGATGTTACCTGGATAATGCAGTACTCTCCTGCCCTAGTTTACAAAGCTGAATACAGACAGAAAGCCCAGTTACACCATAGCAATATAGGAATAGAATACGTGTCTGGAAAGCTGAATGCATTTCAGCATCACTTCAAAAACCGCTTGGATGCACATGTTGCAAGTGTCATCAGAAAGGCTGTGGCACGTGGCATGCCACACAGTGTGAATGTTGTGTGTTTGTCCTGGTGAACTTCTCTGCTGGCTCTCAAATCTAGACAGTGCACAGTAGCTAATGTGTAGCCAGTGTCAGGAGACACACACAGGGCTATATGCCTCCTAGTCTGCACCATCCATGAAAATTTTAATACCTTACCAACTGTAAATTGCTGTGCTGGTTTGTGAAACAGATTTCCCAATGGAATATATTGTACAGATATCTTACAGGATTATGAAATATCTGAGAGACATGGGGGATTTTAATCTTTGAGTTCAGAGGACTGCTCAGTTGTATGAGATTACAGTGAATGTGATTAATATTACAGATTGCACTGAAATATGCCTGATTTCTCTGTCAAATAAAATACCAGTGTCATTCTGTGTTGCCGGCTGGGAGATATGAGGTGCCAATTAATTGTCTCTTCCTTTTTTGTTTGTTTTCTTTTTTACTGTAATAAAACCTGTTGGCACAATCATGCCTTGCAGTTACATTATAACTGAGTGAGCAACAGCACGGGCTTAAACAAATGGAAGGTGCTATTAAATGCGCGAATGTATGGAAGAAAATGTTTAAGATCCATGCAGCCAAACCTGTTGATGTCTTACAAGCAAATGTGCATTTTTAAGTATCCTACAGAAAAAATCCACAAATCTGAAGGGACAAACAACATTAAAGTTCCAAAATTAAAATACAAAGAAAAGTGAGCAGATCAGTGTTCTTATCTGCTGTCTGTTGTGGCTATCTTGTTTTCTGTCCTACTCTGTCACAAGACCTTGCCCAAACGAAGGTCCCCAGAAGGCCCTCAGAAGGTTGAGAAGTTTGCAGGATGAGCTATGCTATTATATTTCCTCCAGGCTACTATAGTTCTGGGGTTTTGACCTTATCCTGGGCCCTGGCAGAGGGTGTGGACTGGGTAAAGAAGCTTCTTTTAGAGTAGAGCCTCAGCCATACTCTGAAGTTTCACGTCTCTTACCTTATGTTCGGCCTGACACTGTAGGTGTTGAGAGCCCAGGGGTTGGTTTACAACCTGCAGTTGATGATCCCAAGGATCCAAAAGCATTTCCACATCCGAAACAATGTGCCTGTCATGCTGGCGCACTAATGAGGTTGAGAAAGCAGGAATTTGTAGAGTTATTTATATGTATAAATTTTTGTATATATTATATATATTTTTTAAATATTTATTTATTTATTTATTTATTTATATTTTTATAAATATACATATTATATATGTCTCAACTGGAGAGAGATTGTTGTGTGTATCTTTGCCAGCCCTGGAAACTGCACGAGCATGAGGATATTATCAATGTCTAAGGCTTGCACAGGATGCTGCACAGTGCCCTGGCTGAGCACAAGGACTGTCACAGCCCCCTGACTAGAAAAATGAGCTAGATTTTTCTAGGTCTAGTCCAAGAGGATTTTTAAAAGCCTTATGGCAACACCGTAAGTCTTCAAATAGAGGAATCTAGTCACTTTGAGGAGTGGATTCGCAAAGTATGCCCTATCCTATCAACCAGTTTAACTGACTGGCTGAAATTCCTGTTTCAGAACAGCTTTGCATGCACCATCTCCCAGGAATGGGGAGATTCCAGATCTGATAAACTGCAGATGAGAAAAGTTTGCCTGATGGATACTGGCAATATCTTAGAAGAACCACAGAAGAGGGAGGAAGGAAATGAATTAATGGATTCACTTCATTTCCTCCATAGATTTTGTGAATTTTCAGTAGAGCATTGGCCGGAAGTATGCCACCTGCCTGAAGACAACTGCCAAGAAAAAGGATTTGGGATTACAGAAGTGACTTCTTTTGCCTTTTAGTACTGACAAATGCTGACCCCAAAGGAGCCGTGTTTCTTACAGACAAAGTCACAGCTACATTTTTGTATACTTTTCTTTAAACCGTTACCCATGAACATTTACATCTTTGATCCAAATTTAATAGTTCTTGAAAAGTATGTGATCATGTAGTTGTAGTCGATGAGGACATATTGTGAAATATTCCAAGCTTGCCATTTCATTTATATTCTTTTTTCTCCCTTGTAACCATTTTGGAGCAGTCAGAGGGAGGGGAGCCAGTGATGCAAAAAAAGATCAAGCTGCTCACAGACACTTTACATGTTTCAATTAATAAAGCTGATTACAGCCTGGGAAACTCAAGAGAATACATCAGCGTCCCTATTAAATATATTATCCTTCTATTAGGAAATCACTTCCCCTTCACACCAAATTTTCCTGAAAAAATAACAAATTTGGTTGACTTTACTTGGCTGAGTATCTGGTGATTCTTCTTTGATCTCTGCATGAAAAGACCAAGCAGGCCTTTTGGAGCATTCCTTCAAGATGTCCTGTGGAATCACTTGCTAAACCAGCAGCCTCACAGCTTGCTGCAGATGAAACACAGAACTCGGGCTTCCTCTTCAATTCAATTTCTGCAGTATAGTAAGTCCCATGAAGAAAAAATATCCATATGTCAATCATAAAATAAAACAGCATGAGCATCTTTCCTTCTATGTAGCAATTAGATAGTTATGACAAACTGCAAGTAATCCAGCTGTGGCACATTATGCAGTTGCTTCTTGAAGAGATGTGCTGAGATAGTAGTTGTCTCTTGAGCAGAAGTGGATTTGAATTGAGTTGAAAACTGAAAGATTGATTAGAATATGCTTAATCTTCTTTTTCATGTCTAGAGTAAATCTTGAGATGATGAAAAAGAATCATTGTGATATGAATGGCACCGAGGTTGCCTTCACAATGAATAGTTGGATCTTTGTGTGTACTTTTTTTTCTTAAGAAGGTTATATATTTAGTAGAAGGCGTTCCAGTGGCACGGTGGGCAGGAGTTAAGTGTTGGGCATTTAAATAAAACCACAAGAAAAAGGAAGAATTTTAAAGTTTCTACTATCTGAGTTTTTTAAGTAAAGCACCACTAAGTGACCACATAGAGAAATTCTAATTAACCAGATAAATTTGAGAGGAAGTATTTGAAGAAAAATACGAATTCCTCATACCAGTAAGCTCTGAACCCAGTAGAGGAAAGGATCTTAACTGAGTTCTGTAACTGTTAACATGGATTCTGGTATGGTTACGTCTTAGAGTTTGCTCTTCTTGCTCCAACACTGCCGAGAGTGATCTACGTTCTCGTCTTCCTTTGCATTACCTTTAGGATTATTTATTAAGGTCTTGGCCCAAACATGGTTGAAATTAATGGTAGCATTTCAACAAACCCAAGTGAGCTTTGGATCTGCCTTTGTTCTAATAAGTGACTTCAGATCAAATTTAAATAAGGCAATGGTGAGTGAAAAAAAGAAGACAAGCCAGTTTAACCCCATAGTTTTAAGTATATGAAGTATACTAATTATATTGAAAGTTATATCAAAGACCTAGGGTTCGGATGATTATAGAGTAGTTGTGTGTGTGTGTGTGTGTGTGTGTGTGTGTGTAGCCAAAATATTGGGCTACAACAGAAACCAAATGGGAATTATGACCTGCCTGATTCTGTATGGTTGAGCCCTCTGTCCCATTCTCGTGCTTGTGCTGGTTTCTTGTTTTTGCAGAAGAGCATTTCAGTGTGAATCTACCTTGTCCTTATGTGTTTGTCTGGTATGTTTCTTTTCCCTCTAATATTTTATATCTAATCATATCATTAAATCTTCCTAATATGGATCTGAAAATAAAAGGTGACAGCTGTTATTGAAAGAAAGGATCACAAATTATTTTTTCTTGGAATTGTCTGAGGTAAATTTGTAATATGCTTAAGAAAATAGAGAGCAAATCTTACCAATAAATTGAGGCTATTTCATTTTGGATGACTGTCCACTGAGGATTGTCCCTCTCTGCAGCTGGACTCAGAATATCATTGACATTGGTCACAAACAATCTACTCCTTAATATCCAGGACACAAAGTGTCTTTGACATCTGCCATCTCTGTTCTACAGTCAAACTCTCACCAGTGTGATATCGGCTGTAATTGAACTTGCAAATTGCTTCAGGATCTGAAATGCTGACTGCTTAATTATGATGGGGAAAATAGCATTCTACAGCCATAAGCTCAGATAACTGTGTAACTCAGAAACTATGTAATTATAAGTGTGAATAATACTTGCTGTGATTTATGTTAATATCAGTGGTAACATGCAAAAGGACCATTCTGCAGACCTTGTGTTCTTTCAACTTTCTGCAATGCGGAAGGGAGCAAGGAAGCAGAATGAACCACAAAATAGAGAGAAGGAAGGAAATGCAGGCCTCAGCATTGCTTCCTTTTATTATGAAGATGTTCAAGTGAGTAAGAAACCTAACCAGGGTTCAGAAGATTGCGCATTTCAATTGCCAGCTTAACCCACAGATTTTTCGTGGAATGTTGTCCAGTCAATTTATCTGTAGCTTCAGGTCTCCATCTGTAAAACGAGGACTGCAAAGTCCCTGCGTTTCAGGTATGCTCTGAGGATTAAAAGCATAGATCACACTGAGATGCTTGGATACTCTGTCTACATGAGTCTACATGAATATCTGTATAGCCAAATAGAAGCCTTTCTTTCTGAACACCGTACGATTAGGATTCCGCAGGTTTTTTGACGCATTGTTAAAGGAGGTGGGACAGCCACTTTGCTTCATTTGAGCCTGGAGCAGGAATGGCAGAACAACTTTAAGCCTCCTACCCTGGCTGAAAGGGTGCATTCAAAACAAGACAGAGATACGCAAAATGACTCTATTGAGCTATCTCAAACAGCAGAATGAGCAAATCACTGTAATGACATGGCTTGGCTAGTTCCCCATGTTGCAGCTATCCCATTCAGATCATATCCATTTTTCAGTACTTGTGTGGTGTCAGTGTACGCTGCAGATCATATCTAAATCCCACTGAAGTCAGTGCAGGGTGTTTCTGTAAATGGATTTAGCTCAAGCTAACTCCATGATAGTGCCTAATACTGTTTACACTTACAATATATATCTGGTAGATTCACACAGCAGATTGGTTGTTCATAAATCTTTGTGTCATGAGAAACCTCAGTATTGTTTTCTTCTTGATTTTCTCTGTCTTGTCTTTTTTCTAGTATGTATGCCTCCATCTGGATGATTAAATACTCTGTAACAAAGCAGTTGTAGAGCCTGACAAGACTGCACTCAGACTACAGTCTTAAAATAGTGGATGGACTTGATGTTTTTCCTTCCAACCACCTTACAATTGTTGTCATAAGAATGAATGATAATTGCATTGCTCTGTATTATCACTACATTTTTTGTCGTATGAATAGGTTCATTTAATGCTACCATCATGGGTTCTTTTCAAAATGAGGCATCAGAACTTAAAACTATCATATCTTTTCCTCTTTGATCAAGAGCCAAATACCAAGGTCCAAGTACAGGTTTTAAGTAGATACTTCACGTGCTACATTTGCATCATGTGTATGCAAGGATCTTTAGAAAAGTGGTAGAAGGTTGCCCCTTTCTCTTCTATATGTTAAAAAAATGTGTGTAAGATTGTATGTTTTGAAATAAAAAAGGAGTTGACCCTAAAGGCGAGAGTAACAGAGTTAGGAGTAGAACTGAGGTCTTCCATTTTTCAATCCATAGTCAGTTGACTAGCGTTTTTGGATAGAGATACTAGGCAGAATATTTCAGGGTCGGGGCAAGAGGTAAGAAATTCTCATTGTTGAGCGACAGCAGTCATGTAGCTACTTCATGGTTCCTCAAAGATAGAGAAGTCCTGTTTTACTGTAGGAAGTAACTGAATTAACTCCAGCTAAGCAGGTGAGCAAATCAACAGATGAAAGCAAGACAAAATAGCAAAAATATGAGGCAAAGAAAAATGTCCCAAGTTGATTCAGTGCAGCATTAAACATTAAATATAGACAACTGGATTTTTTTTTTAAGTCCAAGTGTGCAAATCAACACTAACCCTACAAACAATATTCAGGCAGAAGGGTTGATAGGAGAAATTTGTCCTGAAGTAATAAACACATCTCCACTCACATCAATGGTTGTGTTTGGGCTGAGGATAGAACTTGGCTTTTTAATTTGCCTGCAGCGTATAAAATGTTCATTTATGCTGGCACTCCAGTAAGATAGGAATTGGAACACAGGAATTACAAAAGAAAGCTTAGTTTCCACTTGCTTTGCAGTTTAGTTCCATTCAGATACTCGTCCTGGATCGTATTCAAAAGAGAACAAAATTGCCTGTTTCTTTGCGTGGCGCTCTGTTTACTGGTTTCCTAGTTTCCTCCAGCAGGGATGCCTTCTTCTGTCCCCAGAAGAACCCCTTCCTTGGTACTCCATAATTTATTTTGTCTATTCTTTTAGCCCTCTGTATCTCTGATTCCCCTGTGCCTCTGATAATCTGTAGATACTGATTATGAAAGGATTTCTCTTAAAGGGATGTGGACTATCTTCAGCTTACATGGCTGAAAATGAGGTAAAAAGACTACATTAATAACTAGATGAAGACCAGTCTGATGGTTATATGGTCTTTCACATGTATTATTGTCCAAGTGTATGCTGAATATAAAAATCTCTATGTCCCAAAATCTGTTCATGAAATTAATTGGTGCTTTCCCTGGGTCTGTGTTTCTCTCAGGACAGATATCAGTGGATGGGTTTATGCGATATCTGAGTGGAGAAGAGAACGGCGTTGTTCCACCTGAGAAACTGGATTTAAATGAAGATATGTCTCAACCACTGTCACACTATTTCATCAATTCCTCACACAACACCTACCTCACAGGTACAGTGTTAGAGATATCTGATTTCTTACTTTATAAAAATTCATAGCATATTTGTGGGGATACAAAAAAATAAACCAAAATCATCAACAGTGAATGATGCCAGAGCTTAGTCTCCAGGGAAGCAAGGGTAGCTCTTCTTCTGATTGTTATTTGAACTGCTCCACACATACATCAAATATACTTTTATTAACAGGTTAAAAGCAGTTGTGTTGTTCAGATAAGGTCTGATCTGAAGCCCTGTGAAGTCCCTGGAAAGTTTCCCACAACTTTGATAGAATTTCAGAACAGGTCCTTATTTGGGGAGGAAAGGAAATGATGTGTTTTTTTAATGACAACCAAGGACAGACAAACAAATAAGCAAACCAGAATATGAGAAATGTCTCTGCAGCTAATAAATTTGCCTCTGAACATCAAATTTGACATTTTTTTCAGGTCAAGAGTTCAATGAAATTTGCTTTGATTCAGAGATTAGAGTGAGTTCCCAAAATGGCACATAGCTTTCTGACAGTCCATTCATATCTGCGAGGACTGGAAATCTGGTGCCTGACCATATTTACTGTCTGAGTTGTAATGTTTAGGTGCTATCATATTTTTTAAAACCCTGAGCACCCAGAAGCTCCTGCTAATTTCAGTTAGAGTGAGTTAACAAGTCTGAACTGTATGATTTGTGCACCAAAGTCAACAAAACTCCTAAAACAGTAAGACACAGTTTAGGAATCCAGCTTTCAGCAATCCTTTTATAGTCTTAAGATGTATTTAATGTGAAAAAATGCTTGTAAATTCACAACTTTAGGTTTGTTTGGTTTATGTAAGAGCAAATATTTCTGACAAGCAGATGTGCACAAGGAATTTTCTTCTTGCATTGGATTTCATGTTTCTTTGTTTTGCGTTACATAAAAAAGGTAATGCTATGATATGTGCTAAAAATGTGTCTCTTGTATAATTATAGTCTTTTAATGTTATTAAATTAACAGACTTGCCTTGACTGACTGAGTCAGTCTGACTGCAAAATGCCAGTATGCAGTAATCTAAACACAACCATGCAGTGGTGATGCCCTGTCTAAACAGACCATGTGGTAGTTTCTCGAGTCTGTTTTGTGTTTGTGATAGCACTTTCTACAGCACCTTCTAGTACTTTCATTAAGCGAATGAACTGTCATTGTTTCCATTAGACGTCCGTTTTTCAGAAGTTTATATCTTTGCTGTAATATGTGTTTTGTGCTAAAACACGTATAAGTATTCAGCTTGACAGCTACTTTGTTTCTTTGAATTAAAAGAAATGAAGATCAGTATGGCCACTTTCAAGTTACGATTCCAATATGCAGAAATTTATGCTCTTTGGAAGAGTGCAGACACTTCCAAAGCAAAAGCAATTTTTAGTTATGATATTCTGCAGACGTCTTACCTCCAGTGTGGACTTTGTTCTGTCAGTGAGGATTAGGGCCCACTTTAGCAGAACGCTGCAGCGTTAGGCAGAATTCCTGGAGGAATCTGGTTCAACAGCAAAGCTCTTGTACAAATGCAGGAAGCAGAGCCCACAGGGAGGACAGACAGCATGGTCTGCCTAGAAGTTGGTTTAAAGAGATAAAATAGAGCCCTCCCCTGTACGAGCATGAATTTATAGCAAGTACCACACCACAGATTTTTATCAGGCCTGATCAGGACAGAGTCATGTTCTAAAGGTCTAAAAGCACAGAAGCCAAAGAGTAACGAATTAAGGATGCAAATTCATCATTAGTTCAACCCATTCTGTTTTTTAAGCATCTCGGCACTACAAATGACCTAACATACTTAATTATTTTAGCAGAATGAAAGTTTACCTTGAAACTGTTTCAAATTTGCTTTGCCTGGTATGTGAAAGTCTCCAAGTCATCTCAGATTGCATCTACAGATTTCTTGGCCTGCATTTTTAAATAATTTCAGAAACTACATTTAGAAGTATGATCTTCAATGTTCTTCAGTGTTATTTTAACGTAAAATTCCTGGCTGAATAAATTGAGGGGAGTAAATGAGAGTGAACTGGAGGAGAGAACAAATTAAGTTTGAACCACCTTCAAATTCCATTTAAGAGTGTGTATTTTAACATTTAAAGGCACAAAACACATGCCCTTCCCTTTTAGTAGGTTCATTATGTTCAGCAAATGCGTGACAGCTGGCTGGCAATGGGATTAATGATTTGATTTTTATCTGTGTATTACAAAACCTGGCTGCCTTAGATTTTGCTTTCAGACTAGACCAGATACAACAATCACATTGCCTTTTGCACGCTTCTCGCAAGGACTTAGTTCAGCTGAGACCCATAAAAGAAATGGTATTAAACTATTCTCTTACCCAAGAAGATTTCCAAGAACCTGCTGAAGTGCTTATGGCATTGGAAGGGAAGCTTCAGTAACACCTCTGCCCTCATTTGAGTTATGAAATGGCAAATAGTCATGTAGTAATTATTAGGGCAATAAGAAAACCATTCAGTAGCAATACTTTATTATTACTGTGCTTATTGCCCTACCAATTATCTGTCCCTTTGTTATTTTTTTTAACCCAGAAAAAGGATCCACAAAGAAACAACATTATAACCTAAAAAGAAACATGTGCACACTCTGAATTTATTTTTAATTACCCTGATCATTTTCCTAGCCTTTAGTGGAAACCCTTGGCAGTACATCAAGTCCTGATTATTTATTTAGAAGTGTTACTGCTTTCTTTTTCTAAGGGAAATGTAATTTTTAAGAACAAAGGTAAAAATCCATCAAGAAAGAAGTGATTTACAGTGATCCTAGGCTGGTGTCTTTCTGGAAACTTTTTTTCCCCCTCTCTCCTGTTTTTTTTTTTTCTTGTTACTGTCATATTTATTTATTTATTTCATCCTTCAAACCCTTAATGTTCCTGCTTTTTTCGGGTTTCTCACCAATATTGCCTCAGGTTATTGCTGTTGTCACCGTTGGGAATGACTTTGCAGCGTTTCTCTCAGCTGCACCCAAAGTCAAAGATAAATAATGATTATGCATCATTACTGTTGCATATTGTTTTTTTCTTTAGTTCAGAGGAAAAGAATATGTGAAATGCTAAATATGAAAATCATAAGCCTTTAACACATATTTTGTCTTTGAATCAAAATACAGCAGTAGGTTGCAGAGCTGTCAGTACAGGGCTTCTGGTGCCTAGCCAGCGCGGGACTATCCCACGCTTCCTTGCTTGCAGTCCAGTACTTTCAGTTATTTCTAGAAAAAAATCTTGTGAGGGGCATGTTCTCTTCTCCTGTATTGCTGCTATTACAGGCCTCTCCTGTACCATCCTCCAGCTTTTCTGGTCTCAGTTATTCCTCAGTCAATGCTATTTTTGCTTATTATCTGCTTTCAGCACTTCCCCGAAGCCTTCTTCACCCTCAAAGCCTCCCAAACAGTATCTCCACAATTTTAGAGATTACAGTGCCATATGGAAGGGAAGAAGGACTGGGCAGTGCCTGCTCTGCATGTGAGTTTATGTAACACCACTAAGAGCAGTTTTTGGCTGGCTGCTGCTTTGTGCCCCTCGAGCTGAGCTGAATTGATCAGCCAGCAAGACCCAAAGCCTCCGCTATCCTCCAGGCCACCATGGCCTTCCTCTGCCTCCCCAGTGGGCTGGAGGGTAGGAGCATCCAGAGCCAGGAGCTCACCCAGCAGGTAGGAGCCAAGCTGAGGAGGAGCCATCGCTGTCCTCACACCAGGAGCTTGAGTTAATCCTTCCCCAGAAGTTGAGGCAGATACATGAGGTTCCTACAGGCGTTCGGGAACTGTGCTGGGGCCACGGTGTATCTTGGGATGGAGCATGAGGGTTAAGGGGTTAGAAGAAGGGGTAGTGGTTGTCCCCTTCCATCAGTCAGCAGTTTTGGGGGGTATTTTTTACTTTACAACTCTCGCTATTTTTCACAATTCCCCTTCAGAATATCTTAAAAGCCCATGTGACAATGGGAAAAAGGGCTGAATTTCCAGCAGTTAAGTTAATTTGAACATGATAATTTCACCTCACAGCAAGAAAGCTACAGAGACTATCTGCTCCCAGTGGCTTATTCAGTGCAACTGTGGAAGCAGCTACAGTTTCACAGTTACCTTGTTGCATTGACTCTTTATTAAAAAATAAATCAGTGGAGGGAAAGCCATTGTGCTTTATAAAGTGAAAAGCTGATCTGTGTGGCAGGTCTTAGGTGGAACTTTTGGAGACCCTGGTTCTGTCCCCTGCTCTGAAAAAGGTTTCCTGCGCAGCCTTGAGGAGGGCCTTGCCTCTCCTGAAGCCCCGTTGGTCCCTCAGGAAGCGAAAGGAAGGATGGGCTGGGGGAGGAACCGAGGTGGGGAGAAGAGAAGGGACGTAGTGGATGCTGCCGACCCCTTTCCCAGCTCCAAGATGTGGTAGAAAAAACTGCTTAAAATTTGAATGTTTAGACATTATAGTAGAGAAGATTATACCCAAAATGGACAGACGGATGTTTTTAACTATGATATATCACCATATAGAGTCAAATTAGCTAGGATTAAGATTACATGGACTATCCATATGTTGACATGCACAGCTATCTGCGGTACACTGCAGATGATCAGCAGCTTCAGTAAGATTGTGATTCCCATCTCTCCACTCTCTTTTACATCTTCTTCTTAGGCAGAGTTTGTTTTTTTGTGAAGACAGCTGTGAAATTAAGCAGACCTCCGTGTAGACGCTCCTTTGGTCTCTATCAAATTTTTATATCAGTGCTCCAGTTTTGATGCCTGAGTGTTCATACTAGTGCTACCAAACCTCAGTTTATCTTTTTATTTCATTAAGGGGTACCTGCTCCCCCCTTGCCAGCTTCATTCACACCAATTCCCTCTTTCTGAAGCCATACTCAAAGTGAGTTTCCACTTTTAAAAGTGAGTAGAAACCTCTTGAAAGGGAAAGAAACAATCATAGAGATTGTATCCTCAAAGCAAAATTAATTACTCTAATTCAGATCTGCAGTTAGCACTAAAATTTCTGGAGAAAGCTCATCTCCACTAGCAACCAAGGTAAACATAAAGAGTACAAAAAAATACTGTTTGGTTGGATCTGGGTTGCTAGGTTCTTGGGAGGAAAAAGGAAAGACAAGTTCATTAAAGCATTTAGTTTCCTTCAAGGAATATTCACTATTGCTTAGCAGTGAGTTTTCAAGCTACTTTCAAGATCCTGGCACTGCCAGTGGGCTGAGTGCAAATCCGAAGTTAGAGGTCGGCCAGCCCCTGCCTTTCTGGCATACCCAAGTGTTGCATCTTATGCTTGGGTGGGCCTGAGTGAATACTGACGGCAATTGTATTCCTGCGGCTGGCTGGAGCAAGCCTGACCACACGTCCTCCTTTGGTCTGGGGTAAAGCATTAAGGCACGGGGTAAAAGCCTTATTTTGACTTGCTTACAAATGGTAGCAGAATATGTCACAGTGAGCAGTCTAATTCACTTGTGCTGTGCATGGCAAAATAGCTTGAAAGGAGAATAAATTCAGATGAATGCAGTGTGTCAAAGAAACTCAGCCACTAGCACCTTCTCTCAGTGCTAGAGTCAAGAGCACGACACCCAGCAGCACAGGGGTCTGAGTCTGCGTATTTGTAGTGCATGATCCAGAGCACTGATTGCTTTTCCAGGACTTCCCTTAAGAGATGAGGTCTGGGTCACAGGGGAAAGAGGGTACGCAGGCACTTCTTCATGCCATGAAAAGGTAGTGCTATGAGAGGACAAGGGGAGGGTTCCAGTTTCAGAGCAGTAAAGAGTCAAGTGACTCTAAACACCTGGATCCAAATATCCTCCAGCTTTGAGAGGATACATGTCTTAAAATCATAATCAAAATTCAAATCCATATATCATAAATAATGTGTATCTTTTTAAAGTGTTGATTCCCACTCATGAATCAGAATAGTAGGAGCTTTAGAATATTTGAAATCCATATTTTGCTTCTCTCAAGTCAGTCTTTTTTGGGAGCCAGAATGTACGCAGGATCACAGTAGAAAATCACTTGGAAAATCAGCAATGAATAAACCCAGGAAGGATGCACTTGCTGAGAAATAAGTAGCTTAAACCTATAGAAATGAGGAACTGATATATATGGGAAAACATGGGTCACATTCTCAGTTTATACAAATTAGCACAAGCCCATTGAGTTTAGTGTCTGTTCTGGTTTATGTCAGATATGATTTGGCTCAGTATGTTTTAGAAAAGCTAATTTTTATAAAAATCTGTTTCTCCTTGTCCAATGCAGCACAAGGTGATAAAAATACTATGGTGTTAGTGTAGATGCTGTATGTATTATAGAAAGGAATACAAAATTCAGTTTCCAGCATTAAAAATATGATGTATACACAGGATATTAAAAATATCATACTGCGGGTGTTCCCTTTAGTGTCTGTATTAGCACATTTTAGAATGCATCTATTAAAGGGATAGTTTGGAATAGATACAAATGGAGATTCACGCAGCAGAATTTTATAAGTAATATGTGTAAAAAACATTTGAGGGAACATTTCTAATGTTTCATATTTCTAATATTCCATAAGCTATTGAGACTACTGAAACATTTGTTTCCGTTCTGCGCGCTGACTGGGAGTCTTTCTGAAGATTGAATGTTATGGAGGTTGAATATCTGCTCATCCTTAGCAGGAATTCTTCCAAAAGGGCTGAGTCTTATTAATAAGGCAGTGTGGAGAAGTGTCATATGGCAAGTGATGCATGTCATAATTTACTTAAGGACTTTGAAGGTCAAAGATCTCATAGTCCAGAATGGTTAGCAGTAATAACAGACAGTAGTCTCCGAGGAAATACAGTAGAGTTTGTTAATCATAAAATGTTTTGTTAATCAAAATTCAATATGCTTTGAGGGAAAAGAAAGAGTACGTGAAAGCAAACAGTTTTCTAAATGAATGCAGTTTTTCAGGCGGTACAGTTCAGAGGATCCATATAATCAGAGCTAAGTTTTCAAAACCAGACTATTAGGATGAGTACACAAAAACATGTGCTGCTGTACCTTGATACATGCTCATGCTTGTTTTCATCCTGCAAGAAAAAGAGCAACTGCTTACCCTAGACATTGCGATTGCACCACAAAAAGCATTTGTGTGAGTAAAGATAACCTGCCATAATCAAAGGAGAAACACAGAAGAGAACTGAAGTAAAGAAGAGACACATTGTCACTTTGCTAGTTCTCTGTTTGGATTTTCAGAGTCATCCAGCACTGTCCAAATTCTTCCGTTATTAACATATGTTTCCCATGGGTTCCAACAGGAGCCGAGAATTCTTATGGATTTCAATAGGAGTAATGTGAATTTATTGTGGAGCATTTGTGATTGTTCCAGATCATGTACTGGACACACACAGTAAACAGGAATTTTCAAGCAGAAGGGTTTTTTGGTTACAATTTATAGTGGAGAGTAAAAACATAGAGAAGGCAGACAATGATATTTAGTGAAGCAAACCAAAACACGTAGTTCCCAAAACAAGACTTGAACACTGAACCAAAGAGAGAGTAAATGAGGATTACAGTAATCTGCGTTATGTTATGTCAGTGTAGCTCAAGTATTTATATGACCCCATCAGTGAAGAATCTTTAGCATGAATGAGCTCCCTGCCTCCTTAAAAAACAAGTGAATTCCATTCAACAAATCCAGAAATGCCCACTCAGGAAGTCTGCTATAAAGCAGGAAATTGCATCTTGTTTTCTCCATAACCAAAACGCTCACTAAGCCATTCTTTTATTATCTTTACCTCTCTGTTACAAGAAATTTGTATCAATATCACTGGAACCAAACCTGTTGTAGCAGATGAAGACTCCCTGGCTGGGTATCCTTTCCTGAATGAAACAACTGGATTTATTTAGTTTTTTAAACAGTCTGCAAGTGTGGGAAGTGCTGAGTTTTCCCTGTTTATTTTTAGATTTATATTATGTCATTGTTGGAAACTGGTAGTCTAATTAAATTTCTCCCTGCATAATGCAGTATCCCATCAAGAAATCTAACTGACCAATTCAGTGTGGTGATTGCTGTGTGAAATATTGATTTGGGACCCACTACTGGTACCATTAATGACTGTGCGGGAAGTTTGTTTTATCTTGTGTTAAACTAAACTATATTGCATGTTATGAGAAAACATGATTTTGCTGTGTTAAGCTGCCTCTGAGTTTCACATTGCTTGTCAAAGGATAGCAAAATCTTTAAGAACCGAGACATCCATTTTATTTTATGTAATTGATACTGTTTAACAAAACCTTTGTATCAAGATAACAATATTGGCTTCTATTCAGTTTTTTCTTCTCACTCACAGTTGTTTAACTGAGGGCAGAATCCAAACCATGACATTGACTCAGCCTAAGTCATTTCCATTAAGTCCTTATGCTTTTTGTATGCCTTTGAGTGTTTGCGCTGTCAGCTGAGGGTAAAAGACGCTGTTAGCTTTAATTATTATTAGATTATTCGTACTTATTCCCGAGGCCCAAAATGACTTCCCTTTTTTCATGTTCTTGTTATGTTGTCGCAGCTGGGCAGCTGGCTGGTAACTCATCAGTGGAGATGTATCGGCAAGTGCTTTTGTCAGGCTGCCGCTGTGTGGAGCTCGATTGCTGGAAAGGACGAACAGCAGAAGAGGAGCCAGTCATTACACACGGATTCACCATGACAACCGAAATATCCTTCAAGGTACAACAGCACAGCACACGGGGGTAGTTCGCTTCAGCCGGGGCAGTTTCTTTTGCATCAAGCGCATCGCAAGTACCTTGCTAAGCTTGAAAAAGAGCACTCAGAGAATAGTACTACAAAGGTAGATGGGAAGAATAATTTGGGGGTAAAAAGACGTCTTCAGAGGAGATTTCGGAACACACGCAGGATCACTGGAAGACGAAGGAAGTTGCAGTGTTCCAGCCTTTCACAGGAAGAGATTATTGGTGACTGTGGAAATCTCAGGAAAAGGGATTGTATGGCCTGATTGCCTGTGATATCAGTGGACCGGGCTCAGTGTCATTCGCAGTGCCCTTCCAGATCCGTGTTCCTGTGCATGCGTATGCAGAGTATCTCATGGAAGGGGAGAAAACAGGCCAGTGCAGTTAGAGCTGAAAGACCAAATATTACTGCTGCAACTGGTTTTGCACACTGAAAGGGCAAGTGTGAAGTGGATCTAAGGGCAGATATGGAGCCAGGAAGACTGGGAGGGAGGACTAGTATGTAGTATAACTACATTTCTCAGCACAGGAAGGGAATCCTGCATGCAGCAGTGTGGAGAGCTGTAATGTAGGCCACAAGGAAAGGCCTGAGCAAGGATTTGAACTGAATATCCTCTTTCTCTCTTTTCCGCCTGATTAGCCTTCTCAACTCCCTGGCAGGGTTGCCCCTTTCTCTTCAAGTGCCTTCTAGCCCTACTCAGTAACAGAGGCAGGAGCTAGCTGGCAGGGAGAGATGCTGCTGCATGTCCCACGTGGGAAAAGAGGGCGTGAGACTGACCACAACCCAGGAGAGAAACTCTGTGCCATGCTTTTCAAGTGATACTTGAGATGTGAACTCATTGTCTCCCTAAACATTTGGATATCTGACAGCCAGGTAACAAGCAGGTTATTGAGAAAAGTAGGAAACAAAAAGTGCTGAAAAAAGGTAGGAAAGAGCTGCTGTAGTTTAAATCTTTACAATATGCAAGCCTTTAAATTCCAATAAACAGCAGGCTGCTCATCCCCATTTGGGGAGGTCCCATCCGTGGGATCTAGACACTCATCATTACATTCACTAATTAAAAAATTAATAGTAGTGTGTGCAACCTTACCCTTATCCCTTATGCTTGGGGTCAGATCTCAAGCACTGATGGTGAAAAAGAAAAATGAGTAGCTTTGGAGAATGTGAGGGGATATTAGTGCCATTCAAACCCTAAACATTTTGCCTGTGTTTTTGAATTTCATCTTCAGGGTTTTGTTTTTTTTCTGTAATAAAAGGTAGATACTATACCCAGCAATAACATCTTGCTTAAATTGTTGTTATTATCATCCTCAAAGATTTTTTTTGATGTGAGGTTGTGAGGATTTGAGCGGGAGCAGGATGGAGGTGTTTTCCTGCACTATCAAGATTTTTAGTCAGCACAGCTTATAGTGATACACCAGGTTATCATTTTAGAAGTCTGAAGAAATAATTCCTGTTCATTTGAGACACTATCTCTTCATGGAAATGTATTTCTAGACTTACCTGTGTGCAAGAAGACGTGGAAAAATACCCATTTCTGAACTCTGTTGTATTATAGGTGATAAGTGTGGCTTTTTTACTAGCTACGGATTTGAAGCATCTCCCACACTTGAAGCATGAGGTTTTTTTGTCTAGATAGTAACTTCCCTTAGAAAAAATAAGTATACTACCATACAGACAAAACACCGAATTTCACTTGCACCAGAACACTCCTTCCTTTTTTTTTCCAATTTGTTTTCTCTAACTCTCCACTGATTGGCTTAATCACAGGAAAATGTAAAATACAGCCTTCTTGCACTTCTGCTATTAACTCTCCCATGGAACTGATGAAAACTGGTTGATGTTTATATGCATAGAGTTTGGTTCCTGAAAGTCCTTTAATTAAGGAAGATAACTCTCAACTCCTTTGGCCATGTGCAGGAATTTAAAACAGAATTAATCCAATTGACTCTTAAAAAGAGCATTAGCTGGAAGGAGAATGATCCTTGGTTGTTCAACTCTAGCCATTGTTTTGGCAGGGGAGATGACGGAAGATATTTTAAACCTGCTCAGGAATCTCTCACTTTAGGGCAAATGTTTTTTTCTCCACACAAAAAAAAATGTAAAAATGTATTGACTACCTGTTCTCTTTTCATCCCTCAAACTGTTGTGGTTGACTTAGGAGGAGCAAAATGGTAGTGAAATAATGTGTCAGAAGTGTGTGAATCAATTCAGAGTGACCACTGGCTCTTGATGACTCATTTATCGGTTCACGCTTTTGGCATGACCATGGCACACAACGCTTCTGTCCAGTCTGCCACTTTTCACTGCCTCAGATAGGTTTTCTGAAGTGTAGACATGGAAGTAATATATACTCCCCATTCTTATGTTGCTGTGTGTTGGCTTTTTTACCTTCCCTTATGACATACAGCAATTTGTGAAGCTTTTGTCAGCTGCAGCTTGTGAGCTGCTGCAAGCATGTGATCCTATAGAGAAACGGAAATATTTTCCATGCCATAACCAGGAGTCTGTGTGTGTGTACTTTATATATACCTTGGAGAACTGTTTCAGGTGAGTCATTCTGCCACTGAAGTAAGATACAGAACTCATTGTTTCGTTCTTTCCTGTCCATAAAGATTTGCATTCACATTAGAAGACACTGCAAGACTGAATCACCAGCATGCCTATTTCTCCACTGAACCAATGTCTGAGTTTCTTACCTCAGATTTTGTCTGTATCAGCCTGGCTTTACTCTTTCAGGCTATTTTTCCCCCATATGCTGAATTTTTTCTATTTTTCTAGTTGAGAATGCTGTTGAAAATAACTCTATGGAGCTAGTCCATAACTAGAGCAAGATTCCCTGCTTCTACACGCAAGCGTGTAGCATAGTTTTGCTGTTTTGTTGAACACCACTGCTGTCTTGGTTCAGCTCTGTTGTATAAATCCAAGAGTAGAATTTGGTCACAGTATCAAAGCAATGTTAAAAGTGTGACATATGTTGTATCTTTCTCTGAACATAAGTTGTTGGTCCTTTAGAAACAGCTTGTCACAGATTTCCAGTTTACCTCTCTAGTGGTAGGACTGAGGAGTCTGACATTTCCAAGGGGAGAAAAATAGCCGGTAAATCTGGGAAACATCAAAACATGGCCAGACCCAACATTTGTATAAATTATGGTGAGCAGGATATTCAGAGTGGCTCAAAGATGTAGAAGGCCCAACTGTGTTTTCATGTTCCTGAGTCATTTGCAGCATGGCTGCATTGCAAGTACAATGTCAGTCCAAAGTGTCTGTGAAGAGTAGACCTGCCTAACATCAGCTGTGTTGCTAATGCCCAAGCCTGCACTTAGAGATGGCTGTAGAGGTATGAGTACACACACAGGTCCTTTGAGCTGTCTCATATTCACTTTGAATAGATGAAGCATAAAGAGTCGTCAGGTCCAGCCTGCAAGCGGATCGTCACAACTAAATATTCCAGAAAGACTTGAAGACTGCTCTCTGCAGTACCTCTCATGTCCAGTCTCACATCTTCTTAAGCACTGTATGATGGTCTGTAACCAAGGTGAGGTGTAGGTGGGTGGAGACCAAGCTAATGCCAGTGCTGTGGGTGGAAAGCATCAAGGTGAGAGGACTTAAGTATTTGTAATCCCACTCTCTGCCCTGTTTTTCCCTTGCAATGGCAAGACTGCCTTAGATGCTTTTAAAAATCCCACCCACAGTGACCAGTCTAAGGTAGGACCAGCACTTAGCAATTTCCTGGAGCTAGAGAGAAAGTGAGAGGCAGGCGTGACTCTGGAGGTCACCCCCTGGGTCTTGTCCCCCAGTGGGAGAACGACTGCTATGAACGTGCAGCTTCCTGCCTGTCTGCATCCAGCCTCCTGCACCATTCACTGCTCTTTGGGCAAACGCTTTGCCTTTCTTCTTGCTCTAAAGGCCAGAAGTGCTCTTAGTTGAAGCATATGAATGGTTAGTGGTATGTGAAGGGTTTAAACATTTAGCGATTGCAGTTTATTATATATAGTCATTCATCACGTGTTAGAGTGTGTTGAAAGAGCTGATTTCTCATCTTCTAAGGGATACTATGGCAATTTGTGCCTGAGCTGTGTTTTTTCCTACTTATGTGAAGGCTGTAAATTCTGGTATATCCTAGCTCGTATCAGCAACTCTGAAATAGCTTGTGCTTTTCTTCAAGACCAAGCTTCTACAATCTGAAATTGTAAGAATGTGCCAGAACCTCGGCTTTCATTTTAGGAAGCGCATTTCTAACTGTTATGCTTCTGAATTGAACTTTTAAAAGTACAGAAGACAAACAAGAACTCCCAATAGAGGGCTTGTTTAAAGTAAATAAATCTTGCAACTTTTAGTCATTCTTATGATTTGGGAGGGAACAGGCTCGTGGGGTCTTTTAAACTACAGATGTTGACAGCAATGAATATGCGAAGTCTTCGGTGCTCAAGTAAGTTCCCCTGAAAAGAAATTTGTATTCCGATAGAGAAACATGAATAACTTCTAACAGTGATGCGTTGCTATAGGATATATTGTGCATCCAACTAAAATTAGTGTCATCAAATGATTCCTCTGCTGGATTTACAGTTGCCGTCTTCTATCAAAGCTGAAAGGAAGCTTCTACAAAAGCTTCAGTTTCTGAGCCCTGTGTCTGATGATTACTACACAGTCAATTCCTATAACCGAAACACTTTTTTTTTCCTTTTTTTGCCTTAGAGGGTTTTATTTCTCACATCAAAAAGAGGGAAGGAAAACTTGTGAGTCAGAGTAACTAAAGATTTTACAGATGTGTGCTTGTGCAGATGATGTTTAGAAGATACAAGTTTGTCAAAGCATGTTTATTATTATGTAAAATAATTCACAAAAAACATAGCTTCAGGCATGGAACAATTCCATGAAAAGACCAAGTTTTACACTTAAGCTTTTGATTTAGCTGGGCATAAGTCATTTATGGAGTAATATAACACTTGAGACTATTCAGACGTTTTGGAGGTCTGATTACAGTTCAGACTGAAAAATTTGGTCGCTGCAAAAGCATGTCCAGAGCCTTCTGAGGCATTCAGAATGGAAGAGCTGGATATGATTTCAGGCAGTTTGGGTAGGATATCAGATCTTCGGGTTCTTTTCTGTTTGCTTTACAAAGACCAAAATGTCATTCCTTTAGACACACAGATTTGTAACTGTATGCATTTTAATCCTTTAGGAAGTAATAGAAGCTATTGCTGAGTGTGCATTTAAGACATCACCTTTTCCAATCCTCCTTTCCTTTGAAAATCACGTGGATTCGTAAGTAATTACCATGTTTCCCTGTTTAGTATTATATTTTTACAAATAAGCACAGGATTATGTATTCATTTGTGGCAGTTTTATTACCTGACGTTATCAATAGCTCTTATCTCAAAAACTTATAGCAGTCTAAGTAGCCAAGATAACCAGAAGAAATTGGGCATGTTCTTGAACACACTCCTGAACTAGAACCTTTCATATGAAAGTGAGTGTTTGGATAATTGTGAGTGAAATCCTGCTAGCTTTGCAGTCGCAGTACGTGCTGCTTGAGTGAAGCAGTGCTTCACCAGGGAAAAAGAAGCAATATTTCACTCGTTTACGACCCCATGCTGCACTATAAACATATTCTGTGTGCAGAATTTGGTCTGTTACTCTAGTATCAGAAGTAGAGCCCAGAACCGTAGACCAGCCAGGATTGCAAAATGGGCAGCATGGCTGTCCATGACAGCAAATGTACCATTTCTGACCAAAAATACCAGTTTGCCCAAGCTATGTGTTTTTTTCTTAATTACAAAATAGGGACATTTTCCTGTTCAATAAAAAACAAGAAAAGGAGTGAGAACACTTTTAAATTTGTCCCAGGGAGCTAATTTAATTTTTTTTGTGTGTGTGGGGGGGTGATTTTCATTTTGACACTGTCTTTTATTTAGATTTGAATATAGGGAACACATTTTTTAAAATGAGGTCTCATTGACGCATAAATGTCCCTCAACTTCAGTTGCCTTTTCCCCTTTGGATTCATCTGTGAAAATGTTTTCAGCCCTTCTGGGGCCAATTTGGGATGAGATTTTTTTTTTCATTTAAAATAGAAAATAATCTTTGGGGCAGCTATGAATGATATAATGCAAATCAGAGAAGATGCTGGCGTTTTTTCTCTTTGAGGAGAGCAAAGGGTGAGGGCTAACTGGTTTTCCATTGTTTCAGGAAGAACATTCTCATCATAAGGGAAGGAACTGGTAGAAGAAGCTATGTAAGAGTGTTTTGGAGAACAGATGTGACAATATTGATCAAAAATGATGTAGATAGAAAAACGTAAAATCTGAGAGCTGACCTATGCCACCTTAATACCTTAGAGGATAAGTTTACACTGCCTTTTGCGGGCAAATATGTGCTTGCTCTGCTCACCCTTTGAGGCCACATGGTTATGACTAAAATGGCTACCTAACTGTTAAATCCTGCTTAATCACTTCAGTCTCCCTGTGAAAGACCACAATGATACTGTATTTCATTTCTTTCTCTAATAAATCCTCTCACTCTTTTCTTTTTGCTGTGTTATATCACATTAGACTCACTTAAGCTCACCTACAGCTGTAGGTTGTAACTTACAGTGCTTTTCACAGTGCTTCCAAATTTAACCTGTGGTCTTTAAAAAAGATCTCGCTCTCACCTGTCATTCTTCAAAGTATCATATTCTGTATTCATTCTTCTGTGTTTTTAAAATTTGTATTCACTGTGTTCCTGTAAGGCAGATGAGACAAATCAGCATCTGATTTATTTTAACTATGAGTACATTTTCCTTTCTTTAAAATTCTTAAGAGTTAAATCTTTGGCTATTCCAGGGTGGTCTGTTTGATTTTAGGAAAGTAAAGAAGTAAACAATGACATAAAATAAACTCACATCAGATGCGTTATGTACAAAAGTGGCTTTAATACTGTAAGATGAAACTTTTGTCAAAATTGACGGTGGTATGATACTACAGGAACGTGTTGAAGAGGGAGTAGAGTTACTGCTGCATTACTCCCATCTTTGCAATTTAGCCCACAGAAATCAGTGGACCTTTCTCTTCAGAAAACTCTAGCCATGGAATAATCAATCGCCCCAACTGCATTATCTGATGGTCTTTTTCTTGCATTGCTATGACATTAGCAAGTTTTTAGTAAAGCAAGTTTGGTAAAACAATATTTAATATTTTCTCTTTGTGAGGCTTTATTGCTATTTATTATTTTTTGCTGCAGTAAATCACCAGAGTTAATGTGTATGATTTCTAATTTTGCTTTGGTTGAAAATAATTTCTAGTTATTTTACTGACTGCTACAATTATCCCTTCATTTCTTCATTAGTTGCTAGAGAAATCTGCAATTAGTCATGCCACTCAAAGAAACCTTCACCTAATTTCATGGAATGCTCCTTTTGTCTCATCATTTACTTGGAATATTGTTTTTCTTCTGGATTTGAAAGATGGTTTTTGCCCTGAGTATTAAGAAACAATGCTATAAGTGTTTTCATAGAACTGCTGTCAAACAAGTCCCCTGACATCAATTCCCATTTCTTTTGGGTGACCAATTTTTCTTCTGATTTTCAAGTTATGAGGGTCAGTATTCATGGGTGAAATGCTGGTCCCATAAAAATCAGGAGAAATCTTGCCATTGACTTAAACAGAAATATGGTTTTACCTCTGTTCTGTATTCATGTCTTTTTTAAAAGACTGTGATTTTCAGAGGTAAATATGTTTTAAATCACCACGACAGATATGACACTGTTAATCACAACTGGAGTTAAAGTGCAATTTTTCTTCTTTCTGGTTTGTGTTCATGAGAATATTTTTAACACTTTTTTTTTGTCTACCTAGTGAACAAATTACTTTTTAGCACTGATATTAATCATCTCATTTTGCTTTCTTTCAATGTTTTTCCTAGAAGGATTCCTCTGAAATGGTTTTATAGCATGTGAATAATTTTTACTTCCTTTACTGTAATTCCAGCATGTAGTATATTCATTCTTGCCTAAGTTTAGACAGTAAAAAGTCTAGAAAGAGAGGTGAGTGTTCAGATCTTAGAATATATAAAATATTATGTGTAATACCAATTGTGTTGATTGAAGTCACAATGAGCATACTAAAAAAAGACAGTACTAAGACATGAGTCTGTCAAAAAATAGAAAAGTGCCCTGAAAATGTTGGAAAGACCTCGAGAAGACCTTGACGTTTGAAACTGGGCTTACAAGAAGATAAGCTATCTGCAAATCTGAAAGCAGACACTCTATAATTAGAAATGCACTGATGACATAGCAAAAGGTTAAGTGATCCTTGAGCAGTATCCATATAAGATTGCTTCCAAGATTAAATTTAATTACAGTTATTCATATAGCTGATTTCTTGCTGGAATTATTATTTCAAATATTAACAGGATTTTTATCACTTTTTCTTCCTACACTTTAAATTATTTTAGACACTTTGGGGAAGGATCTGTGTCTTACGCAGAAGAGTGGTCTCTGCAGGAGTGCTAATTACATGAAGTTAGGAGGAGAAGTCCTGCAGTAGTGCCAAAGAGCCTCTGTGACTGACCTTTATCATAGGCATAATGCAAACACAGTAAAACAAAATACAAACAATACAGTAAAGTTAATGAAATATTTTCTTCATGTACAGTATATTTCCCTTTCTCCGAGTACCATGTTCCACTTAATCTTGCCTTGCCCTGACATCTTTGGGGGGATACCTATTTACTCTATGTGCTACCTGTCCAGATCCATACAGTGAAAAGCATACTGAGTAGACAAAGTCAGCTTTTTCAAGAAAATCAATTTTCAGTAAATTGCTTGAATGCTGAGACAACTTTCCATAGCAATAGATGTAGACATTTTTTACTTTAGGAAGTATCTGGTTTTTTATTTCATAACAACACAAATGGGGAAATATGTCGATGCAGAAAAGTAGGTATCTCAATCAGTTGTTCCAGTTCATCATTTTGAAAAGAAAGGAAAATAAAAAGAGACTAATATTCTAACTTTTAAAATGCTAATAGTAATACATAATCTATACTATTATTAATGATGTATCTCTTAAAACAATATATAAGTAGGGAACACACAGGAAATACCATTCAGTGAAATGCTGGTACTCCTAAATATTTTATATCTCCTAAATTTCTCAGTTCCCTTCTTAAGAGATTTTAAAAATATCTGTATATATAGTCCAGATCACAATGAAAAGTAATTTTTTAATGCCCAAATTTTCCTAGTTTGGCCTGGTCTACTATTGCAAGATTTTTTGATAATATTAAAAACTGTTAGTTTTTCATGTAATTTTCCTTTTCCTGCTTTTTCCTCTTGGGAAGTGATAACTTTGGAATTTATATGCTAAGCCAAAATATGCTGCATTAAATTTTTTTCTTTTGCAAAAATGAAAGTGCTCACCGGGCTGTCTTTGAGATAAATATGTAGTGAAACATGGAAGATGAAAAGAATTTGTTCTAGCTGTGGCGATCCTGTGAAATTTATTAGATTTAGCTTTTGCATGCTACTGTCTGTTCTCTGTTGAGAGCTCTTTTTGGAGCTGATGTGCCCGTTTAAAGAAGCTGATGTCTGATCTCATGTCTATTACTAAGTTTTAAATAATTGTGCTCTTTTGATTCAGGGAAATATCCTTTGAACTTTCTGGGTCCTAAGAGCATGGATCCATTCAAAATATACACTGGTGGAGAAGATTGAGATAAACCTCCTTATAATGACTCCCCTTGGAGGCAAGAGTTTCAGCAAATACCCGGTCTGCTTTCTTACTAGAGGAGAATGACATGCCTTTCTTTTCCTTGATAGCTGGCAGTTAGATATTGTCATTGCCTGATTTATTCTTCCCATCATCTTCTCCCTTGTGGGTTCTTCGTTCTGCTGGCTTGCTTGTCCTCATCTTAATTTTACACCTTCAGCTGAAAGTGGCTCTTAACTTTTTTGCAGAATTGGCTGCATGTAGAAGAGAGTGTTAATGAAATACTGTAGTGATTTAGACCGCATGCAGCACTTCCATAGCTTTGTGGAATCATTTAAAACCTGCTTGCAATACGCTTTGTAAATGACTGAGCTGGTGATCAGTTTAGCCTGTATTGGCTTCAAGTGACATCCAGAATGCTGAACTCAGGGAAATTATGTTTTCCAACTCAAATGCCATCCAGTCTGTATCTCAGCTTTGGTTTGGCCTTGCTGACCCCAGGACTGCTCCAGTGCCACACGCTCAAGGGCCACCTAATGACAAAGTAGTCATAGCATAATAGGGGAACTGCTTGAGCAGCAAGAATGTAAATAGTTGTGCAGATGTGAGAAGAGACCACCTTGGGCAGATTTTCTCTCCTGAGAGGTCTTTTATACTGTTCTGATAATGTAGAGAGTCTTTAAAAGGAACCCACCATTATATCTTTTTTAACTTTTTTCATGTAGAAGATTAGTCACATATGCTAAAAACACTTTGTGGGAATAGGTATTTGCTTATTTTAATCTCAAGTGATGAAATACAACAGTAAATGTTGGGATTTTCAAACTTTCTAAACACACAGGGTTATACTGTTAGTCTACAAGAAAAAAAATGAGCACTTCTCTTTTCATATATACCCCACTGTTTTGTCATGAAAAATAGCTCCATAGTACCCTAATTGCTTATACCATTCATGTATCTTCCATGATATAATTAGCAATCAGTTGAGGAAGTTATATTAAGCAGTATAAACCTGTCCTTCTTTAATTGAGACTTCCCAACAGAGTATCAAAAATAGAAACTTTCAAAGAGACCTAAGCTCAGATGTTACAGATTTTAAACAGGCATATAGAACAAAAATACACAGTTGTCTGAAAGAAGAAAGAGAGTGACTGTAGCTCTGAACTGCATTTTAAGAAGATTTGAGTAGTATTTCTAAGCAGTATAACCTATCTTCAGTCCTAAAACTCCCATCACTGTGATACGCAGGAATTACTTCCTTCTTGGGTTGCATTTTGGGCAAACTGATTATAAGTAGAGTTTGCTGAGGTTTGGCTTATCCCTAGAGGATGTCATGAAAAACACCAAAGTAAATTACTATGGTAAAATCTGGCACGGTATCTGATAAAAAAGAATCTCACCACTGATCCAAGCAACGAGCTAAAATTATCATCCAGCAGCTCCACCTAGCAGCTTGTTAAGTCCAGGTCTCCACTAGGAAGGCTTTTTGGGTGTGTTTGTCCCAGTTATATGCATATTGCATGCATATAGTATGAAATGCTATGGGTAAAAAATATGGCTATACCAGCACTTATTATGGCAATTCTCCAGCCTGACATAGTATCTCCTGGTGGTAGTATACTCTATGACTTTTGGCGATGAGGATATGCCACGTCCTGGCTGAGCTGGCCAGACCCGTGAAAGGTTCTGGTGCAAACCTGGCCAGCGAGGCGGGTACCATGTTACCGCTTCATAGCGGGACGCAGTGCAGAAATGCAGTTGCAGTCTTCCAGGGGCTGCGTGGGCACCGCTCTCGACTCCTGTGGGATAACACAAGTAGGGTGGAAAGTGCTGCTGCAACAAAATCTGCCCTAAAACCTTGCTGGGCCTGAACTAGCTGCTTCTATACCAGTGCCTATTCCTGATGCAATTTTACTGCTTTTGATACCCGAACAATCTCTTCTGCCCCTTCTTCCATATGGCTGTGCCATATAGACATGCCAGGTCAGGTAATAGGTTCCCGTGGTTTGGGACGTTTGAAAAAGAGGTACCTGCAGATGAGACTGCTTTCAGTGTAACTGTCTTGGTTTGAATGCCCTAGGTTACGTGTGAGAAAAAGAGAAAGAAATCCAAATGCGGTGAGTGTGGGGGGAAAGAGTGCCTGGAACATAAAAGGGACATAAGGGAGAAAATATTTAGGTTTTGAATAAAGACGTTGCCTGAAAGAGGCAAATTCATGTTACAGTTACTTCCATACACTAACAACTGACATACTCATTTTTTATTTTTCATTAAGTGCATGGGAAAATCTACCTCAATCTTAAAAGTTCAGTTCTACTAGTATTCAAGTGAACAGTGCCTTTACCTCATGTATAACTATCCTTTTGATAAGCTCTATTAGAGAGGTCGAGAAATTGCATGATATATCTAGATCTCTGTGAACAATTCACAATGATAGGATCAGCAAATTTTATCTAGTTTAGGGATATTAGACGCTCCATTGCTGCTGCTTTCAGTTTGTAGCATGAGTAAATCTCAATTATTTCTTTCTTTTCCCCCCCTTTAGCCCTAAACAGCAGGCAAAAATGGCAGAATACTGCAGATTAATATTTGGAGATGCACTGCTTATGGATCCATTGGAAAAATATCCGGTAATATGACTTGGTATTTATCAGATCACAAATCTCTGTGTGAATTCTTATTTAAGTGTTCTAGTTCTGTGTCATTCTTCATATACCCCCTTCCCAGAGAGAATCTGAAGGAGGGGGTTAAACATATGATTTCTGATACAAATCTTGTTCTGATATTCTGAATTGTAATCCTCTAAATGCAATTGATTCTCATAGCTGCCATTTTATAATGTAGGCTTTCGTATTTGAACTAATACTTATTGCAGTTATTACTGTAGACATTTCATAAGGCATTTTTCTTTTCTTCTTAAGTGCCCCCAGTAGCCTTGTTTCTTTTAGTATGGCGGTTACCTCTTGTGGAAAATACATTTCATTTTAAAAGGGCTCACAGAGGTTACAAAATTGTCTTGCACCTAGCAGGCCCTAAGAAATTGCTATAAACTCATTTATTTTGTTGTTGTTACAAATTTCTCTTCCTTTCCTGCAAGCTTGAACCTGGGGTTCCTCTCCCAAGCCCTATGGATTTAATGTACAAAATCCTGGTGAAGAATAAAAAGAAGTCACATAAGTCTGCAGATGGAAGTGCAAAAAAGAAGCTCTCTGAGCAAGCTTCTAACACATGCAGTGATACATCTAGTATGTTTGAACCTTCCTCCCCTGGAGCAGGTAATAATTGAATCTACAAATATACTTCTCCCTAAAACACAAATGCTTAATTACAGTTGTGCTTTTCGACCCATTTACGTTGCTCTAGCAAGGTGGAGACATACCAGTGTGGGTCTTGCTCAGTAGGAAACAAGGTGACTGGCTTTGCTCCAGGAGACTAAGAAGGCTCGAGGCTAAGGAAGCACTCAGCTGGTGACCCAAAGCTCGGCGATGTGTACTAACATTTATCTGCGCTGCTTAGGAAGCTGAGCGAGCTGCCAGCCGCACCGCCTTCGGGTGCCTTTTCTGGGTGCCCAAGCCCCCCACCAAATGCAAACGCCGTTTGCTGTTTCTGAGGTGTGCCTTGCATTTGGTGTCGTTTCAGAGCCGTGCTGCGTCTTAGCCCATTACGCTGTGGAACTGCAGTGATTCTGCAGTGTTTAAGATTAAGGGAACCTGTGGGGTGGGTATCTGCTCCTCAGACAGACAGGGCTCGATCCACTATTGCCTCACATCAGTTGGGAACAAGTCACAGACCTCTGTGCAAAGTGCTGTGACATGCTCATATGTTCCAAAGATGGAAACAGGCAAAACTAATACTGAAAACAAATGCTTGTTACCATCAGGAGCTGTAGGCAATGTAGGCAACGAAAAGCAGTAAATAATATTTAACTTCTTGTTTGTTATCAGCAGAATTTTCGAAGTCAGAAATTAAATAGAAAGGTTGCTGTAATTTAAAAGCTATATTCTGGTAATGCTTATAGGATCTGCAGGGGCCCACTGTGACTGTTGGTGTGCAAAAATATAGTAAGAGGTGGTCTTTGCCCTGAAGAGCTTACAACCTAAATAGAAAAGAAAAAAGTGCAAAGAAAAAGATAATGTATTTACTCTAAACCACAGAAACAGATCAGCAGCAGGACAAGCAATAAAACCTGGATATCCTAATTCCCAGCCTAGTGTTTGTTCCCTGCATCAGAATTTCTTTTTCCTCTTAAGACTGAATTTTGGGATTGCTAGAAGTGTAGGTGTTTATGCCCTAGTATTAGAATACTTACAGTGTGAGATTGAAATCTTGACTAGAAAACAAGTTCATTACCATTTGCTATAAGAAATTCTTTTTTTTCCATTGCTTATACTTTTTTTCTATACTCTGATTAATTGGGCTGAAAAATTTCATGCTGACAGTTTCCCTCAAGCTAAATTTTTTTAAAAATGGTCCTGCTGTATTTGTGGATGACATTGTTTATCCTATTAGAAGCAAAGAAAGAAAGAAAGAATTTTCAACCATTGTTTTAAGAAACTTTAAAAAGGTCGTGCTCTGGAGTAGGTCTTGGATTTCAAAGGAAGATTTACCCTGGTGTCAGGAATGTTTTAATTCTGTTTTCATGATTTGCTTTAGACAAATTACAAGCAACAGAAAAATAAGTGTGCATATGCCAACCCACTCCTTTCCAAAACTTGAAATGGACCCCAGGTGCTTAACTCTATATTTTTGTTGTCAGCACATACTGAAAAACCACTGGCAAAGTGGATGTCTGCTGACATAGGATTTTTTCTGAGTGCCTGGTCTGCATAGAGGATAACAGCTTTGTGCTTCATGAGCTTCTCCATTAGCTCTGGTAGGAAGAGACCTGGGCTGTGAATCCAGATGTTGATGATGATGTAAATCAGGGGGAATCAGTGCCATACTAGGGTACGCAAGTTTAAAAATTAACTGTGAGTATTATGTCTGTGTTGGTCATTTGTGTAACAATCTCTGTTAACCATAGATTGTAAAAATAAACACTTCAAACTTAGAAAATGCTAGAATTGAGATTGGAGAATTAATTTGGTCACTTTGTTCATGTGTGACTGCCAAAATGCATTATATACATCATTCTGTCGGTCATTGCTTTCCATTAGGGCCCAAGCCTCTTTCAGAGAATGGCAATTAGTCACTTTTTTCTCTCTCATTCAGTACTTGATCCTATATCATACCTCCTCTCCTTGCACTGAATTTCTGTGGCGATCTCAATGCTGCATATGAGCACTTCACAAACAGCAGTGAATTGATTTGAACGATGACTGTGGGAATTGCAGAAATAATATCAACCCACTTTTATCTAAGGACAACTGAGTCTGAGAGAGCTTAAGAACCGTTTTGGGGTGGCCGACTAGCAACATCCAGAATCTGATTTTTAAGAATATTTTGAATTTTTAAGCATTCAGAGCACAGCTCCAGGGACTTCAGCTACAGCTATGAGCACTCAGCATTTCTGTAAATCAGGTGCCAGATTTCTGTTTGTGAATATTTTTTTTTAATTGCCTACCATTTAATAAGAATACTATGCCAAGATCAAGTGTAGAGCCTGGTTCCATGGGGCAGTATTCATCTACAGTAATCACAACACCCTTCTGTTCACCTCATTCCTTGTATGCATCTCCATATCTGCAGCACATAATGCTGAAACCCTGCAGACATCATGCTCCTCTACAAGGGAGGAGCCCCAGTCCCAATTTCTTTCTAGAGCATGAGAAGAATAATGTAATTAAAGACTCAGTAAAAGCAGCCTAATTCTAACATTTCGATTCTGCATCCTTAATATAATCTTTTACATATAGCAGGTTGGGTGTATTTCTCAAATAATTCTTTTGTCCAATTCTGTATTGGACCTGTCAGAATTATTGCTGATCTCCAGGAGGAAGTTGTGCTGATTTAGCTTTCTGTGAGATTTTAAATGTTTTTTTTCACAGCAGTGCAAAAAAATACAAAGATCCATACTTCAGTTGATAGCAAGCTTCTCTGTGCCTTATACTGCTTGAGGTCAGATTTAAATTAAACCCAAACCACTCTTATGATATGTTTATAAAACATACTATATGAAGGCTAGATGATGGTGATATAGTAGCAATAATTTAAAAAGCTTCTGAAGCAAGAGTTTGCAGAACGGCTTGCAACATGTTCATGAAACTGATGGAAAAACTATCTTCAATAGGTCTAATGTGCTGCCTGATAGAGCTCCGCACCGCCGGGTTGCACTTAACCTGTAGCGCAGCTGCGTATGTCAGCAAATCCCACATGCTTTTGTGATACAGTGTCTGTGCCCTCCCAGGAAGAACCGTGGAGGGTGGCACCTGGCCTGGTCCCACCAATACTGTAGGAAGGTGAGCATGTAGGGATCAGGGGCTCAAGTATCTCCTCGGTCTGGCCAAGGTTTGCTCTAAGTTTGCATCTCAGCAGTGTGACAGCAAAAGAAGTTTGATCTTGAGCATAGGAAAGTGCCAGTGGGTAAAAGGCAACACCGATGTAGTCATAGTTTCTAAAACTGTATTAATTTTTATTCTGAGTTTGCATTCCTCTGTGTTATTTGTGCTGGATTTGCTGTCTGAGGGAGAACTTGAAAATAAGATATGATTTCCTTGGGAGTTTTCCTGTTAATTCTTTTAAAATAGACAGATAACGTGTTGCATACTTCCCTGGACACTTTTAGCAGGAACAAGCTATCATCTACTTGGTATCGCAGCAGCGCAAGCTGGCCGAAGTCTGCCCTTGTCCACCATTCTGTGGATTATAAGAAGTGTTATTTTGCCAAGCTGAATAAATAAAGTGAGGGCTTCCCATCCAAAGACTGTCACTGCAAATCCTGTGAGAGCACGACTGGCTCTTAGCAGTACATTGAAGTTCCCTGAGCCGTCCCTTGAGCCTCTTGAGCAATCATGTTATTTTCTTCAATGAAATGTTCAGGAGGAAATATGTTCATGAATAAAAGCATGCCATTTCAACATCTGCGTCTGGAAGGAAATTCAGCCTGGGTAGTCATCCTTTGGTTGTGAAAGGAGCGCTCATTATTTAAATCATATGTGCTCTACATGTTCTGAAGAGGCCCGCTGGGCATGATTCAAGGCCTGCTGGAATAAAGAGGAATTTCTTTACGGATTCAGTGGGCTTTGGATTAGGCCCTAAATTGACATAAGGAACAGAGGCTGAATTACCATTCTCTTGAGAGTTTGGGACTGCTGCGCAGTGGTTAGATTTTTGTGCTACCAAAATAAAACTGGCACTGCTAAAGAAAGCTGAAAGCTTTAGGTATTAAAATCTTTAAGGAGAGTTGTTAATCTCGTAAGTACAGATGAGTGATTGCAGTGTAAGTTAAACTTTAGCTTTCAGAGTCTTCTTAAGACTCATGGTATATACTTTATGACAGCCAAACCCGCAGTAGGAAATATTAAAGGGAAAGATAGGGGGAAAAAAAGATATTACTTAATGGATTAATTCCTGGAGCAACAGAATCAAAATATTTTGTTGGGGGGACGGAGGCATTCTTTAATTAACAATAAAGAGTCTGAGTCTAGCCCATAGGAATTTGATGAGTATCCTGCTATGGGGAGCAAGGCTTAAATGTGTTTTATTCGGTCCCATTTATGCCTTTAGTGTATTTTCAAGGAAAAGATGAGATATATGCATCTTTTTCACATTATTTGATTTGCACTGCCCTCAGCTGGTGAATTTGAGATATGCTGCCTCAGTTCTAGTGGGAAAGTATACCAGACCAGGCTCAATGAAAGTAACTGAAGTCAAGCAGTTGAAATTGGATGTGCTTGTGCCAGCTCCTGCCAGCTCTACCCCCTTAGTACACACAATGGGATGTGTTCGGAACAGATGGATTTGTCTGAACAGTCCTTGTTACCACAGCACATAGGAATCTCATCAAGTTTCATGTGTTTTCATCCTGTGAATGCTGTTATCTACCCATTCATGGATGGGGTGAAGGCTCTCATTCAAGGTCATGCAAGGATCCTGTGACATAGAGAAAGTTTGAACGTGAGTCTTCCTAACCCCAGGGTGGCGACCTAAGCATAGGACCATCTTTTCAGAGCAGCATGTACTATTGTGCCTGCACACTACACACACCACAACACTCTTTTCTCAGTTCTGATACCCACTCCATGATTTCCGAATACTGACTGTCCAGCAGCTGCAAAGGGAGGTTTTCATTTGATGGGACAGTAAGAACTTATCAGCACAGAAAATAGATAAATCCCTCAAGACTGTATGTTTGTGTTTGGTTTGTTTTCTGACAAAAAGTACATATATAATGTGGTATCCTTAAAGCAGTGCCAGTTCTGCATTTCTCAAGTATATTCCTGGTAAATTTGTAACTATTGCTTCAGCCAATAATTATCCTGTGCTTAAAACATTTCAGGAGAAGCAGAGATTGAGAGCGATGATGATGATGACTATGATGATGATTGTAAAAAGTCTTCGATGGATGAAGTAAGCGTGTAGATTTGTTTTATCTTGCTGGATCGGTTCCAACAATCATGGGTTGGCTTGTTTTACCAGGAGTTGGACTACCATCTAGTGGAGAAAGGAAGCAGAGCACTGGGAAACATGCTACACCAGCTTTCTGAAGTTGGTTGCTAATAGACTTAAAGTACATCTATGCTTTGTTTGTTTATATTTTAATTTATTGAAGAATAAGAATTAATAACACCATGGCTGATCTGTTTTAGCCAACTGCTTGTGGTGTATTTAACACTGTTGGAAGTAAAACCTGGATGTTGAAAACTTAGAGGTATGGTATTTATCCCACAGTGTTGATAAGCATACTCAGCACCATGCAAGTGTAAAGGTAATGCACTCCCTTCCCTAGGAGCCTTGTAAGAGAATGAACACAGCATCAGTTTAATTTGACCTTAAGACTGTATAGCAAATTCTCCTCATTAGTATATGAAGCTCCTTGTGCGAGGCATTGACTTCACTAAGCCAGGATCAGTGGAAGACATCATGGTAGACGCAAAACTAGGCGTTGGTATTTGTGGTTACTGCATTGATGGCCACCATGGGTTTGACAAGCTAAAATTGCAATGTTTTCCCTTCTCTGTCCTAGGGAACTGCTGGAAGTGAGGCTATGGCCACCGAAGAAATGTCTAACCTGGTGAACTACATACAGCCGGTGAAGTTTGAGTCATTTGAAATATCAAAAAGTAAGTAAGCTAAGTATGAGCAGCATCTTATGCTGAAGATTACCTAGAGATATTGGAAGAAAGTTCTGGGGGAATCTTAGTTCTGCATCCTCTCAGTTAGATACAGGCACAATGGTAGAAAACGTTCTCTTGGTATTAAGCCCAATAATTCCATGTTTATCTTGACATCTGCATTAGTCTAAATATCAAGCTTCATCAACAGTAATTGCAGTTTCAAAGACATTTCTGAAAATGTTGTACTTACGTTGTATTTGTTGTCCGTGACTGAAGAGTAACTTATGGAGTTTGAGGAAGGAGATCATAAATATTCCTTCAGCTTGCAGGAGTGCGTTTATATTTTGCCTGAGCTACTTTTATAAAGGATTTAGTGTAAGCAGAGAGTTTGCCCTTCCCATATGCAAATTCCGTCTTTCTCTGCTCTGTGTATTGTATAGAAAAGGCCATAACTTCATCCCCTGCTGGCTTTTACAGAAGATGCCTTGCTGGTAATGCACTCTACAGCATCCTTAATGAACGTTGCAGCATCTTTTGCTTTCTTGGAGCAGAACCCCCCACTGTTTGCCTGCCCTTTTTCACTTTGTTTTGACAGGTTACAATATGCTCTTGGAGCTTTTTAGTTAAAGAAGCATATAGCATTTTAATTTATTACGGATTTATGGAGGCCTTGGCAAAGGGCAGGCAATGAGTTTCTAGGTCTGTATCGGTATACAAGATTTTCCATTTATTTCTTTTGAATAATAAACTTATAATTATGATCACAACTGCCTAATTAGAATAGTGTTAAATACATCCCACAAAAGGAAGTATTAAAAAAGTAAATGTTAAAAATTCATCTGCCTATTTATATGTATGTGTGTGTTTATACAGGCATACACACAAACTTCCACAAAATCATGCAGAGCGCTATGCTAGTTCCTTATAATAGTGTCCCTTGGATGTTTATAATTTCCATTAGCTCTAATGAGCATTACAAGTACACAGTGGGAAGGAAATATTCCTTCTGGAAAGGAAGTCGTGTGAATCCTAGCAAGACAAGTTGATGCAGTTGTTGTAAAATTCTCATGTGTGGGTTTCTTCTGTATCACATGCTTTTGCCTTTCCGAGTTATATATTTTGTAAAGAACTGTTCATGTCCAGACTTTCTACTGTAAGTCTTGACGTGACCTTTGATCAATGAAATTGTTCCTGTGAACTCAGTGTTAAGGAATGAATATTTCTGATGTTTGGGTAGAAAAAATCATTATGTGGTAAATGTTGCTGGTTGGTGAAAGCAGTGGCCTCTGTAGCATGACTTCTGGATTTTGCTCTTACTCCTGGCCCTGACTTCCTGCTGGACCTTCATTAAATTCAGTGAACATCAACTGAATAGGCAAGAATTAGATGAGTATTATTTTTCAATTTAAAATTACAGGAAACTAAGTTTTGTTTGCTTGGTGCTAGATCTTTACTTCCTCTCCATTTTATCATCAGTTACTGAAATGTTTTATTTGTACTTGTTTCTTTGATTTAATTCCCAACAGTTAGTACAATTTCAGTTTTCCAAAGAAGCTTTTTTTTCTGCTAGTATTCTAATTGAGACATGGCATTGCTAAGCAAATATCATAGATCCTTGCAACTAGCATCGTCCTTAAATGTATTAAAATTATGTGAGTCAAGAAAATAGCCGTATTTCAACTCCTCCTCTTTTATTGTTTGCATTCCACCTGTTACGCCCCAAAATGGCTTGGGTGTCTATGTATGCACTAACTGTTCCTAGTATTGGGCGTCTAAGGCTGTAAGTAGTAAAAAAGTAGTCAACGTGTTATAAAACGCATTCAGAAGACTAAACTTTGCTTTTCCCCCACTGAAAGACCTTTGGGTTGAAATGCCGTGAGTTTAAAACAGGCATCAGGATCAACAGGATCAAAGTTATAAAAAAAATTTACTCTTTAATGCAGATAGTTTCATACATGCCTAAGCATGAGCATAAATGTAGTTTCATTGGAGACAGAAAGGCTATTCAAATACAGTTACATAGCTGCAGAATCAGAAACTTTCTTTTTTGTGTTTGTAGATACCACCTCATAGCACATTATCACCACGAAAACCTTTTTCTGCCGTTTTGCCGCCTATCCAGTTGTTGCCCAGTTTGTATTTTTGTTCACCTGACTTCTTCTTCCTAAGTGCAGTGTCATCTTTTCAATGTTACAACATTTTTCTAATGTATTATTTTCTACTTCAAAATTTGTTTTGATTTGTGATCCTGGCCTCCTCACTGCTGCTGTCATTGACACATTTGAGAAGTGTATTTTCTAGTCTTGCATCCAAGTTGTTATTAGAAGCACTGAATAGAACTGAGTCTACAACAGTCCCCTGATTGACCTTGCTAGATATGTTCCCTCTGTCTGACAGTACATAACTGCTAAGTATTTAGAGGTATTTTTTCAAGATTTTCAACCAGTTTTGCAACAAGTTTGTCTACTCTATAGTGACTTCCTCCTGATAAGATAGCAGAGTGTAATGCATCAACAGAGAGAGAAATGTCCCTCGTGGACAGTTTCTTCTTCAAATGGGTTTCTCAGTCCTCTCCAGATACTATAAGAAAATAATTGTTCTTATTTTAATTAGGAGTTTGATTAAGCCCTGAACGTTTAGTAAGTGAATCATTTAACAACTGCAAGTTCTGTTTTCCTATGGATGCTCTTCTGTTTTAATATAAAGCTGAGAGATACAATATATCACTGCAACAAATTCTAGCACCTGTATTCTAAATAGGGTAAAAAGCATGCTTGTTTTCTTTCCTGGGGGTAATAGATACTGAAGATTCTTTTTCACGCTTTACATAGCAGTCATACAGTAGTAAAATAACCATGGAGGTACAACAAATCCAGTCACTGTTTCCTGGTAGGCCAGAATTTAAAGTAAATAACTGTAATTTAAAGTAAATAGGTAGTGATGAGTGAAGAAGAGGAAGACTAGGACAGGTCAAACAGAAAATTAGTAATATGTTTCAATGTCATTTTTTAAGATTTCACTTGATTTTTTTTTCTCTGAGTAGTCATCAGCTGAAATGTTCCCTTCATGTGATACAAGCAAACAAAAGTGCTTATTAGAGGCTCCAGGAAAGCTTCCCTTCATGGAATACTCACATGACTCGGTTGATCATTTCTAGGTGATTCATAAGAAACTCGTAATTCAATTAGCAAAAAGTGAGCCTCAGAGCATTCAGGTACATGAATGCCTCTTCACCAACAAACTGCTCTGTTATCTAGGTGATGCACTGGTAGTCTACCTTAGTGCTATACATGTGTTGCTAGTGCTGTCACATTAGTAAGGGGAGGGGTGGGAGAGGAATAATCTTTTTTATGAAGAGCTCAGATGGGAGTGAGCTGGCTGGAACCGAGTCTGGAGAAAGAGAGGATATTGCTTGTTGGAAGGGAAGGTGAGTGGCAGGAGAGCAGCCTCAATGAGGGAATTGCAGGAATCTTTCTATAACAGCTATGACTAATGGCAGTAGCATGATGGTTGCTAGCTAGAAAGCAGTTTTCAAATTTCCTAAAAAAGAGGGAATGGTAAGAAAATGCTTTTGGAAAAACAAAAAAAAACAAAGCAAAAATACCAAACCAAACATTCATTCTGGATATAAAAGAACGTGAAAACTAGAGTGAAGTTAGGGAGCAGGGACTGCAATGAAATACCAGTCTCAGCTCTCCTAGAGGGAGATAGTCACTCTTGGGACACACGGTGATCCTCTGACTCTTCAACATATCCAGAGTCTGCAGATCACCAGCTGGCAGCACTTTTTCCTTTTTCCTCCCACGCTGGCCAAAAGAATCTAGCTCCTCACTTTGGAGCCTCTGCTTCCCTTTTGGCTTCCTGTAAGGAAACAGCCCACCTGTTTCTGTCCTGCTTCTCTCTGCAAGACAAGTGCTTTTATTCAGTTTTATCTGTCTCCTACAGCTTCGCAGTTTGACTTCAAGGAGCTGGCCAGGCTGGCCTTCTGGCCATCCCTGGATTTCTGCAGTCCAATTACTTCTAAAACCAGATGAGAGCAAGCTCTTTCTCTGCCTTAGTGTTTGCTTTCAATGGAGTGGTGAGGCTAGAGAGTTCATGCTGCAACACGTGCATTATTTGCCTCATTTAAAGAGAGCAGTGCTGAGACATTTAATGGACATGATCTCTCAGTGCTGTGGCCCCTTCTAGGCAATATACACAGCTGATTATGTGATGAAATGAGAAGCTCTTTTCTGCAGGAATCCTTACCTGCTGTACAAAAGTTTAAAGGAAAAAATGCTTTGGCTAAAAGGGTTTTGACTTAGGCTTTTTGCAACAGCATATCACATGGGTACATTGAAAGGCTGTGCACACATCAGGCAAAGTTGAGTAACAAATGATATGCAAATGAATGTTTAGCCCCACTAATGTATAAGCTTAATATGGGCTTTTCATGACTGTTGTATGCCAGCTCAGAAAGCTGAACCAAATTAAAGAGCTCATAGAAGCTCCAGATGAATCTAGGTTTAGGTCTGGGGACATGCTGGGACACAGAAGTGTACCTTTGGTCTTGATTAGTTAAGAATGTTTCTGTGACTGTTCAAGGCAGATGTGAGCTTACCCTGCCATACTGAAGATAACAAGAACCACTGCAGGCACAGCTAGCACACTGCTTAGTTTAATCTGATATGACATTAGTTATTGCAGCTTCAAATTGGCTCAGACCCTTTGTGTCCACCTGCAAAGACAGTCTAGAGATCCCCCAGGACCCTCTGCGTTCCCCACAATAGCAACCATGTCACCTCTACTCCTCACCTATGGGCTTGGGGCGCTACCTCTCAGAAGATATCAACATGATTTTGTAAGCAAACATGAGAGACCTCTGCCCATGCATCGACCTTTCTGGTGACTTGCAGCTGGTGCAGTACCACTCCCAGGCAGTACCAGTCCCCTTCGTTCAGGCAGTGCTAACGTGGGTTTGCCAGAGCCCTTAAGTATGTGCAGAGTGAGCTTACTGCTGTCAATAAACAAGTGTATAGATGAATCCTCTGAGACTGCTGTGAAATGAGCTGGTGAACAGTAGGTGGGTTAGAGGAATTGAGACTAAACCAGTTGTTTGCAGCTAATATACCACATATGATTTCATGCTCTAATATGTCACTGTTTTCTCTCCCCTTTAAAATTACAGAACGCAACAAGAGTTTTGAAATGTCTTCCTTCGTGGAAACCAAAGGGCTTGAGCAACTTACAAAGTCTCCTGTGGAATTTGTGGAGTATCCTTGACTTTCAGAAAGTTGCTTTCCTAGCCTTTCTAAATCTTAGATTTGTTACAGGGCTTTACTGGAATTTGGAGAGAGGAGCTGGGAAAATAGGGAACCCAAATGAAATTTGTAGGCTTGACTGTCTTCCTGGATGAATTAACAGGACTGAGTTCTGATGAGATGATTTAAAAGTTGACATGAATCCTTGTGATATGGTCTAACAGTAGAAGGAATAGGCTACCTATTAAAGACCTGTTGCTTTATATTCTCATTATTAAACTTATCATCCCATGTGAGACGGTAGGAGTTATGGGGAGAAAATTGTCAAGATGTGGGTAACTTTTTGCAAGGTCATACAAAAGACTGTGCTTTTCCTCAAACTCTTGTTCCTCTGGTTCCAAGAACACTGAACTCTTTTTATTAGCACCCACTTCCTTTTTAGTTTTTCTTTTGTAACTTCTAGAGAAAAGCTAAGGAGGAATCTGTTTAAACCTTTCAGTGTTTCTCACTGCCTCTTTTCATGGCTGCGGTTCAGAAAGAATGATCGAGATAAAATAATGCCTTGAAGAAGATTAATGGAGAAAGATAACCTGCAGCATGCTCTGATGTCTGAGATTGGTAGACTTGGCTATAAGTGCATACTCATCCTTTCTGTCTGTATGTGGAGGCTAATTCTGATGCTCATTTCAGAAGAGCACTTACTTTTTAGCTGAGCACCTCTGTCTCCACCAGTGGAAGGTTTGCCGGTTACAGCTGATTAATCTCTATAAACACAATCTTAGGAAAATCACAAATTAGTAATCATGATGATACATAGAATTTTATGAATGCTATCTTTTTGATGCATATGCCTATACTATTTCCTTGCTTACTCCAAGTACTCCGTACAGGAACAAGTAGCACCTTTAATCACCCTGTGTTTATTATGTCTCCTACAAAATTATGGACCTCTGGAAACATTCTGGTTGCAGAAATTCAAAAAGCAAAGCCACGCTATTCTGTAAAGATTATCCATGTTTAAATATTGCAATTGTGTAACCTCTCTGCAAGGTGTTTTTTGTCACATGAACCATGTCTTAACTACTCACCCTTTAGATACAACAAAATGCAGCTAAGCCGAATTTATCCAAAGGGAACACGTGTAGATTCTTCGAACTACATGCCACAGGTCTTTTGGAATGCCGGCTGCCAGATGGTTGCTCTTAACTTCCAAACTGTAGGTAAGTTTTGACGGTCTTTTGATTTAGTAAGCTGTACTTTTCCATTTCTCTGATGCAGTTTTTGTTTGAGGGATAGGAAAAGCTTTATTCACCAAAAGACTGTCAGCAGTTGAATAATACTTAATGTTAGTTAACATTTTTTAACCAGACCTGAAGAATATTCGTAATTGACGTGCTGTAGCTAGTATAATGTGCACACATAATGATCTCCATGTTAGCATCATTTATAAGTGGTAACTACTGAGCAGCATTTGAGATGTGGCAATGATTTTTTTCCTGTGTCTTGCAAAGTCTCAGTATATCAAGACTGAAGTGACTTAGACAGCAAATTCCATTTTAAAAGTGAGTGTTTAAAAAACAAAGACATTTAGGCTCCTAGATGCACAAGTCACTGTTGAAATAGGATGTGTTGTCTTCCAAGGCTCTGTCTATTCTATGAGACGTATGAGTATTTCCAGCTACGGGATCCCAGTACATATCCCGGCCATGTTGTGTCAAGGCTGGTGTCATTGCCTTCTTCCTTTCCCAGTCGTGGCCATGTACGCACTGCCTCTCCATGGAAAGGAAAGTCCTGCGCAGGCTGAAGGGAGCTGTGGCATGCTTCCCTGGATCCCTTATGTGGGTGAAGAGGGAGGCAGGACTGTGAAGGAGCACTACACCACAGTATAGACATAGTCTGTAGAGTAATAGAAACCTCTTCAGGCCAGTTTCAACCAGGTTCAGGCACCTAGCATCCTACTAATTTTGGGAGGGGTTAGAGACATAAGTACTTTGCTAGGTCTGGTCCTGAATCAGCACAACACTGATGAACTCAATACCTAAGTATAAATGCTCCTTCTAAAATTTGAAAATGTTATCTACAGAGTAGTATCTGAAAGATATCTTTTTCTTATGGGAAGAATCCAGGAGGATGGCTGCAATCAAATCTGAAACCTCTTTTAACAAACAACAGTATTCCATAAATAGCTGTTTGCATTATACGTTTGAAATTACAAGGCATAATATTATTTTATTGCTTATTTACAATTGTGGTCTACACAGAACTAATCCTTATCACTATTTTTTACCACGTAGATTTGTCTATGCAAATAAACATGGGAATGTACGAGTACAATGGCAAAAGCGGATACAGGTTAAAGCCAGAATTCATGAGAAGACCAGACAAACATTTTGACCCGTTTACTGAAAGTATAGTGGATGGAATAGTAGCTAATACCTTGTCTGTCAAGGTATGTATACAACCGGTGAAAATGCTCTCTTGATCGTGTCAGAACATACATATGTTTCTGTTTTGCAGTGGCCTGGCAAAGGACCATACTAATTCAAGAAAATGCATTTAATTTCAGGGAGTGACATTTAATTTTTAAAATGTGAAGGATCTTGCCCCACATTTCATATTGCAGGTTAAATATGAGTACTTTTATTGTAGATATTCTTTTTCATACAAGTAACCAGGATGTTACTGAATTTAAGAGTATTTTGGCCAAGTTTTTAGTAACAAAGGGCTGAATTTAAAACACGATGCTGTTATAAAGTGGTAGGTTGCACTGAAATAGCCAGAACAGTACACTGCTTAGTATAAAAACAAATTTCTGGCCCCCTGTAAGTTCTCCAGAAAATTGTTGAACTCTAAATGTCAGCTGCAAGTCATTGCCCACTTGCTTTTCTTGGTTACTTTTTTAACGACTCCTCATGAAGTCCAAGGACCCTCATGAAATCTGCAAATTGAAAACTACTTCTGTGAATGATTAGAGTGCTAGATTGCATTGGCTATGACAGGATCACAAATTTATACTCGGTATATCTCTAGGTATAAAAGCATAAACTTTCTGAAGTCCTGTTATTCCTTCAATGGACATGTTCATTAGACCAGCGTCCTTATTACAGAATCCACCTGCAAAATATTCTCCTGTTTTCATTGGAAGAAACAAGTATTTCCTTTCAGGCTGCAGACACAAGCATAGCAGCACACTGCTAGGAGGAATATGAACAAAGCAATAACCTGATGACATGCGTGGTGAAAAAGACGACTAGCTGGGAGTGACCTTCCATGGTGACCCGTAATCACAGAACCTTTTAGTTCCTCCTGGGGGGATTGAGGCACCTTCTTCTGCTATTTTATTGAATGGAGGTGGAAATCATTCAATAGCTATTAGGAGATGCACAGCATTTCTAACAGGAATGAGCATCCAAGAATGATGAGACAACTATCAGAAGTCAGCTGCTTCTGCCTGCTCAGAGAAGACTCTGCTAGTTATAATGTTAGTGGCCACATACGATACGGCTGAAAAGTGGGTAAGATTTGCTTTCAGCAAATCTGAGGTTATTAAGGTACAGTGACACTGCTGAATATTCCCCTGCCTCTTCAATTTTCTGAATTGCAGGCCTGCCTTTATTTTTTTCAGAGCTGCAAGGAGAGTTCTGTTCCCGGTTTAAAGTAAGGTGTAGTAAAGACCAGCTATTTCATAGCTGTCTTGGTTTTGTAGCAAAACTTTATCTCTGTGAAGAGCCTTAGTATTAGAATACATATTTTTTAACTTGTTTTTTTGGTCACAATAAAAGGCATACATAGTTTCTTTGCTGCTCGTGCCTCTTTTCTTCCAGCACTATCTTCTGAACCTGTGGTTGAAACTGGCTGGAAATGCAGGTCTCAAAGATAATGTGTTGTGAAAATAGGCAGACGGATTGAGAAATGAGATCCAAATTAGTATTCCTGCTGAGGAAAGAACAGCAGCATGATTTTAACCACATTATTACTCACAGGGGAATTCAGGGTCACAAGGTCCCGGAAAAGCAGGCCTCCTAAGTTGTTTTTCTGTCTGCAATGTTAGACAGTGGTTTGTTTGTTGTTTTGGGGATTTTGTTTGTTTTTTCTTAAGAACACATGCTGTCTTATCGTTAATGAGAATTATCCATCTGAATTTCAGCCACTCATTTCCTAATCCACCAAAATTATCTCTAGCGATCCTCATTTGCTTTGTTTTTAGATAATTTCAGGTCAGTTTCTTTCTGATAAAAAAGTTGGTACCTACGTAGAAGTTGACATGTTTGGGCTGCCTGTGGATACAAGAAGAAAAGCTTTAAAGACAAAGACCTCTCAAGGCAACGCAGTTAATCCTGTCTGGGAAGAGGAAACCATAGTGTTTAAGAAGGTTGGTGTAACACTTGCTTCCCAGAGGTGCACCGTGCTTGTTTAAGCTCTGTCCAGTGGGATAATTCCTGTGTTTTCAGAAACTTCGCATTTGCCAGAAAGAATATGAAGAGATTCCAAATGTTTTTTTCTTCAACTGTTCATCGTTAACCACTTCTGGTATAATTTTGCTACTGTAGTCATGCCAGGCCCTACTAAAATAGGTCAGGTTAAAAGTGACCTTGTTTGTGTCACTGGCACCGCTGGAAACAGCAAACATGTCAGTAGCCGGATCTCTGTGATGTGGTGCAGTGCCGTGCCGAGCCGCGAACAAGCAAGCACAGATCCCAGAAGCAGTTTTGCTGAATTACCGTGGCATTTTGCCCGGGCTGAACGGCCCTGCTGAAAAGCAGAACGTGTTAACACAGTGTGCGTATAGCTATACCAATTTGGCTGCCCAAGCTAGCACATTCAGAGCAACGTTATCTCGGCTTAGCACTAGATTGTGCTACATAAATATAACCTAAGTGATGAAATATAGCCTAAATGCCATCCACCTGAAATGAGACATAGGCCCCTGAGTCACTCATGCAGTTTGAACAATATTACTGAAACTCAGTTCTCCAAACTTGGAGGGAGCAGAAGAACTAAGCCGATTTTAGGATCATGCACTTACTGTGTTTTATAAGTATACTCACAGCCAGTTTTCTAACAGGAGCTCTGCTTTTATTTAGGTTTTGTTTATTGGACAGTGTGTTTAAGTGGGTCCTGAGTACCAGTATTTTTTATACTTCTCTCATATGTCTCTAGGCAAATGTAGTTCACGGAGATGCTTAGACAATTGGTGCTTGCAGCCCTGCTTTCGAGGGAGTGCAGCCCTCTTCCTGAATATTTTGCTTTCTGAATGACTTTCTTTTGGCAGCCTGCCGGAGTTCAAGTTTGGAAACATCACTAACATTTTTTTTCTGTGATGAATTTCTAATTAGTGTACTTCATTTCTCTAGTTAGTTATGATCATGCTTGACTGCCTCTATGCTCAGAAGGAGCATGGATTACTATTTTTAGTCATGTCAAAAATAACTTATAGAAACTCTTAGTTTAGATTGTTGCTTTTTTTTTCATTGTCTAGACAAATTTTAGCATGACGTGTTCTGAAAAAATATGCATCTGCACCAAGGTTCAAAATACATGTATTTGTATGTGTATTCGCATTGACTAAGAAAATGAGATGAATTGTGCTGCACATTTTTTAAAGTCTCACGGGCAGGGCAGGAATAAAATTAAGATTTTTTTTACTTCTGAGATTTAAAGTGATTCAGGTCTTTGTGGGGTAGTTTAGTAACCTTTCTTTCATTTCTTGTCTCCTTTTTTTGCTGTTTGTCCTTCTTTCTTGCATAGCTGACCACACCATGTCAGGAAGCGTCCAAAGTTGGCAAGCATCCTGCCTGACTAAACCTCTTTAGCCTTGCCAGCAAATGTACTGCAGCACTGGAAAGCCCACTGGGGTTGACATGTCCATGTAATTCGTACTTTGATGCTCTCCAAATCATGTTGAGTTGCTTCTTGAGTTTTCAGCACTAGTATGTCTATCAGTGACTTGTCTCGGAAATAAGTAATCCCACTGGCACGCACACAAAGGAAAAAAAAATCAAACATGCAGGGTGTGAGGACAGAGCGCGTTCAAATGTCCTAAGAGTGGAGCTGCCAAAGCCCCCTGTACTGTGTTCAAAATGTACAGATAAATTGCTGCTTTCAGCATACTATGCACGTGTCCTACCTCAAGTTTCTTGGCTGAAAAATAACTCTGTGAGAGTTATTTTGATATGCAGTTGCATACACTCTAATTTCTGGTATAGCAAGTTTTACTATGAATGTATAGATGTTATCTGCTGGATAGAACTGCTTCTTTCTGTCTGCTATATATCCTGTGTCTGGAAGCAGCTTTTTCATTCAGAGCAGAACACTAATAATGCAACAATATTTCCTACTAGGTTGTTCTACCTACCCTGGCATGTTTGAGGCTAGCAGTGTATGAAGAAGGAGGGAAGTTTATTGGTCATCGGATATTACCTGTCTCAGCAATTCGACCAGGTAAACTTTTTTTCTCTCTTGAGACATACATTGTGTGGTAAAAAGAAACAACAAGCCAGAATTTCAACTACTGTAGATCAACAGCAATTCTGCAGATTGATAGCAACTGGGGATTTGAATAATATATCTTATCTTCAAACAGGAAGACACCGTATTTCACCAGAAATTCAAATCTGATTTAAATTTAAATCTGGTTTTCTCATTTAAATGAACCAGGAAAACCGATAGAGTTAAGCATCGGAGGCATGCTTAGCACTTGCTGGTCTACAGTAGATCAATTGTGTGTTCACCGGCTTATGCTGGTAAGCGCAATTATACTCTTTTGAGAGGAAAGAGGGCAGCAGCAACCAATTTTGGTATGTCTTCTCTGTGAGAATGGAAGAGCGCTGGGAATGAAAGCAAATCGTGCTCCTGTGATGTAATTTTTATAGGCGTGCATGCAGGGACCGACAGCGGATATGCAAGCTGTTGTGTCTCTGTAAAACCTTTAAATGAACCCAAAATTATTTTATCTTCATTGTTGAAAATTTTAAAGAACATTTCTAGTCTCTTCCAAATCATATTATTACTGTTATTATAATTAGTTTGACCACTTAACTGGCAACTATCTTGTTTGAGAACTCAGCCCCAATTTTCCAGGTGAGGGCCTTACTTGTTAGGTGTGTTTCAGATGGATGTGGTGACACTGGCCTTTTGAGCAAGGGAAGTGTCTGACTTCAACACCAGTTTTCCAGTGACAGGAGGAGTAGGAGTCCAAAATAGGGCAAGCGTGTGGGCCATAGACATGTTCACAGCTTCAGTCACACTGGAAAAGGAAGGATATCTGTGTCTACACTACGCCTGAGCTAGCCAGTCCCAGCAGTCAGACAAAACTCACGTGTCCCTGTATCTAGCAGTTGTTGTCCATATTATGCCTGGAGGCTGCCTGAGCCCCGGTAACCTATAAATCAGTTCCTTCTCCTCCTGTGGCAGGTGGCATCAGGGTGCTTCTAAGAAGCACTCCAAGCCTTGTCTTGGCTGGTGTGGGTCGCCTGGCCTCAGCGCGAGTGCCGGAGGGCTAGGTGGAGCTTGCTGCTGGGCCCCTCTCTGCAGCAGGATTTCCTCGCCAGTCTAATCTGAAGTCTCACTTCTCTTTCTCTTCTCCCTTCCTCCTCTCTCGCCTGCTCTTGGCTATGCATTCCTGGCTGTTCTGGTGTGCCAGCTCAGTCAATCAACAAATGTTTTTGTGAGCCAGCCCAGTTTATAAATCCAACAGCAAACTCTCCACTTTTTTATGCTGGATGAGTTTTCTGCTGGGCTCATAGATAAAATTGCCTCATGGAGGGTTTGAGAGTGCCAGAGCAAGGTAGGTGATGGGAGAGGAGGAAGAGTGGCTGTGAATAGGAGGCAGGATTTCCCTCTTCTGGTGGAAGTGAGCTCTTACGCTTGTATGATCCGCATTCATGGCGGTCACCCTTTGAGCAGCACAGAGCCTATCCAGAAGAGCGCTAAATGACGTACCTGTTTTTGAGTTTGTGCTTTTTAGAACAGAGGCCACTATGTTAAATCTTACAAGCACTTTTGAGAGCTTGTACCCACAGGCCAACCTTCTGTCCTTCTGACTCCAGTGATCATTTGTTTACAGCATGTGATGGAGAACAGCGTGATTATTTTAGCTGTGTACATGCTGAAATTCAGCTGTGGAGCTCAAGGGAACTGAGAAAGTTTCGTAATATGTAATTTCTCTTTTTGTTTTAATTTCTGGGAGAATACCCACACTGGAGTGAGGCATTATTGAAAACTATCATACTGTTACACAAATCCTCAGAATTACCATTATTCCCAAAGCAAGGATTGAACCATTACATACTCCTGAGTATGTAATGGTTTATCTGAAAATCTCCCCAGATAAGGGCATCCTGCTGCTGACTTGTATTCTACCACTACCTGTATGTATGGCTCCCTAATCCTTCCCTAGGATAACAGCTGCAGCTGTGGTGCTGGAGACACGAGTTCATGAGGCAGAGGATGCGGCTTTGCAGCACTGCTAAGCTGTAGCAATTCGCTGGGGCTGAAAAGAAAGTCCCTTTCTCCCACCCCTAGCCATACACTCCCATCACTGTCTTTAAACTGGCAGTCTGCTGGGGAGCTAAACAGATAGAAAACTTTTCACAGCTTCTAAAAGTTGCTTTTTCTGAAGTTGAGCTTGCTGAGCTGTCTACCTACAAAGTCAGACAAGTGTCAGTGCACAAGAGAAGGAGTAAGAGTGGGTGGTGGGTGGCTAGAAGAAGGGGATTGGGGCTGGCCATTAGCTTGGCTAAGCTGTGCTGTAACGCTGTGCTGTTACTCTCACAGGACAGTTTTCGAAACTGTCTGCAAATTATCTTTTTTCAAATACATTTCTAAGGTTGGTCACATAATAGGATTCATTCTGACACACTCTTCAGCAGAATGGTGCCACATTGCCTGTGTTGTTTCATTAGATATTGTGTTATGGATGAACTAGGACATCTCAATTTTATCAGCAATTCAGATTCCTGAGTACTAGGAGAGTTACTTTTGAAAATAAAATAAGAGCTCCAAAACTAAAAAAATCTAGCAGAAGGAATAAAATAGAATATATCAAAAATAATATAAATGACAATTTAGCATCCTTCAGGGACTTAAAAATAAAGGGAAAATACCCTTTTAAACTGCAGTGTTCCTGTGCTTTTCTAACAGTCCCTTGTCTGTATGCTTATCTCTGAAAACCTTAAGGTAAATCCTTCCCTATCAGGAGTTCCTGGAGTTGCTGGCTCAGTTGGAGCCACATTGTAAGTAACAAATTATAACACAATTACATTGGAAATACCCAGCTTATGCTCTGAACTGGATGGCTCTTATTTTACAGGCTATCACTACATCTGTTTGAGGAATGAAAGGAACCAACCTTTGACACTGCCAGCTCTCTTTGTGTACATAGAGGTCAAAGACTATGTACCCGATACTTATGCAGGTAATTTTGTGAAATTTTTCTACTGGGAAATATAAAGGTTAATTGAAATGCGAAATGGATGTAGTGTCAGTGACCTGTCATAATGGGATAGCAGTCGTTTGAACAAAGCGCTGCATCTGATGGATCATTATGTCTCATCACTCATGCAGAACAGCCCAATTTGTAGCAGTCTACCTGTGGTTTAGGATCAGAGCAAACTCTTTAATTTTCAGCAGACCTTGTATGACTCCAAAGGAGGAAGTGTCCCAGGCATTTGCCATTGAAACACAAATGAAACTTTGTTTATGTGCCACAGTTGTACGTAGCTGTTCCTAAGCAGAGGGAAGTGCTGTGCTTAATGTAGAGTGCTGTATTTTGGAATCAGCTATAAACCAGGATAGGTTCAAAGATCATATTGTGCATATTCAGTTAAAAGAAATGTATTCTGTATAGCTGTTTTGATTATAAAACAATAGGATTTTTACTAATGCTCCTTGTTGTGCCTCATGTCTCGGAGCAGGAACCAAGCTGGCCATTGCTGAAAGCCTATGAAAATCCATCATAAAACACCATATGCACAAAAATGCACATCCATGTCACCCAAGCACAAACTCAAAGACATAAGAAAAAGCTCAGCCAAAGCAGCATCTTTTGTCTGCCCCATTTTTCTCTTAGCTCTCTGTTACAATAATGAATGGTGGTCAGGCTCAGTATTAGTGAATAAATACTGCCAGCACGTGTTCCCTCTGCTGGAGTTTGATGGCTCATGTTAGAGTACTTGTGCATGATACCGTACTCCCTTGCACTGCTGTTTCTAGAGCCTAAGAATACCTAAAGAACGGATCTGTAGAAAAAACATCTCTTTCTTAAAGCCTAAGGAACACTAAACCCATAACATAAGGGGCTTGGAACTGAAGTATTTGCTTCATTTCTAGATGTGATCGAGGCCTTATCCAATCCAATTAGATATGTAAACTTGATGGAGCAGAGAGCTAAGCAGTTGGCAGCACTGACACTGGAAGATGAGGAAGAGGTGAAGAAAGAGGTAAGGGAGGTTTCAGTCTCTGCAAATTGAGTTACAGTATTTGAAAGCACCTACCTTGCCTAGAAAGACAAATATTGAAAGTCCCTGGGAAAAATATGTGTTGATTACTTAAGCACCTTTAAAAATCCTGCCCAGAATCAGGCTTGGGTATATTACAACTGAGTAACATGGCACTCTGTATGCATTTCCGCTGAAATCAGCATGTTATGAGTAGAGCAAATTCAGAGGTAAGGAGACGCCAAAAACTGAATGAAAAACCATGCTAGGTGTCTGATGATTTGCAGCTTTGTTATTTAATAAATGAAGATCATCATAAGTCGTTTCCTGGTGTTTACAAGTCTGATGCTGGAGTTCCCCTTGTAAAAATGATAACTCTGTATCAGTAGCTCTTCCTGAAAATATTGCAGATATTCCAGAATTTCAGGGTCTATTTATAGCACTTTGTTTCTGGAGAGCTTATTCTGTTCAGAAGCATTCACATCTCACAGATACGGATGTCTCCACACACTTATCAAGAGCAAAGAAGCACTAAAGAGACCTAATACCATTATGGAATAATTTAGATTGGAAAGGACCTCTGGAGGTCAACCTCTCATAAGTCTTAGAGAGACATATGAAGGAGGAGACCATAGTGTGACTAAGTGTTCAGGCCTATTGCTGTAGCTTGGTTGAAAGCTGTGGGAGCCAGATTTTCAGTAGTTTAGTGTGTGTTTGGATATGTATGGTTACCTAAGAACTAGCCTTTAAACCCTGTTTTTCTGTATAATTGGAGGGTACTGTGCATACAAATACAGAAATGTAATTTTGAGCGGACTTGAGGGTACTGACAGTTCAGCTTTTGTTTCCTATATACTCTATGATGTATTTTTATTTATAGTGAGGAATTCAAAGCAATTAAAAAGATTCAGTCTCCCTCAGCTTCCGTCGTTGTCACTTGGACTTCTTCTAGCAGTGTTTGAAAAGATCAACCTTGTATTTTAAAGATCGCTTGTGTCAGATGTTAGGCATGTCGTGTGAATCAAAAGGCGCTCTGTGCAGATCCCTAGCAAACATGGAGAAATGCTCTGTAATCCTAAAATGCTCTTAGCTATGGTGTCTGTCTTCAATTCTCAGATGTGCAAAACCTCATCTGAACTAGATTTTGTAACCAAGAATACATTCCCAAAGCAGACCAGATGAGTGAAAGTCATTACAATTCAGTGGCCAACGATCTACTCTTTGTGCAGTGCCACAAGTTTGGCTGAATGAGGACACTGTGAAATGCTCAATAGTATCTTAGACATTTATCTAGGACGCTCTACACATGAGATTCTATTTTAATAGCAAAGTCTTTTTTTAACATAATGCTTTAAATACCTCTAGAGGTCATTTTTACTTTTGAAAAAGTACAGATTTCCCTGCTCTGTACAGGCTTATTTGTTAGTTTAAGGAAAATTCTGTCACAGAATACCTTTTAAAGCAAGTAGGAAGAGGGGAAGTTGAATTGCAATACAAGGCTTAGGTAATGTTACCGTATGTCAAGGACTTGAAAACTCAAAGAATAAAGGAGCTAGTTTTGAAGCACCGGAGAAATACCTTTAAAAGGAAACTAATGATTGTGGTTGTGCGTTTCCTAAAAGTATGTAGCCATTCAAGTAGATGCAGCAGCAGAGGATATGTGCAAAATTGCCACTTTATGTCTTGGTCTAGGTACACCATTCCTACCTTGCTTATGTCTACAAACATACATGCTAGGTAAGATACTTGGCAGCTGGACTGCACTTGGAAATCTCAGATTGCCTGATCTCTAAAACAACATTTTCTTCGTCAGTCAGCAGGGCTGACGAAATTGTAAGGGATCGGTTTTGTTCACTTGCATTGGCACATGAGAATCGCATTGGTTAATAATTGCAAGTATGTTCATTGGCAACGCAGTTAAATAACTCCAAGTACGTTTGGCAGATACGTACACCTAAGTGCACCTGGACTGAGTTTTTCTAGGTACAATTTCAAATCTACACTCTACTAATGTTGGTGTCCAAAGCTGTGCTGTCTGCTAGCACTGATTCCTGCCACGCACCCCTTTCCCTCTCCTCACAGACATGTATTTATCTGAGCTGGGTTCTTGCAGCTGTCAAAATAGAGGCAAACTGAGAGATTTTTTCTTTGCTGTGTTTTTAAACTGCATTCTTGTAAGACGCTCCTCAGACTTCTTGCAAAACAGTAGCCAAATAAGCTACTTAATAATGAATTATTTTGAACAGATAAATTAGCCTTTCTTTAGGCTTAGAATTACACTGCCTGTTAATTATCCATGTAATAATGTAAATCAAGAACACAGAAGAACTGATAAAATTTACAGCAGCTATTCTGTATTATTTTGCAGTGTTCCCATCTTGAACATGACACGAAGTCCTAGCTTTAGGTTTCTGATCAGTACTTAAGTTCAGAGCTTTACTTCAGCCTGGCCTTAGAGTAACTGTTCTGCAGATCGGACTTCTCAGAACAAAAGCACTGAAATACCCGCGCTGCGGGGTCTGCACGTTGAGCTGCCCTCATCTGAATAGGCACCAAATTTCTGCATGCGTGTGGATGGTGAAGGTTGCCTCCTCTTACCCTGTGCAGTGCCCTTTACAGGCAGGAGGAAGGAGCCTTTCGGAGATTTGCAGCAGGGAGTTCCTAGGCGTGTGCTTGTCCCTGCCTGAAGCAGAGCGATGCGACTAGCTCCTGCGTTTTCATCCCCATAGTCATGGCAGTAGCAGTGGTGTGTGTGTGGGGGGGGGGTCTAGAAGAGGTTGGCCAGAGTAAAATGCATTTCTGCTGCACCTGCTGGAGTCGTGTCCCTGGGGACATGTGTAATTCCTGCCCCAGAGCCGTGTTAGGGAGTTGGGAGGTCTAGCTGCCTCATTAAAGTGTCTGAAGATGAAAGTAGCAGAACATCTAACCTCTTGTTTCTACTCATAAAACAGTGTTGAAATGGGAACTATTTTTTTGCATTCCTGGATTTAAAACAAATGTGTGTAATCACTGCAGTTGACTTATTTGGTTAAATCAAACTATTTTGATAGGGAAAGTAGACAAAAGGATCTCTAGGGGAGCAGCTTCACTTAGCATGTCTGATACCATTATTTAAAATGAAAATTCAGGCATAATTTCCCAAATTATTATGATCAGACCAAGTTGCAGTAACAGAAGTTAAGACCATCTGACACTTCCCATAGGGAGACCTCGTTTTCACTTGCTTACCCTTTGCCAAGGAAGGGAGAGGCAAAATCATCTAAGTGCTGCCATACTTCTGCGTCCTTCCCAGACTCCCCCATGGGATGCACACCTTCTCCCAGTGCCCCCGGAGAAAGCCACATCTCCAGATGTAGGCAGGCTGCTGCAGTCAAAGCTCTGCAGTCTGACAGCGCAGCACAGGCACACTCAATGCCAGAGGAGGATCTCCCACCCCACATACATTTCACTGAAAAAATGAAAATGCCAACTATATAAGTATGTTCCTGTACAGTATCAGTCTCTCTACTTAAACGGTAAACATACTATGTTAAAAAAGACATGGCAATGTGTAGAATAGAAACCATTTTCCATGAATATTAAAACTATAAAATATAAGGTTAGATTATACAATGTATTAGAAAAAAGAGAGTATTCTCCATTAAGGGAAAATCATGTTTACTTTAGCATTCTGGATGATGAATTATGAGAAGAGAAAGTGCTTTATAATGAGATTAGATTGCTTGATGCACTGAAAATTACTCTTTGTTCACTTCCTGAGCCTGTCTCGTATTTCTGCTTTAGTTTCTGAAAACAGATGTCTTCTGTCCAGAACTGGCAGGCTGTATTAGTAGTTTCTCAACAAGCCATGATGCAGCGTTTCACACCTTACAAACCCAGTCACAAAACAGACGATACCCACTTTCACATGCAGTGACTTTTAGGGTACAAATTTGCCAGAAGTTAGAAATTCTAACTTTATTTGTATTAAATGTTGGTGATCCAGGCGGCCAATGTTCTTTTTGCTAAATTAAAGAATTACTACTGTGAGGAGTATGGATTTATACAGCCGCAGCTCTTGCCAGTCACATCAATTCTACTATCATAAGTGTTGGTGAGGTCATCTTTTTCTTTTATTTTATTGCAGTTATTCCTGCTTGAGATAAATGAAGCAGTTGGCATGGTTTTCAGTTGCATAATGCTTCTGACTACAGTATTTCCCACCTATGATTTTGGGAGAAATAGGCTATTGAGACAGAAATCCTTTTGCAATATACAGAGTGATGTTAGGGCCAAGATGAAGGAGATCAGCAGCAGGAGCAGCACCAAACAGTTAGGTCAGAATGTATTTTGCCTCTGTTGATGCAGTGGCAGGCTGATATTTTGCAAGCATGGGGTAATGAAGGGAAAAAAAAAACAAAACCATGTGGTGTGCTGCCTCTGCATGTAATTTGATTACCATCGAAGAATGAAATGGAAGCAGCTGAAGGAACAAATCCAGGGCTGCCCTCAGGCACCATGGCAACTGGCCCTTCTTCGTGGGGACGCGGAGAAGGGGGGTGGCCGTTTCAAAATCAAAAATTGCTTTGAATGACTTTGTGTTTGCTGAGCCCTGGGTGTTTGCTTGTCATTACAAACCCGGTGGCCGCAAGGATAATTGTAGGATGTTCAGTGCGTAGTGCAATGTACGCCTGAGCCTTCAGGAAACTGGAGAGAGAGAAAAGATTGCGGAAAATGCTTAAATGTTTGGATACCACAGATGTTTTTTATGCAGCAGGATGAAGGTACTGTTTACATATTATCCTTGGAGTGTAATTGCAAGAATGTAAGATCTTGGGAATCAGAAGTATGTCTCTGTGCTGTAAGAAATGGTGAATAATGATAGTGCTGTGTGTATCTATGAAATTTAAAAGCAATTTTGTACAAACATTTTGTTCACAGCAGGGATTCAAGCGATATTTTCATGCCAGTTTCTACATTATTTCTGGAAAGGTCTTACAGCAAAGAACAATGCTTTTCAATAAAGTACAGATTTCACATCTGGTGCAGCTAATATATACTGTAATGAAAAATGTCCCTGTTGGGTTATATCTACTTAGAATATAAAATACTTCTTCAGAATAATACATGCTCTATTTCTTCTTGAAATTTACCCTGCAAAAATGAACCACCTGGATTACCATGACCCTTAAAGATACTCTTTTTTTCTTTTCTTTTAAAATGATTTATTTATAGCCTTTACAGAATTTTGCAATTTAAAAAGGGGCTAAAATATATCTGAAAATAAATAATTTTGAGTCTGTTACTTACGAAGAGTAATGTAAATCATTATGTATTTTCAGATTGACCATGGGGATGCACCATCAGAAGCCAACAATGAACCTAGGCCAACACCAGCAGAAAATGGAGTAAATTGCACTGCCTCTCTTACACCGAAACCAGCAACTCAGGTTGTCCATAGCCAACCAGCACCAGGTAAAATATAATAATAATAACAAAATTTTTGTAAAATAAATCCGGCTACAGATTTTTCATGTGCTTTAAAGAATAAAAAGGCTTTTTAATAAAACAGATGGGCATTTTCCCACCAGTCTTTTTCAAATACACGAGTGTCTTCTACCTAAGAGCTGAAATTGAAGATCATTATGAGCAAGAAAGTTTGCCGTTGTTTTTTGTTGTTGTTGTTGTTGTTGTTGTAAGTGCAGGAATCTCTTTAAATTACTTTTACAATTATGCCTAATTTGTGCATGTAGTTAGATCTTATTCTACATAAAAAATACACTCTTAGATACTTACATATTCTGTTTTGACACTTCCTCTATAATAAATGCTTGCTAAACCACAATGTTTACAATTTTATGACTGCAGTCTTCATAGGCTTGATCTAACTGACTTCCAAGGAGCTGGATTCATCTCATGTTCAGAAATTTTGCACTGTCATCATAATGTAAAGCAGTTGTACTAACCGTCAGCCTAATACCACTTAAATGACTCAGATGAGTGGTATCAGTGAGTTCAATAACATCCTTCTCATAAGTAAAACAAGGAAGCTCAGGTGGGTTTTTGGAAGGTTACTTTTTGGTGTTGGTTCACAGGACTAGCGTTGCTTTCCATGTTGCTACTTTTCTGTTCAAGAGATGTGTTTTCTCAAATGATTATAAATGCTTATGTCAGCATATGTTCTGTGTCACCTGCCATGTTTTAACATACGATCAAGCAACACAATAATGGCTCTTGTTTTAAAAGAGACAGAGTCAGTGATCTCTTTTATCTCTAGGTTCGGTGAAAGCACCTGCAAAGACAGAAGATCTTATTCAGAGCGTCCTCACAGGTAATAAATATACAGTTTGCTGCATGAGTGATGCACTTTTTTGTCAAGAGAAGCACGTATTTTTGTGAAATGGGCCATCTGGCTTAGGTATTTCTTTGAGTGATTATGATTGCAGTAAGTCATAGCAAATGTACATACCAGCTCTTCTTCCTCAGCTTCGAAGCATGAAATGTTTGAGCACCCATTTCATGAGATCAGTATTGCATCCTTGCAGGGAATTTTTTTTAAATGTCCTTTTTTTGCAATCTTACAGGCACAACACTGTGTTACCATCTCACACAGACAAAAGAATAGCATTATTATCAAAATGGAAGCTAAGCTGCTCCAAATATTGTGAATAGTAGTGAAACTATTTTGTCTCCATTAGCCTTGCGGCGTCCCCATCACTCCTGCAAAATTGGAACTGCTCTGTTACACTAAGCAAACTGTCTGTCCGTCAGGTAGTGCCCTATTGTTCAACTGGGAGTCATATCCTCAGACTTAGAGATAGATTTTAGGTTGCAAATCTCATAATTCAGTTTATTTTTTAGTCATTCCCCTACCTAAGAACTCACTCCCTGTCCAAATCTTGCGTAGGCCTAGATTTAGGTGTGGAAAACAGATAAAACACATGCAAGTCAGTGTGCTGTTTGCCTTGCAGTCTCCCGTATGGACAGTGGAAAGAGGCTGGCCCTGAGCATGGAAGTACCTGCTGGTTTCATACACTCGTTCTGCAGAGAGGTCTGGGAACAGGCTTTCAGTGTGCCTTTCCCAGACCAGTCTCCCCAGATCATGCAAGCCAGGGTTCCCTGCCATCCTTTGCCAGGCTGGTAAACAGCTGGCCATGTATCTCAGCTGATCCAGGGTCTCCAGCATGCGAGAGAATAAGTCTCTCCCAGGGTGCCTACATCCGGTGTTCTGGTTGTGAGCTGAGCTTTTTCAACAGGCCAAGATCTGCGATACTGTCCTTGCTCACCGACCGTTGTCTGTATCTTCTCATCTGTGGGCTTCGGAAGAGAGGCCTCGCAGAACACAGTCCAAAGGAGTTGCTGCCTGCCCGTGGTGATGTGCAGGAGCTGGGTGGGAAGGAGGAAGGAGCTGCATTGGGCATGGTATCAGGGCAGCTGCCCCAGCCAGTGCCCAGGTCGAGGACAGCGTGCAGGCAGCTGAAGTGCTGTTTGTGAAGGGGTTTCAGGCATCAGCACGTTATGTAGCCCCTACAGTTTGCATTTCAGCCATCCATACTCCCTGCCTTGGCAACTGTAGCTTGCAAAACAGACAACCCGAAATAGCAAAGACGACCTGACACGGCTGCTTGCTCCTCCTCATTTAATAACATACCCTGGAAAAAATTTCATCTAGAGAGAAGGGTGACTTGAAGTGTTGGTTCAGTGGATACAGAAAAGAAATGTGATCATGTTTATATATGTTGGGCTAGTTGGAACCTTCTGCATCTGAAAGGGCTTGAGGAAAGGAAGAAAGCATTTCTATTTTGCTGGACGTCTTTCAAAATTTTCACTTCGCTTCCTACTCTTAAATCAGTTAAATTTGCCACAGTATTTTCAGTCTTGTTGGTTTATTTCCAGATAAGTTTACTTGGTTAGTTTAAGCTAGTGCATTCCACTTAACATCAGTAAACAAGCATGCTTTATTTCATTCCCTGCTGATGGCAATTTCTGTGTGCTGGTAACGTATGATTTCAGTCAGTGAAAATTGAAGTGGCTTTTGTTATTACCATTGCAGAAGTAGAAGCACAGACTATTGAGGAGCTAAAACAACAGAAGTCATTTGTTAAGCTTCAGAAGAAGCACTACAAGGAAATGAAGGACCTTGTAAAGAGGCATCACAAGAAAACCACTGATCTTATCAAAGAACACACTGCAAAGTATAATGAAATCCAAAATGACTACCTGCGACGGAGAGCAGTTTTAGAAAAAACAGCAAAAAGAGACAGTAAGAAAAGGTATGTTGAATGCAGCCTTCCTGACTTTAATATTAAAGATCTTTACTCAGTCTTGTTTTATGGTAGACAAATACTATGGAGGTGACATTAGAGTACAGAGAAAAATCAAAAGTGTTCCTAGATAAAATAAAGTCAAAGGCTTTGATATAGAGAAAACAGTGCGAATCATCAGATAAAACCTTCCTCATGATATGCTGCTTCTCCTCTAGAAGCCAGATAAGGTTTTCATGACTTCATACCTCCTTCCCTGTAAATGAGGGCGCACAGTATTTGTGTCTGGAGACTTTCACTTCTGGTATTGTTAAGTAACTCAGCTGTACTGGCAACAGCAGCCAGTGGTTCGGTGGTGAGCTTAATCATAAACTATGTGATGGGGCATCTCCTGCATACTGAGAGTTCAGGAACCAGACTGCAGTGTGAAAGAACTCTGATCCATCTGAGCAATGTGTTTTACCTTCCTGCTCAGATCAGCGGTGGCATGTGTTATCAGAGCACCCCATCATCTCCCATGCTGACCTCCTTTAGGAGAAAGAGTATCTGTTCCATGGGTACTGCAGCCCCATGCTTGATAATGTAACTTTATAATGTAGCTCCTTTGTCAAGCAAGGAGAGTTTTTTTCAAGTAGTAGCAACACATAATCATCTTGCCCATACGGAGGAATCAATTTACTCTAGGCCACCACAGTATGCTTTCTGGAGGTGGAACAAGATCTGAGTATCAAAACAAACAAAATTTAGTCCTCTGTTATGTTATTTGTGGGTAGAATGGATATTCTGAATTTGTTGATGGAAAGTATTGTCTCCAAATTAGAACCCTGGAAAAAAATGGTGCTGGAGTACAAAGCATCAGATATATTTATGTGAAAGAAACACCTGACAGAGTTATTAGCATCTGACTACAGTTTAAATGCTGATCTGTCTAGACCACCCAAGGACTCCTTAATGACTGCTTGACTTTGCCTCTGAGTACGCACCCCTTCTGTACCATGTCTCTCCCTCAGTCTTGCCTTGCCCTATCTCATTGTTTGCTGGTGTCATTTTTACTTTATTTGTTCAGATAGTAGTAAAGGAGCATTGCATTTATGATTATCAGTTTGAAATGCAAAGACTATTGTAGCTCATTAATCTGTCCACAGTTATCATCCATATCGTAGGAGAGTTTAGGTTAATAAGGATCATTTTAACTCCAGGCAAAACTTATGCATACATAAGTACAATCAGCATCTAATATTGTTACAGTTGAGTGTTTAATCAGGCAAGGTACTCTCCCAGATTCTTCTTTCTCCCATCAGGGCCGCATTCTGATTTTAACATAATTTATTTCTTAAAATAATTAGATAATCACAGAAGACCTTTAATTTTTGCACAGAATTGATCGGCTGCAGTTCTTGAAGAAGCAAACATTAAACAAGCAGTAAGAAAATTCCTCAATACTTTTTGCTAGGAGACCATCAGAGAAAAAAGCTACAAGCATTCTCTGGCTACTAAACTTGTTGATAATACCTCTGATTATAAGTAACTGGGATTCAGGCCATAAGATGTCCCTAGAAAGGAGCTTATTCATTTCTGCTTGCTTGATGACAGAACGTCATTTGCTTAATAGGAACTTAATACTCATGATACGTCTATGTTCAGCTGGCCTCAACTGTAGCTAGTTTTCAGGCTTCTAGTTACTACACTTGAGTTTTCTAAACTCCCTTAATGACTGGTTGTCAACTGCATACACTGGCATTTTATATGCCATATTTTCCAGTATCGACATGTGGGGGACACAGTGCCAGACAAAACAATTTCAGATTTCTTTCTTTTCTCTAGCATATCCCATTCAAATTTAAGCAGAAAAACAAACTGAATAAATAAAATGACTCATTTAGCTTTGAGTAAAAAGGATTTTAGTTTTTTATTTCATTTTGATCTGACCATAAATCATTCATGATAATCTGGCGATAAAACACTCCACTCTCCTTCATTATGCCAAGCTGTCACAGTAATTTCAGAGATGTGAAGTTTTATGTGCAGATACTAAGAAATCTGAAGGTTAAAAAAATCTGATGTTGAATTTCAAAAAGGCAGGAATGTATATTTAGGGCTTTTCAAACTTGCAAGTACATATTATCTCAGGCAGAAAACTTCTAATAGAATGCTGCTTCCCAGCAAAAAGGCAATTTTTATCATTTTAAACTATTACTGAAGCTGTTTGCCTGTAACTAGAGTACAAATCACTACTTTATCAGGAGTCCCTGTGTCAGATTGTCACACAAATGTGTTGCCTGTGATCAGCAGCAACCGATGTTTTATGCCCGTTTCTGAAATTCAGCCAAGATTTGGTGAAGTTGATGTCTGTGGGGTGATTGGGCTGTTTATTTATAAGCTTGTATTTTACTGGTGTAGTTCTGAAGTTTCTGTTTAATTCACATGTCACTTAAAAGACAAGTCTTAGTATTCTAGGTCACATTTAGAGGTAGGTCTTGTTTCTTTTCCCCAGCAACACAAAGGAAATGTCGGCTTCTAGAGGCCTGGAAGTGGATAAAGCAGTTCCGTGGGTGCCTGGTTATAGGGAATCTTGGCAGCTGCAGTTACAGCTCATAGATATAGAGTCTGGTTCACCCCCCTCATGGCAGCTTTGTAAAATGAGATTTAAAAGCAATACCCATTTCATTACTAGACGTTCAAGACTTTTTTCCGTAAAAGATTAAATTAGTGTCATAATGGACTCATTACAGCTGAAATCGTCTTCACGCCCTATATGTGGTACTGCAAAACTTGATGGGCCATATGTAAGCCAGCTGCTTAAAAACAGAGATCAAGGATTGGGCAGAGCGTACCTACCTCGTGGCTTAGAGCTGGCGTGTGTTTGTGTGTGTTGCTGCAGATCTGACGCGGGGAGCCCCGACCACAGTTCATCAACTATTGAACAGGAGTTAGCCGCGCTTGACTCGGAAATGACCCAGAAGTTAGTTGAGCTGAAGGAGAAGCAACAACAGCAGCTGCTAAATCTCCGGCAGGAGCAGTATTACAGTGAAAAGTACCAGAAACGGGAGCACATTAAGCTGGTACGTTTGTTCTGGCGTCCGCTTTTCTTTAGCCATCCCTCAGTCGGTAATGAAAGCAGTGTGACGTTATAATTAAGTGGTGTTTCCCCTTGCTTGGAGGCCACTTCAGGGCTTGATTTCCCTGTGGCCCACAGCCACTTCAAGGGTTTCCTGTGTCCCTCTGTCGCTAGCGCTTCTAACACGCTTCAAGGGCTTCGGGTAGAAGGCATAAAGGCAATACGGTTATTATTACTGCTAAGTCCTCTAGTTCTACAAGTTCCAGTTTATTGCTGTGTTTGGATGGTGTTTCCATTTTGTTCTGTCGCTTTTTTGAACGTACAACGCTTGAGGAGGCAGGATTAGCTGGGAAACAAATTGAAACACCACAAAAATAAACAAATGAAAGTAGCTTCAAACGTTCCCCGGGGCACAGAGTTGTGCCTGAAAGTATTCTTACTGCAGATCGAATGCTTTAAAGGGATGCAGAGCATCAGCTGTATATGGTGAGGAAATATTTTGCACGTATCAGTCCCAGGCAGCTTGTGTTTTTACAGCTGGAGTTTGGCTGACGGCTGTGTTAGGACCATAGGCCCTGCGAGCGAGAACGGAGGAGCTTCAGCAGATGGCAGCTCGCGCTGATGAATGTTCCAAGGCTTAAAAGAACATTTTTAAAGGGAGTTGTGGGAGCGCTAACTGTTTCTCAGACTCCAGAAAATCGTATCTTGCAGTATTTCCTGTTATGTGGAGTTTTGCTTCTGTGGCGTTGCGTGAAGTGATTTGCCTGTTCTGTCCTGCCGTCCAAAAAGCGGGCCAGAGTGTGTGGCAAGAGCTTAGCAATGCCTCTTCACAAATACGTTCCCGCGGGTCAGGGCACGGCGCTGCAGCTCCCAGGCACTGCCCCCCGTGGCTGTGGCCATCTGTGAATCCCTTCGGTGCTCAGGAGCAAGAACAGCTCCGGAGCGCCCGCATGGGTGCCCCGGGAGGGAGCCTCCTCGCCTGCGCCCAAGGGGAGCGCCTCCGAGCGTCAGCTACTCCGCGCTGCTGTGCCACCTTGGGAAACCAGGCGGAAAAGCCCTCGCGCCATCTATCCCGTGTTCGGACGTGTTTTCTCAAGAAGTTTAAATTAGTGGAAGGATTAGAGGAGGGGAGGCAGGAGGTGGAGGCTATAGCCAGAGCTCTGCCCTGTCCGTCACTGAGAGTCGATGGCAGCATCCAGCTGCACCGCGTTCGGGAGCTGAAGGCACAGAGCTACAGGAAAGGGCCTGAATATTTACAGTTGGGTTAGGACCAAAAATCGAGCCTTTATGCACACTGGTGAGTGGTTACTCCTATGGGGTCCAATAACAATGGTTGGCTGCATCTCAGGGTTGCTTTTTTTTTAGTTTGTTACGTGTCAAGTATTTTTAATTTCTATAGAAACAAACCATTTTGGACCCACGCAGTTGTGAGGGTTCACGTTGTAAGTTAACTCATTTCTGATTTCAAAACGGAAAATGGCAGTTCCCAAAGCCAAGTCACATTTTCTGCCTCGTTCAGTTAGGTGGTGTCATGATAAATTCATTTTTTAACATAGAACTTTTAGACAATTTTCCCTGTGAGCTGTGTTGGAATTAATATTTGTTCTGGTTAAAACTTGGCTTACAGATGAGAGATTCATTCTGAGTTCTTACTTTTAGAGGAGTATCAGTATCTCAGTATCTTCTTTTATCTAAGGAAAGGAAAGCTGAATCAGACCAGCTAAGCATTTTTATACATTCTCCGGTTCGTAGTTCTGAGAGGGTCATTTTACAGAATCAGACTTAAACTGCAGAGGTGATCAAGTCAAATTGTTCAGTTTTCTGCTTTAATTCACCATTCTTTGAACTTAAATATAAGCCCTGCCCGTGTAAAACAATACTCTCCCCTGAGCATCATCACCACGTGCCTGCTTATTTTCACTGTAGGGGAAACTGAGGCACAGATAAGTTAGGGATCTTGTCTTGTTCACAGCTCAGTCAACTAGAACTTTTTTTTTTAACCAGTGTCAGCAGAAATGAGATTGAACCTAATGCAGCACAGCAGATTTCAGACCTAGAACCCAGATTTTCTGAATCCAGTGTTCTATGTTCAAAAGGTAGCTTGTTCTTCCTTGGCTATCGTGCATGAATTTTCGATATCCACCTGGCCACAGGGAAATCCAAGCTGTTCCGTGTAATAATTTTCTATGCAAGATAATTTTTTCAGCACTCCCAGAGAACCTCGAAGTATTCAGTGACAGAAATTTAATTTGTAATTTGTATTGTGCAAATTCAGTTTGTAAGCATTTATGAATTATCATAAGTATTTTAATTCATACCAAAAGTAACATCCAGTAAGTATCTTCTGATTTTACATTTATTGTTCTCTCCTTGAAGTACAGAGAGCTAGTAGTTAGTTTCTGTGTAAGTCTGGTCTTATACAAGTCTGGACTGCTCAAGTTAAGAATGCATTTTCACGGATAAGAACATTTGCTAGCTTTTAATCATAAGTAACTAATCAGTGAATGGTATAACACTTTCACATGTCTGCCACAGACTTTTGAGGAAACTTAGATTCATGTATGATGTTTAGCTGAAAATACCTATTTTTGTTTTTTGGGTTTTTTTAGCTTATTCAGAAGTTGACAGATGTAGCAGAGGAGTGTCAGAACAGCCAGCTAAAGAAACTGAAAGAAACTTGTGAAAAGTAAGGTGCCATTCCCTTATAATTGATCACAACTCCCTGTCTTTTTTGTTTAGATACATTTTGAACTTACCTTTATTTTCTTATGCTTTAGAGAAAAGAAGGAATTGAAGAAAAAAATGGACAAGAAGAGGCAAGAAAAGATCACAGAAGCAAAATCTAAGGATAAAAATCAAATGGAAGAGTAAGTGTATCCCTCAATCCATATCCTTATGTGTTATGAGGAGATGCAAGGTTTTTCATGACTGGAAAATCAAAAGAAAGGTCTCAAAGCTAAATACAGGGTAGCTTTTAGTCAGACAGTAATAGCTGACTAGAGGAGTGGAGTCCTAACTAATTTAATTTCTTGGGACAAATCTAATCTCCTTTTCTGCAAACATTGAGAGTCTGGGGCTGCTGCAAAGGGGCAGTTGCATGCTATGGGGACATGTTTGTGCGTGGCATGAGAATAAGGGAGGGAGAAGAGGTTGGGTGACAGAATGATTCACCCAGACCCTGTTCTTCCAAACTCTACTGCTCTGAGTGTGGCTATAAATAGACTTAGTGGCTTCAGTTCCTGCAACTTTGAATTTCACCTTAACATAGGTTTTTATTTGTGAGTTACCTTTTCTTCTTAAATCTGTTAAAGCTGCTCTCTAAATAGCAACAACATATCGGAGGGTTTGCTCTACTTTTGTGATAAATTCCCCCCAGATGCTGTGCTACTGATTTGCCTCCAGTGACAATTTTATGCAGTTCCTCCTAGTGAAAGAAAGAACTGAGCTCTCAGGGTGCAGTTTCTGTGAACAGGGACAGAAATATTAATTTCGTTTGCCCACCACAAGACAATACGAACTGTGGTTGTGCAAGTTGATTATATTCTTCCCAAGTGTATCGAGGTTTGTTTGTCCTTCATTTGTTGTGGCAAACAGCTCAGAAAGAAAATGGAACATTTAATCTTAGGCTATTTGTTATCAGTGTTTATTTTAGTAAACTGTAAGAATAGTTAAAAATGCAGGAGGGACATTAAAAATCCAAAATATCTGACTTTTGCCATATAACAAAGGCACAACTCTGTTGTTTTTTATAGGTAAAAAGATATATGCAAAGTTTTGAGCTCCTCAACATAGAATGTGTGTATTTGGCAGTGTTGAAAGGAGGGGACGCGCTCACAAGCACACGCATATGCACACACACACAAGAACTGCTTCAGATATGAGAACAGAGATTAGAGAGTTTTATTAAGCATCCTAGTGAAAAGATAACAAAACGAGAATGATTGATTATAAAAAAAAGAGGGAGAATTATTTAAGCTGGTTAGAGTTGTTAAAATGGCATGAAAGTCATACTAGAAAAAAGCAGTTGGTCATTATTATAGTGGTATAATCAATTGCAGTAGGAAATGATTTGCCAGATGAGAGGTTGATGAGACACCAGAGAGAAAGGTTCAAAAACAGGCCAGAAAAAATTATTTTATTTGTTTTCCTTTTATTTTTTCCTCATGTTTCCCAAAGGCTTTCCTTTGCCAGGATTTTGAAAGAGCCCTTGGGAAAGGTGAGATGGGAACTGCATGGGAAACTATGCTTTTCTCTGTCAAGAAAAGCAGTTTGTCCTCACTCTTACAGTGGGACAGGGAGTAGGAGACCTTCTGGCAAATCCCATCTGAGTCATCTGTGGTAGACTATTGTTTATTTGAAGATTTTCTTATGCAAATTTGGGAAAGAACATAACACAGAGACAATATATTATATTAATTGTTCTTGCTTAGTTTTTTAATTCTTACATGTGCCCAGGACTTGTATAACCACCTAAAGACATCAGATTTTAGTGCCACCTGAATAGGTAGCAATTCACTGTTCTTGACTTAGGCAGTTAGGTTTTAGAGTGCTGTCCTGGATCTGGTCAACTCAGGTTTCCATGAATTATTATTTTATGTGCCTTCATCCCTTTAGGGGATCTCTTCTTCAGCCTTTCTCCAAAACCTACCTAATAACAATCTCACTGAGTCACTTAAAATTCAAATATTTCCTCCAAGTTCAGCTTTCTGTGGTTTGAATAGCAAAGTTGTGGACTAAAAATGAGTCTGCCCTGAGCTTAGCGGGAGATTTGCCATTGTCTCCAAGATGTCACCAGTAGGATCTGTTTGCTGGCAGAGACTACTTCACTACTGTATATTATGTGCCACAAAGTGGCACTGTGCATCAACTTATGGTTGTGCATTCTCTTAGAAGTCCATTTAGGGACTTAAAAACTGCAGCCGTCACCTTGAAGGTGTAGCAACCCCCTATGGGGACCACCTGTGAAAGAGCAGGATTTTTGTTGTGGTAGGTCATGGTGGAGTCTGAACACTCCATACAATTAAGATGCACCCTATTAAGAATGGCACATCTAGAAAGCGGATAAAACTTAGGTAGGCAGATCCATACATTCAAAACATAGCCTTGCTCATTTTTTGGGGAGCTATGGCAGCTTAAAATACATTGATGTGGTCTTACTGACTGCAATAACTTCCTGATTGCTCCTCCCCAGAGAGAAGACTGAAATGATTCGATCGTATATCCAGGAGGTGGTGCAGTACATAAAAAGGGTATGTCAGGCCATTGCATGTGTTTATTTTTCATTTTGGGGGGTAAAATGTCAACCTGCATGTTCTGTGTCTTTTTACACTGAAGATTGTAAGCTTCTAAAGATGATGCGAGTGCAGGTTTTTAGCAGATGCTCTGTAGACCACTGTTGCCATTCCGCTTAAAGCAAAACTGGAATTTCAGGTAGTTCTTGAGTAATTGTTAGTCGGTCTTTGGGTGCATGATGGTGAGAGGAGCAGATTTCAATACAGTTGTGATTTGATCTTTGAATGTTCTGTGTTTATTCATGGGAAATGTACTCCATGGTTGCTTTCAGATACTGAGAAATGTTTTGTTTGTTTGTGTGTTTTTTTTAATTGGCTTGCTGTCTCATGAATGCAACGATAGCATAGGAACTGCTACAGTTACTAAACGTTTAATTGCAGAGTATATTTTAACCTTAATTACATTTGTACAGATTCTAAGAGCTCTGTAAATACAAGTCAAAGAATTTCATTACAGATGTAAACTTTTCTGTAGCTGAAGGTGGTTTACTCTGGGCTGAATGTAAGCACCACAGTGTTTTGCTGTGAAATTACGGTGAAACGTGCCACTATTGATTTTTTTCTTAATTTCAGTGCAGAGAAAGTTTGATTCTAAAGCTGGCCCGTTTTCGCTCAAAAATGATTTGATTCAGGAAACAACCTAAAGAATGTGTTTAGCAATTTAAGTAGGTTTAATTCCTGCTGGAATAAGGCACATGTTTGAGTGCTCTGTTAAATGAGGGCCAAAATTTGTCAGCCTGCTCGTTCAGGACTCTGGGACTGCAGGTCCTCTTTTTCTGGGGACAGGAGAATGCTTTTAGTAGCATTACAGTCTACACTAAATATTGTAGACATTTCTGATTTTAAATCCTATGTATGAAATTTGATATATACTGTCCACCTAACAATGGTTACAGCAGTGGAGCTCAGTGATGCTTATGAGAATGGTGTGTAAGCTTATGTTAGAAATAATCACAGTTTTGATGATAACATTTTAATTTTGGTGGATTAAAAACTTTGGGGGGAATGAGGGTGGGAAAGGGAGGATGTGCAATGCCTGAAACAGGACTCTGGTATTTTCTTATAGCTAGAAGATGCTCAAAGTAAAAGACAGGAGAAACTTGTCGAAAAACACAAGGAGATTCGTCAGCAAATACTGGATGAAAAACCCAAGGTAAAGAGTTTTGAACAATGTTATACTGCTTAAAAATGTTCTTCAGAAAAGAAAGTGTTCTGTGCATCAGGTAGGCTGGTGTTTAAACGTGACAGTCCATCCATACATACATCATAGCTATTTCTTCTAATGTTCAGGATGAAAAACAGATCAAGTAGCAACCTAGTAAGGAGTACTACCTCAGGTCCAGGTACCACATAAGTGGGTTTATTTTTTTAGTACTTCCAGCATATTGTTAAAAAGCCTTCAGTGTAAATGGTGCTTCTGACCAGCAGAGTGTGCCCTTCACTCTGAGGTGCTTTAGCTGTACAAAAACAAAACACAGTTTACACTGAAAAGAAAAAGAGATATCTTTTTAGCATGCTTGCCTCAGATATTTATGATAATTGATGAGGATATATTTTTGTGAAAAACAATGAGCAATTTTCATAATATAAGTGCTTAGTATGATATATTATGAGCTGGATTTCCTGTATTTGATTTTGTGCACTGCATCTATGTGCAATATTCTGAAACACAAACCCTTTTTGATTCTAAAGACCATGGGCTGAGTCTTGCTCCGAGTGAAGCTGGTGGTAGTTTTGCCATTGCCTTCAGTGGAGAAAGTTCAGAATTCTTCATTTGGATATGATTTTTCTGTGGGAAAACCTCCGTAACTATATAATCAGACTGTTTGTACAGAGATATGTTTTCATCAGAGTTCATATCCAAGTATGATTCTCCACAGCCCTTTGTGTCATCTCTGCTTTCATTTTTTCTGCACTAGCTCAAATACGTGTTCTAGGCTTCGCTTTTAGTTTCTTGTCTGTGTCCACAGTCCTAATGTCTCCCTGCTTGCGTTAAAGCTGGAATTTTAGTACTGATGTCAGCTAATCAGTGTTGTCATCTCATTTCTATGAAATATCAAGAGAAGAAGTTAGGCTAACGTCTGAATAGCTAGCAGTTTGCAGTAGTTTAGAAAAAGAAAAATATTTGTATTTCTAATTTTCTACTCGATTTGAATACTCATTTTATAAATAAGTCAGAACTTTTCAATGTTCTGGGCATCTTTCAAAAGAAAGTTCAAAATATGTTTTGAATTTGATGTTTTAGGATCATGAGCTTCTCAGGCATGTGAATTTAAAAAATTGGAGTTTAAACGCTGAATGTAATTCAAAGAATAATCCGTCAGTACTTCTAATATCAGTTTTTCACAAATACTTGGACACTTTACTTCTTTGTGTCTATATCCTTTTTTTTTTTTTTAGTTTGTTGATTCATTGATAAGTAGCAGATCTGTAGTGAAAATTTGTCACTAAGTATTTGGGTTGCATTTTGAAGGACTATACTGGATTGGTGGCATTAGACTCTTCCCTCAGCTGTCCCCATGCCAAAAGTTGGGCCAGGGCACTAAGCAATTGCAGACGCCTTGTCTGCCCCTGCATCTGGCCGTCAGTGAAAGCGCTGCAGCAATCAGCGCTCCGTAGTCAGCGCTCTCCATTTCTCCTGGGAAAATCCTCTGCAGTATCATGCCTCACAGGGACTGGCTGCTTTCTTTCATTTCCCACATACCGAAACGCACAGGCTTTGCTGAATATATGATGGTATATGCCTCTTACTGGCATGAGAGGATTTAGGCAAAACATAATTACTCATTTTATTAAGTCTGTTTTTATTTTTTGGTTCATATTTTGTATTCATATTTGCTTCCTAAGCTTGCTTAGTGACAGGGTATATGATATAAAATAGATCAAATATCTTCCCAGTTGAGAAGAACCAATGTATTTAATGCAAATATCAGCCATTCTAAGGATAACTTTCTAATGGGCTGGCCTCTCATGCTTCAGTATCCTAACTCCCACTAAAATTCATGCTAGCTATGTCAAAAGGGGTTTCTGGCAGGACCTACTCAAGCCCTAAACAAAAATGTTATATTATTAAGAGGGAAAGAATTCCTATTTTCGTATTCTTACCAATAATTCCACTGGAGACAGATGTGCCATCATTAATCACTGTAATTTGGTTATTTATCCGGGACTTGCAGTTTGTTGTGCTATGACTCGGTGTACCGAGCTCTGTCATAGCCGGCAAGAGCATTGCTTCCCAAGGCATTGGCAGCAGGCTGCCATAGCAATGAGATTATTATTTTTTGAAGTGCGAGTCTGCAGCTTCCTTTGTTCCGGTGTGGGGAGGTCACCAGAGGGTGATTTGCCTTAGGGTGCCGACATGTTAGACACCAACTTGTAAAAACTGCACAATCTCCATGCAAATTAGTTCAATGTGCTGAAGGTGGAGGGCTTGCTTTTTGTTTTGTTTTAAAATATCATGTGTCTAGATGGAGGTACTTAACTCAGAACTGATTTACACCCTTAAACTCTGCGTTTCCCTCACATATATCATTTCTTTATAGTGTTTAGATGTGAGACTGTGTTTCAGCTTTCGTTTGCAGGACTCTCATATAAAAAATGCCTTTCTCTCGTACAAGAGTAGAAGAGAGTTTTACTTCCTGAACTGATGCTGTTAGGAGAAAGGTTGGAAACAATTATTCAGCCTGTTGTGATCCCCCGGAAGTCAATGCAAGCACTGGCTTTAATGGGCCCAAAATTTCATACTGTATCTGCCAACGTAATGAGGATACGTTAATTGCAAACTAATCTCTGATGCTGTAGAAACTAGAAATCATCACATCCCTCTGTGTGTATGGAAACAGGCCAGCCATTCCCACAACCGTGTTTGGAAAAGAAAAATCTCACCTTCTCAAGAAGTCAAAGACTGACTGACCATACGTCAAGAAATTTCTAGCTTGAGTGCCATTTCAGAGAAAGTACAGTGGAAACAAAATTTAAATGCTCTCATGCTGCTGTCTTTTTCCTAACAGCATCATTACTGAACAAGCCCATATGTATTTTCTTTTCTCCTTTGTTTTCTTTGGGTTTTTTAATTTATCTTTCTGCAGCTTTATTATCAGCAGCAGCTTGTGGTTTTTTCTCCCCCATTCTACTTCTTTGTCCTCTTCTCTTAGTTCTTAATACACATTAAGCTTGTCCTGTCCTTATCTGCTTTCCCTTGAGCATCTCTTCCACATACTCTGAAGGCTGCTATAGAAACACAGCTCTTTACACCTCGGTACTGAATTCTGTACATTAGAGCGGTATGTGATTTTAGATTATCCACTCCAGTGTGTCTGGCAGTCCCTAACTAAGCACAACAGAGTGCGTTGAGGATGGGCATGGTCGTTGCATCTCGGTTTCTTTGTTCTTGACAGACTGTGCATCAAATTAAACATAAATCAAGTGCGTTTCCTCCCCCTCCCCTCTTTCCTCCCATTTCTTTGTAATTACAAAAATCAATACACATGAGACATGACAAGGAATTAATTATTTTTCTGAGAATTGACTCACTTACAGTAAATAGACCCAGGCCCCCTCTAATTGAAATCAATGAGAGTTTTGTTATTGAGACTCATGGGCCAGAGTTACACATTCAAATGTCCACCTAATAGCTGAGACTCCTGTGCTGTTGAAAAGAGCCCCAGCACCCATTCAAATTAACTGGACTCTTTTGGACCATGTTCTTACAGTCAGCGTGTTCTTAAAGTCAGAGCTGTCAAGGGAGTTGTAAGGTATGTGGTTCCTGGTCCTGTAGCCTGCGTTCGTGTTTCTGCTCCCACCTACTCTGCTGTCCACAATCCCACCTTAGCCAAGTCCTGCCAGATGGTATATGCTCCTATAGAGATGGGGAAGCCTGGCACTCTTCAGGGTAAGGCTTCATCTAGGCAAAGGGTGCATCAGATCTGTAGAGGAGCCATAAGCAGTGCAAGCTTTCTCATAGGTGTTGCCTGTCTCTCTTTTTCCCACATGAATTGAGTACAGCCCTAAGGTATGAAATTCCTTTTTTCCCCTCAAAAAGTATAATGAAAACAATTTAAAAATATGTATAACTTGGTTCGTGATAATGGCGAGTAAAAGCATCTGATGCATACTAAATCACTTTCAAAGAACACATTTATTATCTCACAGCATGACATGCATAATTAATTGCATGCAAGGGGAGTCGACACTTCTATATCCAATCAATAATTAATATTAGCACTGTACCTGAAAAATTTATAGGGACATAAAATGACACATATTCAAGGACTTACAGAACAAATTGGTGAGATGCTGATCCTTTACAGTAGCAAGCCTCTTATTACTCCAGTGTCGTCTTTTCATTACATAGGGCTGGAAGGGACCCCCAGGGTCTTTTGTATCTGGTCTGGCTGTTTTTACAAAAAAATCACAAATCATGTAAGCCTATTAACGAAGCAATGCTGGGCAATATTACTTAAAACAAGATATTTGAAAACCTAATGAATGATTTCATAGATTTCAGATCCATACATTCTTATTTCCTGGAATATCTAAAAGTATCTTGAGCTCTGTGAAGGTTACAGCTTGTCGTAAGTGCTTTAGATAAAACTTTGTGTCCATCTTATGCAGATAAGGTGATTGAGTTAAGTGGAACTGTTACTGAGGGTAAGGGCACCAGAATCACCTCTCTAACTTTTGAAAGCAAGTGTATTTTGCAGTACTTTTAGGTTTGATTTCTGTAAACCACAGAGCACAGAACCACTCTGTAAGTTCATCTGGAAGGAAGCAATTGTTAGGAACTTTAATGAATATTCCAGTGTCATTTCACCTAACTGCACAATACTCGACTCTCTCACAGTAACAATGCAGTGTTCACCACAATCTCTTTTTTTTATCCTTTACACCTCTGTAGGAAGCCAAACTGTCTTTTGGATTAGCTGCACTTCAATTCAAACGTTTCCAAATGCATTCCAGTTTAACCACAGGCAACTATTCAAGAATTTTGGGGAAGGCATTTGGAGAAGAGGTTATTTCAGCTTGCAGAGTTTCATGAGACTTTGCACTACATGGATTTGGATTGAACGGGGGACATTGTCTTCCTAAAATAGTTTTCAGACTCAGTGCAAAAAGGCCTGAAAAAATTAGCTGATAGCCACTGTATTATTTGAGAAGTTCTCCTTTTGTTTTCTCCATGTTTAGGTAAAATTTATTTCTTCTGTTAATTGATTCAGTTTTACCATCTCCAAAGTTTAAAGAGAAATCTCTCTTGAATCTGTGGCTGTCCAGCTAAAATGAGTTATAGCAGTATCTGCCAAAAAGATACAGAAATAAGAGGATTGGAAATAATTTACTGTTCAGCTTTGGGTTTTGGTGCTTGTATATTCATCAGAGGGGAATAATAAAATGCTGTTCTGCCTCATTAAATGGGCAATAGCATGGAGAAATGAGTGGAATTTACTTAGGCTCAATGAGCAACAAATACTTAAAAAGAATGTTTTTACAAAACCAAAATTTTCTAGACTGAGATTACCAAGTCTCCCTTTGACTTGATCTTTAAGGATCTGGCATCTTCCCACTTCTGTATCAGAGTATGCATTTAAATTGAAGGGTCTACGTTTTATGGACTATTCACTTGAGGACCTAAGCACTTTGCTCAGCACCTCTCAGCATCTCAAGTCCTAAGCGACAATCATCCTAATTATCTAATAAGCTTTGAGTTGCTTAAGCCCTGGTGTTTGTTTAAATGTTATATTAGTGCAATTGATAGATAGTGCCTCGTTGCAGGCTATTTCTTCAGAAAACTAGGGTTGTCTCTTTTTCTCTGTGTTTCTCCCAATGGGTAAACACTGCAGAACGCACTTTAAGCCTGTAAATTGAGTAGTAAATAACCTTGCTTCGCTCGTTAACATGAAAAAGACTGACCTTTATATTATGCCAATTTTGTACCAAAAAACCTCCCCGAAGTGACTTTAGCTCATGACTAGGTCTGAGATCAAAAGATTTCAGTCCAAGTAACTGGAATCACAAAGGATTATTTTCAAATAAGACCTTTCTTGTTTGCATGGTTTTGTTTTTTCCACACAAATCCACATTTTTAATAATTGTTTATTTTTACAGCAAGGTATATTACAGTGTGAACAACGGATATCAGGTCACAAAAGATACATGTAACACATGTAACACAATTATATTGTGTTAATTAAATCTCTTTCGGTGTTGATATTGCACATACACGTATGTCTTGGAAACGCTCGAGAATACTAACTTTCAAATCAAATGGCATCACATCTCCAGTGAGAATATGCAAAACGCTTTTTAAAATTTATTTTAATGAATTCTGATATCACTTCTTTTAAATAAAGATGTCACAGAACCTTTGTAGGAAGAATGTAAATGTAAAGCATTTTAATGAGACACATAAGAGAAAAGAAATTCAGGTTGGTGTTTGTTGTGTGTTATTTTTCTCACACAATAGCACAAGAGTGTTATTTTTCTCACACGTATCATTCTACTGGAAACCAGAAAAAATGCTGGGGTTTACATGGAGCTGCAAAGAAAAAAAAAAGGAAATAAATTGCTTGAAAGGTTAAACTTTTTTGCAGTTTACACCCTTGTAAATCAAAAGCAACGTTCTGAAGCTAGCAACGTCGCTGATGATTTAAACTGGCATGAGTGAAAGCTGAATATAGTCCATAATGGAAGTCACGTAGCAGACAGATCTGATTTTTGAATGTCAGTGAGATTTTCCCGGATAACATGCTAATAAATCAGCACTGTGAAAAAAAATATTTTAAGAAAAGTGATTTCAGAATCTGGTTACCATCTGTGGGCAAAGAGGGTTGCAGAATATTTTAAAAAAAAAAAGGTCAGCACAAATTTGAGTTTTCCTGAATAAAGCAAAGCTTACAATTTATTCTTATCGGCATAAGTCAACCTGTTCCTTTTTTCATCCGCCTTGGATAAGGACATACTTCATGTCTCAGCCCACTGAGCCTGCCTGCTAGACCCGAGAGCGCCAAAATCCAGTGCTCAGACTTGCTGTGTTCCCCTCCCACGGCCGAGCGCGGGGAGAGGTTCCCTGCCGCTCAGAGCTCCCACTCGGCTGGCGGGAAGGCGAAGGCAGCTCTCTCTACTCCAGTTCAGAGCCGGTGTCCCCTCCGATGCCCTCCAGCACCCATAACAGTCCACGTTTAGGGGAGCACAGAGGTGCGTGTCTGAGAGACCTCGTTTGGCCTGCAGAGAGGCATCCAGCTTTGCACCCACCGATGGCCACTGGAAGACAAATTAGCCCAACTGGATATAGATAACAAGCAATGAATGTGCTGGTATGTACCGTTGTGCAGACAAAAGGACATCCCCCCCCCCGTTCATAACTGACTAGTGCAGTGACGATCCATCAAAATGACAGATCACGTTTCCTTGCAGTCAGGGATATTCCTTCGCAGTGCCATCACCGCGCTTGTCAAAAGCAAGAAAGGTACTTGTGTTTATACAGTAATTGATTATACAGTACTGCGCTGTTACTCTAATTGTCTTAGGTATTTAATTTGAATTAAAAAGCAGTTCAGTTACAGGGGGGAAAAAGAAGTCGCAAATTGCCAGAAAAATGATCAGCTGTGTAATAAACATTGAAAAGTTAAAATTATACATTTTCCTTTGGTAACATAAATTGCCAAAGCATGTCTCACTTCTGATTTTAACGTTTGCGAGTAGTTAATTCTTCTCAAAACAAGTAATCTTCCCATGCGGGAAAGAGGAGAGGGCAGTGTGTTTTACCGTAGACCGAATAGAAAAGCAGAGAGAAGCTGGGAAGGGGAACCCATAGCTTCTATCTGCCAAGTCCAGCTGCGGAAGCTCAGAGGGCGCGTTGGCTCTGCAGAAGGGTGCTCCCCTGCGCACTGCGGGTTGCTGAGGATGACAAGAAAATACCAACCTGGAGTGAATAGTGTAACTATCTTATTTGTTCTTATCTGAACTTATCTGTTCTCTCTCGCCTCTCAAAGCACTTTCAGCTGCAGTATCCCATTCTCTGCTGAACTGTAGCATGCTATTAAGCTTAAAGCAAAATGCTGGGCATTTTCTGTGTTCATCCAGAGCGGACGGGCTCTCATTTCTCCACTCTAAGTCCCTCATGCTCCTGGCTGCTTAGCCAGAGTAGGGCCTGGCCCTGGCGAGGTGCTGCCCAGGGCACAGGGCACCCTGAGCAGGGCGCTGCGGGGCTCCAAGCGGATGCGGAGCGGGAGCCACGGGCTGCAGTCTGCCCGGCCGGCGTCGCTCAGTAACCTGTGCCCCTGTGATGTGCAGCTCCGTGCTCCTGCACTCACCTTGTTTCAGCATTTCTTATGCTCTCCATAGCAAGCTTTTCCCAAAATGCGAGCAGGTGGCTAGCAAGCTGCGAGATAGCAACCCGCTGTAAGAAAAAAGAGCGGTAAACTAACTTGAATGTTACGACTGTTATCTCTGGAGAAAAAAGGACTGAAAATGATGTTAAAGAGTTTAAAGAAGCCCGGGATTGCAAGCGTTTTGTGTCAGATTGCGTTCCAGCTTAGACCGTGCAATCCTTAAACCTGAGAAGAGAAGTCTCTGCTAGAAAAATAACTGTGGTTGCGCAAGGGCAGGCGTTTTCTGTGCTAACCCTAAGGAAGCAAAAGGGCACCAGCAAGCTGTTGGCTCCCCCTCACCTTTTCCTAAGCTAGAGTAGTACTTTATAGAATATATTATTAAAAAAAAGCTTAATAAATGCATAGTGTATACATTGTATATAGTATATATAAAATACACTGTAGCGTTTATACGTTATACACACACATACTCCCCAAATATAGTACTTTATATAGTATCTTTTACACCACTCCATCACTCTGAGTTAAGATCAGATTGAACAGTGAGCACCATGAAGGCAGAACCGCATGCTCCTATAACAACTTCAATCTTTGTGCAACAGCAGCGATGTATTTGTTAATTATAAGATCTTCAATGCAAAATAAGAGCTGGAACATGACAGATGATAACATATTCAGTTTGACACAGCTAATGGAAAGATGTTAAAAGAAATATTAATGCTTATTACTGTAAACTCATTAGAAAGCTTTTTAAAAATGCATGAAATGGGGAAAAATATGTTCCTTAATGAACAGTGAAATGAAGTCACTGGTCCTGCAACGACTGGAGTATATGCACAGCTTTACAGATGCAAGTGGTTCATTAAGGCAGTGCTTATGTCTTTGTGCAGAATCAGTTTGCAAAACAGAGCAAATGATACTGCTTTTTCATGAATGAGGTAGTGGTACACATTCAAGTAGACATTCAAGGTATGGGTTGCTCTTATTAGTACACTCACAATAAGATGTGTATTGAGTTTATCTTTTTTACAATGAGACGCTTCAAAAAGATAAATATACTAGTAGAAGGTATAACAGAAATACCAAAAATAATGTGAGCGTTTCAAAGGAATACATGTATTAAAAAATACGTTTACAATCATGAAAAAAATCCCTACATTTTTCTCACAGAGCAGGGAGTCTGTGATTTTACTTTGAGAAATAACAAAAATTTCTGCAACAAGAAAATGTTTTGATACGCAGTATCTTCCCCAGTAGTTTGAGAGTATTGAGTTGTTGATGAGCCAGGAGGTTATGAACCTAATATTGAAGTTCAAACTTCACAAGAACATTGAAGTTTTAAAGGTGCCATTTCTAGGTCTCACTGGCACCTGCTAATCAAACTCGTCAAGGCCCATGTAGAAGCAAGACTTGGGCAAGCACTAAACTTGGCAGCTGGGTTTGAGCAGGGGGAGAAACCCTATACATCCAAAAGGAAGAGAAAGTGCAGTGACAGGGACACCAGGATCTCAGACACACTTCAGTGCGTGCTTCCCATGCCACTTGGGTCCAGCCCTCAAAGGCCTGACAGCCCTTCTTACTCTGCAGCAGAATCGTTGGGGAAGCAGACCAGTGAGCTGCTTCTGTCCTGCTTGTTCCCTTGAAAGATTAATTTTCATTAGACTTTTCCTCTGAATAATTTCCAAGAAATCAACACTTTCTGGCAGAAACACATGAGTTGTGGATGATGTTATTATATAGGTTTAACTACAGTGACTCAGCACATTCCCATTTGATGGCAGAAGGAGGTTCTCCCTAAGACTTTGGGGAGTGTAACTAGGCACATAAACTACAGCTATGATCCTGTAAATGGTCTTTTATGGAGTCCTAGAGATTTGTGAGCTTTGTGTGGAAAAAGTGGCTGTGCCAAGGAAAGGGAAGCTTTCCAGATATGGTTACATTTAGAGGCCTGCTCACCAATGAACGGGATGAATTTTTAAACTCATGTAACATTGACCTTTCCAAGTCAGTAATGGACCCAGAGATCATTTGCAGGAAAACTGTCATGAGAATGATGAAATTTGACAATGTTTTAGTACTTTTTCTTCCCTCTTCCCTCCACACACACCCCCCCAAAAGAAAGCAAGCATTGTTTCAGAGTTTTGATGTTCATCTGATGGAAAAATGTCCTTTTCAAGCCTACTGAATATGGGACAAGGAGTCTCAACCTGGATTCATTCTATCCATTTTGCAGATCTCAGGGGTTGGCCTCCAGTTTATAGAAATGAATGAGGACATGTACTAAAGAGAAAAGTGTTATCAGGCATACTATACTGGTAGTGGTAGGAAGGGTTTTCTTAGTCTTTTTTTTTTATTTCTTATGTTTCTCCACTTTCCATCTTCCTCAATTTTACCAGCTCTCCTTGTGTCTTGTACTCGGACGTTCTTTTCAGAGTATGTCATTTCTTTCTTACACTCTTTTCTTAGACTTCCTTTACTTACACTTCTGTTCTCATATTCTCTTCCAAGTATTGCTCTTCCTCTTTGCCACCACTTGCTGCTATTAAATTGCAAGGAGTACCTGCAAATACTTATAGGAATAGTGTTTCTTTCAAATTAAAAGATAAGTCTGAAGAGAAGAGCTGTTGAAGAACTGACATGTTCTTCATGTCTGTAAGCTTGGCTGTATAAGTGGAACGTGTCACAAAGTCTTTCATGAAATAAAAGATATGATAAACCAGCTCCAAAAGAGATGTATGAAAAAATAATCATTCATAAGCACCCCCAAACTCTTTGGTCTAAGAGGAAGAGTAATATTTAAAGTGAAAGCAGTGAAAAAATGGAACTGAAACTATAGTTAAACAGTAGAGAAAAAAGCATGAGAGTAGGGCTAAGAAATTTAGATTTGATATTGAGACTTAGATAAGACTTTAGGGAGAAAATGAGAAATACAGATGAAAGTGTCTTTGCTGGGAAATAGGATATAGATTCTGGGTTCATTTTCCATTACCAAAATTTTCATTTTATGTCCAGTCCAACACAGAAAAAATGCAATGTAAGTGCTTCGATCAAAGTGTCAATCTTGCGTTCTGTGCTCTGAAGTCTGTGAGCCATCAGCAATGTGGGCTTTATTCTGACAAGCACTTTAATAATTCTAAGTTTATGCAACAGCATGCAATCCGTATGCCGCCGCACATTACAGCTACTGCTTGAGTTTTGACTGATGATCCTCCGCTGTTACAGTCGCTGTTGCATGATGAGGAAATGGGCAATTACAGGTTTGCTTTTGAGATCAAGGCCAAGGACTGATGGTGGCTTAGATGTGGATTGCTTAGCCCTTGTGATAATTGCTGTCGCTAGCGTGGAGATAAGTGGCAGGTTTTATATCAGGAGAGGGTCTGTGAAGCGAATGCACGTGGGAGGTGGGCACGTGCAGCCCCGACTCCATGACAACAGGGAGCTCGGCAGTGCTGCCCGCAGTGCGCTATGATGTCAAGCCCGTAAGAGAAATTGCCAGTTGTCAGCTGAATGTGGGTTTTTTATTGTAGCTCATGGTGGGGTCTAGGGCCACGCTGACAACCACTCAATCCGATATTGGGGCATAGTGTCTAACAAACTCCGCTGCTCCCAGCAAGGTGTTCTGGCTGTTTTGGGTTGGAATTAATTTTTTTCCCCCTATTAGAGTGAAAGTCAGTACTTGGTCAGTTATTTTGGATTCTCTGTTGTGTTCAGCCCGCTTTGTCACTTTTCATGCGCGTTACCTTTCAAACGCTGGCACAAATGCAATGGAAGCTACTTAGTTAACTGCAAGTATGTTTCTAGAATAAGAGTCTGCAGAGCAGGTGTATTGTGCTCAACTGTGCAGCCTAGCAGTGCCAAGACTAAGCCTTAGAAATTGATTTTTTGTTAAATAATGTATTCCCCGCATCCAAAATGTGGTTCCAGTACATCCAGTTGAATTTGCAAAATAGTGTCCTCTGGGGCAGAGGGAAATGATCTGATATTTGGGGGAAGAAATAGAAAGAAACAAAGCAGCAAACAAACAAAAAACTAATAGGAGCCAGGGGAATAGACTGTTCACCTGAGATGCAGGATCCTGAACTCATTTTCTTTCTCAGACTGAGGGGATTTCAGCCTACCCTACCCACCAGACGGCCCTAACCAGCATAATGTAGATTGCAGGGAGGATTCCTTGTGGTTGGTTGCTTCTGCTCTTTTTTGTTCAAAATAGTTGAATTTTTGTTGAAATGCAGTCTGAAACCCTGGCATCCTAACACTTACATCAATGCCCATACCATTTCCCTCACTCTTCCTCTTTGGCCCCTTAAATACTGCATTTGCAGAGGAGCAGCGTTAGCATATCCGAGCGGTTGGGGCATTCCCTGCTACACAAAATGGGTCTGGATCTTTTCAGGCAGAGCACAAGCTGCATATGCACAGGGGTACTGATAAAAGGCTCACAGCATGAGCTTCCCTCTTTCCCTTGTGAATAGCCCATATACCATCTCCTTTGCTGTGCTTTTGTTTGAAAGGGCCAAACAGACACAATGTTTTGGAGTTAGAGATTGAAATTCACAGAATCCAAAATGAAAACACTTTGTTTTGTATTTTCAGCATGAATAAATCTAAACATCTCTATATCAAAATCCATCCCTATCTGTTTTCTGCTTTGGGACCTGATCAGCTATTCACACCGTGCTATTCATTATTCAGACAAAGATAGTTTCCAGTAATATTTTACATTTCATTTGATTTCTTTCATCCCTTTCTTAAAGGAAAGGTGACTGTAGACAAGCAATTATGTACTAGTTTTAGTGTAACACCCTTGGTTTATAAATCAGGGAAGCCTACTAAACCTTGCTTGGCAGCAGAAACAGACCTTAATTAAGATGAGATAAAAACAGGAAATCTAATTCCTGTGATACAGTAATATTACCCCCTCTTTTTTGCAAAACATGCTCTGCAAATACGGATCATAGAACAAACAACATGCATATAGTAATGTACAGATATCCTATAGGAGAATACAACTATAACACTTACAATGCATCTGATATCCAGTTACACGAAGATTCACATCTTCAAAGGTTTGGGAACAAGGAGACATTACCATAACTGTGGCTGGTCTATATATAATTTAAATACATGTAATTTCCTCAATGAGTGATGCTTTAATTTTAGCAGATTGCACTCCAGCCCAGCTGTTCTGAGATACCTGAATGGGCCATCGATTTGTGACTTGAGAGTGTGAGTTGTAATCTGCTACAGTAAAATTCAGCTTGCTTGCATCTTGTATCTTCTGAAGATTAGTAGATGGAGCATTGCTAATGAGTCATGCTGCTACCTCTAACCTCACTAATACTCTCCTAGCTGCTACGAATCTAAGTCAAAGGGAAATTACAAGAAAATTTTGTATGAAGTAGATATAGTCCATTTATTTATGTTCATGAATATATGTGTTTGAGTTTGTGTATATCTAAAAGTAAATATCTATTTATGTATACATACACTTACATGCACACTAAATATGTTAAGAACATGCATATGCTATGTTTGAAGAGATTAGTTTAATGTATCCATTCTGGGTGCATCTGTTAAATTACAGTTATCCATAGCCTGTTCTTTTCACCAGCATCCTACCTATTTTATTATATTATTTTAGAAAACATAAAAATATGTAGTTTGGAACACCTTGCAGCTTGTAAAATGCAGTATCAGAAAATTATATTAGTGATTTTAAGACCGGCATGATCACCTTTCAGTCAATTACAGTAGGATTCAATGCCTAGATTTTCTGCCCTCTAAATTTGCATACTTTATATTCTAGTTCTTTTCTGAAAAGATAATAAATAGAGACCATGGGGAGAGAATTTTTTCCTCCCATCCAGTGGGAGGGAACTCGAAGTTCATTGGCAACAAATGCAGCAAAATTGCATGAGGAAGGAGAGCTCAGGCCATGTGTAGATAGGAGTTAAAGGTTTAATGTCACATCGATCTAGTTTGATCTACCCAAGACAGGACAGCACACAGCACTAAACATTAGTGCATGCTGTTCACTGCTTAGGAAGGAGCCTGTGCTTAAACATGTCCAACTGATAGGCAATTCAGAGTACCTGTCTCCCTTTTTTTTAACTCTAGGGGACATAAAACTAAACCTTTTAGCTCCAGTGTCTAAGTTAGACCGCGTAAATAACCTTCAGCCATACTTACTCTATACAGTTCCCTAACACTTCTTGATTATGCAGGAAGTTGTTAGGATAAGTACATTCAAGATTATGAGGTTTTTAGATAAGTTGTATATAAATGTAAAAAAAGAAAATAAATACACAGGAAAGAGAAAGGTTGAGAAGAAGGATTTGATGTGAACTAGCATTTAGCTAAATTCTCTTTTCAGCAATAACTGTATAAACTGCAGTGACTGCTTACCCCAAGGAGGGAGCCTTTGCGATACTTAGACAAGTACCTGTTTCTTTTCTGAATGCTCTCACACAGCAAGAGATGAAATATAGTTCCATCCTCACCTGAAAGCTTAATACATGGTGAATAATGGCAGATTGTAAACCAGAGAGATGGATTGGCATGGGAGAAGACAGGTGGAATATCAAAATTTCACGAATTCATTATTTGCCTGACTTCACAGTTAATGCATAGACTCTCTCATTCCAATAATGGAATAAATCTGTATCTCTATATCTACATAAACCATACTGCCTAACACTAGTTTTTCATATATTTATTTTTTCACTCCTGTTCTCTGTGAATGCCCATTCTGATAGCTTGAAAAAAAACCTTTCTTCCCTTCCAGTCACTTTGTTTTCTTGTTTTTCTAATTGGAAATGGTATTTTTCACTTGCTTTCATATTTATCAATCTGGGATTCCTGCTTGCTGGGATTGTCTAGGTGCCCTGACAAAATTATAATGAAAATGGGCATGTGGTTGATTGCAGTATCATTAGCCAATGCTAATGATACTTATCATTAGCCAATACTGTTAGGGCTGTCCCCTTTCCCTTTGGTTTCTGTAATGCTTTTCTGGACACTTTTCCTTATGGCTTTTCACCAAGTCACTTCTTAAATAAACAATTTGTGACTGTCATTTCTTGATTGGGCTTTCCTGCTCCATCCATTTCTGTTTGATATTTTCTTCTCATGATAGTCTGGAAATTAATATATGGGTTACAAAAAAACCCCAGGTCTCTACAGTTAAAAAGGAAAACAGGTAGACATCAGTAAGCTTTGTCTTGAGAAGGATGGCCCAATAAGGAGAAAATGGATGAAAGAGAGTGTCAGGAAGCTGCTTTGGAGGCCTACCAGCAGTCTAATTTGTTTGGGTCAAGCCTAAGGTAGAAACAACTGTCCCGCAACCCCAGGTTTACTGCTGCATATATTGGCACTGTGAACCATAGTCCATCCTCTTCCATCACTTTTTCTCCCTGGGTCCAGAAGAGGCACTATGGAGTGTATTCCTAGAGAAGAGGATATTGTTCTTGTCAGGGTGGAAAAAAACAGTTTTAGTTGCCTCTGTTCTTTAGCTGAAGCTAAACCATACAAGATCTTTCTCACCACCACAGTGCCAGTCAGTTCTCCAAATCCTACTTCCCAATCCCTGCTCTTGTCTTTTATCTCCACCAGACCTTCTAACCTGCTATTCCCCAACAGTCTTCTGTTTCTCAAACTCCCAGGTACAGCTGTCGTCCTGTCTTACAAGCCCTTTTCGCCCAGTATTCCAAGATCACGCTGCCCACCGCTCTTTAACTGAGAACTTCTAACAAAGTTCATATTGATAGTAATCATTTCATTATTTGACTTTCCTTATATGTGTTGATTTTTACAGTAGTGAAACACATTTTTTGTTTCCTACATTGAGGGTTTTTTTTCTGTTAGATTCTGATGATAGTCAATTTTTGCTCATGAAGACAAGATACGTTAGGCTTCTTATTGCCCTAATTATGTAATTACTGTACACGCACCATACTTGTGTTTTCCTGTAGTTGTGCAGGTACATTTACGGGCTAATTGAGATCCTTTAGTGATGTGAACTCCATTTTTTCTTTGATTTTGATCTTTTGCTGAAAGGCTGTGAATACTTTGAATGTTCTTTACCCACAAAGTACAAGATTTTCTTAATTAGCACCTTGACTGCTAATGCTGCTGTCATTAGTATTCATCTGATTAGCCCCTTTCTAAACCCTTCTCAGATTCATTCATGGATTATTGTCAAATGGTATCTCAGAAGGTCATCTGTTACCCACTATAGCTAGCTCACAAGATACATAAAACTTTTGCATTTAGAGTGGATAAAATATTGTGAAAAAATTCTCCAGCATCTTGTGTAGGTTTGTTAACTTTATTGTCTGCCTCGCTTGCAGAGTTACTCACTATGCAGAAGGCACTTAAGAATGTCCTTTCTGTGGTGACTTACTGATTGTTTTCCTGACGGTAAATGGCTTTGCACAGCTTCCACTAGAAGCAATGTTCTCCATTAAGTTTTGTGATGGCTTTTCAGGTCAAGGCTTCTGTTTCTCCTTCAGATATCTGTGCAAAGTTATTGTCTGATGCATAAGCCCATGACAACATGCAGTATTAATAATACATTATGTAATATGGTAAATGTATTGTTCATGTTATATGAATAGTGACAATTTGGGCTTAGTTTTTTTACGAGAAGATGCTCTGAAAGCATTAACTGATCTCACTTCATCTACCCTCTTTATGAGATTTATTTTTCCCTGAGAAAGTGTCTTTGTTAGGATGGTCTATACTGTGCTATATTCTATACAACATACTATGATTGTGCCATATGAACCGTGAATTACACTTTTTCTAATAGTCTGGTTTCCTCTTTTGGGGGTTTCCTAACTCTAGACAGAGGAGTTTCCTGTTCCTTCCTCAATATCCCTCAACTGAGATTTCCCTGGATCTTAGGCCATCAGGTGAAGCACTTTTTCTCCCTCATTGCTAGAAGTCAGACATTTACCAGTTTCCACCTTCTCTTTGTTCTTTCCCAAACTCTTTTATAACCAAAGTTTGGCAATCCAAGCTAACAGGCAGTTGACTAGTCTTTCTCTGCTACTGCAAAAGAAAGGTCCTGTTAAATGGCTTACTCCCCCACTGTCACATTTTAATAGCCGGCAAATTTAAATTGTTTTCAGAATGAAACTGGCTATTGTAGATGCTCCTAAACCATCCAGAAGACATCTGTACAGGCGATATCGGTTTCTCAGACAATGACATTAAGGGTTTCGGACACACATCGAGTGCCACAATGCAAGTGGTCTCATTAAACCAGAGCTAAGTTTGTAATTAACTATTTATGCACCAGAGCCATAGTAGAAGCCTTCCAACTTCAGGACTAGTGGTCTCTGTTGACTTTCCCTCTGGGAAAGAGTCTACAAAGCCTCAGTGAATGCAGGGAGCAGTGGTGTTCCTTGAAAGGAGGATAAGTAATGTGAATAATGAAAAACTGCTAGAAGGAGATGACTTAAATAAACAGCACTTAAGCGGCAACATTTTTTCCTGTTTTTGCTGTTTTTTTTCCTAGACTAGTGGATTGGAGTTTTTTTATTTCTTTGGAGATGGAAGTTTTTGTTATTTTACTAAAAATTACTGGTAAGGAGCATTAACTTTCAAGCTTGTATCCTGTCTTATTTTATAATTTATGATATATTATTGGAATTCATGTAAATTCTAAATTTTATATTTATTGTTTTAGGCTACTGCACTTTAAAAATATCCAACTCATCAGATCAAGGTTTTCAGAATAGCTCAGATAGTTGTGCTTATTTAGACTGATAGCTTGATCTCTTAACACATACATCTAAGAGTATGGTGTATAGGTCATCATGTAGATCATTCTGTGGTCAGAAGATTTAGTACTGCACTTCATTTTCCTAATGAATTGATCATTGCAAAGAAAGCTTTAGAGTTACTAAATAGATATAGGTAAAATTATAAACACAAATGCAATTCTAAAGTACTTGAGTTATGCCCTTTTGAAAATGTTACCTATAATCACATCCAGATGTCTACGTGCAGTGTTACCACATATATCTTGGTGAATGTTGAATATTAGCCTTTTTTATTGTTTGAAATTCATCTGTTGCCATAAACAGCAGACAACTGTGGGCTGTAATCATTCCAGTTCTGCATTTCTAAGAGGTTCTATTAAATTTTATTCAGTGGCTGAAATCACACCATCATTGCTTTTTTTCAGCATTCCTCATTACTAGGGCATTGCTAGACATCCTCAGTGGTTTTAAAGAAAGTTACTGTTTCTTTACTTGGCTTTCTGTATCAATGATTCTTTCAGCATACTTTCTTGAGAAGAATTGCCATTACACAATTAGGGCCAGATTAAGTAGCGGCATACAGGTAATATTTCACTTCCTCGCACTTCCTCGTGTTTTTTGGATCTCAGTCACAACAGATACATGGCAGTGCAGTACATTCTGTAGTTCATTTGTTGGAGTTTAATACTGTTGATAACTAGCAGTACAAAAGGGTATTGTTAGCTAAGGAATATTCAGCCTTTTTGTACTCTCCTTTCACCTGTTGCTATTTTTGCATGGATTTTTGCAAATGAGATAAGTAACAATTCAAGAAAGAACCAGGTGAGATGCTCTTAATACATTTCCTTTCTTTTCAAGGCTTTTATCTTTCCACATTTCTGCACTGTTTTAGATGAATTAAATTATGAGTCTTAAAGTTTTAAAGTTTTTGTGTATTAAGGGGGCACAATGTAACTGAAGAATATTTTAAAGGCCATAGATGCAAAACTGGAGGTGAGACTCATCTCATCTAGCTGTAGATATCTACAAGAAATTTGTCTACCTGTGCAAGTCCTCAAGTCCTTTGAGGGAACAATGTTCCTTTCCAGAAAGAAATTCACCTAACCTATTTTATCTGTCTGTTGTACAAGGAGATTAATACAGAACTCCTAGAGATTCCAATAGGACTTATGACATATATTTTGATTAAAAAATTGTATAGAATGTGTGAGTTTTAAACGATATCAGCAAAACTAGCTTGATCCTTTTTGATTAAGGAGGCTGGCATTACATTTCCAAAGTGAAGGGTGAATTGAGGTTGACTCCTCCTAGTGTGAAACTTCACTAATGCATGTGAAAACTAATACAGGGTGTCCTTCTCAAAATTACTGCTCCTGATTTTTGTCTGTGAAACAGATTTTTTTAGAAGAACAGTTCTTGGTTTTAGATTGTATGTTGAAGAAGATTTAAAAATGGCTCCTTAAAAAAGTAGTACTTGGTCTTAGCTATTTATTTAGGTCCAAATGAATTTAGTAGCACTAGTTTTCAGGCCTTTCAAGCTTTTCCATAAACCCCACGGAAGTCTTGTACTTAGGCTTTCTGGTCCCAGCTGTGCTCTTTCTAAATGTCCCCCTACGTACCATGGCCAGACTGTGAATGAGGCACAACACATGTCCTCAGTTATGTTCTTTTCTTTCATCACGGGTGGACAGCGAGCAAATGAAACAACATCATCTTTGCTAAGCAGCCTAAGGTTTTAGTCCCATTTAAGAAATGAGGGCAGACAACCACTTTGAAAAAAAATCAGCTTCATTAGAAAATATTCTTCAGCTCCTAGGGAACATGAAACATTGAGAATAGAAAGAAGAAAATAGTAGGGAGTGTACTAGAGAGCAAGGATGTGGACAGCTTGTAGGCCATGTTGTGGAAGGGAAATCACAGAGATGCAAAAAGAAGATGGAATTTGGAAGGCATATTCAGCTGTTTTGTTGCCTGGCGATACAAAGCAGGACCAATATGTTCTGAGTATTTCATGCTGTTCCAGAGGAGCTTAAAGTACCCAAATATACTGGTGAATCTGAAGCTAAGGTTTAAACAAGATTTATGGTTTACATGTCATGCCTTCAAATCAGTAGAAATAGCAATTAGTACCATTTTCTTTGCATTCCTCATTTTATGTTCATACAGTGTTTTTAATAATAAAAAACAAGGAAAAAGAATAAAAGGTAAGTTAAGATGAAAGGTTTTAAATTTGCATCTCATTAATTTAGGACTGTTCTGAAAAACTAAAATTTAAAACCAGAAATTCGGACCTTAATCCTGAGCTTAAACTAAAGCCAACCATGTTAGGAAAGTTTGAAAATTGACATCCTGGTAACTCTAAGTCATATCTTGCAGTAAGCATACATTGCTTCCATTTCCTTGGTCTGTCTTATCCATAGAGACCAGAAGTGAATTTTAGATGGTGTATTTTGCACAAAGTGCCCCTAGATATATTGATATATATTCTGACAGGCAACCGGACACTTGTGAAACAGACATAAATTGTATCTGTCCACATCTGAGTTTTACTGACAGCCATTTCCATGGCATATCTTCAGCATGAGACAGTTAAGTGTTGTTATCATTGAGATATCTCATTACCTTTCAAAAATTACGAAGATTTGGAATCTAAAAAGCTCAGAGTGGATGTTTAAATAAGAAAGGGTAGGTTTTATTACAAAGAAGAAAGAGTTATTTCATCTGTCTTTTGACTTATTGTGTGCAGAACTGGCAACTAGAGGTATAAATCAAATTTTTCTCTCCACTTTCAATTATGATATTGTACATGTTCTGATGGAATAACTTATGCACATCTGAAAAGTAATTTATTACCTGGATCGGTCTGGGTGCTGTTTAATACAATAATAACAAAAGTTGGAGTTTCTGTTGTTCAGTATCTATTTGATTAGCCTCCAAAAGTTGTGTAAGCAACAGCAGAGAAAAATTTCAGCTGCTACCGCTGTTCATCCGTGGAAGATGATGCAGCATTGCTTTACTGACAAAGGAAAAAGAAAGGCTAGAGTATCAAAGTGCAAAATGGTCCATTCTCTAGAAATTTGATCGCAATCTTCTGAAACCACTGAGAGTTTCAGGTTCCAAACAGAATAAGGCCTTCCATATGAAGATATAGTTTGCAGTTCCACATAAGCTTAAAAAGTCATAATGCATATCCACTTGCTTCTGAAGCCACACACATGAGAAGACAGTTTCCTGGAAATTGTGGATTTTGCAAAGAACCTTTAGGCCTGCTCTCCTGAGCTTTCCGTAGAAAAGATTGAACTAGACCATTTTACAGGTTTTAGAGTTTCCCTTTGTTTGCAATAAGTTGGTCGGTAAGGAGATGCTTAAAGGTGAGATGATAGTACATTGGACAGCTCTAGAATTTGAAGCACAGGTGCGACCATCTCCCATACTCAGCTTTCTAGATGTGTGAGGGAACAAATTCCCCTTTGCTCCCAAAGACAAGTGTTATTGCTTCCCTGAGCAGAGTTTCACAGAGATGATACATCAGCTGAGATCACAGCTGACAGTAAATGACAGGGTATGAGAGCAGAGGAAAGCATTTTATAGGTGAGTGATCAAGGTGAATCTAGCCTAACAGTTGCATCTCTAAAAAAACAGTCACAGTGCTTTCAAGTCCCCAGGAACAGCTTCACAGACAGTGGAGAGACAAAAAGACAGGAATCTTAAGTCGTACTTATGACTTAAAAATCTTAAACAGGTGAAAATACAGGGTAGACACACCATGTTTTTTAATTCTGGAATTCATTTTGTAAACACTCTTCAGAGAGAAAAGAAAAAAAACCTGTGCTTTCCAGTGTGGTTTTTTTTTTGTTCTGTGCTGGATCTCTCCCCCTTGCCTTCATCCTTTACTGTCCTTTTGTTTTTTGGCTTGTTTGTAGACTCTCTGACCTATAGCTTGCTTCAGGCATAGATTTACTGCATTCAGAGACTGGTTTTGATTGTGTTTTTTCTCTACTCTCAGCCATTTCCAAATTGGGAGCTGCTGGAAATTCCAGCTAGTTGACTATGGAACTTGGGCAGTTTTTTTCTTTTGGCTTCCTCCTCATTATAACCCTAAAAGCACATGTAGACTTGTGGTCAAGAGTGCAGTTCTGAAGAGCTGGCATCAGGGTGGACAGCTTTGAAGCAGTTGATCATTTGATTTAATAATCAGTGAACAGCTCTGTTTACCTCCAGTGTGATTAACAAAGTGATGCCATGAAGTATATGCCTGAGCAAAGGTTTTGGATACCATAGATTTTTTTGCTCCTATGACTTAATTTAGATGTTCCATGTAGCACTTTAAAATAAAGAATTCTGCAGTGCAGCATTATGGAAACAGAATTTCTCTTGGTCTCTGGCCAATATTATATTAAGTGATCACTTTTAAGGACATCTATTGTAGCCACTGCCTAGAAAAAGGAGTTCAGTCGTAATGGATTGATTGTGTACACTTTCAACAAAAGCTTAAATATTTACACTTTCTAATTTATGATGTGTGCTCTGTTTCTTAAATAAAGAGCTATCCTGAATATGATCCATCCAGCTCTTCCAAGAAAACAAAAGAAAACAGAACACTAAACCAGACAAAACTGTTCAATTGCATTGCTATTCTTGGTTACCCCACTTCCATGCTATTTAAGACACTTTTCCCTTTTGTGATTGCTTCATGATTGTCTCAAACCACAGCTGAGTAGTAAAACTAATGATATTTTGTAACATTCTCTGCACTTCAGATTATATGATTAAAATGTAATATCTAATGCCCATCAAGTAACCTCAAATTATCCTTGCTATCTTTATTTTGAACTCAAATATAGCAGAACAGAGCGATCAAGGACAATCAGAACTCTGATGTTGAATTCTAAAGGCAAGTGGGGTTTTCAAAATAAATGGTTGTGTCTGCATCAGGTCTACAACCAACAGGCTCCTACAGCTTTGTTAAAAATCATCATAAAGAATTCAAGTCTGCTACTTTATTTTTGCCATTATTTCCTACAAATGACTGGGACAAAATCCAAACATTTTGAATCAGTGATTCTGCTTCTTTAAATTTAATAAATTTTTATCTAACATACTTCCTTTGCTTTCTTCGTGATTGAAATCTAGGTATTCCATCACTACACAATTTTAAAAGAACATAAGGAGTGTTTATCTGCTGAGAAAACATGGCACACTGACGGATGTCTTGTGCCCCGATGCTAATTCTTGAAGTTTGGAGTGAGGGAGTGTTTGAGCTTTACTCATACTTTCTTCTTAGATTAGAGGCTTCCTTTTTCATGGTGCTGGGCACCTGCAACATCTACACACGTGTCCATTTGTCCCTTAGAGCCGTATCCTGTCAATGGCTAGTAGAAACCTCTCAAAAGCTGTCCTACTGCAGCCGCTTGGCCAGTTACAAAGGAAGTTATTCCATGTAAATGTGTCAGTATAGCCCATATATAAACATTAAGCTACAGTGCACACGAAGCAGTTGCAAATTACTTTCTGAAGGCTCTGAAAAGCAAGTATAACTTTCACTAAATGTATTCATTTTCTTAAAGACACCCTTCCCAAAAGCAGCCTTTTTTCTTTGAAGTATTGTTAGCACAACTATAACAAATTGTGGTTTCTATCAAAGATAGTTAATTTTTAAGTTAAGCCGAACAGAAAAAAATCGATGGACTTGACAGCAAAAGCAAGATCAGGGGATGTAACTTTTAATGAAGCATCTCTGTTTCCTTTGTTCTCATTTAAGGAGCTTCTCTTCAATTATGTTTGGTTTTCTGTGGCATCTTGCTTAAAAATTGCAGGCTATACCAAGAGCAATTGCCAGGCATAGCATAGCCTTCACAGACACCTTTGCCTCTTTCCCCCACAACAGCAAATCAAACAGACACTTTTCTCCCTGCACAGATTTTTAAGTTAAAAAATAATCTGACCCGGCAAAGGAGAAGGATGCTCTGTGCTAAGTAGCACAGAGAGAGGCCTGTTTAGATTCTGTCCTTTCTCTACGGGGATGTGTTTGTTATTTTGCTATACAGCCCTAATGGACACAAGACATTGGAAGTTTTAATCAGACATGGTGAAGTGTTACCAGCACTGTCTTATCATGTTTGGTGTCCAGCAAGTCGACAAATAATAACGTGTGATTGTGTCTAGAACACGTGTTGCATGAAGGTCAGGTTGTCTGCTGGTTCCTTGTGCAGATCTCTGGCTGTGCAAAACTGTGGGACCTTTGCTGTGCGTTGAGGGCAGTATGCAACCTTAAATTTGTAACTAGGTCACTGGCCACAACTAAAACAGGCATTCTGCTATGCATTTACTGCCTGTAATTGAAGGCATTCTGTATAAAGAGAACAGAAACGCTGGAATCGGGTCCACCCAGATGGGCGTAATGACAGGATCTAGACTTGTGCCACAAGGGATCGACTTCTACTAGATTCTGATGCTGCCGCAGTGCTCAGGACAAAGATACTTATGTTTTGTATGAGAGAAGAACTATGATTAAAATAATCATAATCACAATATTATAATTGCTACAAAAATTTAATAAGTATTTTAAAATCAAATTACTCTTCTTAGGGATATTAAAAGTTCCAATTTACACTTGATGATTTGGCTTAAAAATTTGGGGTTTGGCTTTCTTTGGTTTAAAAAGGGAGGATTTCTGTGATTTTTAATTTTAAAAAGGGATGCCTTATATTTTTGCCAGAACTGTTGTGCTTTCCTCAAGAATTACAGAAATCCTAATTTTTTAATACTTCTTTAGGATTCTATATGTGTACACTATTTTCTTTCTCAAAACTTCAGTTACAGCAGAGGAACAGAATTTTAAGACGTGTCATTTAGGTAAATCTTTTCTTTAAAGCATATATGTAGAGAAAATAATAGGTGGGTGTAAACCCAGAAACATCTTTTTTATTTTTTGTGAGATACTTACTGTTGTCTTTCGTCCAGGACTGGCATGTCTTTTCCAGGCACCTCTCAGTTCTTGATGGGGCAGGGAACTTCTTGGTATAAACAATGCTGTGTCCAGCCACATGGCAAACACTGCACATGGTCAAAATATTCCTGTACACTCCCTCCTGTGATGCTGCTGGCAAGAAAACTTTGCAGAGCCGTGGAGGGAGGGAGAGAATTTTCTGTGCTAAACAAAATTAGGCTCACGAGAACTGTAAAAAGAAGATAAACTGAGGGAGCAGTCCGTCCTGTATTCAGCATGCTTCAGCCTGAGGTAGTAGTGTCTACTTTTATCTAGTGTTTACAAGGAGAACTTCAAAATGCCAAACAAAGTAAGGGTATGACCTATGGTGATATAACTGCTTTTCCCCATGTTTGGCTTTGCCTTCTTGCATCCCCCTCCATGTGTAGTATTGATATGTGATGGGATTTTCCAGCTAGTCTCTGTTACCTCCTCCTCAATCTGTAACATAACATTAGACTTGTTTCTCTGTGGGCTTTCTGGTTTCTTCTTTCCTTTCCCTTAGTCTGGAGAAAAGCATTTAGTTTTCAGAAAGGATTCTCATTTAGACATCAAGTTATGTGTGCCTAGCTTCTTACACCGCTCTAAACCCTCCTGAGGTTCTGGCCGTGAACTTTCACAGCAGGAGCTGCTGAATGCTCAGTGCTTTTAACAGGCTGGCTTCATTTATAGGTGCTAAGCCCTTGAAAAGCTGTCAAGGCTAAGGAGATTCAAAGGAGTTTGGACACTGATCAGGAAATGAAACATTTCAGAGTTGAAACTGTTGTTGACAAATATTTTGAAAGAGATATTAAAACTATAACTCCACGACTTCAGTCAGTCTTTAACTAGTAGAGATCAGGACAAGCAAGACCTGCTTGAAGGGGAAGATTATTTTATCTGTGTCTGCTCTAGGGCTCTTACCTCTGATGCAGCATCTGGTCCTAGCCAAGGGCAGAGGCAGAGTGCAGGCCTTAGTAAACCTTGGGTCTGGTTCAGTCTGACAATTAGTCCGTTTGTAATGCCCGGAGCTCTTTGGGGAATCTGGCCTACAATGAGCAAATGCCACATCTAATATTCTTGCGTATCTTCACATTGTAGTTAAGGCAAAAAATTATGTTGTCCCACTTATCGTGTAAACATACATATGAGCCTTTGAGCACAAACTGAGAATCTCCCCATGACTTTCCATATAGTTGATTAGAAACCCTACATGAATTTCTTTTGTGTCGTGTTTTCATTCTTCTTTTCTATAGCTGACTTCCTGTTGTCGTCATTATTTGTTTATATAGTGCCAGCATGAGAGTTTGGCACTTCATTAGTTGTCTGTATGTAAAGCAATAACTCGTAATTACTTTTGAGAGTGCCTTTAGGAAATAAGGAAATGACACTTATGCATTCATATGCCCTGTTTTAGAAATAAGTTGGAGGCATCATACTACTGCCCTGTTGGACCAGATGTATCTGGTATGCAAAATGTACATGCCACATGTGGGCTAACTATGAAGCAAAAATAAAATTTTAATCAAAGTCTCCATGCTTTTACAAAGAATTAAACAGCAGATTGTTAGGCGTGTAAGTAGGTCACACATTGTGTTGAGCGATTGTGCTTTGTCCTTAGCCATCTGGCAACATGAATCAACGTCAGCTGGATGCAAATATAACTCTGCAAAGGTGACCTTGGTAACAGTATTGGTCCACTGAGCAGAGACTACGGGAGGGTTACCTGCATTCGCAAGTATATTTTAACAGAAAATCCGAAAGTATGGGGTTTTTTATTCTGGGAAATCTGTATGGCCGCAACTACCAGTTAGGGAGTCTGCTGTTTTTCAGCGATAGCTACATTTAGCTACAAATCAGGGATTTTTTTAATCTCTATGTATGCATCTAAATTTCAGTGAATAAGGATTCACTGAAATTCAGGGTGGCTGAATAAATGAGGCTGAAGACACCACATAAAACAAAAATGATCCATTATGGTCAATAGCTGTTAAAAAGAGAGATTCTGGATATTATCCAAGGATGTGTTTTTGAGGAAGCTTACACTTCGAAGCATTCAGTTTTAAAGTCTCTGAAGCTTAACCCAGCAAGCAGAGAATACTTGTAACTTAGTTGAAATGCCAATGTCAAGGCAAATGTGGCCACGAGTTTTAATTTGGAGGGTCTAAAATGTAAAATGAATAGAAAATTCCAAAAGAAAAACAACGTATAATAAAATTTCCCTGTGTTGATTCCAACTCAAACATTACAGCATTGGTCATGTACTTAAAGACTGGCTGGAGTGCGTAGTTAACTCTGCATTTCACAGCCTTACGTACTTTAGGTGTCAGCGTCTGAAATCTTTGGCTTAGGCATCTCACAGAATGACATGTCTGTATGACAAATTTAGAATCCAGTTCTGATGATTCCCAGTCCTGTTTTGAAACCACCGATCCCGCAGAGTTTTGTGGTCTACTCAAGTTTTCCTAGTTGACTGCATTAGCAAGGAAGTCAGAGTTTCCCTTGTATGGAAAATAAAAAAGGGGAGAGGCAGATTTATAAATTCCAGGTTCCCTGTTATCTGCAGAACGGGTTTAGGGAGAAACTTCACTCTCCCATTGTTCTGGCCAGGGGGAACATTTTCATTCTTAAACATTCTCCAGCGTGGAGGCCGTCAGGTTTCCTTATGCCGCCTTTCCCACATTGCAACTCATGCAGTTAACAACACCACTACAAAATAAGAATACAGTGCTGTTGGCTGCACACAAACATGCTAATTTAAAATGTATGTTCACATACTGTGAAATAATTGTCTTCAAAATTTGAAGTTATTTCGTTTCTCCAGTTATGGCTAGGCCATATCAGAGTTTTCAGCTTTTTTTTTAAATTATTTCTGAAGGCATTTTATGGGAACATAGAAATTACTCTTTTCATACAGTAAATGTTTTGAACCACATATATTTATTTCTATTTCTCTCTTGTGATACTAAATACAAAAGCATTCTTTATACTAAATTAGCTAAATACTATGAGCAGAATACTAAAGCAGAGAAAACTGCTGCTTAAAAATTGTGTGAAGCTGTTATAAGATGGTTAGGATGCAAATAGGAGTTAGGCATATTTTTACACCTGCCCGCAATAAACAATGTCTCAGGCCAACAGTTGGGTGATGATATAAGAAGTCACGCTACTTTCAGTAGACTTACCGCATGTGTCTGAGGATTAGAATTTGGCCTGCTGAAAGCAGACTGGAATTACAAAAGGAAAAATAACAAATGTTGAAATAGAAAATGCAATTCCGTACCCTAAGAGCATTATTGTCCCTTGGAGGTCACCTTTTCAACATAAGGAATAAAATCTGTTTTAGCGCTGCAACCTTTAAGAGGTACATTCATATAAAGTGCTGATGCATCTCAGAGAAAGTTTGCAATAACTCATCACATCCTGCATCCACAACAACTGCATCCACAAAGAGTCCGGTTATCCACTTGGAATAAATGTGCTAGGGAAATAAGAAATTTTACTGCTTTAAATACCTTGCAATCACCTTTTTGTGCTTACTTAGATTTAAATGTTTCTCCAGTACTTGTGAACTATTCCATTAGATGATTCTGTTTCTAACTGATCACCAAGTCAGACACAGAGCAATGAGATTTCTAGGTTCTTATTCATGAGCCCAGGTTAATTTAAAAAATATAACTTAGAAGACTCATATTAACTTCATTAAGGATTTCTTTGGACTTAAGATGAAGTCATGGGCCCTCCTGAAATGGTGGGTTTTGACACTGATTTCAAAAGATGCCTTCCTGAATGACAGACGTTTGAATCAGTGCAGCAGCAGCATATACTATGATATTAGTGGATTGTGGCACAAATTCACAAAGCTGGATCAACACAGAGACTCTTATTAAAGATTCATATTCCAAACAGAACTTAAAACTCATTAGAGCCAACAGTTTTAAGTGTATGCATTGTAAGAGCATGTGAGCACTTACTTATAGCACTAACAGAATCCAAAGGGAACAATAAGTCCCTAATAGCGTAAAAGAATTTTGGAGCAAACAAAATAGTTTACAAGTCATGCAAAAATGAGCCGACATTCAGAATGCCAAAACCCATTCTGTAACCCTTGGAGATCATTTTTGATAGTACTTGCCTAGCTGTATTCTAGACCGTTTCCCAGAAGCTATGACTTTTGCGGTTTTAAATAATAAAACTTTACAATTCAATTGAGTCTAACTTTTACTTTTAATTAAGGAAGTTAATTGGAAAATGTCCTTACAAATTAGGTTTCTCCCCTGACATACTTTAAATAAATAAGTTATGCTGGAAAACAAGATAAAGATAAATGAAGTAGTTTCAAGCTCTCAAAGAACATGAACTGTGTAGTCCTCTAAACAGAAGTTTGTTTCATCATCTAAATATCAACATATGCATTCATATTTATACACATTTATTAATTTAATTGCATTCTTTTAATAAGAAATGCAGGGAAAATAAGCACTGTTGCAGATTGCTTGTATTGGTATCACTTCCCATTGTATTTGAATTTCACCATTGGCTAGTGGTGTTGAGCTGCCTCAAAGCTGACCTAAGCTGAGCTAGTTTGTCAGAGCCCTGGTAAAGTTGTTATGGCAATTAAACACCTTTGGAGTGCAGCCCTTCTCCTGCCAGAGCCCAGATACGCCCCCAGCGGTGAGGGAATTGGCCACTGTCACTTAACCATCCCTTCTCGTAAGACTTGCTGTGCTGCTGGCTTTATTGCTTTGTCAGGTGTGTTGAACTGCCAGCATAAATGAGCTTGAACAGCCCCCGAAACCTTACTGTTTGATCAGAGTTCACGGGCAATGGATGGTTGCTGGTTCGCTGTTTCGATGGCCCAGAGAACTGTATGGCGAGACAGCTGCATCAGACACCAGCCTCCGCTTTCTGCCCGACCCATCACTGGAGACAGCTGAATGAGATTTGTAACCCCCACCTTTCTTCCCTATTTGCAGTCCTGCCTATTAATGTAAACTCCAGTTGGCAGCAGATTATATTAATGCACTTAATTAATTTAAGCTACATCAGCTAGCAAGCGGATACAGACCTTGTTCAGCCATGCCTGCAAGGATGCCATAATCTCCAGGATAGGAAAGGAGGATTGTTGGGGATACTGTTTGCTTTAGCTACACCAATTAATTTACCCATGAATGTGAATTGAAGCCCTCATTCTGAAAAAAAAATCTGGAGCTAGAGCAAATTTGAAACATGACAAGCTTACTTTAGCTTCCTTCTATTTTTGCAGAAATAATAGGACTCCATGCCTCCAAGAAATTATAGTGTTAATGAATTTGCAATAGCTCAGTACAGGAACAGAACCCTTAAAATGCTTTATTCTGCATGGGTCTCTCACAAAAATAGTCCCTGCCCCAGTTGCTTCCTGAACGTAATCCTCAACCACATGAACTATATAAATATTTGTGCAAGAATTAAGACTTTGTATTATGAAAGACTTCAGGTATTTGTTTCTTCTTAAACCTAATGAATATACATTCACTGTGATTATTACATTAATTATATACCTACTGTATATGTTGCAATGAGATTAATATCTTCATGCACTGTTATTTAAAAAAAAATTCTAAGAAATGAATAAGAGACAGACTGGATAGCTGTTCAAATAAATAAATCTTTATCCCAGGAAAAGCAAAATGAGTAAGATATCAGTTGCAACCTGGGGAGAGGTTAACACTGCATTGAGGGGGGTGAAGAAGAGGAAGCTTTTTCTGGGTATAAAAGGATATAAGTAAAAAGACATATCAGTGACATAAGAATCATTGCACCAAAGAGAGATGCAAATGAGGGCCCCATGCCAGCACAGCATGTAGCAATAGCTGCTTCTCTTCACATCACACAGCGCTGTGCCAAAGATACCCTTCAGTGGCAGAGACGTACAGCAGCCTGCTGCACGAATACTATGTGCTCTCTTCCATGTAACGAGAAAGCAAGATCCTTTCAACAGTTAATACGCCAGATAGAAACCATAACCCTAAGGCGTAGGATTCCACACAACTCCATGCCTGAAGGCAAGTTGGACAAGGAATTGTTGGGTGTCAAAGAAGGAGCTAGTAACAAAGTGGGACACTGTCTAAAATCCGTGTACTTCGTAAGTTGTGAATTTTCAGGCCTGGTTTTGTAAACGCTGAGAATTTTTGTTTGCCTTGTAAGTCTTGTGAGTCTTGTAAGCCTCAGTGCAACGTTTTAAAATACCACAGCCCAGAATCAGTCATCTCTTGGTATTTAGCCTGGTGATGAAAGAGGGCTTCCATTTGTTTTGCTGGCCCACAGTTGGTGCAGTTTTGGTTTGGACCTTCTTAGCGTTGTTTCTGAATGGTGCTGCTCTGAGAAAAACATCTCTGGAGCTTTGGGGGATTAGGAATCTTCCAGACTGATGCCTGGTAATCTTATCTTTCATAGCATTAACCAGTTGGAGTGCAAATTCTGAAATAACCCACATATATGGTGTTCAGACAACTAGCTTATCTGGGTTCGTTAAAAAGACCCAAGGTTTTAGAGGAGACTCTAAAAGAGATGTATGCATTGTCTCTTGTCTTTTTCTGCTGACAAAGTGGGTAAGAAACACCACGCTATTCAAGACTTGGTGCAAATGAAGAGATAACATTTGTTGGCACCTGATTTGAGAAAGCTCTGAAGAAATGTCTGTTTAGAAATCTGCAGGGATGTTGCCTAGAAGCAATTTACATTTGTATATCATTTTTGCCTTTGCATTTTAAACTCACACTTCTTGGGGAGATGCAGTTCAGCATGCTGTGATTGATCAGACGAACCTGAGCAGATTTTAGCTTTTTGCTGGGGAGACGAGGCAAGAATTCTTGAAGAAAAAAAAAGTTCATTTGCTAGTAAGCAGAAGTAACACACACTCTTCCCATAATTGCCTCTTCTTTCACTTATGTTGCTTAGTGAAAAGAGATAGAGACTGCATAGCTCTTCTTTTTATTCTCTGGAATTTTGGTATCATGTTGAAGTCTTTTTTCAGGTCCAAGTCAGTACTGCTTGCCTGGTAACTCTGGCATTAGAAGCTTAAACATCATGAACATGAATGCTCAGAACCAATGTCCAGAAAACGATTGGGTGGACTCTTCCTTAATTCAGTACCACTCTACTAGATCCATTTTTCTCAAGTGTTCCCATGCCTTCATACTTTCTTGACTTAACTGCACTCCAAAAAATGAAAGAATTGGCCTGTATCTACACAGCACAATCAGTTGAAAATGGTTTTGTGTAAACCTGACATCAAAAGTGTGGGTGGATAAGGTCAAACCCAGATGCTACCGGCAGATATTTCCGTGGCACAGAACTAGGGTATTATTCTCTTTAAGTCCGGAAAAGGCCGGAATTGAGACAGCAAGGCAGGGTGGACCCCAGATTTGTTGCACCAAGAAAGAGTTCCAGTGTACTGTGCTCTCAGTTCCTCAGACTGCAGACAAAAATCACAGTTAAGCCATTCTGCACTTCTGTAATGTTGAGAAGATAAATTTCAGAGATCGCCTCCTATTTTTCCCTCTTTGCTTAGCCCCTCTTTGGCCATTTTGTCATTGCTTAGACTAGCTGTTTTTATGAACCACAGAATTCAGTCGTTAAGTGTGGACTTACAGTCCACCAGCTGAGTCAATAATATGATGGGTTTGTAGCTAATTCTTCAGGGTTATATGCTGTTTGAAACAGGAAATCCATGATTTTAATTAACAGTAAATAGGAAATAGTCTGCTGTGAATTGATCTTAAACAGGTACTGCTGTACTAAATTAGTTCAAAATAAGCAGGATTTTCCATTCAAATTGATATTAAGGCATCTTGAGTTTCTCAGCAGTAGCTGTATAATTCTTTGAAACTAACTTTGGTTTCAGAAAAGAATGAAGCTGAAAATCTGTTCTTAAACACAAACTAATGAGCTTAATATACAGACCTGAGCACAGGGAGAGAAGGGATTTCCCCCATGTAGTCATCTGAAGAACTAATTGGCATATGTGTTACATCTTACAAAATAAAAGGAACTAATAATGATTTATTGAAAAACAAGATTTTTGTTTGTTTATTTCACCATCATTTAATGTTTAATGAAATTTTAGGAGATGACGTTTTCTTGATCTGGTGTTTGACTAAAAGATCCTTTTATCTGACACTTCATTAGGAAAAGGATTTAGATTTTGAACATTCTTACGAAATAAATCTCCTTTTACAGGGAAAGCTGTGCAATCTGGTATATTTAACACAAAGGAGGGTCTAAAATTGCCTAAGTTATCATGTTAGCTCTGTAAGACAACACCATGCTATTGCTTTCAGTTTTTAATACTATTAAATTTGAACCAATAAATTGTATTTTGTACCACTTTGCAGATGGGAGAATTGAGGTCATAGCAGTGAAATGATTTATAGAAAGTCACAAAGGAAATCAGTTGGATGGACAAGAATGCTAAACTTTTATTTATTTGAGGCACTGGATCAATGAAACGTCCTTTTGGCTGAATTTGATCTCAAATGCGCTGGCATTTGCTCATAACCATTTCAGTGGTGTTACTGGTATCACTTTGGATTTATACTGGTTCGATTTAGAAGGGAATTTGGGGTTAGGGGAATAATCCTCTTTAATTTGCGGTGTTCCGAATTGTAAGTATCATTTACAGAACAAGAGTGCCTGTCTCACCATCAGGATCAGAGGGCTTGATTCTTTACAGCCCCAAAGATAATGTACATATGAGCCACTGAGAAAAGAAAGAGCAGTTGTTTCTGAAACGGCTCTGGGGTTTTTTTTCCCTCTCTCAAACATCACTAGCTGGGAAAGCCAAACGCAGCATTTGCTGTTTTCTTTCACTGTGCTCATTGATAAACCGAGACAAAACTGAATATAAAATAACTTGCCTTTGTAAAAGTACTAGAACGTACTTGGCTCTGAAGGGGAGGAGAGGACGCATCTTGGAAAAAACTGTTCAAGGGTGGATATGGAAAGAGATAAGACCACGATCCTTCCAGTGCCTGTCCCTTGTGCTGGCCAAGAGACTCCACTTCTACACTGCTGCGAGTGGGCCCTAGCAAACACGCAGGCTTCCTACAGCAAGAAGGGAAACGTGTGTCAGCAAACTCCGTGATTTAAAGCCAAACTGTGGCTGGTCCCCCGTGTCAGTGCACAGAGGCAGTAGAAGAAGGGCAAAGGAGCAGGAGGTGACAGCGACTCGAGGGAACGGCCATTTGAGAGCCTGCATCACATCAGAGAAAAATATATTATCCTATGGCAAAGAGGAGATAAGACAGAGAAATGGGAGTTTTAGGGAAGCTGAGCCCATCTTGCTGGCTCTTCCAGTGCTAGTGGAAAAAAATCCAGATTTAAATTCTGCATCGATGAAAATAAGGGGAGAATTCCATCTCCCAGACTGCGCAGCCTCCCCCCGTGTTTGCAGACACTGGGCATCTTTGGCTCGCCCAGGACCTTTGATAGTTTCACCAGTGAGAAAACAATCCATATGAGATCTACTGTTTACAACACTTCACACCGTAAAACAATCAAATCATGTGGTACGTTTGCTAAATTGGGGGAGTGAGACTACTTCACTGAAAAGCTTTGGGGCTTTACTCTCTTTGACCTGTTTACTGTAAGGACAGAGGGAAGATTGAGCCGTCTTAGAATACTGCTGCAGGCTGTGCTCTTACAAAAATAACTTAACTAGGTTAGCTGATGCTTAACTAGGCATCAGACAAGTAGTTCCATTTTTGGGTACTATATTACTTATATTACTTATTTTAAAATTATGCATTGTGCAGGCAGAAAACCTAACTATTTTTAAGATGGAGTTTCATTGATTTCTCTTGGTTTTATGGTTCACCTCCAAGGCAGGAGGTCCTTCCTGCTCCTTGTATATGTGTATGCATTCATCTTTGTAATACTTGAGTTAGAGGATGAGTGAGAATACAGCACTGCTTAGCATGAAAAATTGAGATAACTAATTATATCAAAGGACTGAATGTTTAATCTAGATAGATTAAGTCTGTAAGAGAGGAAAAGTGTCCTCAACAATACAGGTTCATGTATAAAGACTCTGCAAGCTTCATACTCTCCTTCTATGGAATAACAGATTTTGTAAATAGTGATGGTTTTCAGTGTAGAAGCCATGGTACTCAGACAAGAATCAAGCTTTCTGGTAATGAGAGCAGCACAGGACAACTGAAAAGGCTTAATTATCATGTCAGAAAGACATTAGTAGTTCTCAGTTGAAGCACTTGGTGGCCATGTCACCATAGTAAATGAAAGAACTTTTGACTTGACTTCAGTTCTTTTAGTGCCTCATGAATAATCGTAACAACAAAAAATCATTCTCAGTAAAAATACAATATACATCTATGTTTCTATTCTTTACTTATCCCACTCCCAGTGAGAATCAGTGTCTTTGAGTCTCTCTTTTCCTTTAATTGACACGGTGGGAACCCATTTTTCATAATTGGTGATGAACCCTAAAAGAATCCCTCACCTAACTATTGTTTTGGACTAGCTATAGTAATACTGACTTCCTTAGCATTCTTTCCAGTCTTTAAAGTAATTTTGACTTTTGGTGATAGGTGATTGGTTCACACGTGTTGCCTGATTACCTCTCAGACTACGGCAATATGCCAAATACATCCATGGAGTGAGGAGTAAACTTTAATTTACTCTGACTGATATCAATAGCGAAATTCAGATTGACTTCAGTGGAGCAAGACCATGTCCTAAATGAGTAAGTCTTTGAGACTTTCAATTAAAAGTGTCCGCTGAGACATTCTCAGAATCTTATTGATCTCATTACCACAATACATTAACTGTTCGTGCTTAACCAGATGAACAAGAGCTCTGTAGGAAAGATACACTGGTGTGTAAAAATCCTGAATTGGATTTTATATATCTAACTTTCATTTATTACATTAATGGAAATATATTTCTAAGAAATAAATGACATTCCTAGATCTTTGTTTAGCTTGCAAGTTAATAAATGTTATTCTACAGACAGGAAAAGTGATAGATACAATGTTTTTGTACATACAGAATTTCAGTTGTGCTTTGCCTGGATCTTGAACTGAGATTCGGGATTTTTTTTTTTTTTTTGAAAAATATATATACAGACTTCATCTTTTGCCCTTTATGGACTTGTTAGATAATAGCAGTTTATTTTTTAAAAATGGTATAACTAAAGTAATCAACAGGAAGCAGGAGTGGAAATCTACTTTTCTTGTCCAGGAAGAGAAATAAGAGAGAGATTATTATTAAGACTATTCCTGCTGCATTTGGATTGTGTATGTAAAATCTAAGTGTGAAATTGCATAGTGATTGATTTCACTTATGTTATTGTTAAACCAGTGATTTTCACTGACAGGCAATAGAATTAATCTGGATTAACTATACCCTTTCACAGAGTGAGATCAGAGTCAGAATCATTCTCTTCCTCCTGCATTTCTTCCTCCATCCATCTAGTTCCCAGCCAGTCTCAGATCAAGTAATGGACAACTTAACATGTGCACTCTCTTTGTGGTAGAGATGTGGAGGATCTTTTCTGATCCATGGAAGATAAGAATATAATAAAATTTCACAATTTTTTCGATATAAGATTACAGATTGCTACTTTAAGTGTTTTTGTACTGTTTCTGTGTTACCACAAGCTAGATTTTGTCCTAAGTGTGTGTTTGTACAACCTTGCTGTAGATTATCTCCATAGGAAAGCATGCCCTCTATCCTTTCTTCTCCTTTTCCTTTTTTTTGTTTCGCAATTCAAGCTTCTGTTTTGCAAATTCAGTCTTCTGGTGTCTGCATAAAGAATGTTTTCGTATTTAAAATACATCTGTTTGAAGATGAACTCTACAGCACATCTGCAAACAATTTTAAAGGAATCATGACTTAATAATAATTTAGGCCAGAGCTTCCATAAAGTCCAAGACAAATTTGCTTGGTCCATTGGCTGACTAACAGACAGTATATGCTCTTTTCCAGATGGCACATTCTTTTTTCCCCAACTTAGTGGCCAGTGAGCAACACTTGCATCTTAGTCAGCAGGCCAAAGTTTCAGCAGAAACATGTCCCTCAGATTGCTAACCGATGAACATTGATAGACATGTTATAGTACAGACATGAGAGCAGGAACTAGGCCTGGGTGTTTAATTTCTAAAAATCTGAAGCCACTTGGGTTGCACTGTTGACTTAAAACCTTTCCATTTCCACTCAAGGTGCCTTTGAAAATCTTTTCTTCTTTCTTTAACATGGTGGTTTTGTGCTGCTGTGCTCTATGAAAATAATGTAGGTGTAAGCCAGAGGCAGAGCCAATAGCAACACATCTAAGTTGCCAGCTGAATAACTGAGAGAAGTGCGAATTTTTAATAGAAATAAATGGAGTGCTATGAGGCAGCCCTTGTGGGTAAGCAATACTCTCTCTTTATTTCCCCTGATACAATATATTTTTCTTTATCATATTTTTAAATGTTCATAAAAGATAATTGTAAAGAAGAATACATTCATATTAACAGCATTTGATTTGGGGTATAAGGCCAGCACAATTTATTGCAGTACCTGACCAGATTCTGGCTACATTTCTACACACTTGCAAGAATATAAATCTAGACCGAATACAGCAGTATTTCTTTATAGTCATGTCACAATAAGTGAAAACACAACACAGCTCCTAATGACAGCTTAGAAACCAGAAATATAAAATGCACCCTTTTTTGTGACCCTTTGTACAAGTGAGGACACATTCAGGATTATCAAATAAAACAGAATATATTCAATTCAGTATTCTAAAAGCTTAAACTTGCACTGCGTTATTTCTGGGCTTTCTGCTTTAGAAGGTGTCTCCAGAAAACTGCTGGGAAAACAGCATTAGACGTTGACTATGAATAGCAGGTAATGTTTTAACACTTCCCTGTCGTTAGTATTCTTGCGCAGTTTAGTTCCCACATGTGTCTTCTCTCTAGAATGTTGTCCCAGCATTAATAAAGGAAATAGCTATTTGGCTGCTTAGTTATGATTTGGGAAAGCATACATACTGTCTGTGTTGTATTATCTACACATCAAAGTTTTCACAAAAAGCTACTTAACACAACGTCTGTACCTACAGAAAGATAATTCTCACACTAGAATCAAGAAATTGCTTGGGGAATTTAAACCAAGACCATGTAATTGCAACAAATGCAATTACGATCATCAGAATGAGAAACAGCTTCAAATGCAATGTTTGTTTTAATACATGTGTTTCTTTCTGGCTTTCTCTTACTTACGCTGCGAGGCAATGCTGGAGCTTCATAACTAATGAGCACTCTGTGGTAAATATGTGTGGTGAATATGTGTGTGTAATACATGATACATGTCTGCTACACTAACGTCATTTGGATTGAGAGAATCCTAATGGTGCAAAGTGCACAGCCTGTATTGTTAAAAACTCTATAAGCTATATAGGTTTTGAATGATGTATACCTTGCAACAAAAGAGTTGTAACCTTATAATTGCATAGCACTGTGGAATTCATGCTATCCAGATATCTCTGTTACTTTCAGTGGACTGTGTTTTGAGTACTTGCTAAATAGTCAAAGGGAAAATCCTCAGCTTGATTAAGCAGAGTTGTTTTGCTATCATTTTTGGATGTTGCTTTTTTGAAATGTTTACTTTTTTTGAGCCTGATGTTTGCCCTCCAGGTAGGTAAAATCTGCACATTTGCAAATGTGTGCCTGCTTTCACACCAAAACCCTGGTGTGTGAGCACTAACCAGTACCTGCCTGCAATCACCTGCATGCAAAGTAGACACACATTTTCACAAACACAAATGTGTCCTTAACAGGGAGGCTGGCTAAAAAGGGTGCCATAAGTAAGAAGAGGCAAGAATGTTGAACAAACTAAGGAAAATAGCAAGAGGATGCTTATTAGTGTTCTCCAAAATTGGTTTTAGGGGAATTTCTAGTCAAATCCTAACCTGGCTTTGGTAGGTATGAGCCTCATTGAAGTAACTATGCCAACATCCACAGTAACAAAATGTTTGTGTGCTGCAAACATACATGGAATTTTGTAAAAATGGCCAATATTAAGTAAGGCACTTTATCTGATTTGTCTGTCAGTGGGAACACAAAACCAGTGAAGTGTGTAGATGAAAGGGACAGAAAAATGAAGTGCATCAGGAGAAGTGAAAAGGAAGTGTGCAAAACAAAGCAGTTTTCTTTTTTCACTTTACATTTCACCTTCTTGCTGCTGTATTTTTTTCTGCTACAAACTGTCACCTTCTGCTTCCTCAGCTAATATTTTAGATTCGTTTTGCATGTCAAAGTGGTGCAAGCTACCACTATCACTGGCACCCATTTCCTGACCGTCTTATACCCAACATGTATCTTATAACATCATTTGAGTCAGTGTTAATGCAGTAGTTTTACAGCCCACTGCTACCAAAAGTGAGAAGGAGTTCAAGGAGAAAATAGGTAAAATGGTTTCATTAATTCCTAGCAACACAAAAGATGGCATAAGTTCCCTTGCGTAGAATTTCAACCAAATCCAGCCACCTTAAGTTAGCTAATTACAATTTTTGCCTACCATTGTGACTCAGTTATAAGACGTTTATGAATCTGCATGAATGTAAAATGAGGACACTGTTCAAATGTATTGTTCTGCTTCTTTACCATTACCAAGGAAGTGACTCAATAATTATATTCAGTTTACAAAAAATGCTTTGAGAGGAAATGTTTTGCGACAGATTTAAAAAGTACTGCTTCAATCATTAAGCTATTTTAACTTTAAACATTAAACCAGAAAACTTAATTTTGTGCTATTGTTTTGTTTCTTTTTAAAGGTTTCAGTTTTCTGTTTCGTTTGTAGCAAACCTGACAGCCAACAGCTAAGACAAAGTACAAATGACCTCAATGAACTTGCGTGCAATTATTCCAGGGCTGATACCACTATATTATTTTGGCTACCATTACAACTCTGGCTCTTGGACATTGTAAATACAATAGGTATATTTGGACTCACCACCTTGAATATCTGGTGAAGTATAAAGTACATGATGTGCAAGTATCAAGACTTTAGTGGCCCCAACTGTATCATAAAATAGCGATGATTTAATTTGCACAAGCAGAACCAAGTCCAGCAATATACTCATGCAGTTACTATCCATATGAAGCAGTAAATCTCTTAGTACTGAAATAACACTTTATTTTAGAGTAAAACAAGACAGCACAATATTTAGCACAATAGAGAATGAAAAGTACTGCAGCCACTTGAAAATGTCATGGTAATTTTGCTTGCACTTAGGAAGAACCAAAAAGTCACCCATCTTTACATTCAGTTCTGTGAATTTATAGACATCTTCTAGTAACTGCACAAGCTAAAAACCTTAGGTGCTTTTGACTGCTGCTGGAGTACCTCCAGGACTTCTCTGATCCAGACCTTAGACCTCTTTAAGAGAGAGAGTTTAACTTAAGGGTGCTCAGAGTGGTGTGTGATGAACCACAGCTATCCCAGGGAGTCAGCACTAATTAGCATGCAGCTGCTTGCAGCACTTCAGGGTCTTCTAGGCTGATGGGACAACATGAAAATCCTGCCACTCTTTCAAACTATCAAGCAGAAGTTTCAGCTCCAGGAAAAAGTCAAGTGAACAGTAGTAACATCCCCAACAACATCATGTCCTGCACCTCTTCCAGCTCAGGCACTCATGCAAGACTGACTCAAAGGGAATAGGCTGTCTTGTGAAGCAGCAGCACCACTTTTGTAAGCACTTGGTGTTGTCCTTGAAGGTTTTCTATCCAACCTGCATTGACTTAATGTGATTAGGTCTGACTGCAGTCTGAGGCCCTCCTGCAATGGTCTCAGATATTTCTTTAGACACAGACTTCAGGTAGCATGGCTTATGCTCATTTTTCCTTCAGAGACATGCTTCTTTCCCCCTCTCAGAAAGAAAGGTCTCACTTCTTGTGTTGTTCCTAAGCTCCAACTTCAGCTAAACTCAAATCTCTCACATAACACAGTTGAAATGTTGTCCTCTTTTAATATGGAGTGACAGGTTGTAATAAATAGACTGGTTTCTCTGCCTAACGTGTTCCTACCAACAAGTCAAAAATTAATGAGCCAGCACACAGAAGCATGAAGTTATCTTTTGTTTTTTATTAAGTGCATAGATTAAGAGATGTTATGTTACTGTAATGCACAGAATTATGTCATTTCAGCTTAGAGTAATTGTTAATCACCTCAAATTGAAATGATCCTTGGTTTTGTTTTAAAGAGCATAGAAGAACAAGAAGTAGAGGAAAAACAGAAGTAGAAATGGAATATGAGACTATAGTGAAAGTGAGTGAAACGTTCCCCTTTTTATCTAGTAATGCTAATGTTGTTTTCATTTTACATGTCAAAACTTGAGTCAGGAGTGTCCACAATTTACTGCCTGGTGGTTCTTCTGAAATCTTTGAGCATTTATAGCCCTGATGATTATCTGCTAGCTGCATAACATATGCTCCCCCTGGCCATTACATTCTTTTTATACTGGGAAAGCAATTTGTGGCTTCTTCAAATCATACCCCACCCCATTGCCTGCCTGCCTGCCTGTTTTATTTATTGCTGCTTTTGCCCCACTTCAGTGCAGCAGTCAGGAGCTGTATGTAGCAACATGATTTTATGAGCTTTCTTTCCACAGCTCTTTGGGTCATCAGAATATTCTCTGTTCTCTGCTCACAGTAGCTGCAGTACTCTCAGATCAGAAAACCAGGCACTATTAAATGTTTATCTGAAAAGGTAAAGAAAATTTGGGGGTGGGAGGGGATGGGTGGGAAGGGGAAGAAGTGTGGAAGGAAGAGCTGAGAGCAGCTAAAAGGAGTGGTAGGAGATAGGGGAAAGGTGTTGAAGTAGGAATGCTGGGTATCTCTGAAGGATTAAGCAAACCAGATGAAAAGCAGATAAATTAAGAATTTGTCATCTGGGACCCCAGACTATAGGATAAGGAGAGAAAGGATAAACCAGGGCATCAGAGCAGGAAGAAAAATTGGGGGACAAAAAGAAAAAATTATGAATGTGAATCAGTAAAGCAGGCTTAGTGAAGCCTAAAGGGGAAGATTCAGAGGTAAGAGTGAGTTTTTCAGGAAAGAGGAAGGGAACAGAAGACAACTGGGGAAAGATAGTCTAGCCTGGAAGAGAGATGAAAATAGATTAAAGTAAAAGAATTTTTTTTCATTGCTTTATGGAAAGGCTAATTATTATAACATGCTAATAGAATGAATTAGTATTTCAGAGATAGCTCTGCTATCAGGAGACATAAATATTTATAAGTGAGCTTCCTGAAACCCCTTGTAAATATGGTTGTGCCAGGAGGTCTTGGACTTTCACTGGCAGGGGGGTGGGAATAAACCACACACTTTTGTCACTGAACCAGTGATTCCTGTTTCCTTTGTATTTTTATTTAATCCTTCTTCTATTGCTGCCTTCTGGAATGCTTTGATATGCTTTGCTTCTCTTTGATGAGAGAACCACCATGGCTTCCCTGTGAGGACTGTATTTGGTAACAAAACCTGCCTTTCTGCTATAATTACCTGGCTGCAAAGGATTTGGGTTACTTGCCAGACAGGCACCTACATGCAGCATTTGCTTTTCAATGTCTGCTGGCTCATCTAGCACACGCGTGCAGGAGTAAAGGAAGCAGCCTTCTCAAGAGCACTGCAGCTCCTCATCTCTAGGATGAGGATGACATCCTTGTCTGGCTTCTCACCACCCCTCTCAGCCTGCCAAGTGATGAAACAGTTTGTGTTGGCACTCTGGGCACTTGTGCAACCCTCTGGCCTTGGGAGGGAGGGAGGGAGCCAGGAAGGAGGCGATGACTCCTTCTTCACGGTCTGATTCCTAGTCTCTGCTACCCTTTGCTGGGAGTGCTGGCAAAGTCGCAATTGTTCTCTCGGCTTTTGCAACACGGGAAGTTGCAGGGCTGCTTCCATTTGTTGGGGTTGTGGTGTAGAAATCCGGGGTTTCTGCTCTTCAGAGAATCGGAGCATACAGGTGAGTGCGGCAGGTGGTGGAGAGCTGTGGAGGAGGAATTCTCTCCGACTGCAGACAGTGATAGTAGAAGAAAAGGCTCAATTCATCACACACACAAGTAACAGTTCTTCTGTAAATCACAGTCCTTCCCCATGACCACCTGGGGCTCCATTTTTGGAACTACTCCTGTTCCAGTCTGTGTGATATCAGTACCAGTGTTAGCAGCAATGCACCGTCAGCAGTGCTGAAGGAGCATGTTTACTGCGCTCTCTTTCTGCTCCTTGGCTGGCATCAGTATGTTGACTCCTTGTACTTCTCCATGGGTTGTTTTATCAGCCTCCTTTTTTTTTAACACTTACCATGTATACTTCTGTGGACTTGTATTGCTAAGAAAGAAGGAACCAGCTCTGTGTGTTTGCTCTGTACCTTGCACAATTGCGACTGGCTTCTAAAATCTGATGAAATGCAATTTTTTTTTTTTGACCAATATATAAAGTGTGACTCTAACTTGATTTGTTTGACTCTTTGGCTGTGAATCACCCATCTCTGTCTACATGGACAATAACATATTCTTCATGTATCTATACATACCATTACATGCTTATGATTTATTTTAATGTTTTTGCAAAACAGTGATCATTTTTCAAACACTTTTTTAAAAAGAATACAGTTAATTCTAAATATTGTTTTGTTCTCTCATTGCGGTAAGGTCATAGGTTAAAATTGCTAGGTGGATCCCTGATTTCATGACTGCTGTTTTCCTCTTGGATACAGGCAAGGCAACTAAGAATGAACATTTCCTGAGCAAAGTAGTTGTGACAAAAGAAAGTAGAGGCCATGATGAATATGTTGGCAACCTGACAGTATTCAAAAGAGTGACTTACTGGAGATGACAACATTAAATTGGCAACTGTTCACCAGTGAACTGGGATTTCTATGTTGTTTGTGTTTAAGGATCATGAAAATACTGATTCCTCTTCCTAAGAGATGTGCTGTCTTCCTTTCCTGAAAAGCAGGAGTATGTGAGTGAAAAGAGAAAAACAGAAATACTTGTGTTAACTCTGTTCGTCTCATATATTGCTTATACTTTAAACAATATGAGGCCAACCTCGTATCACTTGCTTGGACCAAATTAGAATATCTTGGGAGGATGGTGGGGAACTGGACAGTCCAACTGGCTACTGCAAAAGTAGAAGGAAATCAGACCTCCGAGAAGAACCTCCTGTGGTGTCATGTGATCGCTAACGATATCTCCTTCACCAGAGTTGCTTCTTTCCTTTGCTTCCTCCTCTCAGGACTTTAACCTCATAGACTGTGTGTATAGGGAATGGTATTAGGGGAAGTACCATTCAGGGAAGCCTACAAAGTGATAAGTGAGAAACAAAATGGATCAACACCAAGTGCTCGGGGAGCTCCAAAATGGTATGAAGGAACCCATCACCCCCAGGTTCCCCTCGCTCCAAAGCAAATGTGAGAATCATGGGAAGAAGCTTTTTCTCCTTCCATCCCTTTCTGCCCCAAGATTTCACTGCTTCAACTACAGGACAAGGCATTTTGAATGTCATATAGTAGCTGTTCTGGATAGGAGTAGGTCAGGCTGCACAGAAGGAAGGAATCAACCCAAGTATTCATGTATGCCGTCAAGCGGTATCTCAGCTCTTGCCCCCCTATGAGAAAGCACTGGGTTTCTGCTCAGCAGAACTAGTGACCTCAGAGAATATTTGCATGTAGGAGAGGTACATAATCCTTATAAGCCATGATGATGGCTGTGCAAAAGTCTGGAGGAATGACCTAAATTGACAACTTCATTCATGGACTGTCTAATTCACAAATGACTAGATATTAGCCATATATAGGAGGAATTTTCTCTTAGTTAACGGTGTTGTGATTTATGCTTGTCAATAGCAGAAACCTAAGATTAAAATGTTGAGACAGAATAAGAGAATATAGACTTACTAGTCAAGCCTGAACATGCAGATCTTTGTTTTCCATGCGGAATGACTGTTCCAATAGGATACTTTGGCTGGGAAGGGATGGCTCATGAGAGCTCTGGAAAGTAGGAGCTCAGCTGTACTGCTGCAGTTCCCTCAGCCTTGAACCTATGTTTCAGATGAACACTTAAGCACATGAGAGAGTTTTTCAGTGAGGGTTCAGCCCTGTGTAGGTGATGTCTAGAGTCAAGCTGGCATCTTTTCTACATCTGGACTTTTGTAAGTCTTTTAATAGCAGTTATATACTAGAATTCTGCCTGGTGCAATGTCAGCCACCACTGTATGGCATGTGGGAATGATACTGCATGTGGTAGCTCACATTCTGACATCTTTATTTTCATAAAATGGGTGCCAGTGCCTAAATAAAATATACCACGTGTAGCATGTAGGGCAGATTATTTTGCAAACAGCTAATACCAAACTTGAGTATTTCTAGAAACTTACCAGATAGAATAAATTATCTCCTCTGGTCCGTCTTGAAATTAAATATTTATATTAGCATATTTAGAAGCAGCTGTTAGGATCGGAGTTTTGTTCTGCCGGGTGTTATACAGACCTTAATGAAGATGTGGCATATGCGTCAGTGAGACCTCAGTGTAATATTCCTGCTCTTAAAAGGCTCCTTTCTGCTGAAAATTCTGGAGGTTCAGTTTTCAGAGCAGAGTTCAGGTTTCAGCAATCATTACTACTGATAGGACCGGTGGTCTTGGTGGCAATTAAATCCTCCCCTATTCTTTTAGTGATACACCTTATACTGCGTAGCTTGGATACTGCTGAATTTAAGGCGTAATAGATGTATGAGTCTGTAATGCTGAGTAGCATGGAAATTATAGAAGCTCCTGAGAATGATAACTCACTGTCAGTCATTTTCTCAGCATACAAGGGAATCATTGTAATTCTGGGCAGGATCTCGTGCTCTCCGTAGCATAATGAAATAAGTTCTGCAGTAACTTCTAAATTCCATGTCAGTGATAATTTCTCCTCTTGACCTGGAAGACCCTTCATTCCCATTTATTTTCAGACAGACAGACACTACTGTGGCTCACACTTGGAAAATACTAATTGGTTGAAAATTAATTCAGTTTTTTAATTATTACTTGGCTTTTTTTACCCTTAAGTGATTTTTTTTTTTTTTTTAAGGCTGGGATTTATTTCTTGTGATATCAGCTGCAGTTTAATGGCTGCTATTCCCTCAGGAATAGATTTAGTTCAGTGACATAAACCATGTTTGAGGGTTTGATGTAGGCGAAGATCTTCTCTATTGACTGCTGCAGAGACTAATACAGTGTGAAAAAGCAATAAGGTTGTTCACAAGCCCAGATCTTTTATGCAAAATAAGTGTCTGTCTTTCCAAATTCCATACAGTTGCCAATAGAGTAGAGATACGTGTTGTAAATATGAATTTTGCCTGCTAAGAACTTGAGATTACTCTGTGCCCTGCTGTATTTCTTTTGCAGAAGTTTTCAGGGTGGCCTTACGTAAGTGAGTCATCCTCACTACCTGATCTTCCTGCTGTGATAGTCTGTTGTAGGCACCAACCATGACAATGTCCATGTTATTTCCCAATTTTACCATTACCCAGAGACATTCATCAGGTATTTCTCTTACTACATGCCGGAGATGAGTATGGAGGTAAATATCATTGATAAATATCTCACCAAGGACCATTTCTTTACCTGTCCTTCCTGGACAAGCTATGTCTTTTGTATGAATATCATGTAATGTGATTTTTTTCTAGAAAATCCCTGTTTCTACCAGCTAGATCATTATTCTGACTTATTTAAAATATTTCGGATCCCCTTTTTTTCCAAATTTTAATGAGCTTATGCATCCACAAACATACAGACATGTTGTAACTGGATTGACTCGGTGTCCACCTTCTTTTCCCTCCCATAGCCATTTGATGAATGTTAGAAGGAACACATTTTTTTTTTACAAACATGCATATCATAGAGAACATCATTGAATATGTTGCATATCTTTTGTAACAGAGAGTCACATATCCAGTGCAGGATACTTATATTCGGAAACCTCACAGTGGCTAGACTGAGTGTTAAAGGGGATATCTTTTTTCTTGCGTGGAAGTGTAAACCATTATTGACTGACAGTGAGAAGAGCTGTATTATACACAGTAACTTGACTGGCCAGTGCTCTGCCTTTTCTTAGTAAGTACAAGTGCAATTAAGTTTAGGATACAAGGAACAGTAAGGTGGAACAGCTCTAACTCTGGTGGTCTGGTATGCAGCAAGGAGTGAAAGACAGAGAGCTGGCTCAGTTTGACTTTAAAGAAGCCCCTCTGTCAGGCATACTTCCAGATTATTTCCATCAGGCATGCTTTGCAGCACGGACTATTTCAGCACAACTGCTGCTTGTTTCTAACTTCTGGACAGGAAGGCTCTCCCAAGATCTCTGAATCAGCTGAATGCTCTCTTTGACTCCTCATTGATCCTGTGGGCATAGAGGATTCTAGAAGAGACCCTCACCTATCAATTAAATGGTTGCATTTTTTTTAAATAATTCCACTTCCCAACATTGCTAGCACTGAGGATAGCTGCTACAGTAACAGCTGCTGACTGATGTGGCAGTCCATGCTGTGTGCCTCTGGCAGTTGCCAGCATGAACCAGCTGTAACGGTACAAATGTCAATTGTAACTTCAATATAGCAGTGAAGCAAAAAATGACCAGACAAGGGAGCCTCTGTTGTCCTAAGGTCTATCCTACAAAGACAGCAAGTTTTAAAAGAGTGGTTTGAAGCCTTCTTTGAGAGCCTAGAGCCATAACAGGGGGATAAGAACTAAAAATGGTGACTTCCCCTGATGTATAGACCACATTTCTCTGCAACCAGCCCCCACTCTATCTTCTGAATGGCAGGATCTTCATAATACAATATTCTTGGAGTTATATATGTTGCTCCCCTTATTTTGCATTAATCATTGGTGTTCTTTTCTTTTTTGTCTGAAAACAGTTTTACCAAATGATCAGAAAATGAATGCACTGCAAATGCAACACTGCAAATTAAACAAGTGGGTAACAGCTTGTGGTTTCAGTAGTCTGTATTAACATGTGACAAGCAGAGAATAGTAAACTGAGAAAGAGTTCTCATGTGAATTCAGTGCCCCCATTATCTCTCCTTCTTTATCCGAAGGGCTGAAGAAACCTTTTTTGTTAGCCAAGACTGCTTGGTGCTTCGGCTTAATTTTCATTTCAGAACTTTAAATACAGATCGTGTCTACAGTGCTGCAATTAATGGATAGCCTAAAGACTTATTATTTCAAACTAATTGATATGCAAGAAAGTTTAAATAACATAAGTGATAAGAATTTTTTAGGTATAACTTCTGTAACTGATTCAGAATAATCTTATTACTGTTATATAGAGTAGCAATTGACTTTATTCATTCACCACTACTAAATCTAATGCTTGTCAGTGTTTCTATAGTTCTAAATACATTTACATGAAGTGGGTAAAAGATGGCATTTTGTAAGTCGTTGTTCTAGAAGTGTTTTCTGCAAGTTAATAATCTCACTCATTTCTGATACTTTCCTACCATCATTTGGAATACTCCCAAAGTCCAAGTTAAGTCTCTGATATCCTTAATCCAAACATATTTTAAACAGACTTTAAAACAAGCAGCCAATGTTTTTAAAGTATGCTGTTGCTTTCTGAAATAACTTGATCACTTATCACAAGAGGCCTGTATTTTTGTAGTGCTCATTAAACTTATCTTCAACTAGATTGTGATCAGAATTGGCATCATAGAATACATTGTAAAGTTGTAAGACTTCAAGAACTTTTTAATGCATTTGGAAGATGTCAAGTACCGTAGTAATAGTAAAACGGTGATAGAGCATTAAAGAAAAAGAGTTTCTTATTGAAAGAGGTTTGGTTTACTTGCATATTTTTTGGGTTTATTTCCTTTTTTTTTTTAAATAACATTTTGCACAGAACAAAACTTTTACAAGATAGAAGCTACCAAGAGTCAGAAACATAGCTGAAAAAAGGTTAAAAACAAATTGGACTTCTAAGGACCATGTTATACATTTTGATGGCATGCATCTCAGTGGAAATAAAGCAAAAGACCTACTGAAATTCCATGAGATCCACCTTAGTTCAGGCTTGACCCTCTGATGAACTAAACTTGTATGAATTATCTTAACTTCCATGAGAAAGGCCAAGGACCAAATCCAGCACACATTAAAGTTAGTAGAAAAGCTTGCTCTTCCTGTAGTAGGCTTTAGGTCTGGATGAGGCTCCAGGGGGGCCACATATTGGGGCCTTCTGAATATCTGTGGGGAAGGAAAGTACCAGTGGAAGCGATTCCTCTCAGTGATGGTATCTGACCCACCTTTCTGGGAGCTGCTCTTTCTTCTTAGGATCCTGCATGCTGCGCTTGACCGTCCTGCTGAGTCTGAATCCTTCCATACGGGATAGGACAGCATGGACAAAAGGCAGTTCTGGTCCTTTTGTTACCAGTAACTTCACACGCTGCTCTAAAGGAAATTTGTGTCTAACTAAGCATGGACTCTTCCTCTTCGGTCCATCCTCTTGATGCAGCCAGCTTCTAAGTGCCATGCCCACAAATTACTTACATATCAGGTTAAACCAAAAGGCCTCTACAGATTCAAAGGAACTGGACAATACAGGAATCATACCATAGGGTCGCTACTCTGTTCTCCTTTTTTGTTTTATGCTCTTCTGTTCTTCTCCATGTATAACAGCAAATTCATCTGCATACATCTTCAAAACACTAATATGTGTAAAATGTTTACTTCTCCTGCTATCCAAGAGTTGGAGATACAGCTGTAGGGTATAATTAGAGGCATTAGATCTGCTTTGAGAAAAAAAGAACAGTTTCTCAAATTCTGATCCTCTGGGGATTAGAGATACTGAACTCTTAAAAAGACAGCCAAAATTCTAGTAATAACTAGAAGGGATAACATACACTGGCTCCATTTGGGTTAATCTAGTGGACATCTGATATAGTTAGATCAGCTGTTCCTATTCTGATTTTTGTCTTTGCAAAGACCCCCAAAATACAAGTCATCACTTGCCTTCAAACAGCTGTATGTAATAAGTTGTTAGAAAACAGATATTCTACAGCCCCTGCAAGAATTATTCACAAACTGGTGTGAATTATTTAGGGATCTTACCTGATTGTAAAGATTAGGTCTAGATATTCCTCCTTTCCTTCAGTCTAAATCATTGACCTATAGAGTATTGCAGCCAGCCTCAGAGCAGCTACCTGTAGAGCTTTTATATACCTGGAGAAACTGCCTTTTGGATTGCCCTATCCCTATCGTCAGTTCTTGTCATTTCAGACATTACCACCTTAAAGGAGCTGTTGTAAGTTACTAGTTTTACGTATTCCTTAATTAGTCCCTAATAATTTATATGGTTCTGTTAGAAGAAGCAGCATACACATATTGTTTATATATGTTGATTATAAAAAACAAGTGCTACCTGTAAGATTTTACAACCTAATGAAGGACAAGGATAACATGCTCTTAAACAAGTGATTATTGTGGATGCTGCAGGTGCTCAACTCACAGTTATTCCTTTAAAAGTTTGGCTGCATATCATTACTATTTTTTCATCTACCCACCAGTGGTTACCTCATTATGCTAAATTTATGCTTCTTCCTGTCAATTACTGAGCAGCCATTATCACGGAGACCTTCAAGTATGCTGTGAAGCACACTCTGGTCTGCAGCAGTAGTGCTTGCACCAGTGGCCAGCTCTATCACTTTCAGACCTGATACATGCACAAACCAACTCACTTCAAATCAGGGGAGTTGTGCTGGTTATAAAACCAGCCCTGGCAGTGGTATACATTAATTATAAGATGATTTTGTTGAGGGATTCCAATTAGTAGCAATTAGTAGAATTTTGACCTAACAGAGTCTGGAGGAAGAAGAGACAGTTCCTACGAAACTTCTGAGCAGACATTGGCAGTGCATCCTAACCAACATTTGATTATTTTTCCCTGAGCAGTTTTCCAAAAGAATTTCCTTTCTATCTCAACTGGGATCTTTGGTAGCTACTGTAACAGAAATAATAAGTGTTATAGTTCATAGCTAACAACTTCTAGAGGAGAGAAGGGAGGGTATGACAACACTGGGTTAGCTCACTTTTTTCTTCCAAATCTATCACTGAGCTGAGTAATTCTGCTGGGATTAGTTTCAGGAAGAATAATTCCCTTTTTAAAACTAACACTAAAGCTGTAGAATTTAGATTAATGTGGTGAATTACCATACTCCCTTAATGTTAAATGGCATTTCTTCTTTCTTTTTTTTCTGATTTGCTTTCATTAAGATCTTGTCAAGAGATGTGTATTGTTAGGCTAGTTATAAAAATAAACATAAAATGCTAATTAACTTAATCCAGAATGGCATGGTTTACCTGACAAACAGTGAAGGTAGAATGACGTTACTTGCCATCCCTTTTATCCATGTGCTAAGTATTCTTGGAATACTTAGGTATTTCTTTCATAAGAATGAAAAGGCTGCATGCAGAGACAAATCAAGAACAATTCCATTGGCATCGTTACAAACTAGACACAAGTGACATCAGGTCAGATTCTAGAGACAATAGGAAAGTCTCACATTAACTTTAGGTACATGTTATAGTGCTTTTCAAGTCCTTTTGAAAGGCTCATGACTTCTAAAAATAGGCAGTGACTTTTCAGCCATGGAAGGTCAGCCATGAAGGTACCTAAGCATTTGATAGGCTAAACTTCTCCTCACATGAACCTTCACAGTGGTCTTTTAAAAATGGAGTGGGAAACAATCATACTACTAAATGCAGACTAAGGATTTAAGGAAGGTGTCTTATCTGTTCCTATAAAGCTGAATCAGACAAACATGTCTGATTCTCAATAGAACTCAAGTTCCTGGTAACTTGATGAAAATAAGTCCATTCAAACACAATTTTCCCTCTAAGATTCCTGGTGTACAGAAGTTCTCCAGACATAAGAATTCTCTAACTGGTAGTAAGTGGTAGTATCCCTTCATTTCCTGTCTCTGTTGGCTTTGGAAAAGCTTCTAGGAAATTTGTATATCCCTTTTCCTGGCAAAAGGTCAAACCACAAAACCAAATTGTACTAGTGGGAATACCATTAAGAGCTCTGTTAAGGAGGACTTTAAGATGTCCAGCTGCAGTGCAAGGTGAAAAGCATAGCAAAGGGCAGACTTAAACATGCCAAGCACTATGATGTGCACACTTTCGATCATCATTGCTCATTGCTAGCCTAGGCTCTACATATTCCACCATACTTAGGAAGAACTGACCTCTGGATATCTGCTGGCTGGTTGGGTTGCAGTATGCTCAAGGTGGTATTCCTTCATCCATGCTACATGTTAAGAGGGCAAAGCATGGTCAGACGTTTCCCTTCTTCAGGGAGCTCAGGTGCCCAGCAGAAACCCACATTAGGTTGCATGCAAAGAGACAGGAGGTGGGCAGGTTTGGACCTTCTCCATGTGAATTTGTTGTCCATACCCGTCTTTTGAAACAGGCTTAGAATTTAAGTGGCAACCTGGCCCTGTTTCCTGGTCTTTGTCCTTTCATGCTTTGCAGCTTCCTTCAATTGCTATGGCAAGACAGTTGAAAATCCTGAACCTCTGAAACAGGGCAGTAGGGGAATTGAGCTTACCTCATTTGCACCCTTTCTTTCTGATTCAGATTAGTTGCAGATCTCTGCTTGTGAAGGAGTGTGCACTTTATGCTATTCTGTGCCAGAGGTTCTTTCATTTGACCTAGTTAGTTTTTGCCTGTACTTACATGGTTGGCAGTGCTGTCAGTTCCAAAACCCTTTGAAGTCAATCACTGTTTTCTTACTGGCTTGAGTGAACTTTGGGTGAGCCCTTTAAGAGGCATGAGTTCAAGCTACTCTGTGTAACAGTGGGACAGACTATTATTTATCTAGCATTATAAAACTGCCTTATATGTCAATTTTTGTGTTGTGGGATGCTTGCTAAAGATCATTAAAATAAAGTTTTCTGTAAGGTTCATTTAAACTTGAGGGGTAATTTGACCTTTGAAAAAAATGTTTAAATAAAAAACAACTGAACTGAGACATTAATCCCTTGAACTTAATCATGAGGATGGCTTCATTAACCTCCCATTGCATAGACAAGAAGAGGAGTTTCTTTCCTTTTAAGTTCATTGTAGTATTGGGAAGTAAAAACCATCAGGCTATTTTTAATTAGGTAGAACCTCTGGGCAGTGTGGCTCTTACATTAAGCTACAAAGTTTTTAAGAGTTGCAGTTAAAATTCCATACTAATTTTGCTTCCCAAGTCAAAAAATGCTTGCTGTGTAATACAGCACAAAACAATGAGAATTGGTGGATATATGGATGAAATAATGGCGGAAGTAGTGAGATGCGAAGATAATAGTATTATATGAACATAGAACAGCCATGAACTGCATCAGACTTTGTATTTTTAATAGCACTGGCACTGGCATCTTGGCTTTGCTGTTCTTTATATAATAACTTTAAATGGAGTCCCAGCCTCTTCTCGTTGTTAAACTCAGTCTCAAAACTCTCCCTTCTTGGGAACACTGTGTCATTAATGACACTGTCCTCTTGGAAGGGCAGAGGCCTAAATACTGAAAAAGGAGGGACAGTAGCTCTGTCTCCACTGTTACACTCTTGCTAGGCATACAGCTAAGCCCGTGTTGGGCGGTTTCGAAAATGTCACCCTCAAGGAATAAGTGTGGGAATATGTGTTTATTTTGCCGCTTGATTTTTAACTAGTGTATACTAACAAAAAAACTGAGGGAATTTCAGTAATTCATCCTGAATGGACTGAAAACACCAGCAACGGTTCAAAAAAGGGCAAAATCTAGGGGAAATACTGATTAATCCTGCCAAAACTGATTTTTTGACAAATAAACTGTGAAAAATAAGTAAAAATAAGACGTCACCTAGCTCCATCCGTGAACCAGCATAGCAAAAGCCAGTATACAACTCAGCTGCAGGGTCAGAATGTGCTTGTGGTCTTCTCTTGTGTGCCTTCCCAAAGTGGTTTCCATCCAAGCCTACTCTTCATGAAACACTCCAACAGCTGTTCTTGGTTAGATTGCTTTCTGAGCACTTAGGAAGTTTCATGTTTGCTCACAAAGATATTGCTTTCATGAATGTGAATGTTTGTAATTTAATGTAAGTTATTGGTCAGCACCTGCCTCAAACTCTGGGTATCTGAGAGTAGTTTTAAACTCCCTATTGTTTTAGTACAATAGTTTAAAATTTCAAAGATTTAAAAGCATGTAAACGGCTTGGGTATCTACATCTTATTTTTCAGAAACAGCTAGTTCTAATTTATTTTAAAAAATATCTTCCAAAAAGATTAAGACATAGATTCCTACAGAAGAGTATGCTAACATTCACTCATTCCTCCAATTAATCTCTGCTGGTCTTCTGGAAAAAATAATGTGTGGTGGTGAAGTAAGGTACAGGGAATTTTCTTTAAAAAGAGCGTATCAAATATGTCATATGAAGCTTTTCCTTTTATTGTTATGTTTAGAGGCAGGTGTGTGTGATAAAAACCAGACTACTCCACTGAAAAAAAATTGCATGTTACTTCATCAAAGAAAGCCGTAGTTTGAAATGTTGTTATTTCTTGTCCTTACGCAACCTCAGTTCTCCCTGCTGCCGAATTCTAAAGAAACCAAAGAGCATTGCTAGAATTGTATCATTGCTATAAATGCTAGAAATATTCCCCAGTGTTTGCCTAATGTAACTATCATGTGCACATTCAACTGCGTTCATTAGTCTATGTGTCTCAGATACTTCAGCTTTACATTCTGAATAGATTTTTTCATTAGGTTGTTATGTGAGAAAATAATGGGTTGGTCACTAAATTGTCTCATGCAAATAAATTGGTTGGTGAGATTCAATGCACATGTCTGCTAATAGTAAAGATGAAGCCAGATGCATGTTGTTAGTGAGATAGTAAATATTTTGGCATAGCCTTCGTTTTCACAAGGGATTACAGAACAGTAACTACTTGAAAAGATTTTCAAAGAAACAGTCTATGCCTTTGATCTTTATTCAGTGAGTGGTTGCTTTCTAGTCTAAAAGCATTCATTTTTAACAGGATATTAACAGAAGGAGAGCTCAGTAATTTTCCAACCAGTCTTTTCAGCGAAGTTTGATGCTGCAGAGTCTTTATGATGTGGAAAGGTCCAGTCAGTGCAAGATAAACTTCAAAGTGCTGTATAAGGCTTTATCAGTGTGATTATTTTTTGAACTAATGATGGCTTACTTTTAAAACTCTGCGCAGCACCCTGACAATAATCAGCAGCATGGAAATTACACTGAGCATGTACCTTAAAAACATTCTCTTCAAGAAGCGCTAGTCGCAAGACACACAAACCTCAGTGCATGTTAGGAGCTCTTATTACTCTGAACAGGCTTGAGAGTTTGGGCTGAGTAGCAAAGGTAGAGCAGGGTATCGCGGTGAAAGGAGGTGTCAGCTTCAGCCATGGGATGGATGAGTCTGTGCCATTGCCATTGAGTAGCACAGTGGTGCCACTAGAGAGGAACAGAAAATAGATCATTTGTTTCCTTTTCATTTTATTGTAATATCTGAGAAGAAATCTCTTTGCTTAGAGGGAATTTTCTGCGATACTGAAATGACCTACTAGAGATGTCCTGCCAAAGATCAGGCACAGGCGACACTGTCGTTATCTATTAGCAAGGTGAATTTGCAAGACTGAAAAAAACTCTGTTAAACTGTATTCAGAGTTCAGTTTAGGCAAAGAATCCAAAAGCTGTGGTGCTGGTTTCACCACAACTTTTTCTGATCTCTACTTTGTCAGCTCCTGAGCCCTCACACTTTATGCCTTAAACACCTGAAGCTTTCATGTCTTGTCTTGCTCCTCTTTCAAAAACAACCGGAACCACTGACTCTGCAGGACAGCAGCACTTTTAGGCAAAACACATTATATAACGGGCTGTGTGGATTCCACTGCACCTTTGGGACATCCTGCTCGGCCGCTGCGACGCTGCGCAGCTTTGAGATTCGTGTTTTCTGTGGTTCACATGGGATTTGAAATATTTCTGGAATCTATTGTTTCTGTCGTAATCTCAAGATGTCATTTAAAAGGAGTTTCTGAGGGACTATTATGGCCCCTTGAGCTGAGAGTTACAATAGTGCTACTCTTCCAAGGCCTCTGCTGCTGGACAGTCAGCTGCCTGTTTACAGGGTGCCTTGGAGGCATCATGGGATTGAAAAAATCACCATCATTAGAAGATAATGATACACTGAGTTTTTTCTTCTTTGTTTTGAAGACAGTATCCAAAATACGGACAGCACTTTATAAAAGGGATGATTAAGAACCTCTATTTGAGCTGTATCAGTAGAGTTATTTATCCTGGATCCACCTCAGTAAACTAAGAGCAGTATCTGACAATAGCCATGACTTCAGTGGAGTTTCTCTGGATTTACTGCACTGAAACAGCAGACTGTCTTTTGCTTGCAGTGACGTTAACTCAGTTACTCCAGTGATAATGAAAAAGAACAGAATCTGGCCCTAAAATGTCTTGCATATTCATGGAGCAAGGATTTTTTTCCCATTCATACCAGCTCAAATTATCTTTATTCATATGCATCATGAGATACATAGGTCACATATTTATAGAGTCATCAAAAAAACACTGACAGCTTAAGAAAGTACTTTATCCACAAAAGGAAACAATTACACAAAATAGTCATCAGAAAAAAGAATGATTCCAAATATACAGCTTACAAAGCACAGAGCAGGGCTTTGCACGAGCAGAAACTGTACTGCCGAAAAAATAGGAAACAAAGTTATTGTGAAGAAAATCCCCTCACAGAATTCAGTACAAGCGATTTCCTTAAAATGATCTGAAATTACGAACGATAATACCACTATTGGCAGCAAAAGATCACCTGTTCAGGCTCTTGCTGCAAGTAGCCTCTCTATCTCTGAAGTTTTCAGCAGCGGTACAGTACAGGCATGTGTATATATAAAACACATATAACCTGGGCACCTGCTGATAGCCATCTTATCATTCAAACATTTATTTTTAATTAGCTCTTGGAATAGGTTTCTGCTTACTAAAAACAAAGAAGATAAAAGTTTCTTTATGAGAGTGCCAGAATCTAGAAGCCCGGGTCCCAGTTTCCTTCACAGTCCCAAAGGTTTAACTGAGGTTGCAGTTAATAAAGGGGGAGACACCGATTGATGAAGGCCCTGAGGTTACAGTCTAATGACTTGAGACAGCAGATATTAAAGAACTCGTTTGTATGGGAACTGGTTGTACATTAGGGAAGGCATAGCAAATCACCTTTAGTTTAGTAGGAAGAGACACAAAGTTGAAACATGAAAGATAGCAGTCAGAGGAAGGCGAAGGGGTAGTATATGTAAGGAAAGATAACACCATCTACAATTTTTAGACTCCTTGGCTTGTGAAGTGTTTTGTTATAGAGGTGTTCTAGTGATTTTTTCAAGCGCATCTTGGGGCGATTTAGGAAGCAGAGTTTGTTCTTGCCATTTTGGTCTTTGCAGAGGCAAATAGAAAACCGAGTATCTGGACGGCAAAACCTGTGGGCAGGAAATGCAGGGAAATGAGGGGTGGGGGGGCACAGACGTGGGTCCCTCCAAAATGCAGCTACTCACTTAGCAAGAGCCCCGGACTTCCAGTAGTAGTATGGAGAGCTTGCCAGGGCAGGAAGACTGCCAGACTGCAGGAAGACTGGCTAGGCGTGTAAGGTCTTGTGGGAGCTTTTTCTGAGAGAAAGGGGCTTTGGAGCTGGGAGCTCAGGAAGCGCTGGAGTTGGTGTCGCCCACGTCTCTTATGGTCTGAAAAGTGGGGTGCTGGTATCTGGAGTCCATGAGACTAATTCAGTGAGAGGAGGTAGAAAGGGGCCTAGCAGGCCCTATTTGCTTCCATGGTGCATCTAAGCAAAAACATTCCAGGAGAGCTCTGGCCTTGACAGTGTCTCACTTAGGAGACATCTGGAGCTGCTGTTGGAAGACTGTGTTTTTGGAGGTTACTGTCCCACATGGCAAAATCCCACTGTGACAGTGGGAGGACAGGATTTGGCAGGCAGTTCTCCCTCCCTGCTGTTCTTGCTGTTGATGATGATGAATGCTTTTGGACTATTTGTTTACCATGACTTAACCATTATTTTTAAAGGTAGTGATAGGCATCCACTGAGACTGTCCTTGTCTGAGGACAGTAATCATTATAGGAAGCTTTCTAGTCAATGCAAAGCCATTCCTGCACCATCTGTCATTTTAGCTAGTATAATGCATGTTCCCCATACCTTCTTTGTTACGAGTGCCCTTAGGTTTTCTTTAATGATTCCACACTCCAGCATCTTTTGAGATAAAACCTCAGCTGCCTGAGCAGTTTCTTTTCATGCTTAGCTATATTGTCCTTGAGTAGCTGTGTTAGGCTCAAATGTTAACACGATGGCACGCTCCTTTATGCGCTAGCTTGTAGTCACTGAGAAAAAGAAAAAACCCTTTCCTTCACCTCTTCAGTTCACTCTAATGAGCCCTGCACACACGGGGATGTTAACTCTCCTTTCCCAGTGTGCTTCCACGCTCCTTTCCGTCCTTGTTTTCCCCCTCAGCCCTGGATTTCCCAGCTGCTTTCTTGGGCCCCTCTCCTGAGTTGCACGTTGCAGAGGGTGGGTATGTGGCGTTCGGAGGGGGCCCGCAGAGGTTGTCCTCAGGGCTGCTCCAGCCCACCGACCTCACCTCTGGCCACCCACCGTCTGCCTGCGGCCTCCCATGGCGCTCTGCATGCTGCAGGGGGACACAGCAGTCCTTCCTCCTCTGCCTTCCCAGCAGAAATCTGCTTAGTGGAGGGAATAACATAGTCCTTAATAAGAAACTCCTCCTGTTTCCAATAAGGGAAAATTGCTGCCTATAAATCACTTGATCCCTGAGCTCTGGTCCTCAATTTCACTCTCCCTGTTATTGAGCCTCCATCTGCTTTTAACAATTCTTGCTACCCATATATCTTTTAATGCTGCATCCCTCCAGAATGACTATCTAATTAAGTAAGCTCTGAAAATGAAAAGCAGCAGAAGAGCAGCTTGCTTGCTCTCTGTACCCTTAATCTGGGAGTCCTGTATGTGCTATTTTGGAAGCTAAATTGAGGTCACTGACATTATGCATATTTGTTGTCTGATGCAGTCATAAAAGCCCCAAATCCTCTATTCAAAATTATCTTTAGGCACATGGGTCAAACATTTACAGGAAGAAAAATAAGTATAAGCTTTAGCAGATTTAGAGAAACGGGGGAGGAGTGAGAAAGGGGCAATAATCTCAGACCAGTATTTCTGCTGCGGTATCCTTTCACTGATCAGTGAAACATCTGTGTCACTGGTGTTAAGAAAATAAACAGTTCATTCCAATGGTATGTAAAAAAGAAAATGGGAACTTTGCTAAACAGAAGCAGTTACATTTTTAAGTCCTGTTGAGGTTGTGGTCCCCTTTTGTTATAAATCATGTAGTGACCAGTCATTACCTCTTGTCTAAAAAATTCTGTTCAAATTATGTCGAATAAATTAATACAGTTGAGTTTTATCATCAATAAAACATAAGGAACAGGCAGTAGTTATATGTAATTAAATATACGGCATGCTGGTACTGCCACAGTAATTATGGATAGAAATTTGTATCAAATGACAACAGGTGAATAGATGCAATATCCATGTACTAAAGAATGTCATTTTTTTGACATGTACTAAAAATGTCATTATTTTGATGTTTTGCTCTCTCCTATCTCAAGGTAAATTAACACAAGTTACAAATATCTCACATTTGGATTCAGAACTCAAAAGCTGGGAAAAGCTTTTCACAAACTTGACAATAAAGGCTTTCCTGTTGGAAATGTCAGAAACTGTTGGAGATACCAAGCTGTTTAGTCCTTAGAGTGCATTTTTACTGGGGTTGTTAAGCCAGAACATTTTGATTATTTTTCAATAAGAGCAAGAAAGCATGTGATATGGGAAACAAAATATTTATGAATGATGCAACATTAGATGAATTAAAAGGATGGAAAAAAGAAACACAAAACTCAAAAAATTGGCCTTACAGAAAAATTGTAAGCAGAATGGAAACTCTGACATTAAAAAAAGTTTATTGTGAGTCATTCTGAATATTTTTCATTGGAAAAACTTCATCAAAGTAAATATGGCCTTAATGAAAGATTTTGATTCAATAAAATTAGATTTTTTTAGAGAAATTTTTTTTCACCAAAATATTTGACCAGTTGTATTTTAGACACAAATTTCTCAAAATATTTTTGCCTGAAGATGAATTATTTAGATGCTTTTTCAGTTATTTTGTGTTGAAAATATATTTACGTTTTAAAAAAGAAGTGTGAGGTGGAATGAATCTCAGTCCCTGTGTGGAAGCGGGCTGCCTTTGCATAGGATAGCTGCCTCTGGGTTGGGATCTCCTGATCTTTCATCAGGAGACATACGTTATGAGGTCACATCACTGTGCAGACCAGGCGTTCAGCATCAGTAGCTGGATGGGGAAGGAAGACAGGAGAAAGTAGTTTGAAAACCCATTGCCGGCTTCCTAAATGCCGCTGCTAAGGTACAACAGAAGGGAGCATCAGCGTTCACATTAACAGCCTCAAAGGCGTTGCTGTGGCACCAATGTCTTGGACGTGGTTTCTCCCCACCACTTCTGTTTCCCTCAGGCTAGAAAGGTGAAGGGAAGGAGGTCGGTGTGGAGGTTGTGCATATCTACCTGCTGCATGTCTGCCTGTTGTCTTCAGGGAGCTGCTGAATCTGACCGTGTGGTAGAGGCAATAGACTTCCACCACACCTTGGCAACAGCATTAGCCCTCTGATGCCTCCCTAAATTTGCTGTGTGCGTAATGTTTGTGTAGGTGCTTCAATAACAGCAGGATTGGGAACTCCTTTGGTCTCTATGACCACAGGCTTACTCATTAGAGACAGTTTGGGGCACATTTTAGACTATTAGTTGTTTTAATGCACACGGTAAGCTTTTTTTTTTCTTTTTAACCAGAACAGTCTATGTGAACTTCAGTCTTCCTGGTAACTTGTGTTGGCAGCACGTTGAGTTTTTCATGTGATCGTTTTATTTTTGCTCTTGGTGGAAACAGAAGTTCATTAGATCACATTGCAAGTATACGAAAGTCTGCAGGGGGTTGATCAGAATAGTCTGAAACCACAATTTCTGCTTCTGTGATTCCTTATTGATCACAGTCACTACTTTTAATGCTGTGTTCCCTATTTTAATGCTATGCTATGTTATTTTGGTAGGTTCAATAATGACGCCTAGGTATAAATGATATAAATAGTTTTAATAATACCGTATTTCCTTTCCTTTCATGCATTTTCCTTGCTTTAAGCTGAATGACCCTATTCATTTTCATCTCCCACATTCTGAGGAAGTGTTGCTCAGGCCTTTCTTTGAATGATGACCCTTTTTGGAAAGCAGTTGTAACCAAGGATGCTGAAGATCCCTTTGAATTAAAAGGAATGTGACTATCAGCTGGGCAATCAGCTAGGGCATTTGGCTAGCCACCAGGGCCTCTGGTTATGTCTTAACTGCTAGCTGAAGTACAGGCTTAGTCATGTAAAGCCCTGTGTGTTTTCCATCTGTACTGCTAGCTGCTGGGCTGGTTGCAGGTCAGGTTCAAAGGATACAGTCTTGTCAGACTGGGGCACAAGAGAGCACTCCAGCCCATGCCCCTGCTCTGCCACACTGCCTAACGGCTGGCTGAGGTCCGAGGGGGGCCCTCAGTCGTGATAACCACATGGAAGCCGGGGCAGCACCAACAACGGCAGGACAGTCATAATCGAAGCATCAACATATCTGCCATTATCCTGGGCAATGGGTAACATAATCACAAAGCACACAAGTTACATGAAGGGCACCTTGGTCCCTCACTGGTCCACAGGCTGTTCCAGGCATGTGCTGGTGCACATATAGTACGATATGCCATCATCAGAACTGTGGAGGAGAGGCCCTTTCACACCAGCCGTCATTTAGCATGGTACCTTCTGACTGTTGATCCCGATATGAGCTTAATCTCTCTGCTTTCATCTGTAACGTGGTGATAATAAATACCCATTCTGTAAAGCTGATATGATGTTCAGCTGATGTTTTTTAACTACCACTGCTGGGTAAGAAATAAAAGGTAGATAGATAGAAACATACATCCAAGAGTAAAATCTTATGGCTGCTGCTTTTAAGAGTGACTAATGCAATTTATCTTATGTCCCTAAGGGACCCCATTGCAAACTTGTAATGATGGCTCCAAGTTTTAAAGTGTTAACTTATTGCTTGTAAGTAAAATATATGGGAATGAGATTTATCCGAACAAGAAATAATGTTTCCAGCCATTCTAGGATGCTAAAGGAGCGTGGTTTGAGAGTATTTGTATGGAGGTGACATTAATCAGTATTTCTGTTGGGATTAAAGAGATGATAGAAGATAGATAAGAGGACAGATAATGAGAGAGCAGAAGGAAGAAGGTTGTCGTGTGTTAATGGGAACAACGGTCCAGATAATGATCTGCCCTTCTAATTACCCTTCTCATTTTCCCCTCCTTGTCTATCTCCAAACACCTGAAAGCAAGTGTAGGTCACTTGGTTTATCAGCTACAGGGTATCCTAACAGAGGAATCTGGATAGGTGGATTTTTATATGGGAGGCAACCCAAGTGTGTAGCAGACTGAATGGTAAGGCCGTGCTGGGCCTGAGTCTAGTAGAGGCGCCAGTGGTACAGAGAGATTTATGCACAAACAAACATCCTTTGCTGCCTGCTCCGTTGGTGCATTATGAGTGCAAGAGCTACCAAAAATATGCCTCAGCCCCTCTGAAAGGGCAGCTTTTGGCACGTCCACGGCTCGCTTCATTTTATGCAGATTTGATTCTGTGAATTCTGTTTTAAGGTCAAGGCTTTGCAGTATATTGTTGATTCTAGCATATACTCTTTTTTTTTTTCCGGTTTGGGTCAGGCATACGCTCTGAAACATGAACCTGCCTTGCCTTTTCCAGCTGTGGCAATGGTCTGACAAGAGCGAGTGGCTCTGCTGCTCTCTGTCATTCCCTCCTGTGTGGGAGAGGTGACAGAAGGATTCCCGGCTTCCCAGCCATTGAGCCAGCAATGAAGGAGTAACCTTACCGTCAGCTCTTACACACTAGGGGAGGTGGTCAGCGGCTTCAATAGAAGATCGTACGGCTGAAAAAAGATGGCTTTTCTTCAGCATGAAAGCGAAGGTGTTATTCAAATGACAAAGGGATGGGCTCAAAGGAATTGATTTATTTCAGTCATAATGTCTTAAACAGCATTACTGTTGAGTTTAAAATACAAGGGGGAAGTAAGACAGCCATTTCAGTGATGCTGTTTGATGTTTATACTGCCAGAGAGGAGACGAAGCCTCTCCACTGGGCAGCGTCGCAGCCGTGGAGCGGCGCTCGCAGGGGCCAAGGTTCCTCGGGGGCTCTCCGGCCCCCTCGGGTTCAGCGCCCAGCGGGACTGGATGACGAGGAATAACAGCGAACACCGACATTTTAAACAGCCGGGTGGCCAACAGCAAAAGGCTGCGTGCCTTTCTAGGGAGCGCAAACCCACTTCAGAGCTCCCTGTTTCGTGATGATACCTGACACGGAGCTCGGTTGGGTAATCAGCCAGCAAAGGACAAGATGAGTGTGCCTACTGCTGCTAACCGGAGTGCCGCCTTTCGTTAGAGAATGGGCAATAACATCCCTGTAAGGCCACAAAATATTGGCACCACTGCTTGGCAGGGGGACGCTGAGACTTTTAAAAGAAAAACAGATTTTTATTTATTTTTTTAGATGAATCGACTGATTTTAAGCAAGCAGCCTCAGAACTGGATCTTGTTTCTGTAACTTGGGCCTGCAGCTGTTAGTGTCGTGCTGGGAGCGGTGGTTTCACAAGAAATACAGCCAAAGCCTCCTGAGGCCGACCCAGGTCTGCAGGTGCTCAGCTCACCGGGGAGGGTTCGCGTGCCTCGGACGGCCGTGTTGTGCCCCAGCTCACCACTTCTGCGCTGCCTCATTTCTGCTGGAGTCCTGCGTGGTCGCTTTGGACTCTGTACATGCTTGTCTGAAGCTGAGCGGGGGGAAGGACTGCCAATGCCTTTGAAATCAGAAAGGAAACTAATTCTTACACACTGTTGCAGTTTTCATCAAGCCTCCTTGGCTAGTGTCTGCCCCTTCTCGCCTAACTTCAACCTTCTCGCGATTAGAGGTCTCATCTATGTAGGCTGTCTCTAGAGGTGCTGAAGAGAGAGAGGTAGCTCCAGAGTCATGTAATCTCTGTTAAACACTCGACTTCGGGGGGATTATCCACTGGAGGTGCTGTAAGAGGTGAATATTAGACATAACTGCTATCTAACAACGTGCATAGGGTTGCACTAGGTTGAAATAAGGTTCAGTCTCTGATGTATTTCAAACATTTCTAGTTCCCTTAAATCTAATTAAGCAAATCTGGGTTCTAAAGGAAGTTGAGAGCCTCTGGCTTTTGAATTTACATACCTCTTTCTGAGGTGCCCAAAATTTGCAGATTCACTGCTTCTGTATGTGACAATGAGGTGCAGAAATGCGGCAGCCATTTGCCCTGCCTCGCCCCGTGACCATCCTGTATAAAGACATTCATACCCTTATATAAAGCTTTGTCTTCCAATGCCCCAGAGCTATTCCCATGACTTCTAGACTTAAAAAAAGACTGTGTGCAGAGCTGCCTGTGCTTGCGGGTGCTCGGACTGAATAACTCCTTTGTGGGGTGTGCCCGGGCACTGCTGCCGAGCGGCGCTGGCAGCCCCGTGCCCTGCTGCAAGTGCTCCTGAGCAGAGAAACATGGTGGAGCCCGGTGCCGGTAGCGCACAGCGTGCTCAGAGCCCCTCCAGCAGGCCCCATGCGCTCCTGCCTCATCCATCACTGCAAAAGCCCAGGAACTGCCCTTTCCTGCAGCCACTGTGCCCAGGCAGTGGGGTCACCGCATCATTCGGACACGCGTGTCTGATATGAACAGAGCATTTGGCTGCTCTGGATGAACGCAAGGATTTTTTTGGTCTCACGTTTCGCATAAATCTCTAACTGTGATGCCACCTTTGTATAATCGCCACAAATAAACAGAGACTCCTCTCTGCCCCCTCTTTTCGTTTTTAAGCAACACGGGTGTTCATTTGGCAGCATTAACTAACTATGCTAGTTAGTACAAACGACCAGGTTTAACTGTGACTCCCTGGAAAGAATGGATGGAGCTGCCTCACTTGATTGCTCTTCCTTCTGTGAGATGTGTTACCATTCTGCAAGACCTTTATTTTAGCATCTTCACAGGGAAGAGGAAGGTTTTATGAGACTCCAGGAGGCAAAGTGGACTGGGAAACAAGTCAGCTCTGCAATTTTATCATGTGGTTATTGGTTGCCAAAACTGGCCGCGTAATCCAGGCAAGGTTGGAGAGCAGGCTGGTTGGAGGCTAACTAAGGTCAAGCAATAAGCAGTGCTTGTAGGTGGAGCAAAGGAATTACAGCCCTGACTGTGAACAAGTTCCCAGGCAAGGCATAGTTTGCTTACTGAAGTAGTATCTTTTATTAGAACAACTAACAGAGTTTGAGAAATAAGACACAGTTTTGGGCTTGCAAGCTCTTCTTGGATCTGAACAGATGAATGCTGATAATATAGTGATTTCTTTAGATTTTGGTCTGCTCCTGGATATTTAGTAATGAACAGTAACCAAAAGCATGATTTCACCATGATGACACAGTGAAATTTGACTGACCTTTTGTCTAGAATAGCATCTTTGCTACATATATTGCAGGCTGGATCTACAAAGTGACCAGTGTGAATGCCATGCTTGCTGTCACTCTGAAATAGAAACCAGTGCAGACGGTAGCCTCTTGGTGGCTGAGAAGCTTATTAGGCACTAGGCATCCGTCACTGGTGCTCTGTAACAGGAACCAGTTACTAGTAAATCTCCATGTGGCGCCCAAAGTGCCAGTGTTGTTCCCTGCTGCAATTGCTGCTGTTTATTTTTGGCAGCACAGCTACCAGGCATTGAAGTGCATTCCAGCAGCCCAGGGGGCTTTGGGCTGCAGGGGCCCAGGCAATGGGCTAGGCATTGCGTGATGATCAGCATCTTTTGTGGGTTTTTCCTGCCGACCATGCTACGGCACTGTTTCTCTCTCTCTCTGATATTATACATCCTGTTGGAGGTGTTACCAAAATGAAGAAGAAAAGAGGATCCCTTCAAGAACTTGTATCTAGACATAAAGCCAGAAAACAGGAGAGTTCAGAAAAAAAGAGTGAGTACAACATGAAAGAAGGGTAGTTAAGGTAGTGACTGTCTAACAGTAGATACAAATGTATATTTTAGAGCCAAGGTATATATAATACAACCATTTATGCCTCAGACTCATCGTGTTTGTCAGCACTGCAGCACAGAGGTGGGCAGTAGAGGCTGGAACAGGAGGAATATTGCCAGACTCAAGACTGGAAATGAGCTTTTGCAGAAGAAACAAAAGGAAAAGGTCAGATCTTAGATCTTGAGGAGGAAAAGCTGCAAAATTTGTCTAATTAAGGAATGTAGAACTAGACCAGGTGAGCTAAGGACATTGATTTGCACATGAGGCCATTGATTTGCACATCAGGAGAAGAGGAGAAGTCAGAGATGCAGGATGAAAACCAGGACAGCAGTGTGGGGAACAGGGTTGGAAGAGCTCAAGAGGGAGGTGTAGTGGTGAAGTCACATGCTGTGGACAGGTCACAGAGGATAAGAGTAGTACAGGTCCTAAAGTTTGAGTGGAGATTTATATTACCTGATGAGAGTTGTTGCAGTGGGATGAAGGAGACATGAAACTAGATTGGGTAGACTCAAGCATAGAGCTGAAGAATTAGAATTCATAGCGTCTTTATACATCCCTGAAAAAATACAATCTAGTTCAAGATATAATTACCTAATAAACTATTGCAAAACTGCTGCAGCTACAGTTAGCAGAATCTGACTCCCTCTTTTTAAGAAGACGGATGGATGGGTGGGTGGGTGGGTGGATGGAGAGCTAGCAGGGTTTGGCTTTGGAACTCACCCCTTTTCTTCCTGCCATAATCAGATTTGGTCATGATGAAAAAATTGGCTTTGTCTTCAGTTGAACCCTTCATACACATTAATGTTTTTAAATAATGGATCGTGCAGTCCTAATATGGGCATTAAAAACAAAGGCTATACAAATAAATACTGGGAAAGGCCCACAACTTCCTGAAGACTGATAGCCAGATTTCTTTCTGCATGCCTTTTACATCCTGTTAATGATGTGACACTTTTTCCCCAGTAATGTCCAAGACACATACTGCATTAATCAGATAATGTAACTTTCCATGATCTAGCCTTAAAAAATGTAATTTAGCTGCTTCTTTTTTTTCCCCTCCCTCTCTGACTCTCTTTGGCAACCAAATTATTCCTAATGGTTTCTCCAGCCCGATTAATCTGGCAAAAATTACTATATTGTTCTTAGAGCAATGTTTGTCATTTGAAGCTGTGAAGAATTCACACGGTGCTGTTTGCTACCTGAACCTTAATTAAGACCTTGCTCTTTCAAAGGCATATCCATGTGCCTTACTGCACTCAAATAAGTAATCTTGTGAAAGCCAGTGGGACTATGGACACCAGTACGGTTAAATGCATCTATATTTTAAGGATTTAGGTACCAGAGCATGGTACCCCAAACCAGCCTTATGCACAAATGGCTGCATTTTCTTTCAACTTTGGAATGAGTGCATGGTAATTAATAGGTGTATCGAATGTGTGGTGCTAGTATGAACAAGAAATGAATATATTTTCCAGTCATGCAAAAATGAGGTATTAATTTCTTTCCTTGCCCCTTAATGTTGCACCGATCACATCTGATACAGTTTAAGACAGCTTGTCTGTTTTGTTGTAGTTGCAGGTTGAGCTTGATCAGGAATATCAAGACAAATTCAAAAGACTGCCTTTGGAAATTCTGGAGTTTGTGCAGGAAGCCATGAAAGGGAAAATCAGCGAAGATGGAGACCACAGTTCTGCCCCTTCTTCCCTGGCATCTGACAGTGGAAAATCAAACCATAAACCTCTGCAAAGTGAAGAGGAATTGGAAGAAGATAATCCAGAAAAAGTGTTTGATACTACTTTTTAATTGCCCAAGCACCCGTTAATGCGTGAGGGCCCACCACTCCCAAGCTGCCTGTCTCTGCTTTCCTGACGCGAGCTGCCACCGAACAGCTTTGGAAGGCAGCAGGAATCTGTATTCCAGTGCACATTTCCCAAAAGGAACATTTTATAAACGTATTGTGCAAAGGTCTTCATTCTCATTCTTCATGTTATTATTATGCTAAAGCTTAGCACAGTTGTAATGGGAAAATTAACATGTTAACCATCCTCTCCTTTTTTTCTTTTGGCCAATTTACAATGGGTAATTTTCTCGCCGTGTTCACTGTTAGGAATGTTTAATGAAGACCAGTGTATTGTGCAGAGACAAACGTGCGCAGATTTCCTTTTGAAGTGCCAGTGCAAAGCGCTCCAAACTAATACAGATCCTAGGGAATATTGTAACAGTACTTAATCATGTTTGTTTCCTACTTTATAACTGCACCTTGACAGCTGTACCACCATTTTACATTTGCACTGAAACATTTAATCCTTTATAGCTTTGCAAGCACCGGTGGCTTGCTCTCTCAATATTATGTTTATCATATGGAAAGAAATATATTTGCTGCTGAAAATACGTGGAACTGTGGAGACAAGAGGGAAAACAAAGAGAAGAACTTTGTCTAGAAACGGTGTGTGTGTATGTTTGTGTTTGTTACACTGTGTGAGTGCATATATGTTTGTGTGTATATATATATATATATGTATACACATATATATGTGTGCACACACATACATCTATATACACGCATGGCATGTTTCTATTTGAAGTCAGCATGGTCTCTTGGCCAAATGAAAAGTTTCAGGGATACATGAATAGAGAATCTTTATGAAAGCTAACATCTGGGTTATACTGATATAAAATAATCATTGAATCATAAAATTCTTTTTGTGGTGTTAGTGTTGTAAATCAAAGTAGTTTTAGAATATAAATTTGATATATATTTTGCAGACTCAAAAGTATTGATTTTAAGTATCATATTTTAAGCTTACTGAATTTGATAGGATTATAAAAATGTTTAGGACTACAGTATTTGAAATTTAACAGAATCTTCCATTATTTTTAAGACTGAGGTTCAGTTTTACTAAGGTCTGAAATTTAAAAGCAAAATGTAAAAACCTGATCACTGTTATTAAAAATGTATATTAATCCATTTAACGGACTTCTTAAAATAAGAACAATCAAAGTTAATGTACTGTATGATATGCATGAAAGAAGTAACAGCACATTTTCAGAAATTTATATAAAATAACAGAGAGACTCTGTCAAAGTCGGGATATTTGGAAAGGTAAAGAAATGTTATTCTCTGGCATCCCGTATTAACAGAAATAGTAATTATGAAACATTACAGATGGATTCTCATTTGTACCCAAGCCTTTGTATAATGCTAAAGGCCTTTCCCTCAGTAGCGTAGTGAAAAGGCCTCTTAGGGTAAATGATAAACTAGCTCAAAATATGTAGATTTTCACAGATAGGCTTGATCCTGCAAACTCACATAGATGATTTATCCGCACACCGTGTACCACTGGACTCAGTGGAACTGTTCTGGGTAATAGTGTTCACATGCATGTTTGCAAGATCGGGGCCTTACTTTGTATTTAAAAGCAAACAGAGAAAGAAATCAGCTACATAGCCAGGCATTTTAATACATTGTAACATTTAAGTTACTTTACTTCCTTTCCCTCAGGATTTTAGTACTTTGACAAACTTATTTTATTTAAATTTAAGCAATAAAATACAAATCAAGCTTAAGTTTTCAGTTAAATAACTGTATATATATATAAGTTCAAATATTGGAAGACAAACAGTATTTTGATGTTTCTTTTTTAAACTTAGAGCAGAAAGAAAGAAAAATTGCACATTGTTTGGAGATCATATTTTGGATTAAACTATTCTGATTTATGATGATGAAATTAGTAAACATAAAATTCAAAAATCTGATTTTCATCTTAATATTAGAGAAGGTGAATCCTCTGTAAATCATTATTTTGCACTTTGAAATCAATATTAATCATTCGTTGAAAACTTAGAGGGTCAAGATGTAATGCTGCATTTTATAAAGTAAAAATTACATATTGTCTAAATTATTAAAAGAATATACTAATAGCAGTGTTCACAATAAAACTGAAGACTATTACATTATAGAAATCATTGTACAGTGCAAGCTTTTAGGTAAAATCTTAGCTCCTTTGAATTTCAGCGCTACATTCCCATGGACTTCAGCGGAGCCAGGACTTCATCACAGTCTTCAAAGAAACTTGGGCAAATACCAATTAATCTTTTATTTATATTAAAAAAAAACTATACTGGTTGGATTAAGTATACTATTAGCTGTAGTCATTTTACAGTACGTTTGTATTTGACCATTTACTGTACTCACATTTTTTTATATCTGTACAGTGCCACTTTCTGCAGGTGTAAGGTAGTTGTGTAATACTGTACATCTTGCATCGTTCAAACTATTTCAGTGAAACAGATATCATTTAATATTGATATTACTTGAACTAGAGTAAGATAATGAAAAAGGGTCTTTATGATGTGCAAGTCTTGTGCCTTTTATGTATTTGCCTTGTTCCGTGTTGAATGTGTGGAAATGCTGTATTGTGGACTTTCTGCTGTATAGAGTAGAGCTGTCTATATTAAACTAGGTTGTGCACTTCAGCTATCTTTACACTACTGAAAATAGCTTGGTTTTGGCAGTATAAACAGAATTTTAAAAATTCTAATGAAGGCCAGACATTTTAGATTTAACATGTTCATAATTATTTTAATTAATGCTCATGTATTAGCTAAACATTCACTGAAATATAACTAAAGGGACATCATTGCTTGCCTTTCTTTGAAATCAGTGTTGCTCTTGTACATTGTATTAATAGTGTCTGTGAATGATTAGTCTTTGATGATTTGCTTTCAAAGTAGGATGAAATATTTCAGTTAACATGTACATATTTTTTGGTTTCTCAATCTATGATTGTTTGAGAGGCATAATTCACATTTTTGTAAAAATTCTATGCAATTTTGTGGCATGATGTTTCTTCCACTTGTAATTTTATGTGCTTACATTACAGATCCAAAGGACAAATAAAAATTTCTTAACACAAGATGGTTGTTGTCTATATTGGTCGACTCAAAAGTGCTCATTGACTCGCGAGACCTTGCTCGCAAGAAGGGCAGTGGCACAAGAAGTCAGTGAATCTGCCCTGCAGGTTGTGCATACAACAGTGGGAAAGAGAAATCGCACGTGCATGGACATGCCCTCCCAGGAAAAACACGTAGTTGCTGGTGTTCTGAAGCAACGGAAAACAGAACAAGTGCATTGCAACTTTCTGTTCTGGTGAGAAAGCTTCTTGGTTTACAGGACAAGCTTTTTCAGAACAGGTATTGCATGATTTTCAGCCATACCTGTAAGCTACCTGGACAAACTAAGAGAGCTTTACTTCTCTTCCATTGCCCCGGCTGTTTTGCTAATCACCTCTGCAATTACATAAATACTTTGAAATGAACATTTGCCTTCCAGTGAGAGCTTTGAAAAATAAATCTACTCCTGTGGCTTTTGACCTTCCTTCCCCTATTTAATTTACAATGTAAGAAATAATCTCTGGGAGGAGATAAGCAGACATATTAATCCATCGTACTAAGAGATATACCTATTAAAAGTAAATAGTCCCCGAGGCAGTTAGACTCAAAATGCTCACTAGCAAAGATGTAGGGAAATGGGATCTGAAGAGAGGAATGGACATGGCACTGTGTGAAAAGAGGGAAGGAGGAGGGAACAGAGCTGAAAGTCAAGGCCATGAAATTGAAGAAGAGAGTAGGAATAGGACAGAAATGGAGGCGGGGGAAGACAGCAAAAGAAAAGAAAAATGGATAAATAAATGGGGAATAACTCTTCTCCCCAAAGTAGGAAGTAACGGGGTGTGAAATCACCAAGGATCGGGTTTGTTGAGGACCCTTTAGGGAACCGCCCTTCCTGGCAGCACGGGAGCAGCAGAAGCAGAACGGACCCGGGGGACCGCCAGGCTGGAGTGGCTCATGTGGATGGTAGGAATAACAACTAGTGAGAACAAGGGCAGCAAGGTGCTTAAAGGGACAACAGGCACACGAGCATGGAGGCTGGAGCCTGGACTTGCAAGCCGACTCGAAGTTAGGGAGATAAAGGAGAGAGGGGCTGTGCCCTGTGCAGGGGCACGCAGCACAGAGGAGCAGGGCAGGACAGCAGCGCTGTGGGGACGCTTCAGGAGGACAAAGGGCGAAACCTCAGGAAAGGGGAGGGCAAGCGGTAACAGCGAGCACAGTGGGAAAAGCCGAGGAGGCCCTGGGAAGGACCGGGAAATAACCCTCGGCCCCCCTGGGGCTCGGATGCAGAGTTCTCACAGTCGATGGAACAGACGGCCTCAGCCCGTGTTGTGCTTGGGCCACAGGAGACTCACTTGGCAGCTGAGGAGAGAGGGCAACAGGCTTCGATGTGTGGACGAGCTATTTGGAGGCTGACCAAGGGGAAGACGGTGTCTGCCAAGGCCAGGCAGTGGGATCAGAGCTCTGTGCTCACACAGCTGCAGCCACTGGACAAAGCAGGCACAGTTGGTTGCAAAAACTTCAAGTGGATCCTGCAAATGTTCCTGATGACAGCCAAAAGAAAAAGTCCCACCACAGCCACCAAGTCTACTGCTATCAGTTGGCAAAGAGACTCTGCTTTGCCTTCGAAGTGAATGCTTTAATAACTAGCTCCAGTGCCAGGTTCCAGCAGGAGTATATGCTCCCAGCTTCATGAACCTCATGGTGGTTCCTTCTCGGTGATGCAGCATCTGGGTGAGGGCTGGAGGGGCCCCCGATCCAGCTCTGATGTTGAGGTGGGTGTTAGAGCACACAGCTGAGCAGCACAGGGTAAGCTTGAAACAGGCTGAAGGGCTGCACCACCAGGTTTCCTATAACCTGGGCATGTGCTCGAACCGCTAGGAAGTCATTTAAAGGTAAGCAGCTGTACCTCTGTGCGTTTAAGCCCCCCTTCATTTCTTCCAAAGAATATATTATACTTTTGGACTTTAGGACAGCTCTGAGCATGCAAGCTGCACAAGTCAAATCTACCACCCCTGGCTGAAACCAGCTTCAGCTGCCAACATCAGGTCAGCATTTCTTAGGGGCAGATGAACAGCTGGCTTCAATACCTTCATTTGGTTTGTATGGGCTGTCATTCAAAGACCTCTTGCTTTCTCCAGTAACTATATAGGGATTCGAGGAACCTGACATTGGGTCTGAATTACACTTCTGACATCAGGCATCAAAGAGCCAGGTATAGCATTAGTTAATTTGAAAACAGCTAAGTCCTCTCCTGGGTTTAATCACACATAGGAGACACCTGAATGCCCAGTGAGATTGCTTCTGTGATGCTGCCATTTCCCACTGAATTGAGACTATTAACCTCTGCCTCTCTTCTCTGCTCTGCCCAGGAGTAGTGCTTCCCTAAAGCACAGCAGGATTAGCTTGGCCATCATGACCACTGGTTCCTCCTTAGAGTCAGGGCCCTAGCTTTATTCTTCTTTTCTTCAGGGGCTCATGATGGTTTCCTATGGAAGTAAGAAATACCTACTTAGCAAAAGGGTCAATACAAGAAATAAAAGCCACATGCAAAAAGCTGCAGGTGACTGTCACTGGCCAAATTAAAGCTGATTGCTGAAAAGCATTCTGGGATTAAAAAAAGACCTATAAAGAGAGAGGCCCTCCACTAGGGTGTACTAGTAGGACAGTTAGTGGGAGGAAGGCTGGTGGCTTGTTGTTTGCTAGGCAGTGCAATTTGCTTATGCTTCTTCTAAGTGTATGGGTCTGGAGGCTCAACTTTTAGGTTCTTCAGAGCCAGTATCACAGAAAGGGCATGTATGTGCTATGCAAGAAGGATCTTAGAAGAAGCTGAGAAGCTGAAAAAAATAAAAATCCAAATATTTGGCTTTCAAAGTATGGAAACAGCAAAGAAGAAAATACAGGAGATAATCCATTAGCTATTGTATAACTGATATGATTTGAAAGGCCTTGTTTCTGTGGGATGGTAGGCTGCAAAATGTGGTGAAGCGAGTGTGCTGGGTCTTATTGTGAGGGGGGTGCTAATCATCTTGGCTGGATGCTAACTGGAGCAGGGAGAATGGCTTTAAGTAACAGTGGAGCTAGGCTCTAATTAGGAACAAATTGGAACCAACTTGACAAATGTGAAGAGAAGAAATTTAAAACCTGCTGCTGTATCAATGGTAGGAGCCTGGCTAATGAGCAGGATAGCTTGGAAACTTCCATTGCTGAAAGCTGTAATGTAATTAGTGTTACTGAACTGCAATGGGATAATTGGAGTGTTCAAATAACTGATTATAACCTGTGTGACAGGGATCAAATGAGTTAAAAAAAAAAAAAAGTGGTTCTATTCTTCAAGATGGCATGTTTTTGTTGGTAAATGTAGCTTCATTGATCTAATCTACCTGTGGCAACAGAACTAATACAAGCCTTGATGTGTAGGGACCTGCAAGCACAACAGCTAACTTACTTTAATCTGTGTAATGGGTTAGAAGAGTGAAATATGTTGTCCAGGTTTTGCCTGTATTTTCAGAAAAGTGCAGAAAAGAGCCTGCTCTATAGCCCTGCTGACATTGTATATTGATCACTGAAAGCCAGGCTTTCCACAGGAAAACTACTGGATGATAATGAGCTCTCTGGCCTGCTGGAGAAAGGCATAACAAGGCCTGCTAGATGAAAGCTGCATCAAGCAAGCTAGAAGTAAAGCACAATCTTCATTTGTTTTCTTCCTTCTGTACAAATGCACAGAAGATGATTAATCACAAGTACTGAAAGAACCTCTGGATGTTGTCAAAGCAAGACTAAATCTGTTTGTGTCAGCTGCAGAGGACAGTGCCATGGTCAGGGCAGTGGTGGCAGTACTGCTCCAGGCCTGTGTTCCCAGGGTGGGAAGGCTGTAAATTGGGTTCAGATGCTGCTGTCTGCAAAACACATTTCCCTGCCCCTTGTTTTTTTTCCCTGAAACTTTCTCCTGGCTGCGTGCAGGCTAGTGCTGGCATGGGGACCAGAAGGGAAGCAACTTGCTGGGGAGAGTGGGAGAGGGTAGGAGACATGCTGACAGCCGTGGCATGCACCTCTCCCTGCCTTACCTGCCTGAATCTGAAGCCTCAACTAAAATTCCTGGGGTCAGCACAGGGGAGCCTAGAGAGCTGCAGAGTCTGCAGTGCATGAGGCAGACAAGATGACCTAACTGCCTCTCCTGCCCTCACCCTCCATGACACTTGTCACAATGGCTTTCTCCTCTTAGAGGTTTTTCCCATGGGGCACTTCAGAGTCTTGAGTGATCACCTTTGATTCCCTTCAAAAGGGCTTTGTGGTGTCCTCTTAATTGCCAAGGTCAGTAAAGTAATCCTGAGCGTGGTCTCTGAGGTTCAGCTGGGTGGGACATCTCTTGCAAAATGAACTGCCTCTCTCCAAGGATGTAAATCAAAAAAACTGGCATCCTACAAGCTCTTAACAATAAGGCAAGGGAGAAAATCAACCCAAGTGCTCTAGCAGCTTGCCACCAGCTGAGCAGAGTAGACGAGCTCTCTGGCTGACAGCTAACCGAAGCCACAAAGTCTGCAGTGAAAAGTGTCTCTGACTCATCATGCTGTGGCCTCTCGCCCTTGGGAACAGCTGGAGACAGAGTGTGGGGGCAAAGGAGGCTGGTGTGTGCTGCCGTTTCTGCCCAAGGGTGCAATGGTCTCGCTGGAGACCTCGGTTCCTCAAGCCTCCCTTCCCTCCAAGGGGAACTGCCAGGCTTTACTGACGTGAATGGACTCTTAGAAGCAGCAAAAAGCCTGTGTTCCCTTTGGTAAATAAATATTATGCCCTGCTTTCACTTTACCACTCTAAAATGCTCCCTTCGATCTTCAAGCATTGCCCCTGCTGCCCAGGATGCTCACTAAGCTGTCCGTATGGTGGTTCGCTGTCTCTTCTTCTTGGTTAGAGAAGACTGCAGAGGCCCCTTCCTGCAGTTGCCCCTTCTGCGCAGGAGGAGAGTGAAAAAGAGAGTCCTGTCCCCTTCCTGGACAGACGCTTTTCCTGCCACCCCCTCAGCAAGTCTGCGTGGGAAATGGATGTGCGTAGGCATAAGCAACTCTGCATAAGGCAAGAGATCCCAGGCCTGTGATGATATCTGATATGTTGCATCTATTCTGAATAAATCCTGTCTGAGAGCAGCCCTCAATTTATTCACCGTGGAGACTTCTGTGATGTACCTGAGAAGGCAAAAGGACGGTGTATCCTTGTCAGAAATACAGAAGCAGTGGTTCTTGGCTTTGCAATCTGGATGTATGCACAGCTGTTCTTTAGGATGCGAAAAGAGTCTTATTTCTCCGTTATATGAAAATCTTCTCTTCCTGCCAAGTTTTCCAGTTGTTAGGTTCATTCAAACTGTCTCTTGAAGAGTGACAGCCAGTTCACCCAAACTTTTTTGAAAGGGTCAGCCTTGTGCAGAATTGCTTGAAGACATGGGGTTAGTGTTTTGGTAGAGCCAAGCCCTCCTCGCTCCTGGCAGAGGAGGTGGGAAGAGCAGAATGAACTGTGTCTCTGGCCACCTATGGCAGGCTCAGCCCTGCTGGCTGCAGCAGGAGAGAAACTCCTTCCTAATCCCAGCGCATGCGCGGGACCAACGGCAGCCACGGCGATGGAGTCCTCGTCTGGATCTGGTCACGTTCATTCCAAAATGATTCTTTCTTTTCTTTCTGATTTGCTTTATGAATTAAGATATAAAATTGAGATCCTTCGTTTCTCGCCCAGCAGAGCTATTCACAGAGGATATTTGATGGATGTTTCTACTAGGGTCAAATGCAGCCACAGCAAACCTACTAATATATATTAGTACACACTAGTTCTAATATACACATGCGCACATGCACACAGATGGATACTGCAGCTGTACCACCGACCTGGTTCCAGTCACAGGCAAAGGCAGCGGTCGTGGAGGGCGGGCAAGTACTGGGATTAGCGAATTGGCTGGGTCTCAGCTACCTGCTTCAGCTGTGCCAGGGACACGCACGCACGTGTGCAGCAGCACCCAACCCCACAGAGGTCTTCTGCCCCTGCCTCCTTCCTCCCCGCAGCACCGCGCTCTTCCTCCCGCCTATCTGCTCCTCTCCCTACAGGAGCCAGGCCTGGCCCATCACCAGACCCTTGTCCCAATGGCCATGCTGTAGCTGGCGCTCCTGAGAAATCCTGCGCTGCCTCTGCTGCACAGGACCCAATTTAGACCAGTGCTGTGGCACATTCACCAGTTAATGACTCACACGTCTTGCTGCTATTAACTCATTTTATTACATTAGAGTCCTAGAAATAGGAAGAAAACACCTCGGTGTCTCCTTGATAGCAACAAAATAATTGCTTTGCTTTCCCTGAGGAAATCTGGCTTGGGGTGTGTGCGCGCTCTGTCTTTGTGCCGGCGTTGTTTTATGAAAAGCAATGTTCTCTCTATTTCCATAATTTAAAACTCATATCTGGCTTAACAAATTCCCATTACATCATCCCAGTGACAGATCGGGGAGCTATGATAACTTCCTTGTGTCAGAGTAACTAATGAGAATGAAATTATCTGGCTCTCTATGGAAATATTGCTATTATCAACTCCTCCGGGGACACGGCAGGTCCCTGCTTGCGGCTGCAGCCCCAGCCCTGGCAGTGCCAAGCCACGCGGGGGTGTCGCGGGGCGCCCGCGCGGCACTGGGGCCGAAGGGCTGCCCGGGTGGGCCATGCTGGGGTTGCTCCACAGCTGGTTTCTCACTTGGACCCGCTTCACTGGGACAACCTGTGGGCCAAGGTGCATTTGGCACAACTAACAGTGTCTTGAGCCACAGTGTCTTGCCCCATGGAGTTAATATAGCTAGGCATTGGTCCGCATGTTCTGGCCACTTAGATAATTACGGCTGCTGTATGCTACATCTATAAATACGTGCCTACGTATAGCACGTTCTTAAAAACAGTTGTATTAAAAGCTGCATGGGAGCAGCACATAAAAATAAAAAGGAGTATTTTTTGATCCAGCTGAGCCACACAAATTGATTATTTCAGGCAGGTTCTCGCACTTTCGTTTTAAAAAAAACGTTTTTGTTGCGTTGGCGCTAGCTGACGCTCTGCAGTGGCTCCATCAGAAATCCATGATGGACGAGGCATGGAAAATAATTACTGTCCCCAGCAGAGGTCATTCTTCAGGCAGAGCTACGTGCTGACGTTGTCCTGTGTACTTGATCTGCTGATAAGCAGAGGATTTCATTTGCTTTCTCTGCCTGATTCACTAGTTTGCAGCCCTGATCCTGAAGGGCATGAAAACTTGCTGGTATTCATTCTAATATATTTTCAGTGCCAACATGCAGTATAGACTCTATTTATTTCACATTTACTAAGTTTCTGAGCACTCTGGGGCATCACCAGAAGTGGAAAAACTGGCTTCAAAAAATGATACTTATAACTTCTGTTTTAAAAGGACACTATTTCTTAGAGATGCTCCTTTAGAGGCTGGTCTCCAGCGTTGGCACTCGTTTGGCTGTTGATAAGTAGCAGCACCTTAGGATAAGTAGGGCTGAAGATGCACCTCTGGCAATGCACATTCTCATGGCTCTCACTGACTGCAAAGCAGTTCTCACTACAAACTTCTTCAAGTGCCAGAATTTACTAGCCTGATGCTAATAGTGATTTTTAGTGTATTTGGAGCATACAGTGACAATCCAGTGCCACTTCTTGTAAAGAGCTGTTTCATACTTTCATAACAGATTTCAGGGAAAATTCCATCAGTTACTGGGGTCTCTTCAGGGGAACTAATTATTGTGCTAAGCACACGTATTCTGAAGACTTACTTAATATGTCCAGATGCTGCAAAATGTCCTTTGGAGGTCTTACAGTCCACCCGGGAATCCTGTGCTGTTAAGAATTACTTTTTTCTCCAATGAACCATCAAAGGTTTTGGGAAGGAGCTGGAGTGTAAATACTGCATTAGTATGAATTTAGGACGGCATTTTTCCTTTGGGGGGGATTTTTTTTTTTTTTAAATCCCTAAATCATCTTAGATTTGCCTTAGGTCAAGTGTTTCTCTGTAAATGCCCATTTGCAACACTTCCCTTTCAGCAAACTCAAGACAGAGCCCTTTCTCTCTAATAAGAATTTTCTTTGTTGTAGCAATTAACAGGTGGTCTTTGGGTGTGTGGGTTTGGGGGTTTTCTTTTTTGGGAGGAGGAGTGGGGGGTATCCTAGCATTAGGCAGAAGGCAAATGCCAACAGAGGTAAAGCTTTCTTAGCTATTCCATGCAAGAATGTAACAAGATCCTATGGGGGCCACCAGTCTGGGCTTTTTTCCCCACACTTTTTGACTGCTTGAAAAATGTCCAACAGAGCTAAGGACTCCATTTCAATACAAAAGCATTTTTGATGATTGTGATTATATTGACTGGGAACATTGCTGGAGTATTTCACCTCTTTCAGCGCTACACATACAAAGGTCTTCTGCAGAACACTGCAACACTTCAACCACGTATTTGGGCAAAAGAAACAGTCATTGTATGCCACTGTAATATGTCAGGTTCCCTCTCCCCTTTGTTTATACTGTAGTCACCTATTTTTTTCCTGTTGATCTTCAAAACACAGCATCTAAAACTGCATGACAAGGGTTAAGGCTCAGCAAGTTGCCCGAGAATCACATGAAATCCAGCCGGTATGGTTGTGTGTCATTAATTATTCCTGTCCTGTGTCTATTGTGGAGCAGTTCGGCTTGTGACTCAGAACAAAGGGTTGCACAAGCTTCAGCTTCCAGGAAACACAATATCAAGGAGGCCTTAATTCTACCTAGTGACGACACGCCCTTTGAAGCCAAAACCAAGGAGAGCGTATCTACAGGTGAGATAACCAACAGTTGGCTTTCATTTTATCCAGGCATTTCAAGCAGTAAATAGCAGTTTTACAGAGTGCTCCCCCTTACATGAGAGACAACTCTGGGCATCTTTGTCCATCTCATCAGAAAGAAACACAAGTGGCCGTACACCTCCATACCTTCTCTGTGGTGCTTCAGGAAAGAGCCGGCGCTCTCACAAAAGGTTTCTGCTCCTTTCAGGTCCTGCTTGCCCTGTCAACAACCCTATTTTTGCCTTCTGTTTGTGACCATTTTACTTCTGTTTCTGAAGCATCAAAGGCCGGGTCCAGGTGGAGGACACAGCGAGGTGGACCAGTGCCCACCTCAAGGTACTGTTGTCTGGACCAGGAGTGTCTCACTTGACAGGCCTTGCTCAGACTCGAATGATGCTGTCCTTCCTTCTTCCTTTGCCTCCTTCAGGCTCGCAAATCACAAGAGCTGGCAGGAGGGCCATGGTCCTCTCGAGGTTTAAGAAGAAAGAAGTACTTCAAGTTGTCTTTCATAATATAAGTGCTTAATTCTTGCACAAATATTTATATAATTCATCTGGCTGAAGGTTACGTTCAGGAAGCGCCTGGACCTGGGGCAGGGCAGACTACATCCCATGCAGCATCGAGCACCAGGAGGCCGGCACGTTGCTGTGCCTCGCAGGTAACCCCTCTCAGTAGGCTTTGGCAGTGATGTTGCCACAGGTTGGGCTGCTGGCCTCGAATCTGCTCTAACCCAAGGAGGCTGTGGTGCCACGGTCCCTGGGCAGTTGTGTGGGAACCTGGTGTCTGTGTGGTTTGCAAGCGACCATTGCCTCTGGCCCATGGCAGGGTCAGAAAACGCATCTCGCGGCACCGCCTGACAGCTAAAGATAACACTACTTTCAGTGAGAAAACAAGCTGGGGCAAAGAAACACCCCCCGTCTCTCTCCTGTTTTCACTTCCAGATGGCTATTACGAAACATGGAGCCATGCTGACAGCCACGCTGGTGGATCACGCTAATCCCTTCTTGTCTGGACCCCAAGTCCTCTTGGGCGCATTACTAATCCTTACAGCTTTCCAAAGAGCTAAATTTTGCCTTTAGATGTCTAATTTTTCTGGAAGATCTGAGAAAGGCTCAAGGGCATAAATTATTCCTTCTGAAGCCTATTATAACATATGATTCTTAAATTGCCACCAGATCTGCCTCCTTCAGATAGCGGAAAAAGGATAGTATTGTGTTCATCCAAAGCCAAGAGGAGAAACTAGTCCAAACCACGCCATCTTTCAGCAGTCTAGCATCATCGTGGAGGCAGATGGTATGAGTGGTTGGAGAACTGCAAGTATTGTAGGCTCAGCACTCAGTATCAGTCACTTGAATTTCTTATAATGGCCTTCAGAGAACTAGGGCCAAATTTTGATGATATAAGTGTGTCAGGACGGTATAAATCAGTGTAATGTCTATGCTGTGGGGTGATGGACTAGCAGTGTCGGAAGGGGCAGGAGCTGTTTTGTTACTCAGTACTACCACCCATCCAAAACCTAAGTCAAACTGGGAAACTTGTGAGACTTATTTTTAACTAAGAATTTTTTTCATGGTATTTGTAATGAATTATCATTAGTAATATTACTGGTCCTTTATAGCAGTTACTGATTGCATTCTTGCACCTTCCTTTGCAAACAGCAGAGGTGGCACTGTTCCTAATTTGTGAAATTAAAACTGTTTTCACATGACTGTAGAAGATGATATTTCCAAAAAATCAATAAACATCATAACTGCAGTAAAAGTGGTTAGCAATTCTAAATCAGTGAAGACCACAAAACCACTAGCACAGGGAGCTGTAGAAGACAGGTAATTGATTAAAAATGTGCAAGATTTTTGTAAGAGGGGGAAAAAGGGATGGGGTATGTTGTCATACAATCATTCAGGGACGTTTTTCTTGCTATTGCTCCTTACCACATCAGGAGTACAAGCACCAGCCAACAGTGCCTGATCCTGCTTTCCGTGACAAGATTGCCATCTGCCACCAGATACAGTGGGAACAGGACTAGGCACACTTACAATAAATTGCATCAATTTACCAGGCAACTTTCCATTTGAGCCACATTGTGGCTCTGATTACAAATGAAGCCTATTCAGGCATACTGACAGCTAGGTATTCATGCTCATTGCTGCTGAATTCAAACTAAACCTATGTTCTCTCTACAGGAGACTTGTAAGGCAAAAAGGAAAGGCATAGAGACAGTTTTAAACACAGTTCTATTAAGAACCATCCTATTACTACATATACACTTCTGTCAAACGTTAGCTAAAGGAACATATTCATTTAATAATGAAATAGTGATTGTACCATCCTCTTTATAGCAAATAAACTCCTTATAAAACAAATTGTTGTGCAAAGTTGCTTGCTCTAGCCCACATTTTTGGCACCCTTGGTTGCCCTTCTGTATAGGCAGCCCTTAAATATTAACCATTTAAATTGTTTTGAAAGTTGGATTTTTAATGGATTTTACTTAGTATTTAACATCCATGAAACTCCATTAAGTCCAAGCTTGAACTTGAGGATATTGGTGGCTATACCACACCTTTACTTTTTACTGTAAGTGGCTGTGAAGACTGACAGCTGAGATTGTGTGTCCTACAATCCTCTACATATTTCTCACAGCAGTAAAAGCGGGGTGGATGATGAAGGAAATATTCCTTCTTTCTTTTCTCGCTGGATCCCATCTCTAATCTGACATGCCATGTTGGGCCTAAAACAGTTGTGCTAGCCCAACAGTGGAAACAGCATGCAGGCCATAATACATGCCTGGGGATGGGGCTTTGAAGGTAAACTCCTTAAGTGAGGCTAGATTTGCCTTTTCTGCCATTCTTTACTTGTGCTAAACATAGCATGACTCCTCAGCTAAGTCTTCATGGTGTCTTTATGACCCAGCTAACGGAGGGTGGAGGCAAAGCAGGGTTATGTGCTATTAAATGGTAGGTGAGGTACATCCAGTACTACAGGAAAGTGCATGGATGATAAATCCTGCTCTTAAGTGGCTATACATAAGAGATAGAACTTGTGGATCTACAAATTTTTGTATTGCTGTTCAGTGTAACAATTGGTTCCTAACCAATGCCTTAGATTAAACATAAGTTTCTGCTTTTCCCACATTCACTGTGAGGTTTGAGATATGCCCTACAGTTCTCAAGGGTTTATTATTGGTGATTAAATAGGACTCTGCATGGATGAGAGAAGCTGCAACTGGAAATGCAGAGGGCTTTCACTTCAATGTTAAATGATAACAGTAACATGGGTTGATTTGAAACTGCTCTCAAATGGGATGTCAGTGAGCCAATGACCATGTGTCTATACCTGGGAAAATGACTGACCTGAACAGTGATGTAGCTATGTTAGCCCGAGATCAGGAGTGTTTGCATTGACTATATCTTGAACTAGTTGTAAAAGCTGAACAATACCAGCTCCAAAAGCTATTGGTAGCATATTACCATGTCAAAGAGAAAGACTTCACAAATCTCTTGCATGCGCATTAATATGAAATCCTCTGGAAAAATCGCAAAATGTGAATTTTCAATGACTCCCCTGTGACAGAATAACTCCCATGAGAAAGAATGAAAGGGGAGAAAGTAGCTCAGCAGGGTTGACAGTTTAAACATCCCTAGATAAAAATATAACCAGTGAATTTATTTTTGTTTGTGCTGGGTTTGGGGGAGAGGGTTGTTAAGCAAATGACCAAGGCACTTCTGCAGAGCAAAAGGCAGATTTTCATCAGGCAGCAAAAACATGCATCTAACTTGGGATTACTGGTTAAACAGAAACTGTTGGAAATTATCGCTGTAAAAGATGCCTCACTCCTGTAATCCGTACAGCTAAAAGACTTTGTTACAGTACTTAGGCAGTCAACCCCCCAACTTTAATGTGTGTGGCTGTATGTTATGAGGAAGAAAAGAGAACATGGACTTAACTACACAGACTTGGAACATTTGGGGCAAATGTGCCAAATTAAGAATGAAAACATTCCATGAATTACGTCAAAACTATAAAAATAAGCACTTTGCACAGCTAATGTCCTGACTGAAGTCAGAATCCTTCATGCAAAACATGCAGCAATTACTTTTAGTTACTTCATCTCATGACAAATGAAACTCTCTCCTTGGTGTTCCACAGTGAAAATATCTGCCCTACCTTGATTTTTTTTTCTATAACCATTCCCAAATGTAAGAGGTACTGTATAAACTTTCGAAACAATGCAATATACCCATGGCAGAGGACACAGGCAAGGGGGAAGGGAGAAAGCAAAAGGCCTTGTCCATAGTTCTCACTGCACTAATATCATCCTGCAAGACACCCACAAAGCCCCAAGTAAGTCTGTGGCCCCACTGGACTAAACACTGCCTCTAAACACATGGAAGAAAAAGGAAAGTGAGAAGAGAGGCTCGGAGAGTTTCTGTGGACATGGGAGCCTGTCTCTCTCTCTCTACCCTGGGCAAACTGGACCAAATTGTCACGTTTCTCAAAAGTGCTACAGCCCTGAGCAGAGCTGCTCTGCTTCAACAAAATCCCATCTTCTAGGCTCATGGGAAAAGATAGCTAACCAACTTATAGATTCTGGCAGTATGGTCCTCTATAAGCAAGATGATATCATCTTTTTGACATATAGAAGGTATGTTGGCCAGAATCCTAACAGTACCAGTGTATGACCTCTGTGGGTTTCACATTGTCTGCTCTTGCCAGGTATTCTGCAAATGACCCCTAGAACAGGACATGGCTCCCCTCAAGGCAAAATGGGCAAAATAATGCCTGGTTTGATATTCTCAGCAGAAATTAGGCCCTGAGCTATCCTTTGAGGATAGAGAGGCTGTGAGTGTGCTCAGCAGCAAAACTGCAGCTTGCTGGAGAACTTTAAAGACAGTAAATTAGGGAAGCAAGAAATTTAGGGCTTACTAGCAGTTAAACATGAATTTTGAAGATTTAAGTTTTGAGAACATAACTGCTGGTTTTTGGCACCCAGATACCTAAGAAATTTTGACACAGTGCTTGTTCCATCAGCTGAGACTGGCATCCAAACATGAAAGTATTTTATTAGACGTGAAATGATAATGGTGTTGCAAAAGCACTGTCTAAGCACAGCAAAAGCTACCATTATGACTTCCTCAGCACTGCAACATAGGTTTGAAAGGTGGAAGTAGGCATAGAGTTTCATCATTTACTAGGTCTTCTTTAACAGCAAAATCATGATCTTCTGCTGAAGAGACATATGACCATCTCCTCTCAACACACTAAGAATGCTGTTTGAGCATCAGGCTGTCACATACTGTGAATAAATAATATTATCAATCTCTCCTGTTGAAATAATTCCACTTTAAATGGCACCATTTTCCTCAGTCAAGACACAAGAATGGTTCCTAGGTCACAGAAGATGAATTTTAGAAGACAAAGATCTCATGTCCAGTTCTTGTCCCAATGAACTTCAGCACCCAATTCAGCACTGTGAGTGCCACTAAACAGCAAAGTCCCTAAGCTCCAAAATGAGTGTTGTAGTACCTAATTCTCTTTGTGGTTTTGGCCTACCAAGCTCTCAAATATATGGAAATACCTTCCAACATCATTTGGAAGTGTAACTTCAATTTCCCTCTGAGAGCGGTTGCGGACCACAAACCCGGCTTCCTGGCAACCTTATTGTCTGTAACAATGTGCTAAAATGCCAGTATGATCTCGATCTTTCCCAATTTTAGCAGTGTTTTGGGGCTTTTGTGTGGCTACCTCCCAGGTTTGTTGACAAGTGCAAAGCTGAAATTCTAAGCTTCTGATGTGACTGAAGCCTGCTAATTTGGGCCGCGCAAATGTTAAGTGACCTTTTTTGTGAAGTTGTAAAAAAGACCGTCTTTAGAGCAAACAAAAACATCTTACCTCAGCTACTGTGCAAAAGGGATCAGATTTAGATATACACAACTGCATATGAATTGTGCTAGAGCAGATGGCAATACCACAGACAACAAAGAAGTGACATGTCCCTGACAGAGCACAGACCACCACCAGGTGAAGCTGCCAACTGCGCTGAGGACTTTGCACTCACCTGTAGAGAAACATAATGGAAACGTTAAGATTGATGTGAATGGGAAGGTCTGGGTGTGAAAGCACCAGAAGGAGCAAATGGCAGGAGAAGGGTGATGAGGAGGCACGTCCCCTCGGCGGGTATGTCAGTGGGCCATGAAGAGCCCAGTGCATATCTACACGCAGCTTCTCAGGACACCCAGTTCAGGAGACACAGGACACCAAGCCACTCCTGATGACTGTCAGAGGAGGGATGGGCTGGAGAAACTGGTCACTGCCAGCTCCCGAAGGGTACAAAAAGGTAGCTCCAAAACCTGCGGACAGTCACAACCTGAGAAGGTGCCAGGTGGGCTTGGTGGCATCCTTTGTCCTCCACAGCACCACAAGCAATCCTGCCTGCACTACCTGGACACTGCCGCCTCAGTGCCCAACCATCCAACTGGACATATGTTTTCAGTGCTTGTAAGTCAATGAGAGACTGTAAATGAGTGAAATCTGTTTTAAATTGAAATCAGGTTCCCCTGTCATGCAGAGCTGCTGTGTTGTTGGAATGTTATTTCCCACAGTTCAGTCTTTGCAGCCCAGTTTCCTGGGGAAGCATTTGATAGAAATATTGGTTTGAAAGTGGAGGAAAGACAGTAAGTATGTCAATCTGTACAGTTCTTAAAACTTCTCTAAGATGCCAATGAAGATGCCTCTCACCAGCAGCACTCAGGTGTTACTCCTTAGGTTGAAAACTTCCCCTTTTGCTGCAAGGGCCCCTTCACAAGAAGTGTCAGGTGCAAAATGAAGTCCTCAAAGGCATTCCCTTGACAGAAGGAAGATGTTGATTGAGCCTCCCTTGACTGTCAGAGTGCAGCACCAATTTGCAGTGTAAAGCCTAAGAGAAAAGGCACTTCAGCTGGGAGAATAATTTGCAATAATGAGGAACAAAATTTAAATTTTTCAGGATACCTCTTGTCAAACAAAAACATACCAAAGTCACTGTAAATTTCTGAAGTACTAACACGCTTGACAGGCATTTCCTCTGGGTACGGCTCCATAATGCACATCTGATTTGCAAGTCATTTGTTTTGACTTATAAACTGTCACTATTGAGCAAATGCCATCAGAAACTTGAACGGAGTGTGACTGGAGCTCCTCCATGAGCACTTCTGCTTCTTGCCTTTCCAAAGGTGGAGGGGAATGGTAAATAAGAGAAAACTGCATATGCGTTTCTGTGGAGCATGGTGTTAGGAGGCAATATAATCCAGCAGGTTGGTTGGTTTGCTACTTACTGTGCCAGAAATGGCCTGAGACTGCCTGCGTCAGGCTCCTTTGCGTGCTGCTATGTTTTTAGATGAGGTAAGGCTTGGTTTGTATAGGATGTGATGCTGTGTTAAACAAAGTAATGCAACTGTTCACAAAACCCCTCACCAAAGGCCTGGCCCAGAAATCCTTCACCTGACTGGACCACGTGCATCTAAAGACAAGTATGTGGTGTCAGTGGCACTCAGGTTAGAAAAACACAGCAATATTTCCCATAAACTGTACTATTTCATGCAACGTGATCAGATGAAGCTAAAGTTTCAGCCCTGAGTGGAGCTAGTGATTCCTGTGATGAGCTTCCCCCCGCAAGGAAGGTATCTCAGAAAAGGACTGTTCATCCCTCCCCCTTAACTGAGGCTGAGTTTTTAATATGAAAAATAAATTCTTCTCCTGGAGGAGAGACCTGCCATGAGGTAAGTAGTAGATGGGCTAATTCAACAAAAACAGAAGAAAACACTAGTTTTCAGGTGGAGATCTATAACCAGCTATGGCAAACTAAAAGGCCCTAGAACGAATTCCTGGCATCTTTTCACTTGCATTTAGTTCTCTTCCTTAGTGAAAGCTAGCATATTGCGGGACAGATGATTTCTCCTGCATTTTTTAACAGTGCTTTACACTTCCTGGGAGTTGTTTCTATATGACTGTAATAGAGCTGTCAAAATAACAGCTTGTGGCAGAGGATGTGATCACACCTCTCTGTTGCGTGCTGCCCCGCAAACTCAGGCACCTGCTTATAAGGAAAGGCTTGAAGGCAAGTCCAAATCGAGGTGATTTCACTCCTGAATGCAAGTTGTGTCCCCCTGCTAATTTGACAGACCTTCCCGGCTGAATGTGACCTCGGGATGCTGCAGGTGTCCTCGAGGGTGCTGCCGCCAGGGTGCGGGGTGGGAGGCAGCTGCAGGGCTCCTGGGAAGCAGCCCCACAAGAAGGGGTCACGCAAGGCGTGGGGGCCTCTGGGAATAGCCGTGCAAAGTCAAATGGGTGGAAACATCAGGGCAAAATATTTATGGAGGGAATATAGTCATCATGCATCAATGTCTTCCTGGCAGATGTCAGTCTTTCCTTTTTTTCTTTTGTTTTCCCCTTCTCTCTTTATTACTTATCTAAACTAACGTACAGCTGTCTGTTTGCAAGGCCAGTATTTCCTGCGGAGGAGAGCAGTCTCTCTTGAAGACTGAAACTGTAGCCTACGCAGGTCCAATATACCGGCTCAATCAGATGTTTAAGTATCTCTGCAGGAACGATCGCTGCCATTTAATTTGCTGATTAGTGTTGTCGTATCTATTTGTAGAATACAGTATAATTTATGGTGAGATCCCTGGAGGATCTTCAGCAAATGCTACAAGTAATTGAATCTGCTGATTTCTAAAGGTCAGATGAAAACTGAGCATTATTAAAACACAAATTATGCTGTGACGACATCAGGCAACTTTACATTTCAAGTTCACACTTATTGATTATTGCTACAAGCTGCTGTGCTACTGGGGGATGAGCAAACAACAAAAATCAAGAAGCCTAACTTTTATTTAGCAAAAATCTGAAGCAAATTTGCAACCCTCTCAGTAAAGGTCATGTAGTTTTTGAAGAGAAGAAAGGTAAAAAGACCTTGTATTACTGTTTTTCAAGCCAAAGAGGGAGGAGAAAATCTCAAAGAGAGGCAATTGGGGAAACATCAGGAAATTGTTTGGGATATTTTATGAAAGTGGCTCACTGATGAACTCGGAGGCTGAGGGCCGCTATTTCCAGTCACAGCTGTATCTGCTACTGCAGACTGGCACAGCCCCTTTCCACATTTTGTTACGGCAAATAAGGGGATTTCCCTTATCACCAAAACCAATTTTGTCATAAGTTGTGGTAAGTTACGAAAATGAGGTCTTTTAACTTGATTTGTACTTTCTTTGGAGCTTTTTTTTGTGGAAATGGGAGCAGAATGGAATAAGGCTGGGCTGACAAGAGGAGGGATGAGTGATGTAGGGATGCCCAGCTCATGGCAAGCCGGTGGCTGGTATCTCACTGAAGAAGTGCTTTGACATGGGAACGAGCTGGCAGAGGGTACCAGGGACACGAAGCAATCGAGCCCCTGTGGGACTGCAGCAAGCAGTCTGCTGCTTGATAGCAAGCTGAGATGTCCTCACGGAAGAACAACCCTTTATTTTTAGAAGAAAGAAAAGCAATGTATTTGCAAACCAGATTTTTTTTTTTGTCAAACTTTTCTGGCCACATATTTAGAAACCCTCCCAGCTTTTTGGAGTAACAGTAGCCTCCTCTGCTTCTCAAAGTAAGTTCTCATAACAAAGTCAATGGAAATTTTATTTCAGAAGCTTGGCACGAACAGAATAGGCAAGGCAAGGAGTGGGTGGAATTGGTGACTGCGTTTTGAAAAGAGCATCTATCACCAGAAGTCTGCGTCTGGCCTCTGCACCCTGTATTGTGTTTAACAGGCATTTATAGGGCTCACATCACTGGTTTCTGGAAGCAACTCCTGCCTAAAAGTATTTTGCAAAGGGAAAATAATGCTGAAATGTTCGTAAATTTTGTGACCCAAGTGTCTATTAAAAAGGGTAGATACATGTACCTTAATAAAAGCCCTAACAAAAACAAATCAAGCAAGTTTTCTGTGCCTTTTCACTGTAGGAATATTTTTATGCTGCAAATTTTCTTTCTCTGTAGATCATCAGCCAAGAGTACTGCAGGCTACGCAGTGAGTATATGATCTGCCAGGACAGTAAGCCGAGGCTTTAAGGCCTTATAGCCCACAAAAGACTTAAAAGCACACCTTACTTTACATAGCCTAGCGACAACAATATATATGAGCCTAACCTTAAGTGCATACTCCGGTGCCGCGATGGATCAGGGCCTAAATACACACAGGCATTTCAAACAGAGGCATCTGTCAGCAAAGCTTCCTCTCCTCGGAGCGCGCTTCGCTTGCAGCTACTAAGCTGGAGCTATTGCACATGAATCCAGCAGACTTGGCCGTCTTGCCAGCAGCCAGGGAGGGAGCAGTAAAAACCTGCCGGGCCGGTCAGAAACCAGCCGGGTGACAGCACTACCAAAGATCCACCTGAAAATAAACAGGCAGGCAATAAAATGCATTAATGTACTCCCGGGGCAAATAAGGCCAAGTGGCCGGCCAGATGCAATGCCGCGGGGGCCGGGGCCACCCAGCGCGCCAAAACCTGGGCAGCAGCAGGGAGGGGGACGGTGCACCTGCATCCTTCGTCTATCCTGTCTCCACATCGGCACAAGGAAGCAGTCTGCTGCAATAGCCCTCGTGCATCAAACGTGGCTTTCTTACATTATTTTAGTGCTCTCTGGGGAGAAAGTGAGGGCATACAAAAAACTGATAAATAACTGCTCACACTTCTGGGTCTCTTATATAAGAAGACTATAATAGAAAGGAAGATGTACAAGAGAGCGAGATGGCGTGTAAAGATCATAGTTTTTTTAAAGGAAAGTAGGTCTGCATTTTTAGGGGGGAAATGGAAATTAATAGCCTTCCTTGAAGCTTAATAACTTTGAAGAAAAGGATATTCTATTGTAGCAATGAGTCCATCTTGGTGAGAGCACAAAGGTGCAAGAATCCTGGGCAAGAAAGTGCTGCTCAATCAAGAATTTCATACACACCTTCTTCTCAGAGATGAGATGTTATATGGTGCCGTCAGCTGAGCACAGTACAGATAAATGATTTAATAGCATAAATGGTTTCTGAAGGAAGCTAGACAAGTATTTGTCCCAAAGTGTCCAGCTACTCATGTTCCTTCCCAAGCACAAATGATGCTTGAATTATCACAGCCACTAAGCAGAAAGCAATTTTATAGCCATCTTGGTGTTAATGTTGTTTAGTGAAGCTTTTTCACTACAGATTTTCTTTTCCTTTCTTTTTAACACCATTGCAGAATGCAGGATTAATACTTAGGATAATTTTTAATCCTAATCAGGAAGGCACTGCTCACAAATCAGGCTTAAGCATCTTCAAACTGGACATCAGAGATAGGCTGCTTTGGGGGTGTATTAAGACAGGCTGCTATTGATTTCATGCATAACTTTATAGAAAAATAGGGGAGGATTTCATAACGTAATGTACTCTCAGTGCAAAGAACTAAATGCAACACACAGTTATTTGCCACGTCCTTCTTTAACAAATACAGATTGTAACTCGCCAGCTCTATGCACTGCAATTTATTTTGTTATAGCGAGGTTATTAAAGCTGTGGGAGTGGAAATGTTCTGCTGCTCTAATTCATAATGCAGATACTGTAACTCCCTATGTCTTCTGCGTAGTTGCAGCTGTAATATACGCATTTATGGAGTGGTAAGTGTCTGGAAGTTGTTCTTCACTGTACACGATTTATGATCCGATCAGAATCATGGACTGAAAAGCAGACGTGTTACAGTAATATAATTCTGAGTTATGTTTCTCGAGTTTCATTTCTCTCCCCATTTGGTTTCTGATCACTATTTCAGATATGCTACTTTTATAAGTATATTTTTGATGCAGGGTTGGTGGAAAGCTTCCTTTGGAAAAATCATTGTGCTAATGTAGGAAATTGGGTTGAAGGAAGGCTGTAAAACAGTGGACTGGTTACAGAAGAATAACAAGCAGGTAGCCGGCCAGCCTGCTGATAAGTATATTAGCTGTATGCCACCAGTATTTATTGCTGTTTACTTCTGCATTACTTATCGCTGTTGCATATCTATATTGGGAGTGTGCTTTACAGATAAATTCACACAAGGACACAATTCTGGTCCTGAGACTCTTCTGTGATTTTGGTACATCCCTTCCTTTGGGCCCAAGCCTGCTCTCATTGCAATTAGCAAGAGCCTTAAGTTGCAGTTCTTGCGTGCGTAAGCCTTGCTCCTCTGAACAGCTCCTGGCGTGCCTATTTTAGGTCTAGAATTTGTCAGCAGGTCAGCGTCCATGGGGATGCTGAGAAGTAAGAACTTCTCAGTCTATATACGCATTATTTTAGATCACCTTGAGGACCATCTCCCAAGGGCTTTCCCTGCCGGAGCGCCTGATCCGCGCAGGCATGGAGAAGGGTGTGCTGCCTTTCCCCAGCTGCGCGATGTGCCCCGAAGCGCGGGCTGGCCGGCGTTAAGGGGTGCTCCCACTCGCCCTGGTACCGTATACAGCGTGAGAGAAAGGAACGTGTGCCTATGTCACAGCATTTTCAAGAGGCAGGACTGATAAATGAGAAGAAAAGCATATTTGGAGGAAGGGTAAAGTTGAACTGACACAGGCTTTATAGGCTGTAGGTAACTGAACTGTTGTGAGGTCCCTGCGCTCCCGAGATTTTTTTCATATGATCTTCCCAGTGGTGCATTTTCAGGACAACAAGCTAGAGAGGGCGTAGCCTGGAGATCTGGTCTCAAAGGTGCTCCTGGCTGCACAGGAATAGGGCAGCGCTGACTTGCCCAAACGGGGAAAGGAAGCAGAACTTGGCCCTGAATAACCAGGGTCTCTTGTAAGTGGAGCAGCCACGTGTCCTGCAGCGAGGATGAGCCAACGTCCTGCCCGACGGTTTATAATCTCTTCTTTCTCTTCTGCCAGACTGCAAAGGGAGGAGCTGAGGCAGCAAATCATGCTATTGCTTTGACTGCCTCCACATGACTGGTAACAGGTTGTTATGTGAAAATCCTGGGGAAAATAAAGAGGTGGCGTGTCTGTGGGAGTTTGTCTACGTTTCTATGTATTTAGCAATTGCCTGTGTCCTTGTTTGTTCCTCCTTGCAAGGCGTGTGAATGAGCACTATTGTCCTGCACACAGTAACGTGCAGCAGCAACCAGGCACGCTCGGGATATAAAGGAACTTTTGTGCAGTGGCAGCTGAACCATGAAAACGGTAGAAGTAGGTGCCCTGTCTACACTAGAGGAAAAAGTCTATTTTATTGTATAAAACAAGCTTTTGTTAGCTAGGCTACCTTATTCCTTAGGAAGGATTTATGTTAAATGTGCTCTGGTGATTATATATATATATATATATATATATATATATATTTAATAGAATACAGAACAATATGCTACCTAAATCTTGATAACCCATTCTTTCAGCTAAGAAATGCTAATACAAGGAGAAGAAGGTGTATCTTGTACTCTCTCTTCTATGGCAGCTTGTATTTCTTTTGCTCTTCTACTATATCTTAATGCTGAGTCACAGGTTTTATTTACATAACTACCCAGTCCCCTCACAATTCTCTGTAGACATACAGTTGAGCAAAACAAGCTTGCTTCGTTCATCAGCTCTATAGGGTGTCAGCTGTTTAATTACAAGAATGAACATTGACATGCCAGAAAGACTTACAACTTGATTTTCAGAGACGGTGAGGGAAACTAATATAAGGTATTGGTTTCATTAGAAACTGTGGATGCCCAGTGCACGTGAAAAAGTGCCATGGATTTATCAGCGCAGCACTGTTCTCAATACCTGTCACAGGCACATCACAGTAAATAAGTAAAATTTTCAAAATCAACTATTTTTTTTTCAAAACAGAAAGATATGCGTAGATAATCCAGAATGTCAGCAGGACTTAGCACTTGTGAAAAGTTTTACCCAATGGCTTAATTTATCCTTCAGAAATATGCCATAACCTCAGCAGTGTAAAGATACCCCTTAACTGAAAGTGTTACAAAAAGCTTTGCTAGACTTCACCAATATTTTTTTTTAACTTGCCCAGAAGTACATCATTTGCAGACATTCAGAAACCAAACTAGCATGCTATGATTTCAGCTTCAAATCAGATTTGTAGCTGGCTTGAATTATACCTCTTTCAAAAGTATGATTAAACATGGTATTGCCTTTTTAATTTTATCAAATAGAAATGCAGCCATTTAGTGACATCTTCTTGGCCTGGTTTGCAACACTTCTCAGGTTTAGCCTTTGGTTTCAAAGGGGTGGTGAGGTGCTCTGTGCTCATCACTGGGATGCTAACGCTGAAGTCTAATTATGCCATTTTTGCATTTCTTGGTTGGTCGCTGCTTTATTGCTGATAAATTTAGCAAAAACTTCCAGCTGTGCTGAGACTATGGAAGCAGTTGAGGATTGGGGTTAGAGCTTGAATAGAGTGTAGCCTTTTTTGTGCTACTCAGTCTGGCTCTGAATGACAGTTACCTAAATTATATGCATACACTTTCTATTGTAGGTTTTTATGTGGGCTTTCACTTCAGTAGATTAATTTTCAGCGAATGATTTCAAGCTGATAACTTTAATCAACAGTACTTTTTTTTTTTTTTTTTAGTAAAACCAGCTTGTTTGATGTCATTTGCAAGGAGTCTTTATTTGAGGACTAGTTGAATTCTTTAAGTACTCTAGGTAAGAATTGCATTTGCTACGATGAGAAATGCAACAACAAAGTTAATAGAATGGGATCTTCTTTCCCAAATGTGCAGGATGTGTGCATGAATGACTTGTAGTCAAGCTTAAAATGCAACTTTTGTTAGTTCCCGGCCTTCTTTGGATTAATTGAAAGAAAGATCTGCACAAAGAATGGGGCTTTTAAAACTCCAATTTTAAACCAGGTGTAACGGATCATAGTTATATATCTCCGGATCTCCGAGCCTTCAAAAGAACTCCAATTCCTATTGATTTTTCAACTGCAATAGCACACCTCCTTTGCAGAGGAGGATTTCCTCTTGGCAAACCACCCTTCTGGCTGCAGTTCACGGGACTTGCGTATGAGCAGTGGCTACGTCGCTGTGAAATGCTACCACAGGCTATGGCTGAGCTGCTGGCTCACATCACATCCCTCGCCTTCGGGATCCAAACGGACTGAGTGCTCGCTTTGTGGCTCGCATGCCCTGCGCGTCCCTGCTCCAGTCGGTCCGGGGGCGGAAATTCCCCCAGCCTCCGATCCCAAATGCCCCGGGGACTGGCACCACGGGGCGTGCTGACCCACCTCTGCCTCCCAGTTCAGTCACAACCATAGCGATTTCTCTGTGCTTTCTATCCACTTTGCAAAGATACAGATAGCTGCTGTTGGCTCCCTGCTCTACGGGACATCGCAGAAAAGCGGGTTAAGGGTAGCTTTGTCCATGGGTTCATCTCTGCGTGAGCAAATAGGTGTTAAACTGAATTTTAATCTGCTGGCAATGAACATCTTATTAGCTAACTCCGCCTGAGGACTGGGCAAGTCTGCACACTGCAGCTGCACGGTTAGGGTGTTCGGATGAAATCTAACCTCCGGGCAAAGATTAGGAGAAAGCAGACGACTCATAGGGCGTGCTTTCTGCTGTTTGCCAGCAACATGTGTTTATGGACTGTGGCTTTCTTTCTCCACTATCTGCAAGTATATGTAATACACTCTTTGCTGGCACTAGCATTAGCTGGAGGCTATTTCTGTTTGGAGGTAAAAGTGGTGGGGGGAAGAAACAACAGAAAAATCAGCACCCAAATCGTGCTTTATGAAAACACGCATATAGCAAACACGCTGAATGTCTGTACTGCAGGTTGTTGGCCCCTCTGTCACTCATTTGCCATCACAAGGCTATCAGTTTGCAATGAAGATATGGGGGATGCAGAGCTTTCCTTTTTTTGTTTTTAATGGGCTTATTTTCTTCTGCTTGCCTTGATGAGCCACAGTTGCCTGCAGAACCAGCGGAGCCGTGCCAATTTATATGAGCGGGCCTTTGGGTTTTCTGTCCTTTCTTTGAAGAAAAGCATATTGGAGGGAGCTACACTGAGTTTATTAGATACTGATGCTTCACAGCGCTCTCCCAGTCTTGTCCCTTTTCCAGAGCTCCCCGGCTCACTCTGCTCTATTAGTAATCCAGGCGCCAGCTCCTGTCTCTCCTGTTGTTCTACAATTTCACGCCTTCCTGCTAGCGAGCCTGCTATCTCTCAGGTTCATAAAACCTCTCTCCTCATCATCTTTATATCCCTTTTCCAGAATAGCTCCTGTCATGGTGCTGGTAAGAAAATCTTTTTACTTATTTAATGTTACTATGACCAGAAATTGATTTTTATGGGGAAAGGAGAGACTAAGGGAGGAAATGATGAAAAGATTTTAAATATAGAATGTTCCCATCAAAACTCCTTTAAAAGAAATCACTAAAGATGTTGCACAAGTGACTTTTTGCACACATTTTTCTTTTAATTTTCTGTTACTTTTTCATCAGCATTTTTATTAAAGCCAGTATTAGTGCTTTCTTAGAAAGAACTGCCCATATTTTTTATTTATTTTCTCCCACAGAATTTTTAAGTGACACTATATAAATGTTTTGCTCTAAAAGAGTCATTCTGGGGAAAAAAACAAAAAGGAAGTAATAGTGTTAAACCACAGCTGTGTAAGGATGTGATGTGGGGCATAGCTTGTCTTCAGGACTTTTGTTCATGAAGTAAGGCTAATTTCTGGTCACAGCACCATTAGTGTATTGCTTTCTAGTCCCACACTCGCCTGATAAACGAGATCTCAACATAATTCCTGGATTGTGTCAGTAAGCCTTTTCCTCTCCGGTTAATCAAATATTTTAATCTCCAGCTCTTGGCAGCTCTCAGGCACAACTGCGTGCAGCAGACCGAGTTGCCTTCTCGCTACGTTGAGGAACTCGGAGCCGCAGACTTGGTGGCTCGGGGAAGGGGGCTGCGCGAAGGCGCCCCAGACTCCTGGTAGCACCGGCTAGCGTGGTGCCAGGTGGGTTATTTGCAGCCTCCCCATTTTGACTGGTGCTGTGTCATCCTTGACTTATGTCTGCATTGCAGTCACAGAAGTGACTGAGCCCTCATAGAGAGAGACACGAGTACATTCGGTTCCTGGGAAGTGTTTAGCCACAGCAGCACGGTGCTCAGCACAAACTAATTTATTTTTCGGTACCCAAGCTACTTACTTTAAGGATAGTTCCCATATCCCTAGGTTACTCTGCACTCATGCGTAGACTGTCATGCCGATACAGTTTAGCCTTTGCTTCTTCAAAACACCCTCTGTGATATAGAATATTATACATAATTCTCTGAGGTAGCAATCAGGCCATGGAGAAATTAAATGCAAAGTGGAGCCTATAGGGTGAGCAACCTTCTGAATGTAGGCACCTAAACAAAACTGACTCCCATTGCTCAGTTGCTTCTGGATTTATATTGCTGTCTTTAGGTATTTGCCCCTGCAGGTTACTCGTAGGGAACCTCCATGTAACCTCACAGAGAAGAATAAGCTCAGATTCGCCCGAGTTAGTCCATTAGTCCACTGTCCTTTACCATTCTTATGGCCAGATATCCAGGTGACTATACCAAGTGTGCTAAGGAAGTGCACGTCTCAGCTACAAGTAACACCTAGTAAGGGAGCACTCCATGTATATTTAAAGTGTGTAAGAAACCAGCAGATGTTGTGCCAATATTAGGGTATAACATTTTTGTGCCTATCCGAGATCGCCTCCTCAGAGGATTTGTTCTTCAGGGTTGTGTAACACCTTTCCTTTTGCATTGACCTCCGAGATAATGTGCATCATGAACGTAGTATTATCAAGAGAACCAGGCAGTAGCTTGGGAGTTAGTACAAGGACACATGAGATAACGGCATTATTTCCAATCAGAAAATTTCTAAATTTAAGTCTATTATTGAATCCAACAGAATATTGTGCAGCTTGGCGCCTTATGTAGGGTGTGTACCTACATAAAGTGGTGTTGATAACAGCAAAAAAATAAGGCTTGAAAAGAAGGCTGAAGAAAATACCTCCGTGAGAATGTGGAGCAGAATATTAAATGTTTAGTGATATTTGCATGTTTTTAGGTGATCTCTTCATTTCAATGTGCTTTTTAATCTAAATATTTTTTCCCAGAATGAAGTAAAATAGTAAGCCAAAATCTGAAAAAAATATATGAATAGGAAGAATTCCTAGCAAGTTTGAACTGTGCTTTGCCTTCAACTGAGGCATTTTATACTAAGCAAGGATGCTGGCTTACACCTATTAGTTGAATGCACCCATAATAGAGCAAAAGGCCAGATGTCATGTTTAATTTAAAGCTATCCTCACTGAAACTATTGGTGTGAATAGCAGAATGGGGTACAATTCTTGACCCACAGCTAAACAGAAAAGTGCTTAAAATAATCCTTATTTATATATATAACTGCCACTAAAAGTGTTGTTAACCAAGTGAGATGCTTTGCTGAGTGGAGATGGATTCCTGCTTCAGGATCCTTGTGAGTAAAGACGGCATAATTGCATCCGTTGTAAGCAGACCTGTTATTACCAGCTACAGTAAGGTTGCTGCATGTGCCTAAAATGTAATAACCTGCAAAATTAAGATGATGCATACATAATTCTAACATTTCCCAGGAGTGTCTGGCTTTGCAACTTTAGCAGTGCCTGTATAACACAGGACTTTTTCTTTTTATGTAATAAATCAATTCAACATTTACGAGCAGGAAGTTCTAAAAGTAACTATGCTAATTCACTACTGGAAAAAGATGGGGCTTTCCCATTTAAGCAGTAGGAAGATGAGCCAAAACTAATAATGTTAGCGGTGATTCCTGTTCTGTATTTACCCGGACAAAGAGAGGAAGCTGTCAGACATTGATAAAACTATTCTGGAAAAGTTGTCATCTATGTTCCAAATTATTCAGTCGAGTGCATCATCACTAAATGCATATTAAATAGGAATAAGGCTTTTAAAAGACGAGTTAACACAATACTGGGTTTGCAGTGTTTTGTCTTTTTGTACATTTGTTTTTTTCTGTGGAGAAATGAAGAGTAATGACATGCTGTAAGTTTTTTTTTTACAGTGCATTAACTAATTATAGACATTAAAGATGAAAAACACCTATTACTTTATTGAAATCTTCCCTTAACTATTGTCACAACTAACAAATCCAGTTCCTTTTAAATGCAGTTTTGCAAGCTCCTCTTCCTTTGTACAAAAAACATACTTTAGAGCAAAAAATACCCTGAAGTTAAAAGTAAGCATATAACTAATTCCCTTACCTGCCCAGGCTGCATGTCCTTCCAACTTTAAAGGTCACTGCTAGGACTGAAGAGAGATGATCATCTGCGAATGATGCTTTTATTTATTGTAAATGTAGTTTCCTTTTTCGCTCTTGTCCATAAGTCCTTTTGCATGGGGCTACTCTTGTAGTCTGCAAAACACAATGTATGTAGAGTGAGCACATGCTGTACTATAAAGCTGGAATCAACTGGATTTTTTTAGAAGAGGAGCCAAAGTAGAGTCACATTGAAATAGTGCACCACATACGTGTGTGGATGTTTTCTCTTCCACACTTTATATGCTGTGACATTCTTTAAAAAAAAAAAAAGTAATATATTTTTCACCATCATGACTGGGATTTTAGTTCTAAAGGGAAATCATGCAAAAAGTAGGCTAGCAGAAGTTATTCATTGCATGAAGCATATGGAATAAGCTACACCACACACTAAATTACATAATCAAAAAAAGGCTTTTCTATGCACTAAAATCAAAATGGGCTTTGACCCCAGTCTTGGGTAGGTGGCTGAGCCTCATCACAAGTCTCACTAAATAACTAAGATTATCGATACATACGCAGTTATGTAACGGCCTGTTCCTAAGGCACCTACACCCTATGATGATCTTGCAGGTCTTTGCAGCCTCACCGAGATCAGTGGGATCTTGCGGCGCGCTCCAAGGTAACCTGAGCTGGTGAAGGCAGGCAATCTGCCCGACTACCGCTCCTTGGAGAACGGGGGATTTTAATCCATACTCGAAGTAGGATGGCACTGAGTCTTCCCCGGTTTCCCTCTTTCCTTCCCAATCATGGAGGATGATTTTCTTTGAAAGGGGCAGCAACACTTGGGGAGGACTTCAGCCAAAAGACCCAGGCTCACAGCTCCTCCATCCAGGGGACCATTTCTGCTTTTGGCCGTAGCTGCGAGGTCAGTATGATCTTGCACATCCATTATCTGAGAGCGGGTCGAGATTCTCCAAGTAGCCAAAGCACCTGGCAGCTGGCAGCCTCCCTTTCAGGACTACAAAGCAGGGAACATGTACGGAAAGTTTAAATCAAGGCAAATATACTGGACCACTTTGCTGTGGAAAAGAAATCTCTGAACAACTCCTCTAGAGCCTGAGGTTCTACAAAATATTTCTTGAAACTACTTACTTGGGCAAGCATGTGATTGCTTAGGTAAAGATGGGACACCGAAGCTTAGTTTTGTCAGTTCTTGACTTTTTGAGATCTAACAATATCTGTGATGCAGATCAGTTTATACTGCAGTGGAAGAATATGACTTCTGGAATTCCTCACATGTTTAATTTTAATTATGCTAGCATGGCATTCAAAAGTTTTTTTTTTTTTTTTTTTGCTTTTGGTTTTGATTTAGGTATATTCCCTTGGTCCCATGCAAATGTCACAGAATTGCACCATTTAATGGTTAAGAAAAGAAAGGCAACACCAGGAAAGTTGGTTCCTCATCTATGTCTTTTTGCCTGAAGTTCTAAATTAATTATCTCTCTTAAGGGAAAATGGATGTTGAATGGGGAATATGGTACAGCTGTTGAAGCAGGGTATAAATAGGAAAAGGCTTAAGAGAATCAAAAAAGGTGCACTTTGAGCTAGAAAGCTGTGTGAGGCAGCATCATGCTTGTATTCAGACTAGTAGGATGAATTCAGCATGAATAATAACAAACATATTGGGGCTTGGACTGGGGTTTTGTTTTGTTCTGATTTTGTTTGTTTTTTCAGATTTTCCTTACACTGACAGTAAAGCTTGGGGGGAAAAATGTTGCAGCCCCAATCTACAGATAAAGCCTGTTTTTTTGTGTGTGTGTGTGTGTGGGGGGGTTTGTAGCTATGGAATATAGAAAGACATAGACAGCATGTAATCATGGTTATGGCAACAACTAAATGTCTCAGCCTTCACATCCAGATGTATTCTGTAGCTGCCTCCATGTCCACGATGGGGCAAGACCAAGTGCCCGGGTTTCCCTCTCTCCCTCACATGGCTCCTGCCCTCCTGGCTATAACCCGATTTCCTTGGCAAGTAGAACCAGGTGCTTTCGGCGGCTCAGAGTGGCAGCAGGTTCTTCCCTGGAGGGTCCTTGAGTGAGCTGGGGTGCACCACGGGACGCCCCATCCTGCAGCCTGCCTGTCCCTGACCCAGGGTGCAATTTCCGGGGACAAGTGCGCGAGCTGGATTCTCCACTCAAGTCGTCCTGGGATGCAGTAAATACAAATGTGACTGCCCTTGCAACAGCAGGGGCCTGCCTACACTCCTCGGCCCATGTACACAAACGCAATAATAACATATGTATAGAAGGTGTGCATTTGCATGCAGGGTTGATTTCTGGTATTTTAAAATGGCATCCTTAAAGACTAAGTCCTTTGAGAATAAAGGCACGCAGACTTTCCAGCAGCAATGATAGGCTGTTGCTCCACCATGCCCGGTATCCAACAGTGTCTGGTATGGACTGTTTCGCATGGTAAGTATATAAGTAGGTTGGTATGAGATAATGTGTCTTTTGGGACATCTTTACCTAACTTGCATCATTAGGAGGGCTAGGTCCCAAAGCATGTGTATTATATCCGATCTAAACATATCTCTGTTTTGTGTCTATAGCATCACATTAACATCATAAATGACTGATGACAGTGCAAACCAAGCTCATGACTGTGCCATGTATGATATTTTTTTTATCAGGTAGCTAAAGATCTAAATACCCCCTTGGTTCTTGGCATGAGCTTGCACTATAACAGCAGGGACCCTGAAAAGAGGGGTTTTGTATTTCCAGGATCAAAAAACTCTTTTTTCAAACTTTTTTCTTCATGAAATAACTGTTTGGTTTTCTTTATTTTATGCTATCATGAAGGCAGATAAGGGGTGAAATTGAAAAGATAGGTGGTGGAGGAGTGACATACTACACAACAGCAAGAGCTTTTCAAATGAAATATTCCCAAACGACAGTGTGACATACTCAAAAAAAGCCATCTTCTGGCAATGTCTATTGCCTGGGGCTGTGGGTGGGGGGCAGGTGCTGGAGAGCTGAATGATGGACCACTCGTTATTACTTTGGTAATACTCCTGGACAGTTCTTGGCATACTGTGTTTTTTATTTAAGCTAAGTCGATATCAACCACTTACAAACTGATTTAAGCGAAGGCAATGTGAGCCAACTATAAACCAATATAATTGTGTCAAAACTGTAGTTTGTATTGGTTTTTACTGGTTTAACTGAACTGAATTAGAACAACCATGTGTAGACAAACCCTAAAGATCTGTGACAGTTTAAACCATATCAGTGTGTCTTTATGCATGATGGAGTACTCCACATCTGGAGTACTGTGTCCAGGTCTGGGATCCCCAGGACAAGAAAGGCATGGACTTACTGGAGAGAGTTCAGCGAAGGGCCACAGAGATGATTAAGGGGCTGGAGCAACTCTCATATGAGGAAAGGCTGAGAGAACTGGGACTGTTCAGCCTGGAGAAGAGAGGGCTCAAGGCAGATCTTATCAATATTTATAAATATCTGAAGGGAGGGTGTAAAGAAGACGGAACTGGACTCTTCTCAGCAGCAACCAATGACAGGACAAGATGCAATGGGCACAAACCGAAACACAGAAAATTCCACTTGAACACAAGAAAACCCATCTTTACCGTGAGGGTGGTTGAACACTGGAGAAGGTTGCCCAGAGAGGTTGTAGAGTCTCCATTTGGGAGAAATTCAAAACCCGACTGGACAGGGTCCTGGGCAACCTGCTGTAGCTGGCCCTGCTGGAGCAGGGAGGTTGGACCAGGTGATCTCCAGAGGTCCCTGCCGGCCTCACCCATTCTGTGATTCTGTGATGGAAAAACATGTGCAATATTATTGCTCCTTTTTTCATTCTGCGAAAATGTTTTTGCTTCTCTCCATTTCTCACTAGTCATAACATCTGAACTACTATGTGAAAATAGAGTCAAAATGCAAGCCAAAAGATTAGAAAAAGATGAGTAATCCTGGGTTCTTCAATTTCTTGTTCTCCAGATATGCTAAAAGGAAAGGGGGGAGTTCACAAACAGTGAAATTTTTTTCACAATGTAAAGTTGAAAAGAACCCACAATTCTTAAGGCTTAAACAGGGCTAGGAAGATGGCACCACTGAGTCTCATACCAGCTTCTGAAAAAATAGGTCAAAGTTTTCAAAAGTTGAAAAGTTCACATTTTTTTACATATAAGTATTTCCCCTCCTCTCTGCCTCTCCAAGTGCATGCTAACCTATTAACTACCTTAAAGCAAGCTTCCCGCCACTCTTCCGAATCTAAATGGAAAATCAACTGACAACAGCATTAATTAGTCCAGATTGCAGCCAACGTCACAGGCAACCCCACTCCTGTTGCTGTTTTAACCTCCCTTTTCTGCCAATATTTAACCAGGGATTCCACGTACAAAAAAAATGTTATCTATTCTTCCCTTACTTCAAATATTGATGATTGGAGTTTCCTCTTTTATGACTTTCCTGATAAGGATAATTTTAGATTAGCGTGCTTGGAATGTGCCAGCTCCCAGCTTAACTAGGAGCTGCTAAAACAGAATTTCATACCCACGTTGGTAGTGTTCATTGCTTGTAATGATTCAGGATTATTTTTATGTTTTAGTTAAATTCTAGATTCTTGGGATTCCTTCTTCCTTATCAGCATATGAAACTTATTCTGTGACAAGGGCTGTTTTACAATAGAGAGAAGTGAAAAGCTTAATTGTAGAGTAAGGTATAATTTAGGAAGTAAGTGTGGGATTTTCTGAAGTGCTGAGATGATCCAAGCCCGTAGACCTAGGTTTACAAAAGGACCATAGCGCAGCATGCTACAGTTAACTTTTAGGGCCCTGCTGTCATGAACCCAGTGTAACCACCTAGGTGCCTTCTACAATGCCTGAGAAGCCAAATGTCTAAGAAATAGGTCCACAGAAGTCAGTGTGTTGAGTCATCGAAGTTAGCCAGCAGGAAATGTGAAGGAGAAGAGAGGTTTCCGACCTTTCACAGCGTGAAGAGTATTTTAGTGTTGAATCCAGCACAGTTCACAGCCACAAGCCTTCTCTTTGGGTTCAATACAAAAGACCTTCCTTTACTCCTTAATGTGGTAGTGCTGCTTCTCCTTTTAATCCCAGGCTGGGAGTCTGTGTTTAAATCCCTCCCCTGCCTAGGGGAGTTTAATCTCTACAGGGAGCTCCTTAACCACAATAAATTATATTGGAGCGTGCAGAGGCTGTTCCCGGCTTCTCTGGAACCGTGAGCAGGAATGAGAGCTAGTGACAATAGCACGTGCTTGGGGAGAGGGTGCCCTGGATTGTAGTCTGTGCTCGGACTAATGCTTCGTCCTTCAGCACAATCCTGGAGTTGTTCCGACTACTTTAGACTTTCATTGATCAGCTGTAACTGAATTAGGCTCCTGGCTCTGCAGGTGTAAATCTCACTGCTTGGCCTCGTGCCTGTCATCTATACAGTAAATGGTCTCCCAAGTATAATACAGTATTGGGATGATTTGGGTTATCTATCCCAATACACAAGCTCCATGAATTATCTGTACCTTATGTTGTCTTTTTTTCTGCTGAAGGCATCGCGTGGCGCCAGCATATCTATCTGGGCTGATCATTAAAGGTGCTGGTACTTGAGACTTCTGCTCTAGAAAAGGCCCTCCTCTTCCCAACTGCCTGCACAGAGCTAGATCTTTGTGAGCGGAAAACTGCTAATGACTGGGCTGACAAGCTGAGATGTTAGTGCAGAATCATAGAAATCCCAGATGTGAGGAAGTGGGGGAAGGTAGAGAGTGGGTGGTGGGTGGGGAGGGGAAGAGGACCATCAAGATATTGGCCTACCGTCAGAAGTTTGGGCTAGAAACTTTGGACAGGAAAGAGCAAGAGGAGGGTGCACTTTTCAGCAAAGCAGCTTTACTAAACCCAGGATGAGGTTTGGGGCGGGGGGCGGAAAGCTGCAGAAGCCTGATCTGGAGGAGGAGACCTGTATGAGAGTTGGGGACTGTGGACTCCTTGGAAGAGCTGAGCGAAGCATGAAGAGGATCAGGAGTAGTGAAGAAACTGAGATAGAGGAAAGTGCACCAGTACACGAGGATTTTGGTGTGTTTTCTTTGTCTAAGCCTTATGCCAGCTAAAGGAGGATCGCTCTCTGGATCACTCTGCAAAGTCAGTCTGTCAAAATGTTTCCACTGTTACTGCTCCTGAAGATGTGAAGTGTAAACCCAGGGTATGTCCAAGGCCTTAACTCTGGAAAAAGATGGTTACAGGACTGAAGAACTGGTGTGATGTTTTGTTTTAGTTCGGGGCAGCGGGGTTTTTCACCCGCCACCTTAGCCTCTGTGAAGCGGTAACACGCTGCCTGCGTGCAAGCAGTGGAGCAGAGTGTAGAGGAAACAGGGAAAGATCATAAGCCGAGGGAAACTGGAGGAGACCGAAGTCGTCTGCAGTGAGACCACAGCATGGAGCCCTGAGATTAGGGAGAGCTCAGCCTGGGCAGGAAAAACAACACCTCCACCCGCTGCCAGAGAACAAATAAAAATGATTGCTGTCACCCATGAATACATTCACTTTTTTTTTTTTTTTCTTCCCCTATGGTAAAGGCCCTTTGTGTAACTCTTTAATTTAAACCAGTGAAATTGGAGCAACATAAAATTAATTTCTCTGGGTCCTGTTCTGTAAGCATCAATTATAATGTCTAATCTACATGAAGTGCTGCTAAGTTTAGTAACCAGCTTTTTATTATGCATCACCCAAAAGCATTCAAATATCTTCACATTAAGATGTAAGATCATACAAATGTTAATTGTAGAATCATCCAAATGTTAACAGTTGTGGGTTTTTTTTTCCTCTCTCCTGAGGGTATAAACAGATATTTGATTAGGTTGTCATGTTCCACCAAAATATATTTTTAAAGAGAAATTTCTCAGTTTTTGCTTTGCCTGACAGCAGGCAAAAATAATGCACTGTCAGGATGTAAGGATATAGAATCAAGAGGACTAGACTTTATTTATGGCAATGGTATTAGAAATCTAGATTTGATACTTGCTGAAATAATTTCACTGATGGTGGAGAAAGGAGGGATGCATTGCTGTGAACATGTAAATCATTTATGCTCGCAATTAAAAATTTATTCAACACCTACGGTTTCAGACCGAGATATGGCTGGAAAAAAAAAAAAACCCACCTCTGTTACTGTCTCCTCCAAGGCCCTACATCCTGTCATTTAAAGGAATATTCAGTTTCGTTCTATATTTGACATCAGTTTTGGAATAAAATTGTATATTCTTTTTTAATTTCTTCTTATTTTGTTCCCGCACTCCAATGCTTTCCTTTTCCTTATATCAGACTACTGTGTAACTGGTGCTTCGATGTTGCACTTTCTTTTCATTATCTCTTCTAACCTTTTAGCATGTCTTCCCTATCCTGTCATTATCATTTCTTCTGTGTCCTTTAAGTTCTCTGCTTTGCTGCTTTTCTTTCCACTACAGTCTGTCTTTCCTCTCACAGCTCCCTTGTTAGTCTCCCTGTCCCTCTACTCATTCAGTCATGTTCAATTCCCCCTTCTCTCTTTTCTCATTTAGGTGCCTCCAATCCACCATTCAAAAAAGAAGAAGAAGAAGAAATAAAAAAACCCTCCACAACAAAACCCCACTGGCCAGAAAAAGTAGCACAGGGCCTGAATTTGGGCAAGAGCCCATTTTAGGCAGGGAGAGCGCGCAAGTGAAATGCTAAGCCTGGTATTCCAACTGCCGCCGGGTGGAAAGCACGAAAAACACCTGGATTTGTAGTCATGAGCCGTAGCCGGACTCTAGGCGGCTTTTGCCACCTCCAACTATGCAGTGCTGGATGAATTTTTACTTTTTCTAGCTGCCGCAAGGAAGAGTTGTTTTAATTCTCTTTTCCTCCCCTCTCCCTTATTTTCCGAGAAACTTCTTGATTGGGGAAGAAAGCCAGAGAATGGCTGTTTTTCCCCCGACTGTGTGCAAGAAAGCTGGGTGCCGTGGCTCTGGACGGTAGTACTGGATATTGAGCAGGTCTCCTGAAATTCATCGTGGCTTGTTTTTTTTGTTTTCGTGTGTGTGTGTGTGTTTTTCTTTTTTTGAATGAATGAATGAATGAATGAATGGTGGGGAGGATCATATTTAAAGTATCCATGAAAAATATGAAATGAAAATTGTGCTTCTGGTTAAGGTAACTTAGAAAGTTAAGACATCCCATGAGGAGCATCCAAGTTGTCCTCTACTTCTAAAAATGCTGCTGCTGTGTGTTTAACCATCTGCACAATATTTTTTGTGATTTAATTTAACAAATGGCAGCCTTGAACTCTGATCTTTCACTTAGGGACTTATCCACCATTCCTGTTGTTGGCAGAACGCGCGTTGAAGTTTTGTCTGTATAGTCTTGAATGGGAGTGGCTTTAAGTAGGAAGGGTGCAGGGTTATCTGAAAAACTGGGGATACTTTTGAGATCAAGTCACATTCTACAGATCTATTTTTCATTCTTTTTTTTTTTTGAAACAGGAGTATGCAACATCTATAGACACGTATCAGGAAAGCAATAGTATGGTACATAAACTCATGTCAGCAAGGATAAAGAATTAAAAACAAAGGTGTGAACACCAAATGAAAAACCTTATCACTTATTTAAAGCAGTTTTGATTTTGTGCAAAGCCTGAGCTGACACATACTGTAATCCATAACATACTGTACACCCAGGCTGGGTTCATGGCATATTCCAAAGGATGTTTTTATAAGGTGCTTTGTGTCTATAATTTAAAAAAATATATATTTAAGTTTGCTTAGTCAAAGCCTGGATTTACACAGTGTATGCAGAAATGTTGCCTCTGGACAGGAATATTGAAAACGGGTATTTTGTGGCAGTTAATGGAAACAATCTAGGAGTGATTTTTTTTATTTTTTAAAGTTATGTCACCTGCATGTGAATGGAATACGTCTGTAACTCCAAATACATTAGGAATTGTCACTGTATTATGCTATACTGGATTTCACGGGGAGCAGTGTCAGTGTTTTAGTCTCTGGATTTATTATGTATCTATCTGCATCATAGCAGAAAACACTTTAATCTTTAGGTACTCAAGGATTATTTGGTATTTTAAACAAATATTCTTTGTCTGCACTAACTGTGCCTTGCAATCCCATTAGATAAAATGATGCCTTTGTTACTGTAATCCCTTCTGCCTCGTGAGATGCCTGGTGTGCCAGCTCGCCAAGCCTGCTGGAGCCGGAGAACCGTCCCCAAGGTTGTTTCCCAGCTCCTATCAGCGCCTCATCTGGTATAGCTCCAGGGGTGCTCGCACCGATGAGTCACGAAACGCAGCTTCCACCAAGCGCCTCCAGCACCGCATCCCTCCCATGATTCAGACCTGCTCTCTCTCTGCAGACCATGTCTATGTCTCCCACATTCAACGAAATCTTCCCGAAGCATTGCCCTCAGCACGCATACTTTTCTGTTCTCTGACTGTGTCTGCACAAAAGTGTTCAGGAATAGCTATCCCTTGCGCTTTTCAGGAGCGCAGTGAGGCCACCACCTTGATTTTAGTCCCCATGAGTCCAGGGACATCTGATGTTTCCCCTTCATAAACAGCCAATATGTTGACTCCCAGTCTTCCCTTTGAAATACAAGTTTCTAACATGTATTCTAACGTGTATCTTCTTTTAGTTGTTCAGAAAAGACTGAAATATGACATAAAAAAGTAAAGCATACAATATTTTTTATAAACAATTCTCTCTCTATATATTTTTTCGACGTTTTGGACAATGATATCTAAATAGCTGATGTCTGGTGAGGCTGCTTCTCTTCTCTGCCTTTGTACCCTTGAGTCTAGACCCTACTCCCAGCTTGCAACTTGGCAGGCAGGAGAAAACCGACGTCACAATGAAATGCTGTTATTAAGAGCATTAGCAAGAAGTAACAGGTCGGAACGGTATGGCCGGTACCTTGCCATAATCACAAACCTCAGTCAACGTTCTGAAATCATTTACCTTTCCTAGTGCTGAATTATTGCTGCAAGATTGGTGCCTTAATCTATTAGTTAAAACTAACATTTTAACTTAAAAGCTTAACATACTTTACACTTATGTTACTGAAATGGCTGAGCAGCAAACAAACAAATGAGCAAAAGAAGTGTCCAAAGCTTTCCAGATGGCTAGTTCTCACTGATGTACATTTTTTTTCTCTGGAGCTTCAAAACATGTTTAAATTATGAAATTTTGTCTGATTACAGGAACTTGGCAATGCGCTCATTAAGGTTTTAGTCTGTGGAGCGATACTACAGAGAACTGAAGATGAACAATCACTGAGTTGTACAACTGTCCTACTGTATGTGCAACGTTGTTGGCTTGGGTTGTAGGGTAGGGGACTCTTGGTTGCAGGTTTGGACTTGTTCATGTGCTGCACTCTAGCTGCTGCTTTGGGCCAAATCTATCCTTGGCAGAATTGCTGAAAATGGTGAAATTGCAACAGTAATTAATTTGTCTTCTTTTGCTCAAAATCACTTGCTTAGCATCTCCTGCACTTTGTCTCCAGTTTCTCCTTAGGCCAGGTGACTTGATACTAGCCTCCCACACTCCCTGCAGTGCTCAGAGAAACTGGGTAGACGCTGCGCACCTGGCTTTGCTGCTACAAGTCCTTTCATGCTGCTAAGGCACACTTACTCCCCTGCAACCACAGCCACTTGCTTTGCTGGGCCGGCAGAAGATGGGGCAAAGGCTTCGTGGTGGGCGGTCTAGAGTGGGAGATGGCAGTAGTACCAGATGGCGGAAAGGAAATTGAGGAGGAGAGGAGGATGACAAAGAGGGAAACAGGGCAACACAATATCTTTTTACTCTTTGTGTTTGGAATATGTTCTGAAGCTGGCCGCACTCAGTTTTCAGTTCAAGCAGTACCTCGTACACCCCCACTCCCATCCAGCCTGGGGTCAAACTGGCAAGCAGGAAAATGTCTTGTACTTCAAAAGCAGGTGAAGTATACCCCACTGGGGCAATGGTGTGCAGAAATATGCTCTGAGAGCAAATTTGTACAGAAGGGAGAACTTTGCCTTCTTCATTTGTGTCTCAGCTCTGCCTGTCTGCAACTGCAGCAGCCTCTCTCCAGTTCCTTCAGCCCTACCCCACTGTGAGCTCTTTAGGGGCAGGAGATAAAATCCTGTTATACAGCCTGAAGAGAAAGCCACATTCTTCCTATTGCATGACTGACCAAGGCTGCTAGTAAGGATGTGACATTTTGCTGATATGGCTTGTTCTCCAAGTGATGTTTGAAGGAAGTTGTCTCTTTACTGGCCTGATGATAGAAAGTGCTCCCCACTCCTCAGCAAGGGCAGGTCTGCTACTAATGCCTCAAGATACAGGGTTAAGGACAGTATTAATGCAGGCAAGAGAGGGAGTTAAAAAAACACTGGTGGCCTTCTAGTCAAAAAAACTAACCCTGGAGTCAGCAAGAACTCTGCACCATTGTGTGGTGCTGCAAAGAGCCAACACCTGTTCTACACCAGACGTTAGACAAATCAGCCTGAACTATTCAGCTGTAGCTTAATTCTTCAAGACGAGGATGTGGCAACTATTCATGTCTAAAGGAGGGCGGATGTGGGAATAACTATGCAGTTCCCTTGTGCAAGTCCAGTGCATGCAGAATACCCACTGGCTTTCCATACTGCACTAATGCCAAAGAGGTCCCTTGCAAGGGATCTCCTGTAATTCCAACCTCACTGATCACCAGGGAACAATACTGCTTTTGGAATTGCATTATTGTGGCGTTCTTGTTGTTTCTACCTGTATGAGTAATATACCCTGCAGTAAGCACATACATAAGTATTCAAGTGACCAACCTGTTCAGTATCAAAAAAGTGTGGTTTGCTCTCTGGTCCTCAGATTTACTGCTACAGACAGCTCCTTTGGGGTCCAACCAGATGCTGTCTTACGCATTTGTGGACTCCTGCCATGTGTCACTGCCAGCATATGAATTAAAAAGCAAATGCTGAAATTAAGGTGAAGACATAAATAACAGCATAGCAAGGGGAGATGTGCTTAAGCCTGCGCAGTGGACATGGTGTGACTCCTTTCTAATAACTCACTGTCCATCAAGTCACTGTCATGTGTAATAACCTGCAGATGGCTCAGCAGTGGGTGGCATTAATATACTTGGGCCTCTCTGGCATACAGGTGCTCTGCACTGTCCTTCCTACAGTCCCTCCTTTGCCAGCAGACAGCCTTACACTTTGTTGCTGACTGTCAGGCGAAGTGAGCAACACACACTTGCTGTCATACACAACACTGACTCGCGGCGGGCTCACGTACCTTCACAGGGTGGGGAGGAAAGACAGCCAAGTCAGTTTGATGTCCTTTACTTTTTGCAGTGGTATCAGTGGAGAAACGTGTCAAGCAGCTGAAGAATTAAAATATCAAGGCTAGTCAGACAGTTTGCTGATGTGATTTTTTTTTTTTTTACTTGCACCCAGAATCATGGTCTGACTACACACACCTTCACCTTCAAGGGACCTCTTTGATGTTGGTGCAGTAGGGAAAGCTACTGGCTACTCTGCATGCACTCAACTTGCGCTGTACACTTATATATAAAGACTCAGATGACATCTAAATGCTTATTCCTCTTTAGTAAGACCAATGATACCATGCAACAATTTCTCAGTGAAATTTTGAGTGGAAGAAAACAATCTGAGCCCTGGAAAAGGAAGAACAGGAAGGTATGTCAAAAGGAGGGATATCCTGGTAATGTTATTAGGTAAGTTAGTTTCCTAGAAAATTAAAAAAAATATATATATATAGAGAAGAAGATTTAGGAAATATTTACATAGGACTGGAAGGGATCTGCTATTGCAAGCACTGTGTCATATAATCCATGATGAAAACTTTCAAAACTACAGACTGAAGGGTCTTTAGTCTTCACTGTGTCCATTGATGGGCTACTGCAAAAAACTTGCTGCTAATGCTAGGGAACATCTTTTAATTTTTGACTTAAATGTATCCATGGTGAATTTATATCCATTATTATAAACCAGACACAAGTATTGAGATATTAGGGTGCTGGGTCTTGAATAACACTTGGCAGGACTGAAAACAAAAGACAGTCAACTGTTAAATTAAAAACCAAATAGGAAGACTCATGAGTCAGACCTTTTCGTCCATTTTTTAGGCTTGAACACTTTCTTGAGATGGTTCGAACAATCATAAACTGAAAAATCCTTGAATTTTGCATCAATAATTAAAGCAGAGAACTTCTGAGTGAGCATGGATTTGTTATAGTTGATTAATATGTTTTCCTTTACGACTTCCAATGAGCAGTTTTTATGCAATGTGCTTGTCTTGCTACATAGCACTTAGAATACTGCATATTATTGTTTGTTTAAGGAATGGGTGTGTGGATATTATAAGGGTTTACTTGCAGGCAATGCCAAACGCCTTCAGCCAGCCTGAATTAGCCAAAGTCACCCTGATCTGCCCCACCAGAGAGACATACTTGGTAGTCTGAGAAGACTGAGTGCAAGTAAGTTCAAGAGCTCAGCATGCAATCTTAGTTTTGTTAGTGATGCTAATGGGGATGCACTGGGAGAGAGACTGGAGGTGGATTGCACTCTCTAGCAAACAGCAGAGTTGTTTCATATTTGGGGTCAGTGGAGCTTTGCTGATCTTAAAGCAGTAATGAGAGATGGAGAGGACTGAGCCATATCTCAAAAACGAGATAGGAGCCCCAGGGCTATCTTGGGCTGCTACCTCTAGCACAGGGTGAAGTCCAGCGGGAATGAATCCTGCCCCCACAGAGATCACAGTAGTTGGTGCCTGGGGTGCTAACGAAGGAGAGAGAGACCCTTGCCTCACCCACATAAAAGCTGACTAATTCCGTGTGCAAAAGGTTTAATACTATCGTAATAGTTTGATAAAGATACCTTTTTTTCTTTTCTTTTTTTATATTTTTTGAGAGGTGGAGATACTGCTTTCTTAAAAGATTCAAAAGTTATTGTTCAATGATAAATTTAATTTCTTGTCATTAAACAGGGCAAAGAAACTCAACCCCTTTCTTCTAATGTCCAAACGGAAAAACACAATCTTATTAACAGCATTATCCTGAAAGCTCTGTTTTCCTCTTTGCTGCATTATCCAGCTTCTGGAAGAACTCTTCTTTTAGCCACATGCTTATGTCCTGTTGAACTCAAAAGATCTTGCGCCCAAGCCTAAGGATAAATATATCCCAATACAGTGAGGAGACTATTTACTTTCCTGAATAGAGCCACTAATACACAACTGAGTAGTAACGTTCACTCTTCTTTAATAATAAAGACCTCAAAATAATAATTACAGTGTCATTAATATTATGCTGTGGGTAGGGGAGAAACAACCTTGTGTTCCCACTCATTCCTATCATATGCGTCCGTGTGTGAGTGTGTCTAGCTTCCTGACAAGCCTAAGAAGAAGCTGACAATCTTTCTGAATCAGTTATCAGAGACAGTATTATGTTGAATCACGAATGAGATACTGACAGAAATTTTGCTTGTCAAGAAAGCTAACGTATAATAAGGCAACCTCAACTTTTTTAAATCAAAACATTTGATGGGATATGGGTCCGCAGCACAAAGGTATTGTAGCTGATACAAATGATAGGGACCATGAATCGTGTAGAACAGGATGGTATTTACAGATGTGGAAAGTGAACGGTCTTGTGGAAAAGTCCTGCAGAAAAGGAAAGTTTCAAGAAGAAAATTTACTTCATTATCCCTTGTCCTGCCTAACCAAAATATCTGTTTAGTCACGCTTTTTGCATGGGAGAGCTGGTAGTGACATCTACAGTTAAAACTGCCTAGTTCTTTCCATAATAAACATTTCAGTATTTTGCCAAAATTTAACTGCCCAGACTAAAATATTCCAAGCTTGATGTCTGCCTCAAGCTGCAACAAAATGGTTCAGCAATGTTCAAGAACAAGGTTATGAAAAAAAAAAATCATTTTAAACCAAAATTATTTTCCCCAGCCATTTCTTTGAAGAGGATGAGAAATTAATGTACTCATGCTTCAGCCTGCAATTTGCCTCTGAATTGCCTTTTGCAGTAAAGACACTCGGATTTGGCTGCACTGTAAGACTTGAAAGATACAGATGTAAGTGGATGCTTTGCTATTGACTTTACTGAGATCAGAATTTTACCCATCAGTATCGACTGCAGTACCATTAGTCGCATATGATAACACATTGGGTCTAACCTTTCGGCAGGAGAAGCAACTAAGTTCTCCCTGGGGAGTGTGCAGATCAAAAGCCATGTAGCTACAAGCACGATAGCTACTGCGCACAGCACTGAGGCCCAGGCTAATAAGCCGTACTGTAAGGAATATTAGCTTGAGCATCATCTTAATGCAGTTTCCAGTAAGCCCTGAGCACAGGCAGAGCAGTCTGCCCAGATGTCTGCCCTGAACATGCTACCTGTGGGATGGGAAACCGTGTTTGTGCAATGCATGGGATGACAGCAGATGAGCGCTGAAAAAGAGTCAGAATGTCCTCTTGAGCTTGCACATGCTAAGGACTAGGACCGAGGAAAAACAGCTGGCACTGCTAGCTCCAGACTGATTTGCGTGACAGTGTTATATACCTATGTACAAGAGGATCAAATAAGGAGCTCCAAAGGGATCATTTACTGAGTTATTTTGTAACTTCTTTGTGCTTAATTCTACACATTAAGCATTCATTAGTATTGGATGTCAACATGTTTTTACTAGGAAAGTCCAGGCTTAGAAATAAAGAGATTTATAGTCAGATCAACAGGTGGTATAAGCTGGTCAGAACTACAAATGCTAGTGCAACACGGGCTGTATCAGAGACTGTGGGTTAATTGTTTGGAGCTACAGCTTCACCATTCTTCACCAAATTTTGCACGTTCAACTTGAAACACCTACCACGCTTTTATACCCACTATATACTTGCAGTCACTAAGCATGCTGATGCCCAAGGAAAAATTTGCCTTAAATAACCTTGAAATAAAGCACTGAGAATAAACTCCTTGGTGTGGATAGTCTGAGACATAGTGGGTTTGTGATTGTAAAGGGTCCTGGGCCCTTACATCGGATAAGAAATAAAAAGTGAAAGATTCATGCCACTTTACCAACCTTTCAAATTATGCCTTTGAAAAAGTATTTTTTAATCTGAATATGCTGCTGATTGCGTTAATTCCTCTGAAGACAGCTGTGTTTTTTTGCTGACTTGATCAGGTGATGTGGAGCTCTACCTATAACAGAGGCAACCATTTAAAATTCAGCAGGTTTCAGCTAATCACTTCAGTGTGAAGAGTTTTTCTGCTGTGTTCCCTATGGCATTTTGTTGTCAACTGATATGAACTGTTAGCATTGTTTGTCTTTTTCCAAGTCTTCTTTCTAAGTCACACGGGTGTGATCTTTAGCATTCGTGTACCTTTATCTATACACACTATTTATATGGCTATGACTAACAAACTTTGTCCCTTATTGACTAGCCACTCTTAATTAGGGAAATACTAATATCTTTCAAGGAAGGAAGTGAAACAGAATATTTGTATCTTTTTCACAGACAGACGGCAAGTCAAATTTAAGAATCAGCTGTAAAATCTGAGGTTTTCAGATTCACTCTTAACTCATTCCTAACTGGCTAAATCACACAGGTTTTGTTTTTTTTTTTTTTGTTTTGTTTTTTAATTCAGTGGGGTTAAGTACTGATAAACTCAGGAGGAAATCAGTGGAGAAATAGAGATGAAAGCACCATCATCAGTTGTGCTGTGTTCAGAAGTCCAAGTGTGTAAACAGAGTTGCATCACAAGAAAACCTGTGACATAGGGATTAATCTTGATATGTGGACTGGACCCTGCCACTTAAGGCTACCTGTGGAGTTCCGGACCCTCAGCATGTCCTTATTTTCTAGGACTTTGAACATCTTTTCTGTGAAGTCCACTTGCTGTTAAAACTGTCATTGTCAGTACTTCTAGTTTTCTTGCAAAGCCACAGTCCCAAGAGATGTTCTTTTGATGTCTGCCCTTCTTTAAAAGGAATGAGTGAAGTCAGGTCATATAAGAAATGACACCGGAAAGGGAAAGACTGTAAAACAACAAAGTCTTTTCCACTGGAACTATACTTTTGACTAATTCTGAGATGCCACTACCTGTCTGCAGTTACCTAAATATTTCAAGTCACTATATTTTGTTAAAGCTGTTTTAAGACCTACAGTTAATGAAGATAATAGGCCTGAATTTTATTCTGGAAGACAATCCTTTTGTGCAGGCAGGCAGCCTTAAAATGTCAGCCATGGCATATTGTCATGCAGAAGCCAGTTTGGGGTGATGGGGATAAGATAAATCATGGGGAAAGCCAGACAACATTATGGATCAGAATAAAAGTGTCTATGTTTATAGCCACTACAAGTTGTAGAGGTCTGAACACAAACCGTATCGGTATTCCTAAGGAGACGCAAATAGTGGTTGCTAGTGAGTGTTACTCCTCACTGGAATTAAAATATTTTTATCAATACTTCTATCAAAATTTGCTTAGTAATTTACAAACAGCCCATTTGCAAAAAAGCAATGAAAAAAGCATGGAGCACTTTATATGTGTACCTGCAAATGCATCCATTTCATTGAGTTAGGAGCAAATACTTCTTGAACGACAAAGAATAATCCCTTCACAGGCCAACGTTCATTTCAAATCCAGGCTGATTCCCTGCATCTTTACTGGCTGTAATAGCTGCTCTTATATCCTGTATATTAACTCCATCCCTTTAGCCCTGCCTGTGATACTGGCTTTCATCCATTTCATGGGCTTCTTATGCAGGTGCCTTTGTCATTTCCTTCAGGCTCTTCCTTTGGCACCATACACAGCACAGGATAATATAAACATTGCCATGTGCTTGCTTGTGGAAAATACGGCCAAAGAAGAGGCTTTCCATCGCGCTGCTCGGGCCAGCGGGAGCATCCCGCTGGCCCCGAGGGGGTGTGATGGCCTTGCTGCCCCGTCTGCTTGCGGCCCAGCTCCAGACACACAGACCGTAGGACAGACGGATGGGGAACCCGCTTCGGCTGTAAAACACAGCACTCTTGTTTTTGTGGGGTTTTGTTTGTTTTTCCTTGATGTGGAGGAACAGGCGTCCTGTGAGAAGAAGGGGAGGGAGGGAGAAAACAGGGCCGGGCACCGGACGATGGCGGCGAGTGGAAGGGTAAGGGCCGTGCCGCGGGGCATTCGTTACGCGGGCCACTCCACCGCGGTGGCATGCCGGCCGGCGCTGGCTGCAGGTGGGCGACTTGGACAATGTGCAGGGAGATAATCCCATGCTCTTGACTGCATGTGCGCTGACAGGAGGCCCAGCGCAGGGTGGGCAAGCTGAGCCGCGCTCCCCGTCAAAGAAACCTGAAGTAGCGTGACTGTAATTACGTGCAAAATTGAGGCAAAAATTGGGGGGAAAAAGTCATGGTTACATAACTGACCCGGCAGCGTGATTTAAGGTACTGCCGGACTATGAGATTATCACTTTGACGCCAACAGAAGAGTTTGCGAGCTGTTTTTTTGGTGTCTGCCCCTTCTCTGATGACCGTTTTTGAATGCCGGCGTTCATTCCCGGCGGCACCACCAGCGCTATGGAGTGGGCTGCTGAACCTCCTTCCTCCCAAGCCCCGGGGACACCCCCCAGCAGCCCCCACCCTGCTCCTACCCCCCCCCCCCGGCAGCCCCTGGCAGCGCATCTCCCCGTTAAAAGCCAAAGGCCTGGCAGCAGGGGTGACCCCTCGCCCGCTCCCGCGGTGTGCCGCGGCCCCGTCCTAGCGGCCTTTAAAAATATATAGTAAACACACACGTAAACACAGCCTCGGCAGAGCCATGTGTACCTCCGGCACACGCGCACACACACACACATATATATATATATGTATACATGTGTGTAAGATACACGTGCGCGCGGCTGCGGGCGCAGGCAGGGCCGGGCCGTGGGGGCCGCGCAGGCCGGGCCCCGCCGCCGCCGTTGCCATGCGCTGCCCGCGGCCGTGCGCGGCGGCGGCGGCGGGGCGGAGCGGGGACGCCCCTGGCGGCGGGGGGCGGCGGGGTTCCCCCTCGCCCCGGCGCGTCTCTCCGCGCGCCGCGCTGCGGGGGCTGCGGCGGGCGCGGCGGCGGCGGCGGGGCCGGGGCGGGGGAGGGAAGGGAAGGGAAGGGGGGAGGAGCCGCCGCCACCGCTGCGAGGCGAGCGGGCTGCACACACGCCCGGACACGCACACGCGGAGGCAGGAGGAGGAGGCAGGAGGAGGTCGGCGCCTGGCCGCGCAGCCCCGGCACCCTGCGCAGCGCGGCGGTGGCGCCCGCCGGCCGCAGCCCTGCCTCCCGCCCCGGCGGCGGCGGCGGCGGCGGCGGCAGCGGCAGCAGCAGCTGATGTAAGGGCGGCGCGGCGGGGGCTGCGCGCCCACGGGGGGCGGGGGGCGGCGCGCGCGGCGCGCGGGCGACCGTTGGTGGCCGTTGAGGCGGCGGCGGCGGCGGCATCGCCCGGAGGCGGCGCGTCCTTCACGGGCAGCGGCGCCGGCCGGCCCCGGGCGGCGGGCCGTAACCTTGGGCTGCCGGCTCCTCCCGGGGGCAGCCGCCGGCCCCGGCCACCCGCTGCCCGAGGTGAGGGCTGTGCGTGTAAATATATATATACACACACACACTCATATATATATATATATGTGTGTGTGTGTGTGTGAGAGTGGCTGTGTGACTGGCGATTGAATTCTTCTCAGCGCTGCCAGCTGTGCAGCTCGCTGTAGTTTCTGAGTGTATCCGGATTTTGTCAGTGCTGGGCGGTGTGACAAATGTTTCTGTGCAGTTAAGTATAACTTCGGTTTATTTATTTTTTATTTTTTTTAAACAAAGGAAGGCTCACCTTTGAAGATCTTGTTTTGTTTTCTTTCGGGTAAATAGAGAGGTTTCTTGGAATGCATGCGTTGTCCCTCTTTGTGTGTGTGCGTGGATCTCATTTACACAGGTGTTTTAAAATCACCTGCTGGTAACTTTTAAAAGCAAGGTGCAAACCAAGGTTGCCATTTTGCCAGCAGGACTATGCACAGTATTTGATGCATGGCTTTGAATTATGTGCAGTCAGACACCTGTTACTTAATCCTGTTTATTCTTCCCAGTTACCGTTGTCCAGCCTTACTCTTCTTTATTTTAATAGCTGAATATAAATTTCAAGTATTCCTTTAAGCTATGCTGGCATCTAGTAGAAACCCAAGACTCTAGTGCATCGGTGAGGTACCTAATGCATCTTTGTTAAGTAATACTTTCTCAAAAGGAGATGGTTTTGTAAAGTTGTAAAATAATCTTTATCTCCGGGGGAATTTATATAATGTTTAAGTGTCTGTGGGGATGCATCTGTAAGACAGGCGGTAGGGGCTGCACACCATCAAAGACCTGTACAGTATAGATCTTCAGTAAAGTGTGCATCATATTCTCTTAATGGTTAAGTAATGTTTAGTGTTTTCCAAACTTCACTTGATGTTGTTTTATGGAATTTTCAGATTAATAATCTGAGTTAATGTGGCTTGTACAGAAAACATAACATTGCTAATTCTACCAATGGTTGGAGCAGGTTCTGTCATAACACATTTATATTGATGGTTGTATTATGTAGTTGATTTGAGCAGTTTAAGCAGGCTGGCAGTGTTACTCATTTGAGTTTATTTCCTTTAACTTCTGAAAGTGTAATGTCTACTATGTTTGCAGGCTTTCTCCAGGTGATGGGTACAGTGTTGCTATGTGCTATAAAATAATTGTCATTGTACAGAGCTGAGCTAATTTATTTTGTACAGAGACAGTTTATAAATACAAATTGGAAACAGATTTATTCCTCTCTGCAACTGATAATTTCAGCAAGTAATTAAAATAAATTACAGATTTCAGGCGTGGGAACTCTCTTTCACAACTGTTAATACTATTCTACCTCAGTTTTGATTCATCTTGTGATGATATCACTAAAAACCAGGTATTCATATTGAAGTCAAACCTCTGGTGGAAATATCGCTGCATGTAGCTGTCAAAATAAAATGTTAAGGTCTGATTTAATTTCTGGATGTGGATTCGTACTTGGTAGAGTAACAGTGCCTTTTGTTTTGTAGACACGCGCCCACGCACAAGAGCTGTGTTCTAAAACAGAATTTTCTATGTCATGAATTTATGCATAACATACGCTCTCTGCTTTTTCTTAGTGTGCAGGAAAGAAAGAACCTTGAGGGGAAAGAGATAAAGACCAAGAAGGGGAAGAGAGAGATATCGTACGAATTTCCCTTACTGGCAGAGAAAATATCTCATTGTTATATACCAGGCAAAATCACTAGTTGTGTTCTGCTTTCACCTTTTCTGAAATAACGGTCTGATCTTTTGACTGGATACACACTGCTGACTTCTGTTGCAGACTTTGGCCATTTGTTCCTGTAGTATCTGGCAGTGATGATGAACTTGGAGCTATGCTGTGAGTGTGTCAAATATTTGTTACTGCTTTGTAGGAAGTGATGACTTTATTTTCACCAGGTTTGCATACAGTGTGTTGATAACTTGTAGGAGTATAATTTCCATTATTCCTGATGTTATTTATTTTCTATTTCCTTTGCACATTAGCTTGTTGGGTTTTGTATTCTACTTGTGTCACTTTGTGGTTTACTTTCCTTGGTAATTTTACCATCTCAGTACCTATTCCTGCTTGTTTATAATGTGCAAAAGAACAAATTCTGAGATGGCTGTTCTAATATTTTGCTTAAAATTGAATTAATTCATTTTCCAGGGGAAGGGGACAAGGATGGGCAGGGGAATATTTATCAGAATTTAAAAAAATGATCACAAAACCAGAATCCAGGCATCTTTGTGAAGAGTGGCTAGCTATGAAAATAGATACCTCACTGATTTTAGGGAAGACTGATTTCCGCTGTAGTTTTAATCATCTGTCCCCATTAGATTCGGGGAATTGTTGTAAGTTAATTTAGAAGTGAAATTTTCCAATTCATAAAATCACTGGTTGGTTGTTAGTGGAAACTATTATTAAAGGTTGCACAAACCATTATTTGCAGAATGGCTTATTAGTAGCCTGGGCTTAGTTCCATTACCTAATAAATAGGTGCATTGTGCCACTTCGAATATTGCAAAATTGCTAGCTTCAGTTCATTTACTTATTTTATGAGATCTGTAATACATAGTCACGGTTTTGGGAAGACTCTTTGATGTCTGCAGAAGTTGCACATAGTGGAGATGTTTATGACCCAGGCTGTAAACTCCTCAAAAGTTTTTTTGATTATGCTGTTTAGGAAGCCTTACTCTTCTGTAAGATGCACACGTAACACTTACCACATCAAAATGGCTTAAGTGCATGCATCAAGGGCTCAGATAAATTTTATTCAATGGGATTTTCTGAGAGCAGGCTTTGTGGTCCCCTTGCTGCTGCAGGAAAAGTGAATGTTGGCTTGACTTCATTGTGTGATCTTTGGATGTTGTGTACCCAGAGGTCTGACCTGTTGTGATTTTGAATGTATGGATGGCACTAATATAAATACCACAAATACTGTGCTTTGGCATTAACCAGCCTGTTTTGCTTATGTTCTCACCCTGTGAGCACTAAGCTGTGAAAATGTATATTGCTATTTCTGGACCATCTCCTTGTGGTAGCGGTTTATGAAGTTTGGTAAATACAGATGAAGAGATTTGTCAAACTGTGGAAGAAGACAGATTCCCAGCCTTCCTGGATTTTTTTTTTTTTCTCCTGTTTCCAGAAGTCATGAAATAGTAACTTCCATGTTCCAAAAAGACATACCGATGTCTGGAACAAAGCTCCAATTTGGGGAAAAGTGTCAGGACAGGTCTTTCACAGCTGTCCTCACAGCGCTTATGCCAGGACTTTCTGGAGTTTTCAGGGCATGGCTCTCCCAAGCGGCTTGTGTGGCACAGAAATAGATGGTGCAGCACTATCGTGGCTTCAGAGATTCCTTTCCAGCAAACTTCTGGATGATGAGTTGTTGGTCTTGTCCTGTGAGGTTATCACTGCTCGGGTCTTGGAGGAAAATGAGTACTTGCATCCCCTTCTTTTGAAGACCTACGTTAGATTGTAAGGTAATGAGGTGCTGTGGGTTCAGCTAAACAAGTTCTCAACTGAGGCGGACGCTGCTGCTAATAGGATGGTGCAAGACCTAGTAGTATTTAGGCACATCCGCTGGATGAAGAACTCATTAAAGTGGCACCCAAGCAGCGGCTAAAGAATCTCATTTTTTTGGGAGGAGAACGAGGCAGAAAACCCTCTCTTCTTCCTTCCACTGACAGTCCCAGCCCTTAGGCATGGTGTTACGAAGTCGTACTGGCCTACTTGGCTTGTCACTAGGCTTTAATGAATGGTATTTGTCAATGATGATAATACTTTTTCATGTTTGGAGTTCTAAGAAGCACCAGTGAGTCTTTCCTGTGGGAGGGAACCTGTTCAGGGGAGCAATGCGGGTGTCACTGAAAGGTTACCTGGTTGCCACAATGTAATGAGTCTGTGCATGAAAAGGAAAAAATACAAGGTGTCCAGCTTATAAGGTTGCTTGCTTTTTTTCATGATACAGGTTTCTGTGGCAGATTAGGCCATTACTTTGATCTTTCTATGACTTCCCCTTCTTTTTCATTGCCTGTTACTAGTGTTGAACTCAATCTTGATCCTGTCCCACAAGTGACTAATAACTAGTCATAGGACAGCGTAGATCACAAAGTCCATGAGTGGGGGTGAAGCAGGCTTGCTTGCACTCCTCTATTTAATGACCAACTTCAAGGAGGCTAGATGAATTTATAATCTGACTTTTTGCAGCTGCTGCATGCTGTCTAATAGGAGATTTACTCTGTAGCAGAAAGTGCTCTGCTGTTCCATTTCTCATCTTTTCTCCTACCTGTTACAAAAAGAGATGATTGGAAATTGAATTCAGTAGGTGATTGGCACCTGTCATACTTTTAAAGATATGGCCTTTTTTCTGATTTTTATAGGGAAGCTGTTCTCTTACTATCACAATGCATAGGCCCTAGACACAGAAAACTTAGGCTCACTTGCTGGGTCTTTTCTCAAAATAAGAGCTTATTTCTTTATCCAGTAACAGCAGCTTGGAGCTTTAGGCAACAGAGATGAGACAGTCTCCTTGGACTGTGGTCTACCATATGGTCTGTTTGTGCAGATCCTGAAATTAGTATTGCTGAAACAACCAGCACCTGCACCTCTGCCCTCTCATTTCTGAAGAAGTTGGCTCTATTCACCAGGCTTTGGGGCTCTCAAACTGTAACTTTCTTTGTGAGCTAACCTTGCAGTTGGCCAATTTTAGAAGCCTGAGAAGATGTGTAAAGGCATAGGTGTTAAGTTCAAAGCGACTGTTATGTTCAGATTGAATACTCTACACGGTTCCTTTCCAGATGTTATGTTGATAGACCATTTACTTCTATGAAATGTTTTAATCCAGGCCTTTAGTGCTTATATTCTGTTGTTTTTATGTGCAATACTGTATGAAAGAAGGAATATATAAAGAATAAAAAACAGATATAATCCACCTATCAAAGAGTTATATAAAAGCATTTGTTGCTGCGGTTGGTCTAGCAATATGCTATCTGAGAGAGAATATATATTCAATTTAAGCAATGTTTGCATGTAAGGAGGAAGAAACCAGTATGAAATAGGTATTAAAGAGCAGGCTGTTTAATCTTAAAGTTGCAGATAGGTTTCCTTTTATAACAATTTCTCTATTGAACTTAAGCCCACCCGCACGCATGCTCCTGCAGACTGGAAGCAATCAGTCAGGAGGTTAGTGACTAATAAAGGGGACAAAAAGAGAGAGAGGTCTTGAAAGGTTAATAAGAAGCATCTCTTGGATTCCAGTGATCTAGAGTTTCCATGATCCTGCGAACAGTGTGAAGTTGTGGAAAATAACAAGCAATAAGGGAGGTCTGTGAGATATAAGCTGTGGTTTTGAACAAGATAGGTTGGAAAAGAGCTTGTCATGACAAAGTGGCAGTTTTTCCCCCTTGATCCTTTAGGCTTTCACTCCAAAACTCTCCAACATTTTCTGTTCCCATTGTTCTCCTGCATGAACATTTTTCTCTCCTATGCCTGAAACTGCAGTCTCTCTCACATTTGCTTTTTGTTTTTCCTTGCTAATCTTGTGGAGATGTTCATTATTCATTTACAGGTCTTCCCTACTCTGCTCTTAGCTGCAGATCTGCTCTGGGTCCAGGATACTTGCCCCTGTTGCTGCCTTTGGACATCTGTACTGCTGCTGCAGCTACTAAAATGAAACACAAGTAGGAAAGGAGTTGATAGCTGTTGTAAGAGCTTATTTCTGTCTTGAAATACACAAAGTAGGATAAAAATTATTTTTAAAAATAAGAGCAATTTTGAATATCTTTGTGCAAGTTGCTTTTTTGTGGATGTTGGCATGGTAAGGACATGTTGCTCCAATTCATACAGAATTCCTATCGGAAAAGAGTGAGTGGAAATGGAGGATGAATGCCCTATTGGGAAGTATGAAGTTGAGCCGTGGAGTGGTTACCCTGGCTAAACTAGCATGATTTATTGAATCAAATGGAATTAGTATCCCTTTTCTATGGAGGGCTCTGATCAGGGAAGATAGAGCATTTTTAAAGGAGGCGCAGAGACAGGACGAGAAGCTGGAATGAATTTGTGATAGATTTGTTTGCAGAGATGACAACAAAGCATAATTCTGTTAAAGGAGAGGTTATATGACCCTGTCTCATGATGAAAGGGACTGTGTATTGCTCCCAAACCTTGACTGCAAGGCAGAAGGGGGCCATTGTACCATTAAAAATGTTTTCTTTTTCTGATACAGCTCTTGAGGATTGGTGCAGATTAAATGGGCTCTCTGCTGGATGCAGAGAACTGTACTGCATGTCTGACATCAGCAAAGAATAGACTGAGTAATTGTTTCTTTCTGGTCTTATGGCCTGTGTTACTTGTGTACTACTTCCCTAGCAAAATATGCTTAGGAATAATTGTCATATGTTAAATGACAGGGGAAGATGAAATGTGATTGCCGGTATATCAGAGCAGCTTGCAAATTAGGTGCTGCAGTCTGGCATAAGAGCTGATAGTTGCAGCTAATGTAAATACTTTGGCCTTTCTGCTCATTTTGTAATTTTCCCATTAGAAATCTCCTGTATCTGTGTGTGCTGCAGGTGCAGGGGAGCTCCGGGAAATCCCCCTTGGTGTGCCTGTCATTCCTCACACGGTGCGGTTATCTGCTGGTATTGGTGAATTCCTGTGCTGAAGCTGAAAGTGGAGGGTCTCTGTCTGTCTCTCTCTCGGGGTGTGTGTGGGGGGTGGGGGACACGGAACTTGGAGCAATCTGTGTGGAGAGGAGCTTTGGCTGCTGCTGGTCATCCTGGGGAGGTGGTGCAGCCATATCCTCCCTGGTACAACAGCTGTAGCTGGAAGACCGTGGAAGGCCCTGCAGTTGCTCTAAAGCTAGGAGAAGTACCCCCCCTCCATACATTTACATTTAACCTGTAGAGGGTCCATTGGTCCTGTCTATCTCAACTGAACTGATACAGTGATTGTTTCCAAATCCTTCAAACCTGGCAGAATCTAGCAGAGTCTGACTTTTTGCTGATGCTCTGTTCCTCAGATGTGAAAGGCATAGTGGCTTTTTTTGATTCCTGACTATCACTGACAGCAGAGAAGAGAAGTAACTTCTGAGAAGAGCTTGGCCCAGGACAAAACAAAATGGACATAGTTTTTTAGATGCGCTAGTTGTGCTTTCCCTGGGCTTGGTTACTGTTGGCATAATTTTGCTAAACTCAAGCAGACCCCCATCTGCGTGGTTGCATCTTAAAGCATTATGGATGTTTGGTCCTGGGTGCTTGCCCCCCACACCCTGTGCCCCAACACCTGAAAATCTACTGGGATCTGCACATACGCCCAGCCCAGCCAACAGGTGCTGATAAAATGGTCTCCTTTGAGATATCCTAATGAGAGCGTAAGGTTGACTTGGAAAAGTCATATAAAAATAGTTTGTAACTGTGTACTGTTTTGTGTGCATGTCATTATACAAGGAAATGTCTTACAGTTAAATTAGTCATTGCTTCAGGTAACGGAAGAAGTATTTGCACTTCTGAAGCTTTTATGGGAGTCATTGCCATCCTTCCCTTGTTGAATTAATGAAGACTAACACCTTGGAAGAAGCATATGGTACTTAACTCTTTCTGAGGCAAGTTCAATTAAAAAGTCAGTGTAGTGCTGGTGACCGTGATAACCTGTATTGGTACTTTTTGTGTTTGGAAGCATGGATTGCAAGCATAGGAGCTAGCACCACAAATGTGTCTTTTGCAAACTTAGCTGTTAATTACATTTACACTGGAAACAGAGAGACAGCTGATGATCACTAGGTTCTCTTGAGTGAGCTGGTATTAAAGATGAATAGATGTTTGGATGGATAGGAAAAGGAAACAGCAGTGTCGAAAAGGTGTGACAGTCATCTGCATTTTACTTTTATCTCTCTAGATAGCCGTGTGATCATTACTGTGGAGAAGCATTCAGTGTTGCTGTTCCTATTGCATGTTTTTGTTTGGTTGATATGGAAGACATAAATCTTAATCCTTGTTAGTCTGGTCGAGTTCATTTAGAAGAATTCTTATTAATAAAGTCTGCACTGAGAAATTGTGGTCCCTAAAAGTAGCTTTCAGCTGGTCTGTGTTGATAGAAATCACAGTTCACTTCTTAGACCTTTATCGAGTAGTCTAGACTATGTATAAAAACTCAGGCACTATTACTCTGCTGCATCTTCATTTTCGGTGTTTATCCTTTCACTGAATTGCAGGCTCAGAAAAGAAAATGTTGTGTTGTTTGTTGGAACAGTGATAGTCCACCAGTTCATTTCTTCCGTCTTCTTTTTGAGAAAGGTAGATAAATGGTGCTTTCAGAGTTTTGTGCAGATCCCTGTGTGTTAGTTTCTAACAGCTTTTCTGTAGTGAGCTAAAAGCCTTGTGTAGTGTAAATGCATTTCCAAGTGTGGGGAAATCAAAAATACGTATTTGCAATAATTCTTTGCTATATGAACACATATATTTATTTTGTAAATTCCTCTTGTAGTTTAAAACACATTTGAGGTGAAAGCAATACTTGTGTTACAAGAAGCTGTGAGTTGGCATGAAGTAGACTTAGAAAACTGTGAGCTTTGTTGCTGGGGGCATCTTTGTTTTAATGATCTTTGTAACACTTAAATTTTCAAAACGAAGATGAATCAATCTGTCCAGAAATACATGCTCTAATTTATGCATCTTTGATTTAGTTATGCCCAGTTAAATCAGCAGTGCTCTGAAATCTTCACTGATCTCATCCCACTTTCACTTCTAATTTATCCTTGGAAAGACTTTGCCCACTTTCATTCAGTATAACCACTTCCCCTCTCCACAGTAAAACACCTAAAGGTGAATATTATGAAAACAAAGATACAATTCCACATCTGAGAAGTCTGGTATGTTAAAAACATCTATTGAATTGATCTGAAATTATGTGGAAAGAAATGCAGGAAGTTCTTCAGGTAATTTTGAATCATCAAATGATTGATATGGTGAGTAGTTTTTCATGATCAAGGTGCTAAGCAAAGTGGAGATTACTTTAAGGTGTTTGAAAACTGGAGAACAGCTTTTGAAGTGCACAAGTAGATATGGCAGAGGGAATTGCATTGTTGGGTTAAATGTTACTTTATACAATTTTAAGAAGTTGGCTCTGTCCCATAGTATATATATATATATATATATATATATAGTGTGTGTGTATATATATATAGTATAATATATATATATTTATGTATAGTGTGTGTATATATAATATACTCTTTATGTATTTTCAGGTAATTTTCATTTACTCCTTTTTTGTTTTTCATAATGGAATTGTTTTCTTAAGAAAACACAGTCTTATTGCAACAAAACTTAAGAAAAATTTTCCGGTCACGTAAAATTACAGTGGCATTTTTGTAGGCTTAGTTTTTGGATTATTTCATTTTTTCCATTCTTTTAATAAAGGCCAATATCTAAAAGAATAACTTTGCCTTTTAGCATCATTTAAACTTGCATACCATAATGACCTCCATGCGTAATTTGAATATTTTAACCAAAAATTGGATCGTGAAGGTGTTGGTTCATATAGTTCATCTGAAAGCTCTGTGAAAGGTATACCTTCAAAGTGTTAGAGGCAGTAATTATCATCAGAGTAAGATGTCAGTTTTGTTAAGAGATATAGAATTGTATACCTAAAAGGTATAAAATTACAGACCTTTGGTATTTGTAATGAGTAATTTAAATAACGGTGGCTTCTCTGGTAATACTGCTTAATTTCATAATCTATAAATATGGAATCCCTCAGTAGCTGAGAAGCCAACTCATCATTTAAATTAAAAATAACTGCTTCTATATACATGAAGTAAAAAATAAATTTCAGGCTGTCTTTTTGCAAAAGCTGAAGAAATGAAATCACTTTACAGTTAATTTTAAATCATATAAAATAAATCTTTTTAAAGGTGACTGAAAGTGGACAAATCATTTTTTTCTTGAAATCTCTTTATAGTATCGTTGCTTTTCAGATTTTAGAAATTAAAGAATGTTGTCTTAAAGCCTTTGGCAGGACATGCTTTTCTTAGCCAAGTATTTTGAAGTGCTGCAGGTAAGGTTCTGAAGGTAAATAGCACATTTCTTCATGAATAAAATATAATTTTAACAGTAGAAGTTGGCTCTTCATGTTCAGCAGTGTCTATTGGTAAATTGTGAGGTTTTCGTTATAACCATGTAACCTAAGTCAATTTGAGCCTCAGGTGTTCAACTCTAAATCACTTTGCACATTACCTAAGAAGTCTCTCAGAAGTCTCTGCCCCTTCATCTATTGTCTTTTATTGTAATCCCACTATGGCTGGGTTTCTGCATCTGAAATTTTTTCAAGTAAGGTTTGTAGGCTGTCCACTTATTGGTCTATTTCTTTATTTCCCCCCCCCAAAAAAAAAAAAAAAAAAAAAAGAGGTACTGGAGATGTGATTTGGTCCAATCTCAGTGCAGCTTATTCTGAGCTAAGCCCCTGAGACCAGGATCAGTGAGATGATGTTCTTCAAAAAACCTGATGAGAAGCAGGGAATGTACATTTCAGTGTTTCTTTTCCTGTTCCTGCTTTCAACCCCATTTGGCCTCGATATGGGTAAGTGGCTCTATGGGCAATGCCTAACTCTGTGCTGCTAGCATCATTGCTGTCCCAGTCAAGCCATGTTTTGGCCTTGCGAAAGTTTGAGCAAGCCACTTAATTTTCCCCCATTTTGTGGCTTCCCATCTTTAGAAAGAGACTAAGAACACTGTCACCTTGCACGGTATTAGTGAAGCTTGGGTAGCACTTGTCTGCAAAGTGCTTTGAGTGGTGCTATAGTATATTATTATTTTTTTGTATCACTCTACTCACTGCCTCTAAAAAAGTTGGCAGCTGTTTAACAACATTCAGCAGCAAAGCAGAAGACAGAGTGGAAAAAAAGGTATTCCAGCTGTTAGATATTTGAATACCTTCTATTTTTTCTATCTTGAAATTAGACCTGAAGAAAGAAAGATAACTAGGCTCTGAAAAGTGTCACAATGTATGTAATACTCAGAAATGGTGTTTGTACTCCTACGCCTCTTTGAAGGGCAGCACCACCCCAACAGAGCTGCCCAACACCCAGGCTGGGTCCGAGTCAGGAATCACTCGGAGAGTCATGCCTCTATGAGAAATAAAACAGACCGAGTACAGTTACTGTGTGTGGTAATATCCATCTTGCTTAGAAAACAGCCTTGTGTAACACTGGCAGTGTAGGAGCCCAGCTTGAAAGCTCTTCTCTGCTGTTTGATACCGGTTTAACAGTTCCACGGTCTGGCCTCTTTTTGCCATTTCTTTTGGACATCGGCTGATCTGGCTGTAGTGCAAACATTTTCTTTTCTTTCTTTTTTTTTTTTTTTTAATTTTCTGAACAGGGACTTGTATCTGTGATGACTCTCACTTGGGTTAAATATGGTGTGGCACTCCTGACCCCAGCATTCTGATTATGATAGTTTTCCAATACCTGTCTTCTCCTTCTGTCATGATAATGGCTGAAGTGAGGGTTTACAGTATTGCGAGGGAGGAAACACACAGCAGGCTTCTGCAGCGCGCAGGAGAGTGTGCATACTTCCAGCTTAGCCTTTAAAGTATCAGCTGAAGCAATGCAAATGTCAGAATTCAGGAACATTAGGTAGGTTTGGGATGTTCCCTTAAGGATTCTTTCTCCATGCCCTAAATTGTAAGGTTTCTGGGGCAGGGACTATCTTTGTATTATTTATTTTATGGCATTTATTGCAATGCAGCCCTTATTTTTATTTTTATTTTTTTGCCAATTGGTGACCATTCCCTGCTACCTCAGATGAGATAATACACTGCAGTACAGTGGGTTTAGTTAGAATATATATACCACTATTTTATATAAATTAAAAAGGAGTGACATCCATGTTGTTTGATTCAACATGCTGAAGTGTCTAAAAGTATAAAGCAGCTTTCAGAATGAATAGGACGATTTGGTATCTTTTAAAATTCCAACTGCTGAGACTTTTTTTTTTTTTTTAAGTGTGATGAGAGGGCCTACAGAAGTCTGCAGTGTGTGTGTTAGCAAAGTGCATTCTGGTAAGTTACTTCTTGATCTTGAGTTGCAAATTAGGAGGTAGTAAATCAGGGGCATGGACATACTATATCAGGGCAGACTCCCAGGAATACGGCTGAATGTACCGAATAAGGCATTGCTCATGCTACTTAGGCAGATGTGTCATGTAGTACTAGAGACCATTGTCTCTAATACCTTTGTTATGGAACAGATCCTGTTTTGATTTATAGTCCAGCAGTAGGAAAGTTCCGTTCTTTTCAGTTTTAGAAGTATAAACTGATACAGGATATTTATCAGGCAGGTTTTTTTCATATAATCTTTATGACACCAGTCTTCCAGCAAAAATGTAAATGTGCTGCTTAGAGTTATTTCTGGCTATGAGGATTCCCTGTGTAAACCCTTAAGTCAGAGCATAACTCAGGGGCCTTTTTTTTTTTGGCAACTGTATGGATATAGTCTGAATCAGCAAAACTTGCTTAAAGGGACATTGTCAGGTCAAAAAATTCTTCCCCCCCCCCCTCCAAACAATGAACTGAAGTAGCTACATGCATCAGGGCTGACACTGAACTCCCCTGGGAATTTTTCAACCCATTTCTCTAGGTTCTGTCATTTTTGTATCTTCCCTTTTCCTTTTAGCTCTGTGGAAGGCAACAGAAAACAAACCATGAACAAATTCAGTTGCCTAGTTGGATGAGAAAAGCAACAGAAGAGACTAGGCACAAAATACAATGAAATACACAAAGCCTATATCTAGGAAAAATGATTCAGCTATGCTAAAAATTGTTATTTGACATTTTGTGCTCTTAGAACACTTAGAGATCTAATAGGGGTTCTGGAATCCTTTTTAGATGTTGACATTGATATTAAAAAAAGATCCTTTCCCTAAAGAATTTGTAGACTCCTCCTATACTGATTATATAACTGAATACAATTTTTATCATATAGGTAAGAGAACATAAGTGTGAAACAATTCTAATTACATGTGGTAAAAGTCAGCCTAAAAACTCAAGCTGCATGTTTTAATAATTTTCAAACAAGTGGGATGTTGAAGTTGCTGGCATCCCTTTTAAGCATAAATCTTGACATTGGACAACCTATATAGACTTAACACACATTGGTATTGGCTACCATCACAAAAGATTTGTTTCAGTAAAGCCTGCAGCATCAGGTCCAGGATGCTTGCACAGTGATGCTCTGTAAACCTCTCTTGCAGATGTGTAATGCTTTGATCTGTTTACCGGGCAAATAAAAATTAAACTAATGTCTCACGCTTTTTTGTTTGGGAGAAGTTAGCAGACAGGAAATCTGGCAAGCCAAATCAGATTTTACCCCAATACTCCAAAAATGTGGCATTGTACTTACAGTTTAATGCTTAAACTCCGTGTCAAAACATTGTTGCAGTGGTCCTTTTTAGGTGGATTTCAAATCCTCTCCTAGCATCTGGTGGAATATATTTACTTTCTTGCATTGAAATACCATGCTATTTCCATCACACAAATGCCACTTCTAGCTAGCTAGTTGCCGCCAGTTCCAGTGATAGCACTCAGAATTGTTTTGAAATGTATCTCCCAGCTTTTTAGAATGATTTTTTTTTCTCATATCTTGTATTACCAGTAACTAAACTTGTTTTATATTTTGAATTGGGTATATGTTCTGTGTGGGTAGAAGTAAAATAAAAGTGTGTTTAAGCCAGTTATAATCTAATTGCAGCTCTGTAGATTTTTTTTTTTTAAAACAAGAAAAGCTGCTGGCATTTAGGCCTTGTAATGCATTATGAAGTGACTACAAGTCAGGCTCTCTTATGGAATTAAAACAGACTGAAGAGTGGCGTAAGAAAGGGAAAGATAGTTTTGTGAAATTAAATGTCTGTATCCTGTGGTTTGCCATCCTCTGTTGTTTTTGTTGATATCTGGCTGAGTAAACTTCTTTGCACCGCTGCCTCCTTGAACTTGCAGCAAAGCAATTTTGTTGTGGCGTAACATCTGCTAGCATGAAAATTGTTGTAAATATACTGCTGCATCTTCACTGTGCAGTCTCATAAGAAGAAAGGAAAGGATGGAGTGGAGTGTTGCCTAGAAGCACAGATTCGTTTAGTAATTTATGTTTTGTAAAATAGTAAAAAAATTAGTAAAATTTAATGACTGCCAAGAAAAGGGATAGTGTGAAAAAGCTGAATGCTTTATTTGATACATTCGAAAGTGTTTGCTATCATTAAACTATCCTGTAGGACCATACCTACTATGATCAGCTATTTACTTCCCAACGTGTTATGGGACAAACAGATTTGGATAAAACAATGGCGTGCCCACTCAGTATTACTTTGCACAGTGTATCTTTTGATGTAACTGATATATAACAGTCTCAATAAACATTCAAAGAGAAAAATAATGCTGCATAATCCCTTTCCCTTGCTGTTATAGAAGTTTGGGATAATAAAAGCATAGATTGGAACATGCTGTGTTGGAGGTGCTGGCCTACGTTTAAAAATATGAACAGCGAGAACTGAACTACCAGTTTCTGAAATGCGGGGACACCTCCCCAAAAGAACGCCTGAGCTACAATGGAAGAGTTTCTGTGATTGTGCTGAGCTTTTCCTGGAGAATCCCTTAGACTATTGCATTTTATTTTAATGATTTCAAGTGCTAGCAGCTGATGGCTTGCAGGCTTGAAAGGAGTATCCGTCCTCTTCCCATCTCCTCATCCAGTGCACATTCCCTGGTATCTGCATTGGTTGCCCAGGCTGTGTGTTGGAGGCTGGGATTGCCCCTTCTTGTCTGTTTGCTTTGCATGTAGTAAGAGACACCTTAACTGTACTCTCAGCCAGAACACAGTTTTTTATGAAAATCATTCATTTCAGTGGCCAAAGCAGAATTAGAGCATTTACACCTAACTGAGCTGGATTCTTTGAAATGCTATACGTGAGGTCTTGGATTGTTACTGTTTTCATCTGTGGTGAGTAATTTCATAGATTGAAATCCTCCTCAATTGCAGCAGGATAATTTTGGTTCCAGAGAATTACTATAGGTGCCTGTAAAAACAGAATGCTTTAAAATCTTGGAAAACATAATACCCACCTAAAATATAAGTAAAAGTACCTGCAGATACTTCAGGATAGTATGACCCCATAGTTGTTAGATCTCAAGATCTGTCATTATAATTCCTTTTCTTACTACAATGTCTGGAAAGACATCCTTCTAAAATTTTGTGGCTGGAATTGTAGATTGTGTTTCTTAGGCCTACTGCATTTGCATACTGATAAGAGTTTGTGGTATCTCAGTTTTGTTTATGTTGCACGAATGCTGCTGCTGTTTATTGCCTGACTTAAATTACCCGGTTTTATCAGATAAATATAATGCATTCACTGTAGGAAAGAAATCTGAAAGATTTATTTATTTATTTATTTACAAATAGATAATAGATTTTGGTGGGTGTACCTAACTATTACTAATCAATGTGCTTTTCATAAAATACAATCCCCAGGTTTCAAATCATTTGGAGTCCCTGTGGGAATAGCCTGCCGGTTTCAGGAATTCAGTCAGCTGCATCTTGCTCACCAGATATCAAAAAGTAGATTTGCTATTCAGATTGGCTGTATGGCCCCTTATCCTGAGTTGAGAAGTTTTTTGACTCGTGACTGTGCATGGTTAGGGTCAGATGTAGGACTAGTAGTTAGTGTGTATTGTGTATGATACTAGCAGTAGGATATGTACTTTTTTTAGTTAATAGGCTTCTAACTAAACTCAGTAAACCTAAATGCGGTTGTCCTTAATATGCCATGTATGTGGTTTATGAATGTGTTTTCAATCATGCTATTCCTTTGGCACAAACAGATGAAATGTAGTTTTTTCATTGTCTCTGGAGTTATTGAGGAATAGCTCTGTATTTAGCTGCTGCTTTTGTCTGTGTCTGTGAATCATACCATCCAGTTTTTATTTCCTTGGAAATAAACAGCCTTACGCTCTGCAGTCAGTACCATCCTGGTCGGCATCAATGAAGAAAAGGTGGAGAGTTTTCTGGTTACGGGAGAGGCTGCTGAGCTTGTGGATTAGCGTGTGAAATGTTCCAGGAAGATATGCCAGAGGCTCAAATTATGTAATGCTTTGAACAGGAAGCCACTGAGTTGTGTGTAGAGTGTGTCACCAACAACAGACTGATGTCCCTGGCAAGGCTCCACTCCAGGAAGGAGCTGAGGTTTTTCAGAGGTTTCAGATGAGAATGAACAATTCAGCGGCGTGGCCCTTGCTAGAACAGTTTGCCCCGTTGAATGCAGGACCTGGCAGCGTACAGCCTTGCTGCATGCTGTTAGGAGGTAGGGTGCTGGTATAATGTTGTTTCGGTAAGTGTGGTTTCCTGCCCATGAACGTGTACCAGTTGGCACCATCTTATCAAAGAGCTAGCATTAGAGTGAGAGTGATTTTCTTTTCTTTCTTTTTTTTTTTTTTGATTTGCAGTTGCTGAAAAAAATGCAAAGAAGGAAAAGACTTTTTTAGAAATTTCACACGTGCAGGTTGCTGTATAGTGAGTTTAGGTCTAGGAAATGTTGTTTAAAAATCATAGTTTGTCTAAAAAGAACTAAAAAGCAGATAAATTATGGTTGATGTTCCTTTTTGGCACAAAATGAGTGAACGTTTGGTAGGTAATGACTGTTTCGGAATAGGATGTATTCATGGATGAAAATCATCGTTGTGAGTAAACTAAGATTCTAATGGTCTTGTCTTCCAAATCGGGTACTCGTGCTCCAGAATCAGGCAAGAGGTCCTTATCAGAATTTTAAAGTATCAGTCTCCTAGTGGGTAACTCAAGCAAGTGCTCTTCATCCCTAACCAAGTATCATTAGTTAGAAAACAAAGTTGCAAGCTTTTAGAAATGTGTTTCTGTCAGGTCATTCTCCCTGATCATTTCAGAGAGTGACAGGTGAAAAGAAACCCTTGTATTTCTACGTCGCTGTCAAATCACATCTTGTTTTCAGTTAAGGAGAAAAAATAGTTAAAGGTTTTGAATCTGTTGACAAATCCAGTGTCTTGATGAAGGTTGTCCATCCTGTTGAAGAATCATCATGATTTATCTGAGGACTTTAAAAACTTAACTTCTTTCCTTGCAGGTAACCAGGGTTTGTTAAGTCATGAGAAAATATGATAGAGAGAAGCAATTTGTCAAAACCATGCTGTGTGCTTAAGGTGATAGAATAGTTTGGGTGACTAGTCAAGAAATATATCTTACCTTTCGCAACAGCAGCTCATAAATGGGTAAGAGCTTTGTCTCTTGATATTCATTGCACTTTAGTAGAAGGATTTAAAATTGTGTTTGCTGTCCATGACATGAAACTGAGGATGTATGTGATTTCGGTGGCTGAGCTCTGATGTAACCTGTTTTCAGAGGGATTTTGAAGACAGTTTTTGTGTTGCTTCATTGTGTTAGTGCCAGAACTTTCTGGTGAATACTCCTTGTAGACATTAGGAGTATTTTATAATTGAGTGCAACCATACCAGGAAGGCTTCTTGTCACTGAATATGTACCATCAGAACAAGACATGGCAGACTTACCCAGTCTCTCTCATCTTTCCTATAGGAAACCATTAAGTGTAATCACCATATCTTCTTAACGTTGGGGGCAAAAACCCCACTTTTCTCAACAGTTCACTTTCAACTCCCATGAATCAGCTGATGAGAGCAGCAGATCTCTGCAGTATAAAGTAGGAGCTGCTCTTTGTTCAGGCTGGAAGCTGATTTGAATACTCAGCCTTTTCTTGAATTTGGTGTATACCACAACTGTTGGAATTGCTTGGCTCCTTTTCTCCACCCGCAGTTCTGATTTTGCTTCTGTTAGAAATAGATCTGTGATTTTGTTAGGTTTTCTAGCCTTAGCAATTCCCTAATGACACAAAACCATATTTTTGCACTCACATTGATAGCTGATTGGCCAGTTTCCTGTTCTGCTATGAATGTACTTAAGGTACTTTTGAAGAACGCCATGCTTTCTGATCTGAAAAGAGGAGGAGACTGAAGGTTGCCTGTCATATGACCTTGTGTTCTTTCTAGGTTCTGTGACACTGCCATGACATTCACTTTTTTGATGCTGACTGATAGTGAGAACCGTAAAATCACTTCTTTGCTTGCTCAGCTGTTACTGATAGACGACTATTAAATAAGAGTGAGACACTTTTCCTCTCAGGATTTTTTTTCAATATAAGCTTTACCTTTTTTGATCCACTGGCAAGCACAAAATGTATGAGGATGCTTTCCATTAGAAAAGGAAGAGATGAGACAACAGCAATTTTGGTAGCACTGTCACAATACAGAGAATTGGCTCGTTAGTTCATGAGGACTTTTATGTGTACCGCCAGCTTATCATTTGTGCTGGACAAAGTAAAGAATTGAGTTGCTAAAGCTGGTAGATATTAAGTATGTTTAGGAATGCTTGGTTCAAGAATGGAAAATAGTACACTGTTGATGTTCCTTTTCTTAGCTAGTGTTTATGGATCCTTAGCGGTAACCTGTGAATCCCCAGGGCTCTGCGGACCCCAAGGTGAAAACATGATTGAAGGCCGACTGGAGATGTCCCAATTAGAAGAAAGACTGGTGGTATTATTTGTGTGGTGGCCAGTGATAAATATTGGATACTTCAGAATACTTCAGAGTTTGGTTCCTCCAGAGCCTTTGATTGGTGCTCCCCATTACATGGTAAGGCAGGCTATGGCAGCTTATCGGGCATTTGTCAAACCTCACCTCTGTGGTGTGAAGGGTTGTTGTTACCTTCTTTCATTAATGAGGAACCATGAGCAGCAAGAGATGAAGATCAGAAAGGTTCTGCTAATTTTCGGAGCCTAATTTGGATGCCTAAAATCTGACTTGTGAGTGTGAATACCGGATTAGGTGTTTATATGTAGCACATTTTAGCTGTTCAAGTGATTATCTTCCATTGAGTTCAACTTGGGGAACTGAGTGTTCAGCAGTTTTGCCATTGAGAGCCTGTGGTATCTGTCTGGTCAGGGGTTTGGGAAGTAAGGAATATACAGTTAATGATTCCCTGTAAAAAGTAGGTATCAAGGTATTTAAGACCAACTTATTTACCTATTTGTTTGTTTGTTTTCCTTGGGACAGGAGAGAAATGAAAGCTTTAGGGTTTTATTGTTTTAGCCATTACAACCAGCTACGGAACAGACTTGAGGCTGCAGCTGCAGGCCATTTACCCGTCAGTAGTTAGGTTACTGTGAATTAAGACTTGCTCTGCATTCCTACCAGTGTAACTGAGACTTGACTCTGGCTCTGAGTGCTTCTCTCAAAGAATTTACAGTCTCACTAAAAGGGCTGTTGGAGATTTTGAACACAGACAAGCTTCTGAAGAAGTACTTAACTGGCGAAAAGAAAGATTTTTGATATTTGCGTAACTAAAGAGAAACTGATTTTTTTCATTAAATTTGATGACTTTGTACTCATCTGTTTACATGGAACATGAGAAATTTCAGAGCCCAGTGACAATTTTTACTCCAGAAAGCTGTAAACGATTAAAAACAGTTGAGAACCAGATTCTGTTTCTGTTATGTGCATTAGGTGTGGTATGATGCTGCTGATTTCAGTGGAGCTCTGCTGGATTTTATGCTGATGTAACTGTGTTGAAATTTGACCACAATCTGCAAGGGAACAAAAATATCCGAGTTGTATCTCTCATTGCAAACTAGTAGAATAATCTGTATGTATCAAAATATTTTTGTAATATTTTTGTTTTTCCAACAGTAACATGTTTTGAATAGTGATTTATTTATTTTTAGCACTGAGCTGGCTTTAATTGTCCCTAGAAATAAGTGTAGGGACTCTTGCTCTTTTGTGTACAGTTGTGAGGTGGGGGAGACTCAGTGATACCCTGTCATGTAATTTGGGGCTATTGAGGCCAACCTGAAAGTGCATTAGCATAATGAGAGAGTTTGAGGCTTAAAAAAAAAAAAAAAATCAAACCAAAGGCACTGTGTCATCTTTGCTAGAAGAACACACTGTCAATATTTAATGGAAATAAAATATCTAACCATCATCCTCTTGGAGTTGCTGCTTATGTTTTGGAAAAGTTTCTGTTTTAATAGGATTCTTTGGCAACTTCAGAAGATTTCAACAAAAAATCTTAAAGAAAATAGTTTACTGTTGTTTGTTATTTGACACAGTCCCAAATCATTAAAATTGCTCTCACTGCTGTAACTGCGACTGCCTTAGTTCTCAGTCCCCCTAGCAAACTACTTGGGGCATTCTGTGCCCTCTGAGTTTCAAGGCAAACACTAGGACCCACTGCATGTTCTGGCCTTTCTTGGCTGTAGATTTTTGGTTCCCTGAACCTCTCAGTTCCTAATCTCTCCGAGGCTTTTACTTATATATATATTTTTTCTTTTCTCTTCTTCTGTACCTCTTAAAATGTAAAAGGTACCAGGTCAGATTTCATTCTGAGTACATGCCTAGTGCATGCACTGAATTTTAGGCTTCAATTTATTTTACTTTAAAGGAAAAAAGATGAAACTTAATAATAGAGCTTCTCTCTTAATGTTCAGGAGCTGATGGTAGAGATTCATTTGAAGGAGCAATCACAGTTAATTTCTTATTTTTTTCAAAACTGAACACACTTTTTTTTTTTTCTTTTAAAACATCTTCTGTTATAAAGCATAGGTTTCTAATTAAATTTGGATTTGACTTTATTTTTGAACACTGTTTTGTCCTCTTCATTCCAGTTCCTATATCTCTGCTGCTTTGCTTGTTTAGTGTTTGTTATCACATTGCTTATGTATGTTTTGAGCTCTCATGCATATGAATGACTTAGATGTGGAAATAAACTGTTTTGTGCATTTAAACAGAAAAAGTAACAATTGGAAGGCAATTGGTAGTATAGATACAGATGTGACAGCCATGGGAGCTGTGCAAGTACTTCCTCAGAGGAAGCTTGGGCGAGAAGTGTTTTTTTTTTTTTCTTGAAGCACTCACTTCATGGTGTTTATTGTAGAAGATGAAAATATTAAAATATAGTTAGAGTTCTGCTGTGAGCCATCAGTGCACTGACATCTGAGGCTGAGGGAATGGTGTGAATCTCTTTACCCGCTGCACTGCCCAAAAGGGCCGAAGTGTCGAATGCCCTGGGGCTGCCAGCTCCCTCCTTGCACCGACAGAAGGGGAAGACACATTAGAAATGGACATCAGGGAATTAATTGATGCTTCCTTTGCTCTGGAGTGCTGGCGAAAGCAATGGCGGAGTATGTTTTGGCACTAATAACAACGGCACAATTTATTCTCTGTCCATAGTAGGGCTGAGAAGGAGACCTGATGATGTACCTCAGAGCTGAAATCCGTTTCCTGACGATTTCAGCTCATGAGATGTTTCTTGCACTGCTCATTCTTGGCCTCCATTGTAGGGTTTCTTTCTTTTCCTAAATGCATGGAAAAATGGTACTGCATGTTAGATTCACCTGCAGCTAATAATGCTTTTGCTTAGATAACAAAGATGGAAGGGCAATTCAAAATAAAATGAACTTAAAAACTTGCTGAGTGGAGTGCAATAGCGTATATATTCTAATCCATGAGGGGAGATTATTTCTGGAAAAAAAACAGTCTTGAAATTTTTCACTGTATTTTATTGGGAAACTGTATATGAATATGTACTATTACAGCTTTTTTCAGTTTGCTAGGAAAAAATATTAGAGATTGTGTTCTATTATATGCTTAGTTTACAACTTAGTGAATTTTCATAAAATATTTGTTCCATTGCTTTTTTTCTTTTTTTTAAAGGGAAAGGAGCTGATTATCTACGATGGGAATTTGTACAGAATAATTTCTGATTTTCAAGAGGTAAGTGTGTTTTTCCATTCTCTTAGCATTTTTAGCTGTTTTTTAGTAGATTATTTGCCTCAAGTTTAAAATATAGTTAATGTTTTTATGTGTGCTGTCAGTATTAGCAGAATGAAGAACATATTCTGAAAGAGGGTAGTCTAACAATGGCTGAGGTCCATGAGGAGAGAGACATTATTAGGAATTTAGACCAAAAGTCTGTAACTTTAGAGTATGTTGAGCTCCTCTCCTGAAAACCAAATACCCTGACAGTAAGTAAAAAGTGTGGGTGAGTGGGTGAGGGACAGGACGGGACGGAATGGCAATCGGTGCCACAGATAGGCACCATGGTTTAAGCAGGCCTGGGGAAAAAAAGATTCACTTCCCTCCCCTCTCCAAATATTAGCCTACTAGAGGCTTGAGGTTTGCAAACAGATGAGGTCACTGAGAACTCAGAATACCTATGTGGAACCCTTCATAAAACAGTTGCAAAGGCTAATTTAAGCGCTCTAGTTTCCATGTGATTTCAGCCTTTTTCTCCTGATCTCAAATTAGCAAAAAAGAATATTTCTCTGACACTCAGGGTTGGGACACTTCTCACACACCTGCTTAAGTTCATTTTATAGGTGTTTCTAGTCTGAGCTTAGTTTATATATCCCATCAGCAGCCAGGATTCTCAACCTATTGGCTTCTGCTGTCTGAAAGCTGTTCTTCCTCCAGAAGCATGAAATTCTGCCTGCTTCAGCATCTAGGCCCTGAGCAGGTCAAAAAGGGATGTTCAGGCAGCTGCCAGTTTGTCACCAATCCTGAGCGCCACCAATCCTGAGTCATAGCGGACCAGCTGAGATGGTGCATTGCCCCGTTGGTCAAGCCAATCCATTTAGCTTAAATGAGTCCCTTGATGTCTGTCACCTAAGTGCATAAGAACAGAGCTGCTCAGGTAAGTAGAGTGCAGAACTTTATTCACTGTTCTTTCTACTGAAATTTCTGTAAATGGCTATGGAGAGATGGTGTATTTATTTTCTGTTGTTGTTCTTATAAAAAATATCTAAATTTATATGAGAATTCTCTGATATGATCTGAGATGATTCCTTAGATGAGGATTCTGATTGCAGATGGGAGCTCTTCAATGGAGGGATCCATTGTAGGAAAATTTCAGCAAAGAAAAGTCAGCAACGTCCAAAGGATGTGATGGCACTGGTCTTCTAGAATTTTAGAATTAGAAGTAATAGTACAGTGGTTGTAGGCAGTGCTTTATCTATGTATAGCATTGGGCTCAGTCATTAAAAAGCATTCCTGTTTCCCTGTTTTTTCGCTTTTTGGTAGTCAGTTTATCCCTGTGCTGTACCACAAGAATTTGGGAAATTTGTTGCACTGTGACCTAGTGTTCTATCACAATTAATTTGTTTATTTGTAAATGTTTAAAACAATTCTCCTGTGGGCACAAGTGCAGTTTGTTAAAATAATTACCCCTCCCCCCAAAACTTAAAGCTATGTTGGCCAGAAATAGCTTTCTCATAAAGTAGAAACTACTGTAAATATATCCTTAGAGCAAAAGTCTGAAAAAACAGATGGTACTAACTTCTTGCCCAGGTGTAAGCAATAGGACTCTTACTGGAGATTTAGAACAATATCACACCATTGATGCAACTGCAGGGGTAATTGGCTTATTTGTTAGAATAAATAAAGAAAAGTAGGGGATGAATTGGTTTACATTATCCTGATTAGCTATTTATTGCATTTGAGTGTCTTGCATACTTTCAAAACAAAACACTACATAATGGCAAAAGCCATTAACTTTGGAGATAAGTAAAGGAAGTTAGGGAAGCTGCTTTTCACTTTCCACTTGGACCCATTTTTAACCATTTTAACACAGCATACACAGGTGTATGTTGTAGGTTTCATGCAGTATCTTGAAAGTCAAAGACTTTAAAATTTTTGGAACAAAGAAAAAGCAAATTCCAGAACTTCTGAACTGACATAAAGTAAATATGAAGAGAATTTGGCTCAATAACAAGAAAAGAAAAAACAAAGCAGAAATAGTTCCTGGCAGTCACAATTTATACAGTCAAATCTTAGGGTTTGTGAGCAGTGTGCTGCAGTTAATACTAGTTACCTCAAGGATGCCTGGAGAGAGAGGTGGGTTTTTGTGTGGCAAGTATGCTAAAACATCACATTATTAAAGGTCAGGTGAGACCATCATGCATTATTGTCTGTTTCATAGCAGTGTGTGGTTCTGGACCCTACCTCCTTAGGAGATGAGGTCAGCCACTGTGTCTCTATAGATACTTTCTGTTTACATGGTGATGTGCAAATGTGTAGGTGCCACCTGTATCACTGAACATCATTACATATAACAATGCCATCAACAGGTAGAGGAACTTTGACCGTTTTCCTACTCTGAAAGAGGTAGGACTGAGGAGAGAACTAAGCAAGGAAATTTTTTTTTTTATAAATTATGGTTTCCCTGACATTGATGGGGGTTCAGCAGTCTTTCCTTCCAACAAAGTCTGTATTGTGAAGCTGATGGTGTTTACTGGGCATTCCAGACTAGAATAATAATTAAAAGAATGTATTGATCTTCACAATTACCTCACTGATTTTTTTATTCATCGCCAAACATCAGTTGATTTTTATGGAGGTGAAATAAGATCTCTGTGATATTTTTACAGGTTAGACGTGCAGAATTTTTATGGAGCAAAAGGCATAGTGGGATCATTTGGCTTGTATATACTTGATGAAATTACCTATGCTCTTGTTCGGGTACCTGTGTGCCACTGTATCTCTCAGATGTGGAGCTAGGAAAAGCATTTACCCCAACCTCATTGTCAGCCACAAAGTGATTCTTAGTTATCACTGTATCTTGTGCTGAGGGTCAATTAAGTGCTGCCTGCACTAATCCTACTTATGTAATTGTGTACACTGTGATTTAAAAAAAAATACAGGTTTATACAAAACAGGAGCTTCATAATATGGAAAGGCCTCGCTCTTGGGTTTTGGGCATAGTCCAGCCTTGCAGAAAAGAGCATTCTGCTAATGTTCTGTGTAGGATTTAGCCAAGCACTGGAGTAATCGTTAGCTGGCTGTTTACCCTATAGGCAGGCAGTAGTTGAATCTGGCTATGCCCAAGGAACATTAATATATCCAAACCAGGGGGTCAGACAACAGTTTGAGGAAAAAAGTTGAAATGCCTTCCTGACTGAATGAAGGTGAAGGAAGGGAAAGATGCAGATTGCAGCCATTACAAAAGATGGATTGGACTGTAAAAATAAGAAAGTGTTCCCACTACTAAATCCTCTTCCCTTAATGCAATTTAAAAATGTTGTTGAATAACTGATCCTCAACCCAGAGCTTGTGGACATCTAATGGCCTGTTAGCTAGAATGACAAAAGGAAGGCAGGAATATTAAGAGCTGATGTAAGTGTTAGGTATGTTTATTTGTGTGTAAGGCTTTCTTTTGTTTCTTTTTACCTGTTTCTGTATGCTCTGCAGCTGTGCTGTCTGCATTTAGTGTTCATTAAAAAAAAAGAACAAAGAAAAATTGCTTCATTTTTCTTATTTATCTTACTCTTATTGTAGTTATGTTATGGATAACAGGGTACTGGCAAATTCCTTGAGGGTAGCAGTCCTTGGGGCGTAGGTAATGAGACAGACATGCAGAGAGAGACTGTCAGCTGTGTCCCTCCAGGGCATGTAAAGAGCGTTCGTCTACCCTGAAGCTCGGACCTGTTTGCCAAGGGGGCTGCATGGCTGAAGTGTGCTCTGATGAACTCTGGGGATGGTGGCAAAGGGCAGAATGGCTCAACCCCAAGGCTGATAGGAGGTAGGAGTGAAATGATACAACACCATCTTGTATACTAGAGGGTCATGAAAGATCACTGAGGCATCCAGTCGGTAAGGTTTTCTCTGTCCTGTTGTGTTGCCAAAGTAGAAGAGTGACTACTGGCTCCTCTAAAACCTAGGTTCTTAAAATTGTTGAAGCTTAACACACTATGTCTTCTCTTTCTATCCTCAATCAATGTGAGATTTACTGAATATGTTTCTCAACTCTCCAAACATTAAAAAGTCAACCAAGCCCTTTGTTTATATGAGAGGGTGATATAAAATGACATATTGACCGAAAAGATGCATGATTTCGAGGTGTTATTATGTATTTGATGCATCTCTTTAAATCAGCTTTAAAATGTCTGCTTCTTTCCAATGCTTCTGGTCCTTTGGAAATATCTAGCAATCTCAACCTGGAGTGGGGAAAGTGATACAGTTCTTTATGTATAACTGTGAGCTTTATTTGAATCTGAATTTTATAGCTGAAACAACTACTTTTTTGCTTTAACAGTTGAGGGAATACTTGGTAGATTTGGATGACAACTCATTCTCGTTTCTGGGGCCTCATTTCTGTAACTGTGAGCAAACACAAACACTGTTAATGTAGTGTTTCACACACCAACATAATTGTAAGAATCATCTACTGTAATTCGTGATGTTACACTGGTTACTGTCTGGACTTAAGAAGGCCAAAACCTCATGAACTTTTTCTGGTTAATCTTTTTGTTAGGATCACAAATATTTTGATCTTATTTCCTTATGCCACAGTGGGTCTACAGTAACTCCATTGTCACACCTGCACAGTTTATCCATGTAAACATTGATGTAACTGAAGATGGATTTTAGCCCTAATGCATTTGCTTCCTGGCCATTATATGGGGCATGGTAAGTAACCACTCCCAAAATGGAAGTGACACTTCGTAGGGGAGAGCAAAGAAGAGCAGTTGACTGCTTACTGGAGACCAGTGCAACCCCTGCCAATTTGCTCAGTTTGTTAGTCCCAAAATACAGAGATTTTTAATCCTAGCTTTAGACTTTGCCTCTCTGATAAAACTGAATAGGTTCTTCCTGTTCCTGATAAGTACAGGAATTAAGATTTTTTTTGTGGATATTTTCCATCTCAGCTGCCTTTTGCTCTGCAGATCTGTTATGTCCATGAATCCTACTACTGTTCTCCTAGTCAGGTCCATTGAACCTATGGACCATGTGATTCTTTATGCATGTTACCACTGGTTCCTGGAAATTGAGTTCTTTAGGTCTAACAAGTTATCTGCTGTTCATAAGCAATATGCATAGCTTGCTTAGGTGGAGTATATTCTGAATTTCCCTTCGGATGGACAGTGTTTTCTTTACAAAAAAATGCTCTTAGCACATTTCTAGGTCAGGAATGCTTAAAATATCTTCTGTCATTAAAACTTGGAGTCAACAGTATAAAACAAAAATAGAGAGGCAAAAGAAAAATAAATAATGCTTGCTGCATCCAGATGAAGCATTGTTTTCCAAACATTTCCTGCTGTTTGTGATCGTGTATTCTTCATACTTTCCTTTTAAAGCCTGTTTTGTTTAATTACAGCAAAGTCCAGCAATGGATAGACATTTTGGGGGGGAAAGGTAGGCATGGAAGGAGCAGAATATGCATACTGGTAAAAGGGGAGAAGTCTCAGAATGAGAAAGATAGTTGCTTCAGAGAGAAAGGAGAGCTATCCAAACTAAAAAGCAAGTGGTGACAAAAGCATACAGATAATGAATAGCAGTAGTTATTGTCTCAGTTGTCAGGTTCTCATAGTGACAACTGATACTGCTGCTAAAGAAAGTAGTCCCCAACCTCACTCGCAGGTCGCACCAGAAGCCTGTGTAATTGACAAGTGAATTTTATCAGGGAACTGATCTGGCTGAAAATAGACCTGCTAAATATAGTTACAAATGGTTATTTTTCAGCTGAATCAGTTTTCATTTGTGCTGGCAGAGTGGAGGTTAGTGGGGAAGGAATGAGTGACTAGTGGACTTCTGGAGAGAACTACTTAAGTTTACCAGACTACAGGGTCAGACTACTTGTGACCATGTGAGATGAGAGCTGGATGTACTCTACCATTTCCAAGGTTGAAATCTTTCAGTCTTCAGACGTTCCAATGCAGAAAAAGGGGGGAAAATAATGAAGGCTCTTGAAGACTGTGGGTGTTCTTCATAACCATATGATTATTATAATTATTAATAAAAAATTAAAAGGAAATATTTAACCTTATTTTTCATTGCATAAAGTCATCTCTGACTAGCAGAGGTCAGCATGAGATCTAATGTGGGGGGACAGATTATCCAATAACTGCCTACTGTGAGATTCTGATGCCTTCATCTAAAGCATCTGGTGCTGGCATCTGAGACAGTACTGAACTAGACAGGCCTGGGATCTGATCCAGTCTGTCTGTTAGTACCTTCTAGTCATCATATAACTTACTTGGAAGAGGTAAGACATTTAGAGAGACAATAATTTTCCCCCCTCCCCCCTTGATTTCTTGTTGTTGGAAAAGGTGTGTATATAGAAGGATGTGCAACACTAACCTGAATAATCCATTGTCTTTGGCCAAGAAAGGTTGTTTTTATTGGCTTGGGAATTTCTTTAAGTGGCAGCCTTGTAAAGCTTTCCATTTAAGAGTCTTTCCTTCTTGAGGACTGGGAAATAAATATCTGGTTTGTTTTGCAAAGGTGTGGAAGTGTTATAAGGAGCTAAGCCATGTTGTTATTTTATATAAGATTTATATCTCATCAGTGCCCAAAGTTAGAACCTTGTTCCTTTAAAAATATTCAAAGACCTGGTCTTGTATACAAAGATGGACAACATGGGGAGAACAGCAGTGGGCAAGAGGTCTGAAAAAGTGAGTTGCAAAATGACAGCTCATATTGTTAGGACTCAAGGAAAAATGAGGAAAATGGAGTTTTTGCAAATTCTGTTCTGTGCAGACCTAGATGAGTCCTCTGCTGAGCTGGCTTAGCTTACTAAGACTCTGGGTTGTGAGTTTTCTTTGTTTGTTTGTCTTCTCACCTTTTTTTCTCAGTTGCTTTCTTCCTGGATAGTGAACTGAATTGGCTTCTGGAAGAGACCAGATCACAAATGTCTGCTCAAACTAATCAGCAGGAGTATTTGGCTAGGAGTGGAGAGGGTAGGTTAGAAAGGAGTGGAGGAAACTATTCCCCTTCCAGTTTCTCATCCTAAAATTAGATGGCATGACTCTATGTGAAAGCTGAAGGGCAGTGGTGGCAGGGGTCAGAGATGGTGGGTGACATTCCTGTGTTCCCAAGGGATCCCTTTGCAGTGAAGTCAGTGGGAGTTTTGCTACTGATCTCAGCTGGGGCCAAGCACATGAGAAAGAGAGAAACGGGGTGAAAGAATAGGCAGAACAGTCTGAAAGATATAGGGAGAGTTGCAAAATAAATGAAGCAAGATAGAGAAGGAGGGATAGGCAATAATACAGCAGTGACATATAGGAAATAAGTATGTGGTGGGAGAGGAAGCAGGGTCATGCTCATGGCTGAGTTTGTATAAAACGTTTTATCCATTTCTGACTCTTCTCCAGTTGAAACCATCTACCAAGCCCTACCATTGAAATGCCAAGATTATTTGCCCAGCAGATATTTTCTTTTAAATAGATGTGTATTCCTATACCACATGAATGGTGCATTCAGCTTTAGAACTTACTGCTTTCTGGTGAAGCCAAAAAGAAAATTACTTCATTACTGCCAGAAAATACTTTGTATTTGGAAAGGAGGTTTTTGCCTCACAGTGTTTCCAGCTTCTCTAAACCCCAAAACTGTGGAAAATTTCAGTGATGTTTTCTCTAATTACATTAGCGGTCAGGTTTAGAATAGAGATGTTTGGTTGAGTGTTTAAGTAAATAGATTCTAATTGAAGGCAAAACTCCGTATCGTCTTGTGGCTTTGCCTGAACCTGCTTTTTGTTCTAGTGTTCATATCTTATCTGTTGTAATTTTGTTACTCTTAAAATGACTATTGCGTTAGAGAACCAGGAATGTGTGTGTAATAGGTACAGTGTCTGCCCTATGGGCAGTTGTTTTCCTGAAAATAATCCTTTTTTATTGCAGTACCTGTGAAAAACAGAATCCGAGAAGATGGCATTTGCTGTTCTGCATCAGAATGACTCCTTGCAGGCGATGCAAATATCTGTGTGGCAAATCAAATTTGCATTCAAAATTTCACTTATAATTATTGTGGTTATTATGATTTCCTCTTTCTCTGCGTACATCCTCTTAATCTGCTAAGTGTAAATTTTCAGACTTGACAGGTTGCATAAGCCAGAAAAGTAGGAAATAACTCCCAAAAGAACTGTTGCCAGATCTTTGAAGCACGTATTGAGTTATTGGATCCGAAACACAATGTGCAAGAGTTGCTTTGCCAAGTTTTGAAAGTTACAGTGTGTGATGAGACTTCTGTCTAGTTATTTTGTGTAAAGCAAAGGGGAAAGACAGAGAAATATGGAATGTTGTTTATTGCTTAACAGCACACATTCCACTTTTCAGTCGTTTATATTTTTAACTGTTGTTTCTTCTTTTCAAAATTAATAAGTCTTATTAAACATTACAGTGAAAAGTAGAGAGTAAATCTACTTAGATTTCACAGCTGCACTTTTTGCTGTTTGATCTGTAACAGACTTTGAAAATCCGGATTGTAAACAAGATCATTATGAGATCTTTTGCAGTGTGAGCTAGCGGTTGGGAGCGTATCTTTGGAGCTGCCATAGATGTTAAGTGTAATCCCTGTGCTAGTACATAGACTGCTTTTCAAGATCTGCAGAGTCCTTTTCTCAGGCACTTTTACATCTGGAAGAATTTGACCATTTATACTTGTTTCACAGCGAGTATTTTTGTAAATGATCGTCTTATCAGATCAGGCTCTTCTCATGTAAAAGAAGCAGTGCTTCACTTGCTTCATTAAATCAGGCCTAGATGGCCAGATGGGCATACACAGCTCCTGTTTGTGCAGTTTCTGATGTTTGCGTGCAAAGCGATTGCCCAGTCTGACAAAACTTCATACAGTCAACTTCTTCACCTTACACCTCATTTTGGGCTGAGCTACATTTTAGCCTTTATAAAGTTACCCCGTCTTTCTTTAGAGGACATATGGGAGGAGAAAAGCCAGTTACCCTGGCTATTAAAATATTTGTGCCTTGTATTTGTTCTGAATTTATCTAGGCTGAGCGGTGAGCTCTTTGAATTCAGTAAGTCTTTTCCAGTGAGGTGTTTGGGAATGCCTGCCTCACGTTGGCGCTTGGAGACTCTGACCAAGTTATTTCTGAACCTTTCTCTTTGAAAACTAAGTAAATGAGTTTTTTAATTTCTCCTAATAAGGTGTGGTTTTTTTTCCATATATTGAGCCTTACCTGTGTAGCTATTTAACTCCCTCTCTGAAAGGCAGATCCAGTATTCTTTAATACCTGAATCCTGTGGAAGATTAGTGGCCCAGATGAATTAGAATGCCAGCTTCCTGAATTTGAAGTTTGTGCCCATATTTCCTTTCAAAAAGCCGTTCTGCCTGTCTTAACTCTTTGAGAATGAGGGTTTCATGTCCAACATGGTATTTGGCTACAGTTGTGTTGGACCTACGCAAGGTAGAATTTGTAATTAGACATAATATCTATTATCAGACCAAATACTACATTTCTATGTTGTATGGGAAAAACAGAAAAACATTTGGTCATACAAGTCTGTCTACAGGTTACCTTGGGTCTGTGTGCCTGAAAACTTGTCAGCTTTTTCTGTGCAGACTTTTATGGCCTGCTTTTATATTAACCCTTTTCATTTTTATGGTTGCAGATAAGCACCTAGCAGGATATTCTGAAGAGCCTGGTAGATGAACTTCCTTGTCCGATTTTAAATGATCTCTTTTGTTGGTTTAAGTGTCTATTCAAAAAGTGGCCTTTTCCCTCCATACCTTAATTAGGCAATTTGTTGCATAGAACGTAAATTGTGCACATAAATAATCAGTGAACTGGGCATTTATTTTATTTATTTATTTATTTATTTATTTTAGAAAATTGAAAGCTTTCCTCTTTTCATCATTGACATATCAGCATGCAGTATTTTCTAATGTCATGTGCAATTAGGGATCAAATTTGTTGTTATTCATATTCAACTTTTCTGTGTTAATCTACAGATGCTGTGAAGATAAAGTAAAATACTTTTACATCCACTTTAACATCCATTTCATTTTGAAAAGGTATTGCAAAGTGGCAGGAGCATAAATGGGAATTACATCGTAAGAACTTACTTTAAAATTATGATGACCAAAGCAAAGGTATTACAGCAAATGCCTTTAAGTATGAGGTAATATAGTTAAAGTAATACTATACAAAATGGCTAATCAGTAAGAGCTGGAGCATATTCTGCAGTGTGGGAGCACGTGGTTGTGTCCTGAATATTTCTTAGTGGAGTTTCCTTTTATTCTCTTCTCCTTGGTAGGATTCTGCAACCTACCAACTATATCTGTCTATCCAGTGGGATCCAGGGAGAGCTTTTAAAAGCCAGGGCTACCTACGAAGAGATAGTATTTGCAGTATCTCCTAGGATTGCATTTTCCAGAAGGCTTCTCTGTTTCTGTATGGTCTAATTTCACTGCTTGTAACAGCTTTGCAAACAAGAATCCTGACGCTTGTGTTGCTAAAAAAGGGCTGAAAGGAGCATTCCTTCTCTGGCGTGCCTAATGCACCCATGTGGCATGTAGAGCGATAGAGTGGTTGGGCCCACCTCTGGCTAGTTGAGGGCATACTGGTTGTCTTGTCTTCTGATCTGTCGGGTTAGCACCTTCAGGAATTTCATCTGGCCGTACCCTTTCTGTCTCTTTGTTTGTCAGAGGTGCACTGTAGCTACTGAACCCGAGCAGCGGGTCATACAAGACAGCTGGTGAGAGAAGAGCAGGAGAGGAGGCTGCGGACTCTGCTACCTCTTGCACTTGTGACCTCAGCACGATATACTGCAGTCAATATTATGAAACCAAATCACACAGTAGTAGACACTTTATTGCTTATCCTTATATGTGATCTTTGTTGCCACCTCCTCCTCCGCCCTTTCCCCCAAGTTTTAAGACTTGTGTTTAGAACCCAAGGGATTTGTTTCTATATCTGTGTATTTTTGCTGGCACTTGATATGACTTGATACAAATAATATGAACTTGAGTCAAGTGGTTAAATGTTAAAACAGCTTCCCACATGTGTTGATTTATTGCCAGGGAAAGGTGAATGTTCAGCATAAATGCTGTATTTAAACAGTAGTCAAATATTTATTAGTGTTGAATGAATGACCTGACAAGGATGCAGCTGAACTAAAATGCACAGGTTATATTTTATGGAAGTGAAAAGCTTTATTAATACTTGAAGAACAGCTTTAATTAGTCTAACTGTTGGTAGGTGTGTTCAGTTTCTCAACGTATATCTGATATACCTTTTTTTGACAGCTTATAATTGGCAGCTTCCCATAGGAAATAATCGTTATTGGCATTATAAAAGCACTTTGTATCTATCACATTTGGGAAATGAAAGTTTTGCAAAGGTCAGAATAAAGTGTGCCCCCAATTATGCTAATAACTCATAACACAAATGATCCACTGGAAGGTTTAATAGCTTGGAAATCCTCTTAGATTTTTCTTACCCTGGAAAAAAAATTAATATTACATTTTGTCACTTTACAGAAATGTAAAAAGGAAATCCTCTCCCTTGCTTTTTAAGTTTGTACATGACTTTTCTTAGTGTTTTGAGGATCTTGAACTGTTTTTTAGAAAAGAATCAGTTTTAAAAGCCTTTTAGTCCGCCTTTTTCCCTTTGAAGTTAATATCTTTTTTTTAATGAGTCCAGGATTGCAAAAAACACTATGTTGTGCCATTTGGAAATGCCCATGCATTTTATTTGGAATTTGGCAGTATGGTTTAATACATTTAGGCTCTTTGCTAAAGAATGTGTTGAAGCCACTTAAAATAATAAACTATATGAAAACCTATTAAATAGTGTTTAAAAAAAAAAAAGTTACACTGTCAAATAGCACTGCAAAGCTTCTGTTACTTCTGCACATGCAATCTGTGGCCTAATCAAAGGATCTAAGGTAATAGCCCACACATACCCAGGATGCAGATTGCACATACATGGTAGTTAAAGATGGACTGGTTGGGTATACAAGGTGTTTTTTTTTAAGTCCTCTTCAGTTATATATAGATGCCATAAGTGAATTTTTATTGTCAGATGGAAAATGCTAAGCAGCATATATTGCATCTTCTTGGTGGCAGCTGGGAAGTTGAGCTGGCCTCTCATGCCATTTTGAACTTGAGCACGTATGTTAATGAGTGTCACAGTGAATGTTTGGAAGTGGAAGGATTTGAGTTGTGTCTGAGAAAGCAAGCTCTGTATAAAGGGAAATCTCCAGCAGCAGTGTTTTGTGTTATAAAAGATCTTCAATATTCGTATGCAAAAATTACCCGATAATACCTCCATGTGGCGTTTTTGATTTGGAGATATTTCAGAAACAATAATTCATTTTCACAGCTTTCCTATGCTGATTCCCTTTTACTGTGTAGTGGGAGGAAAAGCTACAAGACTGAGAAGCAGAAAAGAGGTAGAACCTAACTAGGAAATGAGGCGATACAAAATCACCGTCTGCTAAGGACACTCAAAAAGTTTTAAAAATCAAAAGGTAGGACTTGCCTTTCTTAGCTGCAGCCAGGTAACGTAGGATAACAAAGGCAGTGACGGCTAGTCCTGCATGGCTGCTGGAATCTTGCGTTATTTTTGGTCGGTGGCAGGAAGGCCGTCACGTCTCTGGCTGATGGTTAGCCACGTACAAACCTGGGCTAACAGACAGTGCATCAGCCTCACTGGAAGTTTTGAAGAAAGACTGAATACAGTAAATATAAATTTCATCTTGTTCTCCTTCCAGCAGAAATATCAAGCTTTGAGGTGTTCTTTCTTTTCTTGCTTTGGAAAAGCCATGAAAAGGATGCCTGTGCAGTGTATATTGACCACCATAGACCAGATTTTTATAAATGTCTGGATTCTTAAAGAAAGAGTCCATGCACTGATACGATGCCATCCGGGGAGCCTTAAAGCTAGGGCCAAGGAGGGATCAGAATGGGTAAGCACAAATTAGGGATCTAGAGTACAGAGCTTTTTTTCTGTCAAAGGCATTTCCTATGATAGCTAATACACAGTTCGGTGCATCCTGCAAGCCCTGCTGATTACTGATGAGCAATCTGGAGGTTTTACTCTCCCTTCCTGCCAAGTCCTAAGCCGCTTCCAATTCGGTTGCAGCTTCACCAATAATCCTTGCAGTTCTTGGTACAAATCATGGAGTGGATATTTTAAAAGGATGTTGATGTTCTTCCAGCCACTGGGGACAGCGGGAGGAGGATGTCTAAACGTTGTCAACTATCCTATGCCCTCGTGATGTTGAGATGATCCAGGCAGATAACTTTCGTAGGGGAGGTAACTTTCAGCTGCTGATTAGGTCTGCAGAAGTGCAGTCCGCTCCTGGTTGTAGTTAGCTGGACAATAAATCCGCATGGAGTTCATTTGGGCATCAATTTGAGATAGTCTGTGGTTGGTTTAGAATGATCAGAAGTTATTTGACCCACCGAGTTTATTCAATGCAGACCACAGTGTCTGGTTAATTGACCCCAATATTGTTGTGTGCAGGGGTCTTCGTCCCTCCATCTTGGTGGTATAATTGCTTTGAATTGCTTTGCAGAGGTAGCACTAAATAACCTGCACTTGTTTTCAAAAGTAAGAGTCAAGTGCTCGCTGGGATCAAAGAATTTAGTTTTTGTCTCTGTAATTACCATACAACATGTTTTCACGGCAAAATCTTTAGCCCAAACCTACAGAATTTAAAAGCAATCTTAAATTTTTGTTTTGTGTTTTTATCTGCCAAAAAAGTAATTTCCTTTGTTCCTTTGAGGGAAATTGAACATCTGCAGTTCATTTTAAAGACAGGAGCAACTAACCCATCCAGAACTTTTCGAAACATCAGAACACATCTTCAGATTATAATTACCTAGAATTTATTTGATACTGCATTTTCTCACTTTGTAACATGCAAGTGTCCACCAGACAGATTTTCTTTGAACCAGAAGGTCTGTGTTACATGAAATGGCTTTTTCTTTTTGTAATTTTTAGGTTACAGCATGAGTAAAGGGCTAGATGAAATATTTTACTCCTGAGACTGATTATCCTAATATACCTGCGGTTACTGTGTGTCTACTGAGTTGTCAAAGAACCCATTAAGAGGGCAGTCTGAAAGCTAACATTTGCAAATGTCCTCAAATTGAATTATAAATGTCTCTGGTAAATAAAATGTTTGCTGCACCATGTCATTTCCCCTTAGATGTCTGGCTGTATCAGGTATGCGTGTTTTGTAATATATTTTGAAAAGGCAGAAAAAGCAATGAAATAAATAGCTTAGATGTACTCATCTCATTTTTTTTTTTAAGCCTAGAAATATTTTTTAATTATACATATTAATGTTTAAATAGTCTCATTTTTTTCAATGAAGTCTTTTCTATAAGCTTTATTTCAAAACAGAGATGCAAATGGTTTTTTAGTCTTCTTAGATGAGCTGGAAGTAAGGAATATTGACATTTATGGAAATTGAAATAGAGGTTGGTAGAAATCTGCATACACTGATTTTTGTGAGCTGTATTACGAAAGCTGCTGGCTTCTGCTTTATGGAAGGTATTGTTTTGCTTCATGCAGCCGTTAGGCTTATAGCAACACTACCTTCATAAAATGTCTGTTATAAGATCAGTCCTTCCTAACTGTTTTTCAAAAAGCAGTACCAGCAAGGCCTTTCTGATGCAAACATTTATGCACATATTACCTGCGCTCTGGTGCAGTTGTTTACACTTATAAATGAAGAGCGGGATGGAAGCAAAATGTTGGCAGGCTGGAACCTGAATCTTGATTATTTCCTCCTGTAAGTATTTCTGTGTTTTGATTTTGTGTGTGTGTGCCTGTGGATTTTCTTCATTGTCAGTTGTGATAGATGCATAATATTGAGTGCTTAAGTCAGGAGGAATAGTTTTCAAAAAAAAATTGCCGTGTTTGGTTTGGTCCTGTATATCATTATTATTATTTTATTTTATTTTTAATGTTCCAGTTATCATATGTCACGCTTAGTCTCTGCTTGCTATTTATACTTATGTTTCAGAGTAACTTTCGTAGGTTGCCTTCAGTCTCTGCTTGCTGGTTATACTTCAGTTTTCCTCATAGGCAAGCTACTCTCTTTCAGTGCAGAAACACCTCACTTTTAGGGGTCACTACTACCTCCAGCCAAGCCATTCCTCATCCCGTTTCTGTGTAGCTGGTTGTTTTTATATGTATGGAAGGGATAAGGGCAAATTTGTCAAAGTTGAACTTAGCTGAACGAGATTCAGTAAATGATTCCATTTTCTGAATGTTATACACAAACTGCATCCTGCAGTCATGAATATAAGAATCAAAAATTTTTCCACCCCAAATCCTAAATTTTAACTATCAGGCACATGTGCGAAGATAAAGTTAGGGTCAGAAAGTGGTTTTTTTAGTATATATAGTGTAACATATGACAGTATTTACAATTGCCCAGATGCAGAACTCCTTACTCAAGCATCATTTCATTGAACTTTCTAAATGATGTGGATTTATATTTCATAGCTTTGAGAACAATTAGCTCCTATGTATTTTTTCTTACTGTCCTAATTATTTTTTTCCTATGAAGCTTGCTAATACAGGTCTCATTGCTGCTCCCACTGCCAGTGAGTCAGGTATGTCTCTTGATGGTACTTGTGCTTTTAGACCAATGGGGACAAAGTGATCCAGTTTTTTCTTCCTTCCAGGTACAATTATGGGTCTCAATATAATAAAAATAAAATGATTGAATATCTACAGAGGTTCATATGACATATTTTCCATTTATTTTAAGTTTGGAAGCTAAAATATCTTAATTGATAATCCCATAAGGTTTATTTTTCATGAGCTCTCTTTTCTCTCTGAGGTTCTGTATTTTCAGAGTATTGCTAGTTCTGTAAATTTAGCTATCAGATCCTTCTCACAGTTGAGGAAAAAAAAAATCCAATGAGTTTAGTGGAGTAGGATCAGATTTAAGGAACAGAGCCTGAATAGTCTTTAATAGTTCTAATCCCTGAACAACTTGTCAGCCAGGACACTTTACAGGTGCTGAAACATTTCTTATCAGTTAAGTCTCCTCTGGTGCGAAATAAAAGGAAGAAAGATCCTTATTTAGGGGTTTGCTATACAGCCTGCTGAAATCAACAGGACTTTTTCCATCTGCATTAATGGGCTTTAAGGGAGGAACCAACCAGATTTTTTTTTCTTTTTTTAAGAGATCTCTCTCTCTCATGTTTCATTTCATTTTATTCCATGCAGTTGGCAAAACTAGTGATGGGGACCTTTCACAGAATCACAGAATCACTGAGGTTGGAAGGGACCTCTGGAGATCATCTAGTCCAACCCCCCTGCTCAAGCAGGGTCACCTAGAGCACATTGCACAGGATTGCATCCAGGCGGCTTTTGAATATCTCCAGAGAAGGAGACTCCACAACCTCTCTGGGCAACCTCTTCCAGTGCTCTGTCACCCTCACAGTGAAAAAGTTTTTCCTCATGTTCAGATGGAAGTGTCTGTGTTTCAGTTTGTGCCCATTGCCTCGCGTCCTGTCGCTGGGCACCACTGAAAAGAGTCTGGCCCCATCCTCTCGACACCCTCCCTTCACATACTTGTACACATTGATAAGATCTCCTCTCAGCCTTCTCTTCTCCAAGCTAAACAGGCCAAGCTCTCTCAGCCTTTCCTCATAAGAGAGATGCTCCAGTCCCCTAATCATCTTTGTGGCCCTTCGCTGGACTTGCTCCAGTAGTGCCACATCCCTCTTGTACTGGGGAGCCCAGAACTGGACGCAGTACTCCAGGTGTGGCCTCACCAGGGCTGAGTAGAGGGGGAGAATCACTTCCCTCGACCTGCTGGCAACACTCTTTCTGATGCAGCCCAGGATACCATTGGCCTTCTTGGCCACAAGGGCACATTGCTGCCTCATACTTAACTTGGTGTCCACCAGCACTCCCAGGTCCTTCTCAGCAGAGCTGCTTTCCAGCAGGTCAACCCCCAGCCTGTACTGGTGCATGGGGTTATTCCTCCCCAGGTGCAGGACCCTGCACTTCCCTTTGTTGAATTTCATGAGGTTCCTCTCTGCCCACCTCTCCAGCCTGTCCAAGTCTCTTTGAATGGCAGCACAGCCCTCTGGCGTATCGGCCACTCCTCCCAGTTTCGTATCATCAGCAAACTTGCTGAGTGTGCACTCTGTGCCTTCATCCAGGTCATTGATGAATAAGCTGAGCAAGACTTGACCCAGTACTGACCCCTGGGGGACACCGCTAGCTACAGGCCTCCAACTAGACTCTGTACCACTGATCACAACTCTCTGAGCTCTGCCATTCAGCCAGGTCTCAATCCACCTCGCTGTCCACTCATCTAACCCACACTTCCTGAGCTTGTCTATGAGGATGCTATGGGAGACAGTGTCAAAAGCCTTGCTGAAGTCTAGGTAGACAACATCCACTGCTCTCCCCTCATCTACCCAGCCAGTCATTCCATCATAGAAGGCTATCAGATTGGTTAGGCATGATTTCCCCTTGGTGAAGCCATGCTGACTACTCCTGATCACCTTCTTTTCCTCCACATGCGTGGAGATGGCTTCCAGGATGAGCTGCTCCATCACCTTTCCAGGGATGGAGGTGAGGCTGACTGGCCTGTAGTTCCCTGGGTCCTCCTTCTTGCCCTTTTTGAAGACTGGGGTGACATTGGCTTTCTTCCAGTCCTCGGGCACCTCTCCTGTTCTCCATGACCTTTCAAAGATGATGGAGAGTGGCTTAGCAATAACATCCGCCAGCTCCCTCAGCACTCGTGGGTGCATCCCATCAGGGCCCATGGATTTGCGGGTGTCAAGTTTGCTTAAATGATCTCTAACCCGCTCCTCCTCCACCAAGGGAAAGTCTTCCTCTCTCCAGACTTTCTCTCTTGCCTCCAGGGTCTGGGGCTCCTGAGGGCTGGCCTGACCAGTAAAGACTGAAGCAAAGAAGGCATTCAGTAAGTCTTCTTTCTCTGCATCCTTCATCACCAGGGCACCCACCCCATTCAGCAGCGGGCCCACATTCTCTCTAGTCTTCCTTTTGCTACTGATGTATTTGAAGAAGCCCTTCTTGTTGTCCTTGACATCTCTAGCCAGATTTAATTCCAAACGGGCCTTAGCCTTCCTCGTCGCATCCCTGCATACTCTGACAACATTCCTATATTCCTCCCAAGTGGCCTGTCCCCCTTTCCACTTTCTGTAGACTTCCTTCTTCTGGTTGAGTTTTGCCAGGAGCTCCTTGCTCATCCATGCAGGTCTCCTACCTCCTTTGCTTGACTTCCTACTCATAGGGATGCACCGCTCTTGAGCCTGGAGGAAGTGATGTTTGAATATTAACCAACTCTCTTGAACACTCCTTCCTTCCAGGGCCCTCACCCATGGGATTCCTCCAAGTAGGTCCCTGAAGAGGACAAAGTTTGCTCTCCTGAAGTCCAGGGTTGCGATCCTACTTGGTGCCCTGCTTCCTCCTCGCAGGATCCTGAACTCCACCATCTCATGGTCACTGCAGCCAAGGCAGCCCCCAACCTTCACATCTTCCACCAGTCCTTCTTTGTTTGTTAGTACGAGGTCCAGCAGCACACCTCTCCTTGTTGGCTCCTCCACCACCTGGGTCAAGAAGTTGTCACCAATGCTCTGCAGGAATCTCCAGGACTGTTTGTGCCTAGCTGTGTTGTCTTTCCAGCAGATATCGGGGTGGTTGAAGTCCCCCATGAGAACCAGGGCCTGGGATTGTGAGGCTACTTCCAGCTGTCTGTAGAAGGCCTCATCCACTTCCTCATCCTGATCAGGTGGCCTGTAGTAAACACCCACAACAGTGTCACCTCTATTAGCCTGCCCTTTGATCCTTACCCATAAGCTCTCGACTCGCTCTTCATCCACCCCTAGGCACAGCTCAATACATTCCAGTTGCTCTCTCACATAAAGAGCAACTCCACCACCTCGCTTTCCTGGCCTGTCTTTCCTAAAAAGTACGTAGCCATCCATGACAGCACTCCAGTCATGCGAGCTATCCCACCATGTCTCTGTAATGGCAAGATGGGGGCCTTTCACCAGGTCTTGCAGCTCCCGTGGCAGATTGTGTAGCCTGCACAACTTTTGATAATAGCAGTATTTTAATTATTTTTTTGCAAGTAATACTGTACTGTGGTGCTTACGTATCTCATATATATGTATTCCTATAAGCGTATTTATTGCTTATACTGGTCTGCTTTTGTTCCCATCCTGTAGTCCCTTTGAAATCCATCAACAGATGGATTCAGTGGAGACAGCATTGATCTGAGGTGCAGGAGTAGGTCAGTTGTCTTCAGTGGCCGATGTTGGACTGCTCACATCATGGTGGTTTTTTTTTTGTTTTTGTTTTTGTTTTTGTTTTTTAATGCTGCTTTTCCATCCCTTAAGTCTTCAAGGAAATGCGTCTCTCCCCCGTTAGTAGAGCAGTTAGCACAGTGGAGCCAGGATCTCTGCAGGTACTGTGGGGTGCTTCTGCGTTATTGGTATTTCTTGTTGCAAGAACCATCCATTTGAAGTGCTTTCGCTCTCAGCTTTCCCTTTTGCACCCCAATTGCTTTAGCATTTAAAAAAAAGCTAGGAAAACCAACTAACCAGATGGTACTCTGGTGCGATGATGTATTGATCAAAACAGTTATTCGTCTTGTTTATTTGTTGAACAATAATTATTTAGTTTTTTAGGTAGGTGAGAGTGGATGTACTTACTGTAATTATATTGAGCAGTTTAAAAAACTGACAAAGTTTTATTTATTAGTCAGCAAGCTGATACTAAAAAAATGAAAAAAGTATTAAAAAACAGGCACTGGGAAAAGAAGAGTAGTGGGTCACGGGTCAGTGCAAATTTTAACATGCTAAATTAATATTTCCATTTCTTTGAAGATCTGAAGAAATATTTATGTCTCAAAATGTTGTTTTGATTTTTAGTACAGATGCAGCTGGTCTTCTTGCCTTTATTTTCTGTATATGGTATTATGAAGGTTTGTGTGGTAAGAGACATATTTATAGTCAGCTTTTTTTTTTTTTTTTCTTTTAACAGAACCCTGAGTCTGCCTTGAAACTGGTTGTTGCTGTGGTCAACAGCTTTACACTAGCATTTCTGAATGTATTTTTACTCTTTGCCTCTTTACAGAAAATTTCTGTTGTTAGTGAAAAAGGTCTCATTGGCATTTCAATGCCAAGAGACTCTGTGCGTGTTGTTACCCTTTTTTTTTGCTAGCTTAATTATCAGAAGTAGAGGAAAGGGCTTTAAGAATATGATCCTAATCCTTCAATATTGATTTTATTTTCTTTGCTTCAATAAAGTGAATCCTTCCAGGCTCTGAAACAGGGAATATTTCCAATGCATCTTTAGATGGTCTTCCTGAATGTAGGCCCTTTATAAAAAGATATCCAACTGCACAAAACACTAAAAATTAAGGAGGAAGGTATGTCATGCCCTTTGATTAGGCTGAGACTTGTGAAGAATGAGATTTTGTTGGCTTTCCATCTATGTACAGAAGGACAGAAAGAAATTCCTTCCCTGTGGCTTCTCTGGTGAGTCTTAATGCAAAAGTTGAGTAAAGACAAGGTTTTTACATGCAGCTGAACTAAGTGGATGACGTGGCTGCTTCTTTCCCTGTTCCGCTAAATGATACTGAGACCATATTCGGAGTGAAAAAGCAAATACCGTATTTATTTGCTACTGAGGCAACAGATGAAAATCCTGATCCTTTTAATGAGAATGGGAACATTGCTGCTATTGTTTGGGATGCTAGATTTAACTGGCTGTGCCTGTTTTAAGTGCATTGGCTGCCAAAGTTAAAACTAATTTAATACTGGCTAATTTGAGGTTACCATTAGGCTAGTGCTAATGAAACTAGTCCCTGACCTTTTCATGGATAATGTGCTTTTCATTGTGAATGGATTTTTCTCTCTTGTTTTTACTGACCACATGCAATCCAAGGCTGCTATGTAAATTGCTGTTCAGCCCTTTCTCAGTACAGTTCTTTTCCATAGTGTATTTCAAGTATATGAATTTGCATTCTGCAGAATTACGTAAAATGTTAAAAAAGCTCCCAGGGTTTCAGTGAATTCAGTTAAAAAAGCTCCCAGGGTTTCAGTGAATTCAGTGAATTTAGCATTGCTGTAGAACTGCTAAGAGTAACATGATAGAGCAGCACATACATAAGCATTTGTTGAAGTTGCTGGGGTAGATGTGTTGAACCACAGTAGTCACTGAAGCTAAATTAAAGGACAGCAAAACACAGAATTCCTGCAGAAGTCTGAAGAATCATGTGTTTGATTTTTTTGGTTTTGTTTCTGAAGACATAAACTATGTACCACCCCCACTAGAGCAGCAATGAAACAAGATTTGTTTGCCACTACCAGCTAAATGGTTTAAAAAAAAAAAAAAAAGAGAGAGAGAGAGAGAAACCTCTATATTTTGACTCTTGCTTTTTTATTTTCATGTACTGATATTAAAGGTACAAAATATTTTTAGTGTACAGTCTAGCCAGTTTGCATCTAAATCTTAGTGGGTTGTACTATTTTGTACAAACAGTAGAGGGAAATATCACTTTCAAAAATTTTTTTTTTCTGCTAATGGTTATTCTCTCTTAGAAATCACAACAGAACACTCCAAACTTAAAATTGAGAGCTTTTTAATCTTTGGATGGATAGTCTGAAGTTCGGTTTCTCTCACACAGGCGAAACCGTATATATTTGATTATGTCAGGTTAAAGGACTGAAAATGGTACTCAGTCATGCTCGCTGATGGGCGGGATAAATGCTGGTCTTGGAAGGAGCCCGGAATGTACATCATGAGAAGAGCACCTGTGCACGAAGCAGTATGTTACCAGAGTTGGGGGGTCTCTTCTGTGCGCGGCGTCTGCAGGCATTTGGAGGCTATGAGTAAGAAGTTGGGGAGCCAGAAGGCAGAGTGCTGAGTATTTAAAAGTACAAATATGTGGAAATTGTAAATAGGGATAGCTGAGAAGAAAAACAGAGGCACCCATACAAACAGAGACAGGACAAGAGGACCTTTTCTAGAGGTGTAGTGTTGGTTGAACATTATGTGGGGAAGAGTAAGGCCAGCGGCATGGGTAGTTTGCTGAACAGAGAGGCTGGGAGCTGGTCCAACTGCGACAGAGGTGGTGAGGACAAAGAGAGCAGGGTGTGATATTTGACTCTTCCACTTCGCTGGAAGTGAGCGCCAGGTGTTAGCGTGAGCAGGAAGCAGGGGTGTTCTTAGAAACGCGCGCCTGTTCTTTTGTCCCCCTGAGTGCTCTGTGATAAGCTGTGCTCACGACCGGTGATCTCTTTTCTCAAGACTGCAGCATCGCAACTGTGCATGTGCATGGATGAGGGCTCTGGGGGGATTTGTGATGCTGTGACCATTTCCTTTGCTCTTCCTGTCCCTTCGCTGACAGATGTGAACGCCAGGCAGAGAATATGTCAGCGATTTCTCCTTTCCTCAGTTTCCTTGCCTTCTTCCATAGCAACAGGGCAGAGTAGGAGTATGTTGTTCGAGATGTACATTTTCTTATTACAGGGGCACTTCGGACACAGAGCTGCTGAGGTCTATGTAGTAATTAAAGAGAAAAAGCTGAAAAGTCGTTTCAAATAATCTTTAGCTAATGTGTAAGAGAAGCGTACTGTGAGCTTTGCTAACAGAAAGAACTGTAGTCAGTTAATTGCTGTCGTAAAGGCAGTTTGGATAGATGATTGTGATTGTCTCCATAGTGTTTCAGTAGTTTCATGGTAAGTATTTGAAGAAGCTTAATTTGGCATCACTTAAATTACCCTCTCATAATGCAGGAGAAGGCAAAAGGAAGGAAAACCTCTTGGAGGCTGTCCGTAATGTTTGTTGTACAAGCCGAGATTAGAAAGAAAAGTGAATCAGCTTTGTGTCCTGTAAGCTATTTCCTATTTGCCATATGGAAAATTCTCAATCAATGGAAGGTAAGGTCAACATAGACACAGCCGTATGGCTTCCTAAACAATTTTAGTTGCTATTTAATATTGACATGGTGCTTAATTCCATTTTTAACAATAAATGGGGACAGACCTTTTTTTTGTTTACACAAAGTTTTAAGAATCATTGTATTACCCTTCATTCGTCCAGGTTTTATTAGGAAAGACACTGAAGACAAATAGAACAGTGACAAATCTAATAATAGGCCTTTTATGGCATGCCATATATCTATTTTTTTTATTTTGCCAAACTGGAGCATTATTACATTACTGTGCTTTCAGGTTGACTCTTCTTTTGTAGAAGTGGAAAAAGGGAGATATCAAGATAGTTGCTGTTTGATTTCAGTTCTGTTACATGTTCAGAGTTTGTGGTGGATGTTTTCTTTGAGCTTCATGTATAGATTTATTTATTTTTTTCTAAGAAACGAAGTAAACTGGAGCCTCTGCTTTCTCTTAGTCATGCAGCATCTCTAAAGATGTGTGGTCCAGCTTGCATATTTACCTTCTTGGTAACTGTATGTGAATGTGTGTATGTCCTTACCTGCAACTGCAGTTCCAAGATCAGCCATGGGAACGTCCTTCTTGGAGTTCTTTTAAATTGCAGAGGAAAATGCTGGAGCTTTGGGAGCCAGGAACCGTGTGTGTTTGCGCATGCTGCTTTCACCCAGACAGATAGGCTTATTTCCTGGTGTGCCTAACACTCGTGCTGCCCTGTATGTTTCTAGATAATTCAGACGCAAGTATTTGCCCAAGTAATGTTTAAGGCAAACAAAACACTTTTAAGTGCAGCGTGGCAATTCCAACTTCAAAGCCCCTATAGTGCTTCTGGCGCAATAGAATTGTGTAACTGTGTATGAATAATTGAATGTCAGCAATTAGAACAGTTATTAAAATAGGAAGTTACTGTGACTGTGTTCTCTGCTCATTTTCTCTGTTCTGTCTGTTGCCTCCATGAGCAGTAATACATGGCTGGCTGACAATTTAAAGCTAAATATTTCTTGCTTCCTTTTGGTGTTTTGTTTTGTCACACGTGTGATTGGCATTCCACAAATGGTAACTGCTACGGGTAGGAATATGGTCGGCAGCAATGCCGTGTTACTCACACCACCAAACCCTCTAGCCTTGCAGATACGGGAATGGCGAAATCTTGGGATTCCTTGGGTGCCCTGGGGAAATGCTCTGCAGGGTCTCTGTTCCTTCCCCATGTCTGTCTGTCTGTGGGATCTTCCCAGTGTTCGCTGTCAGTATGCAGAGCGCATAACACAGTGGTAAGCTTTCCGTTCTCTCTCTGCTGTTGTAGTAGGTGCCGTCGGTGTGCAAAGTTGGGGAAGGACTGAGGTTCCTGCCCGGGCCGTGGGTGTGACATTCAGCAGCGTGTGGGAGGGTGGCTGGGGTGCCTTGGAGGCAAGGCTGCGCTGTACGGTGGCGGGGACCTGGGCAGCAGAGCGGGCGCGTTGCCCCTCTGCTGCGGGGGCTGTGGCTGGATGGAGGGGCCGTTCCCACGTGGTGGCCCGTGGGCAGGTTGGAGCAGCAGTGGGGATTGCAGTGCTAGTGCCTCCGAGCATTTCTGCTGCCATCCCCCATGGAAGGGCCGGGAGAGGGAGAAGGCAGGGGAAGAGCATGTGCCGGGCTGTTTAAGACTTCGTTTAGCGGTCGTTCTCTACTCCCCCAGCGACTGCCCAACAGCCTTCCTAAGCTTGGGTGGATTTTGCCCTTAGTGAAAAGGCACAAGCGCTGCCACATCCATCCCCAACCTCTGCAGCTGTTGAGAAATCTTTGTAATCAGACAGCTAGACTTCCACTGCAATATGATTCTGGATTTCCTCCCTCTCCTCCTCTACTGAAGGAGGGATTCACCTTTTCAAATATAGAACAATAACCTTCTTCTCCCTCCTCCTGCTTCCCTCAATTATCAGGTGTGCACTATATCCAGGAATCTAATTTTAAATTAACTTGTCACCCTACATCCCATCTGTAGGGGATGGGATTACAATTTTAAACCAGTTGCCTTTGAGGTGACTTTATATACTGTTCCATTAACATATACGTATCAATTCTAGGGCACTTACAGACTACAGTGTAAAATCCCCCCTTGAGCAAGATACCTTCAGGGAAAAGATGAAGTTTGCTTTTGATTTACTGTAGAATCAGACCTGTGAGATTCTGAAACCTGGTATTGAGTGGGGCTATGAATGGCTTATAATACTATTTTAGGGCAGTTTCAGTCTAGATATAAGATGGACTTCTTATTCTTTTGGTTGTTTATGTTCCATTATCTGTGACTATTTTAGTACAATGTAGGGGAGGGTGAAACTAATCTTGCCCGACTTTGTGAATATTTGCATGACCAAGGTATTGACTTCCCCTTGAAAGCATTTTTACGTTAATTTTATTAAAGAATTATGTAAATAAGATGATTGGAGCTCAGATTGTGTTTATGAGATTAAACCCCTAGATTTTTGCAGTTGTATATTACACTTATTACAGTGCCATGATACAGAGCAAAACTCCTGTTCGATCCTACTGCTCTTGCCCTGGACTCAGCTACAGGAAGGGCAGTATTCCCACCTAGGTCAGCAGCTAGTTTACAGGCCTGGAGTTTGCAGTCGCTGGGGTCAAGAAGGAGCTTTATTTGGTTGAAAAGAGTAATACTTAGTTTTTCAGTGTATTGCTTACTTTGGGCTTCATTCTCTTATCCTGAGGTAAACAGCATTAGTATTGTGATACGGAAAAGTCATTTCCTTTGGAAAGATTTTTCTTTCCCTTTCATGACCCTACGGTTGTATTTTGCTAGCAAAGATGAGGTGATTTGAATTTCCATAGGTAGTGACATAGCAATTAGCCTATTTAAAGCAAAGCAGAGCCTTCTAGGTACTTCTGTGACAGAGGAACTGAGACATGAATAACTTGAACACCAAAAGCTCCTGCTAGCTCTCTCTCCCTTTTCCGATAGCCTGCAGGCATCCAACTCAAGGCCAGGCTCCCTTCTGAAAAAAAGCAAGTTAGTGCTCTGGGGCCAGGGAAACGGCAATCTGGGAGTAAGGGACAGCAACAAAGGCGACGTGAAGGTGCTTGCGGGCCAAGGTAGCGAGGAGATGAAATGGTTTGGCGGAGTTGTATGTAGAGGCGAAGGAGCATGGCAGCCGTGTCAAATTCACGGATTAGAGGGGCACAAAATTTTGAAAAATGACGTGCGAGGGCCAGACTTTACCATGCCATTAAAAAAAGAAACTGGAGCTCACTGTTGTCCTAAATGCTCTTTGGTAGGTGCTTAAAAAAAAAATAAAAAATCTTAAATCAACTATTAGAAATTCAGTATTTTTAAGGATGGGAAAGTGAATGGAAAGTTTTTTTTTTAAAAAAAGAGAGAGAGAGTGAAACATTTCCCCCCCCCACACACACCTTCCAAACTATAAGGTTTCCCTTCTTAAAGCAAAACGTCTGCTTTTGCATTATGATCGTGAGGAAATGTATTGAAAGGAAAAGATTTCAACTTTTTCTTTAAGCAATAATACTCTAGTTCTTTAGTGATGGCAGCTGAAGATATGGTGCTACCACCACCGCAAAGGAGTCAAAACGACTCTAAGTCCTTGGGTGGGGGGGAGGAAAAGCCTGCATTGCTTTAGAAAGTCCTGTGGAGTTTCAGGTGATGCTGATGTGGAATTGGTTCCGTAATACAGGGTGTTGGGATCCTGAAAGGATCTTGTCTCATAGTCCCTGGCACAGACCTTTTCCACTGGAAGAATATGGCTGCCACAGTTTCAAAATAAACCTAATAATCCTAAATCTAATGGGTTTTCAGCAATACTGTGTTACTTTTGACTGTACTCGGACATTGATTCAATTATTTCCAGTTGATAATATTCCATAAGGTGGTCTCTTTTCTTTGCTTGTGAAAAAGAAACTATTTCTTTGATAGATTCAATTTGTTTTAACAATATCAAGAACATGGAATATCTGTGTATTTTATGGTAGCACTAGGAGCCTGGTTCATGGTTTAGGAGCCTTATTATACTCTGGGAACACAGACAAGAAAAACACTTCCTTCCCCAAAGAATTTAGACCAAGTTATATAGTATATCTGCTTACGAAGGCAAATCTGCTGTCATAAGAATGAACTGAAATTCTGTTTTTTCTGTGCTTAGATTGTGTATCCTTGTGTATGTAGTGCAACTTGTGACTCATAAGAAGAAAAATATCTTTTAGAACTTTAGCTGGTCAGTTCACAGTGACAGCAAATGAACCAGTTCATTGATCCAAAATGCAAGCTGTATGTTTGAATAGCAGGAAGGCTGGGGATCCCTTAGTCCCAAATTGCCACAGGGAGTTATGTGCTATAGGATTTACAGATAGGCTAGTTATTTTGAACATAATTTGAAGTAATTTATGCAGGCATTATTTTCAAAGAAATAGATGTGTGCAAATACCACATCTTTGGGTCAAAGGAAGTCAAAGTACAGTGAAATGGTAGCGAATAAAGGAAGACCCGCAGGCTGGCAGCCGTCCAGCCATGTGATATACCTGGAGGCAAGTTTGCAGAGTGAACTCGGGAGTAGGCTGTTCAGCTCAGTGACAGTGGAATATTTTCCACGGCTGTACCTTAGTAGCTCCTATGTAGACCTGCTTTTATTTTGTGAAAGGATAAAAAGGCAATCAACATGTAAAGACAAGGAAGATAAGGCTGGCTGTAGAAATAAAGCCAAACTACTTGAAAACACAATATTCTCTTCAAATTATAAATCCAAATATTTTCTTAGTTAATTGCTAGCCATTCTTAAAACATGTGTCATGCAACTTTCTGTACTCTTATTAATGGGGCCTGTATAAGGACAGAGCGGAGGGAGGTTGGTAAAGCTTTGGACCACAGGTCAGCGCTCTTCCTACATGACTAGTGGGTACTGCAGTCACTTAGGCAGTATCTAAAAATCCTTTCCTATGTTACTCGTTTTGCTCATGTCTTAAGACAAATGGAGTCTCTAACCATATAAATGTGCTTCAGATCAATACTGAAGTGTGCATAGTAAAGGCAAGTCAGAGAGATGGAAGTCTTAAGTTCTTGATATTTACTTATTTTTAAGTAAATGCATGTCTTGGACTGACATTCAGCTTTCTGCTGTGCACATATAATTAAAAATGCCAACTCTTCCATGACGCAAGTGTCCATACTTAAAAAAAAAAAAAAAAAAAATCCCTTTTTATCCTTAATGTCACTCTAGCTCATAAAAACATGCTTTAGCAGTGAAACACAGGGTATAAACAGGAAAAAAAGGTCTCAAAAATTGGAAAAAAAAAATCTTTTTTTTTCCCTGCTGCCCTCCCCTCCTCCATGTTATACAAGTAATATGTTGTCCTGCTTGACCGCAAATGCATAATTACAGGAGGGAGAAGGAAAGATGTAACCAATTTTATGTCTGTCTGTAACTATCTGTCTGTCTATTTGACCATCACATCTTCATATAGATATGTATATATAAACAGTATATCTGAATATTTGCTTATATAGTAGCTATATAGCTATATGCTTGCATATATGGAGGTACCCTTCTAGACTACATGAAAACCTAATTTGGGGTTCCAAGAAAAGAAAAGCAGAAAGCAAAACAGCTGTTCTGTTGAACCCGTTGTTCCTGTTGGTCCCAAACTAAATGTCCAGAGTTGTACCTGCATTGCCGTTAGGTGGTGGGATCGCCTCACAGGTGGACGCATGTGGACTTGAATCTTGCTTGGATCAAGGAACAGTAATAGTAGACAGACAGTAGTAAAAACTTCAGCGATGGCTGTGCAAGCCCAAAGGCCTGCACAGTGGGGTTGCCAATGACCCCAAATAAATGGGGTTGTTGGGATCATGCTTAGGTTGTGAATCTGCACTGAAGGCTATGTATTTTAGGAAGCTGTTGTTACAACAGCTAGCTTGCTTGATTAAAGCAAACTCAGATATACTTGTACATCCCCTAATCACTTCTTTAATTTTTCTGTTTTGTAAGCCTAGTTTAAAACTATGTAAAGAAGAAGAAGTAGATATGGAAGGCAGGAGCACATTGCAGCTCAGGAAGAGGTTTTGAGGTGTTAGCTGCTACGAAATAGCTTAATCCTAACACTCCTATGCATGTAGCCATAAGGAATTGTACGTTTTGTTTATTCACAGTTCGATTGAACTGTAATTCAGACCTGGAAGGATTTTTGTTTTAGTGAACTGTAACATTTTTTGCTCTAAAATTCAGGATTTTTTTTTTTACTTTTGTATTATTATTATTTTTATTTTATTCCAGAAGAAGCTCTACCCTTGTTCTTCCCAAATTAGTAGTTTAAGTTTTGGAGAGTGGGAGAGCGTGGAAGTCTGCCAGTATTAATGAGATACATTTTTCTTTTCTAGTTTGGGAACTTAGCAAAAGCAATTCATGGAAAATTTGTGTTTCATAAGGATGAATAGTAGCTCTTCTACATTATTTGGATGCTGCTGCTTACTAGGCAGCTCAAATAAGTGCTCAAATAATAAAAATATTTTATGGAGAAAATTGATATTTGTAAACAGATGTATTTTCATTTTCCATTTTTTATACTGTTTTATAGGTCACTGATACATGCTTCATATGTATTTAAAACTGGACCAAATGCAACATTATATATTCTTTTGCTTTAATTACAATTTTAAGTTCTGTATAAGAGTTTCTTGTATTAAGTTGTTTCTCTTGGGTGAAAAGAGCAGAGGCATCTTTCCTGAGTAAAAGTTACTTTTCTTTTCGATAACATGCTGAAAAATGATTATCTTTTTGATTCTTTAAGTGTAGTAATGTACACATTTAGTGTCTCTGTTGTCAGGTTAGAGTTTAAGAGAGAACAGATGTCAAGTTTTATGATAGATGTATGCAGATGTATACTTTGCTCGTAAACCCTGATTTTGTTGCAACACCAGTACTTCATGAAACTTTATTAGGACATACTGTTCACGCGCCCAACCATATTCCCACTCCAATTTATTTGTAGGCTATAGGAAAAAAGTACAGAAACATCATTCTCAGTAAATGTCTGTGCTCTTAGTAGAGTTACTTAAACTGAAGTTGACAAACATTTTGTTTTCAGCTCTTTTGGGAGCGGGGTTGTTCTTCCTGAGACCTTATTTTAAAGTAGCCAAATATTCATAATGGTTTTAATCATTATGGAGTAAATAAAATGTGTATGAACTACTCTTACAGACAGCAAAAGATACTCAGAGGTTTTAGAATGGGCCTTTTAATGTGTTTTCTTCAATTGATGATTTTAGAGGTAGCGGATTTGATTTGTTGAACATCATTCAACATTATTTGTGGGACTGGTTTCATTAACGTCAGTGTAAATAATCACTGGCATGAATTTATTTCTGTGTGTCTGCTTTTGCTGAATCGGAATCATAAAAAACTGCCATCGGTCTCATTTTTGTGACTTCTACTGGCTTTGTGAAGGAGCCCGTGCTTACGGAAGTAGAGATAAGTCTTCTGTTAGTCAGCAAAGAGCATCTGAGAGAAGGGGACTACATGGCAGTTTTGGTCTGCTCTTTTAACTCTGAGAGATGAATACCTTTCAAAAGGTCCCTCTATTTACAGTTTTGTCGACGGACTACTGTAGAGTATGTTTTGTAGATGCCTTTTGTTTTCTTTCTGCAGGTATGGCTCCGTTCCTCTTCCACTCTGTCCTTTACTCTAGGCTTTGCATTCCTGTGCTTTTCCGTGGCTCACGCTGCTTTTCTTGTTTCCTGTGAAATGCCACCGGTGATGAGAACGTATCTCAGGGATCGGGTTTGTTCATCTGCGCTCCCTGGGACAAGAGCATCTGGGGTCTGTCCGCCCATCCTTCTCTGCCCCTCCTTTACTTGTTCAGGGTTTTGTGTTTGTCAGTTTTTGGTTTTTAGTAAGATGCGCGCTGGTGGATGGTGGTCTTACCTCTCCCTTTTTACTTCTGGGAGTGAAGGGATTTTTTTTTTTTTTTTTTTTTAACCTGCAGGTGTCTTCTAAAACTTAAATCCCCCCTTACCTTTTAAAAATAATCCTGGTTTATTAAGATGGAAACTAAGGGTAGCTGGTAACATAATTTACGTCAAATAATAAATACAGAGGAAGTGCATGTTTGCTAGAAACTGTAAATGCAGTCAGCTTTCTCCGTAACAGTAATAATCCCCTAAAGAGCTGGTTCAGTCTCTACTGAGAAGCTCGTGCAACTTCTGACAATAGTCTTTTTCACAGAGGCCCAGAGAGTATTTTCTGTGGTTCAGGTCATTCAGCTATTTCATTTCAGTGACTAGCTTGGTCATTGCTGAGAAACTGATTGCAAACTGAAAAAGCATCTTGTTTTGCCTTTGTGTTCCTATGAACAAAAGTGAGGTGCTAGGGGAGAGAGAGCTACACATCTGAAATTTCAGAGAACATGGTTAACAAAACCACTGTTTGCGATTTTTTCACTTAAAATTCTTTTTTTATTCAATAAATCAACTAAGTGCAAAATATTTTTTCTAATGTGTCAAATTCACAAAATGCTTTTACAAAATTAGGTGACTCTAAGCTGCTTTTCTTGATGCTTTTGAATTTATGTTTACCGCCCATGCAAATACAGCTTGATACTAACAGTAAGTAAATATCAGGGTCCTAATCAATCCCAGATTTGTTTTTCACTTTTTTCAAATACAGAAAAAAATAATTATGTCTCATAATTGCTGTAATACTGCTTAAATAAATGATGGTGGATACAGTGTATCCTGCAGTGAGTAATGGTGGATTGCACAACCAACAATAATCAACCATGTCAAAAAAGAGAAGTAGGAAAAATGCAAAATATAGCCTAAAATCACTGTTGGTAATTCAAATATGCTGCTTGCTGATTTAAATGATTGATTTAAATCAGTACTTTCTGTTAGCTTCCGAAAAATATAGAGGAAAAAATGGAAACTGTCTTTCTCGTTCTATTCCCTACATAAAGTGGTTTGGGTTTTTTTGTTTGTTTGTTTTTAGGAAGGGTGCTTTTTTGCACAGCTGACTACTCCCCACTTGTAAGGGTTGGCCTCTTCTGCTGGGTTCTGCTTCTGCACTCACATATTTGATGTATATATGTGTCTGCTTACCAGGAGGAAGCTCTACTCCCGCCCAGGCAAAACTTCCTTTTGGTTACTCAAACTGGCCTTGGTGTCAGGGTGGCAGCTGGGCGACGGGACCGGCGGAAGAGCCTTTTCAGCACACTTCCCTTGAGAATCTCAGTTCCACGGAAAGGCAGGTCACGCTAGCAGCGTTTGGTGCGTGTTTAATGGCAGGAATGCTGGAGGAAACAGTGCGTGACCAGCCACGGAGGAGCTCTTCTAATATAGCTACAAGTGTGAGGGTGCTCACGTTGGACTATAACCGTTTCAGAGTAGGTCAGTTTTTATACCTCGATGACCTAATAAAACTTTTAGGATCAAATCACACAGCTTGACACAATGCCCAATTATAACAGTTTTGATAAAAAGGATCTACATAATAAGGATTATGTTCTTTAACTTCTCTACTTTCTTTCTTTTGTTTTCTTTCTTTAGAATAAAATTCCTAGCCCAGGCTTTCAGAAGCCAGTAACTTCAGAAAATTTCGGTTTTCATCAGACGTGCGTCTGTTCTTTCCCTTCTCACCTATCAGATAAAATACTTTAATTGTGCTCTGATACAGTTCTGTTCCCTAGAATTCACTGAATAGCAACAGTTGCCAGCGTTCTGATCGCTTATAAAATGTTCCATGTGAGTTAATTTCTGTGGTCAACTTACCACAGTGTTTCTGAAGCTGTTGTAAGGCCTTATGCTGTTTGCTGTTTTCATTTTCAGCTAACTTTAGAAAATGCCTTTTCATCTCTAAGTACTTTTGGTAAAATTGAAGAATAACGCATCAAGCCATTGGTATAACAGTCATAAGTGCTTAAAAACTCCCTGTTCCTGAGCTCTCATGAGCCTTCTGTATCTCTCCTTCCATCTTTTAGTACTGAGTCTTTAGAAAAGAGCTGTGATTAATTCCATGCCTTTCAGAGCCTATACTGTACTTGCTGTAAATGAGCAACATTCTCAGGAACATAGTGCTACACTGATTACATTTTGCAGCATACTGGCCTTCTGGTAAGATGCAGTATTTCTAATAATTTCAGAATTTACTACATTGGGGGAATTAGGTATGTTTTTGATAGAATAATTTCATTAACCTGTACCTAAAAATAAATAAAATAAATAAAGCCACAAAATTTGGGGGTAAGGTATGCAGAGGTAGTTATTTCATTGCATAAAGTAAACTAAAAATGAAGTGGATGTTTTCAGATGTTTTAATTACTTTCAGTTAAAATAGTCTAGTCTAAACGGATGTTTCCACAATTTTAAGAACAAAAGCAACCCTAAAGAGACAGGAGGGGTGAGAGAGAAAAAGGAGAGAAAACATTTGCAAGAGAAGGCATAAAATAGAGATTAAACAAGGGCTGATTTAAACAGAAAGAAAGTATTAAGGTGCAGTACAGAAAAAGGGCATATAAATGACAATTTTTGCATAGAGAGAGAACTGTAGGTTTAGTATTATTAGATATATTGTCTAGTTCTAGAGGTAGGATTTATCTCAACGAGCTTTGGCTGCCTAAAGCTAAACATCTATTTAAGCTATTGCTTTGGTTCCTTCTGAAGTCAAAGGAGAGAATAAGGCACCTTTGGGGAAATGATTCATCTGTTTTGTTATAGACAAATTTCCTAGGATGAGATGACTTGTCCTCTGGAGGTGCCTAACATTTCACATAGATGAGAGAGAGAGAGAGAGAGAGAGAGAGAGAGAGAGAGAGAGAGAGAGAGACAGGTTACTTAGCTTGGACACCTAGCTCTTAGGCCCTAGACTTAAGAGGAAAAAAAATCAGCTGTGCTAGTCATGTTCCAGCCTCTTGTTTTCTCTGTAAAGCAAACCCTGCAGTTAGTCATTTGTACTCCTTCATTTTTGAAGTTATCACATGTACTGCTGTCAGATGTTTATATACAATCAGTTTTTTTCTTGTGTTTGGTGTTATTTTAGTTCATGAGTAGTTGCTTTTGCAATTGTGAAGCGTGCTAAAAAATTACGAGGTTTGAAATGATGCAGTATATAATCTGTCACTGAATTTTGTTCAACACTGACTTCATATAAATTAACACTTCATAGTTCGTATAATTAACAAAAGGAAATGGTAGGTATTTCTTTTAATTTTAGAGCAACTGAAAAAGACATTTTGTTTTTCTCCAAGCAAGCAAATAAAACCTTTGCTGAAAGCTATCCTGAAGGTACGTAATAACACACCTTCATGTTCTAATGATAGTATATGCAAAAAAGTCTATTTGGTCTTTATCCTGACACTTTAAAATATAGTTTAAAAATACATTCATTTGCCTGACATAAATTTTGTAATAATAAAGCAAGATAAAGATCTCTCCATCATGTTCTTCCTAATGGATTAAGAATTTTATCACACTTAAATTTTTTTTAATGAGAAAGGTCACGATTACTCAACTGTTGAACAGAAAGTCATTCTAAAGGTTACAGAATAGCAATCGACTTTCAGCAATGACACAGTAATCTCTTTGGCCTTTATCTAGTTTGTAATCATGCATTGCTTGTTGACCTTTGCAGATTATTCTTTTTTGAAGCCTCAAAAATTAATACCTTCTTTTTATTGTATAAAGCTTGTATAAATGGAATACAACACAAATGTTAAGTCTCGTGCACGCTTCTCTGCCATTGAAAGAAGCCTTCATTTCACCCATCCTGCTAGTTGTCAGACAGCTGTTAGTTTAGTGTGGTGGGTCCACTGAAGCTTTCCTTTGGCCTCGGGCTGCTGTGGGAGCTGGGAGGGCCTTTGCTCTGCTCCATTCTCCAAGCGCTAGACTGTGCCCTGACTACACAGCCCTTCTTTTCTGTCCCATCTTCTCTTCCTGTGGCCTGCACTGCCTTCGCCTTGCTATTTAAGGTGTCACTGTGAAACTGGCAGCAAAAAAATGAAGTCTTTCCCCTCTACTCTTGTTAATTCCCCTTTTTGGTGATGTTCCTTCAAAAACTTGCTCCAGCTGGAAGGACCCTTGGGAGATCTGTAGTCCAGTGTCCTGCTCGTGACCTGACAAGGTTGCTCAGGGCTCTGTCCAGTCACACCTTGAAACCCTCCAGGGAGAGGGACTGTATGGCCTCTCTGGGCAGCCTGCTCCAAAGTCTGATTGTCCTCATGGTGAAAAGTTTTTCCTTACCTCCACTCTGAGCCTTTTTTTTTTTTTTTTTTTTTCAGTTCATGTTCTGTTGTGTGTTCTCCTCCAGCCATGCACCACTGTGAGGAGCCTGTCTTCTCAATAATCCCCTCATAGGTACTGAGGGGCGGCTGTTAGGTCCCCCCCAAAGCTGTCCCTTCTCCAGGTTGCACAAGCCCCAGTCCCGCAGCCTCTCTTCACAGGGAAAGTACTCCTGCCCCCAACCATCATGGTGGCCTCCAATGGATTCGCTGCAGTTTGTCAAGGTCTTTCTTGCATTACAGGGCCAAAAACTGGATGCGCTATTCCAGACTGTGATCCAGTGAATGCTGAGTAGAGGGCTGTAATCCCTTCCCTTGACCTTCTGGCTGTGCTCCTGTTAATATAGTTCAGGATGCTGATCACTTTCTCTCCTGCCAGTGCCTACTGCTGGATCATGCTTAGCTTGCTGTCTACTGCCAGGACCCCAGGGCCTTTTCTTCAGAGATGCTTGTTGGCTGGCCAGTTTCCAGCTTGCCATGTTGCAGGGTGCTCTGCCTTCCCGGGCGCAGAACTTGGCATTTGTCCTTGCTGAATTTCAGGAGGTTCCTGTCAACCTATCCTTCCAGCCTGCCTAGGTTCCTCTGGATGGCAGTTCTGCCCTTAAGTGTATGTGTTGGTCCTCCCAGTTTGGTGTCCTCTGCAAAACTGAGGAGAGTGCTACTCTATGGCCTCCTCCAGGTCATTAATAAAGGTGTTAAATAGGACAGATCTCAGGATCTGTGACAAGCCTGTGGTACCCTGCTTGTCACTGGTATCCAGGTAGAGTACAAGCCATTAACCACTACCCTCTGAGCCCAGCCATCCAACCAGTTATTTATCCACCTAGTTGTCCACCTCTGCAGCTTGCAACATCCCAACTCAGCTAAGTGACCAGGGCAACCTGTTCATCAACTAATAAGCTTTGCTTTGTTCCTCATCCTGGCGTTTATCTTGTATAAGCCCCCTTGTCTCAGAGTACCACCTCGGATGGTCTTGGTTATTCAGCACTGCATTATAAATGAGTGAAATGAACCCAAATTACAGGTAAAAGGCTGTCTTTCATCCAGCCTTGATTACTATGAGAATATGGTACATGCATATATGTCCTTTCCCTTCCTGCTTCTGTAGCCTCCTGCAAAGACAGGATCTTCTCTCACGCTTCTGCAAAACACAGTTCAACAGTTTTACTTTTCAGCAAGGAGCTTAGTTTCAGCATGTATTGGTCATTGTATTCCTGTGCAAGACCAGAGTGAAAGCAGTAAGAATCCTTGCCAATTTTGATGATTCTTCTTGGTTTCTTAAAAGCATTTTTTCAATTAACCGGTCTTTCATTCTCTTGTCCCTGAGACTTGAAGGGGAAAAGCAGCTGTTTGCAGATTGATAGGGTGCTGCATTTAGTTGTATCTGAAATACTATCTTTACAGTTACAGTATCTATAAGCATTTTTTTTTTTCCAAAAGCAAATGGTTTAAAATTCTGAAGAGCTTGCTGGCTTAATTCTCGCAAAGAATAGTTCCACCTTGTCATTAGTGAGCTGATTCTTCCAATTCTTCAGTAGACTGTTAAAAGGTGTAATTATAAATGCACATGGAAAGGAATGATTTGTTGCTGATCATAGCTAACACTTTTTTGTTGTATTTTTGTGTTGAAGGCAGACTGATGATAAAAAGCTGAACTGAAAGTGGTTCACTTTCTCCTGAAATATAAGACTTATTATTAAGATGAGATTTTGTTCAAGTATAACATGCTCATTTGGTTTGCTGAAACTTGAGAGACACTGTCAGAACTGGGGGAGTTTATTAAATAGAGCATGCTGTACTGAAAATTTTAGCTGCAGTGTGGATGGAGTGAATATTAATTTTCTTAATCCATGCTTTATCATACTTGTCTGTGTAAATAAGCAGAGCGGTACCTGAGTAGTGTGAGAAATGCTCGCTAATGGCTTTGAGCAGGATTCCTTCTGCTGAACCTACATTTTGAGCTGTGGGGAAGCAATGCTTTAGACATACAGATGTTCAAGATGTGTGAACTGAAGGAGTGTGCACTGCAGAGGTGTAGTGGAGGCCTGGTTATCCAAGCTGAATAATGGAGACACTGCGCTCCTGCTGCGGCCCCACCTTGAAGGGGAGTGAGGTCATTTATGGCAGGGTTTACCTTGATATCTGGAATATCTGTATTGACTTTAGCTTGGAGGAAGTATCTGGGTGAGACTGTCAGATGATGTAATTACAGCAGCTTAGAATAAAGCCCTTGTTTTGTGAAATCATTGTAAGTTGGGGCTGCATCGTTTTCATGTGAGAATATATTCCTGAAGGTCGATTAGAGGTCCTGTGGGACCAGCCCCACCTCTTTCCCTTCCATGTGTTACCAAAAGCCCTTTGTTGGAGGGGAAGGGAGGGAGCCCCAAAAGAAAGGAGCTCGTGATGTAACCATCCGTGCCATCCGCCTTATCTAGTGAACTGACTTCCTATTACCTAACATGTGTCAGTCCCTTTCTCCTAGAGGCTAAAACATTTTGAGTCCTCTTTAGATCTTTGCCAGTTCTCTTTCTTTTTTAGGCAAGGGCTTTGGCAGGAGTGTTGGAAGCTCTCAGAAGTTTGTGCACTGGTTAATACAAGAATTGTCATATCCTGTTAGATTTATTGCAGCATTTAAATAAAGGGAGTTTACCTCTGAGGGAAAAGTCAAATAGGTGCCTTTGTTACAGATCCTGAGGTTTAATTTAAATGACTTGTACAGTCTTTTGTGTACTTTTATGCTGTGGCACAACAGGATTTACATGCATAATGTTCTGGCTTTATTGGCTAGGATTGACTGCTAAGGGCCATAAGTTATACTGATCTACATTATGGATGATACTAATACTTAAAATAGGGCCTTCCAGCTGAAGAAGTCTGTCCTTTGCAAGCAATAATTAATTAAACCTCACAACAGTCTCATGAGATGGTGTTATCCCCTGTTTAACAGATGGCAAAACACAGAGGCTAAGTGTCTTCTTCAAGGATGGGTAGCAAGAAATTGTTAAATCAGGGCTTAAAAGTCACACCTCCTTTTTTCTAGGGCCATGATCTTATCCACTTTTTGTTTCAAGTGCTTTGAAATTTGCTGATACTTATGCTGCAAGGCAACTTTTGCATCTCATCTTGTTTTTGATGTATGAGATGATCTTTGGGAAAAATAGAGCATTCCACCATTTTGCTTCTGTCATAAATCTCCAAAAATAATTTCTCCATCATCTACATTTAGCAAATGTTGTTGCATACCATCATCAAATGGAGCAATTTGTGCTTTTTAGTATTTACATACAGAGTGGAAATGTGTGATGCAACTGTCTGGTGCCTGTGTTGTTAACTGCCTCATTTTCCATTCCTTACAATTGTGGCTATTTAATGCTTAACTGTTCATGTAAGGGTGTGATTTTTAAGAAATTTTGCTACTTAGAACTACTACTAATGGTTATAAACAGAACGGTTTCTCCTGTTGCAGGTGGAACGATATCAAAGGCTTTGTTATCTCTGTTTTGGCATGTGGTATCACACGGCAGCTGAACTTCTTTGACTTGCGAGACTTTTCCAAGTGAAGAGGGAGCACATGGAGAAGTAGAAATTTCAGCACTGGCATGCATTTCCTATGAGGGTGATGAGCATGTCATGTTGAATCTGGAAAGCGATCTGGAATGCTGCTTGCATTGAATTTCTTTCTGTATGCCTTTGAGTTAAGGATTGCAAGTTGCAGTGATAGAAATAATCTACTTTCTGTCAAAGGATCTTACGGGAAGGAAGAAGATTTTGAGTAACAAAGTACTGTGCAGTAAGCTCACTGACAAAATCCTTGTTTGGCATGGTGCTTGTCTTAGAAACCTTTCTAAAAAACTTGTCTCTGGAGTAGTCTGCGATAATTTCAAAGTATGTTTTACTGAGTGGAAAACTCTTCTAAGTTAGGTGAGTTTGCTGACAGCTTTAAGTTTGATGCATCTAAAAAATTAAAGCAATATCACTCTTGAGAATTCCACTGTGTGTGATAAGCAAATAGGCTCATCTGTGTTTTAATTTTGTTTAGAAATAAAAGAAATTTGAGGAGTTTCCTTCAGCATTTGGCTTGGGTGATTGTTAGAAAATAGCCTGAAGACTATCTTTGTGAAGTCAGTGTTTTCCGTTTTAGTGTAATTTATTTCAGTTTATATGCTATTTTCATCTCTATAAGTTTTAGTAGAGCTTACCTGTGAGGTGCACTGAGAACGGCTGTGGTGAGACTTGAAAAATAGCTTTCATATGGCTGCGTGGAGTGTTCCAGGTGCCAAGCAGACAAGCAGAAGATGCAGAGTCCTCGTCCGGAAACGTGTGGAAATACAGCCGGTCACAGGTTTTCTCTTTAGAAAAAGTTTTGGTGATAGCATCAATATCCTGAGGACAGGTGAAAAACTGGATGGTTGAAGTGAATGGGGGCATCAGGCAAAACTTAATATATACGAATGTATGGTTTTCCGTAAAATCCCAATTTTGAGTGAAAATTTTAGACTAGCCCTGTTAATAATTGGGGTCAAAGTAAGAGAAGATTAAGTGAGGAAGAGGCAATTCAAGGAGGAAGTGTTTCAAATGCAAGAATTTCATTCCAATTTAGTGCAGGCTGCTGGCTTAAATTACTTTATTACCATTTCAAAGTAGTGAAGAAGTGAAAAGGTGACCGGCAGGGAGATAAAGTGCTCAGTGAGTGTGGGGGATAATGAAATGCTAATGGGACAACACGGATAGATAATGATAGAAGAGGGACTTTCCTGAAAGTTGCAACAGCATGCTGTAAGGACAGATGTGTAACACAGGTTGCTAGCTCTTCCATGCAAAAAAAGGCAGGGAGAAGAGTTTGGTAGGGTATTTCCCATGTTGGTGGAAGTGAAAGGTAAATGACCCACATTGACACTTGCATTAGGAATGTTAGTCCCTGCTGTCTCTTTTCTCCTTATTGTAATACTACTTTCCTCATCAGACAGGTCTCTCCTTACACTGAAAAGCTAGCAAAAGCTGCATTTGTTGTGATGCTTATTTATAACCTCACTTTAGGAGCTCCCAGACGTAGCTTGCTCAAGAACTACTATTAGCACCACTAGCGGCCTCAACTTCGCGGGTTATATGTGTGCATCATCAGACTTCTGAAATAAGGATCCAGTCATGTCTCCCCTACTTTCTCTAGCTTTCACCCTCCCACCTTGTTTCTGTAACCTCATGTCCTTTATCTTCCCCCTCCTACTGTGAGACCCCTCTGCTCCAGCCTAAAGTATGCCCTTGCCTCTGTGCTGCCTGCCTCCATCACCCTCCTACTACACACCTTCCCATGTGCAGCCTAGGAGTTTATACCCTTAATCTCAATTTTTCCCACTCCCCTGTTGCACGTTCCCACAGCCCTGACTGGAGTGCATAGCTCCTATCTCAAGCTCACATGGAGCTGGAAGCAGAGGTAAATCAATTAGCTTCACAGGGTTGCTGCTGCCAGCTTTGCTTTTGCATAGGGTTGCAGCAATAGCAGCAGCAGCTCTAGACTTTTGTTTACGTGCAGGATCTAGCAGGAGGCAAGCAGTTCTTTCTGTGTGATGCCCTATAAAATATTATATATGAAAAGCCTGTTAACAGCATATCACTTTCAGGATGTTCACCTACTATATACTTTACTGAAGCATAATTTGGTAATCTTAAAAAATAACCTTTTCATAAGTCTGTCTTAAATGAGCAGAAGAGCTATCAGATTTCAAACTGATTTTAATCTTTTTTCTCTTTTTCTTTTTTTTCAAGTGAGTAGGTATGGTTTTCATGAAGGGGGAAAATTACTGAAATATTTTTCCAATTATTGATGCAAGGACTATCAAATTGGCCTGACACAGGGGAGGAATAGCAAATAGTTCACCCTCCAAAGCTGCTAATGAATAGCCAAGGACAGTAGGAGTCTGTGTAGCATTACACATGCAATTCATGCTCTGTAAAAGGCAGCTGCTTGAGTGATTCCCCGCACCAAAACTCACACCTCTGGGACTCTTTGGCTTTTGTTTGACTGACTCTTATCGGGTAAATAACTTTGTTACTTTTTAAAATTAATTATGCTTTTATGGTAGAATATGATGACTAAAACCAAGCATTATTTTTGCTGCATCCCTGCTACAATGCTTTATCTTCAGAATCATAAGCTAATTTGTATATGGGCTTTAAAAGTCAAGACACTAGAATTTTCAAAAGCTCTCGAAACCAACTATTCCCTCGTAAGTAACTGGTGAGACTTTGAGAAAAGGTCAGCTCCTGGTTAAAAAATTCCTAGATTTTCAGAAACATTCAGTATCTAACAGCTCTCAATAAGAACAGTCAAGTTTTTGAGTGGTGCTGCAGTTGTTTTAGCAATTGAGTGGTGTCGTCACCGGAATTCCACAATAGGGATTTAGTTGTCAAGCTGTTAGCAGGTGATGTCTGGAAATGAAACAAGCCTTCCTTCTTTTGTTGAATGGAATATTCTTTAAAAATAGTATATGCAAAACTTTCTGGGTTTTAGCTTAAAGCATAATTGTATGTATTTTGGAAGTGTGTAAGTAGTCTTTTATCTGCTTTAGAATTATCTGTTGTTTTACTTTCTAAAGCATTTCAAGCAAATGGTTTCTTCACTTTTTTGCACTATTGCTAAAATACATAGTTTCCATTAAACAAAACGAGTAATTGAGTAGATCAAGTAATAAATATTTTTATACATCTGAAGAAAGTTTTTTCACTGACAAAAGTATGTATGCATTGAATACTATGCGTAATGAACAGGTACAATGCATTATTTTATTACATATTCAAAGCATGCATTGTTTCTAAAATTTCGCAGATTTATTTATTTATTAGTATCATTGCACTACAGCTAAATGCATGATGCCTCATCTGCAAGCTATGTATTATAAATTGTTGTTCCTTTGGCCACGTATGAGTTATCAACCTGAGCACACCCAACCCACTGGATTTTCTACCTGACATGGCCAAGGCTATGCATAACCCTCGGTCTGTTGAGATACATCTGCAAATCCCAATTTAGAGCCTGGATTAGTTAAAAAGAGCTGAGGAAAAACCCTGTTACTGCACTAATTATGACCCCAGAGAAACCAGAAAGTGCTTGAAATCCTCTGTAAAAAAAATAATAAATAAATAAATAAATAAATAATTGTTCACTTATCTTGGGGCCTGTTTTAGCGGTCTGTTCTTTCCCTTTTCCCCCGTACTCTTTCATGGTTAGAAAGCGAGAGGAGGGGTTGCTCTGGAGGCAATGCTGTTACAGCTGCTGCCGAGACCCTGTTCTGCAAAAATGTGTGTTTGTGCTGCAGGTAGGCACAGCAGGGAATGCTGCCACTCTCACTGGGACTCTTCAGGTTTACACATGATTTCAGCCTCTGTTAAAGCCGGTGGCAAAATTCTCGTCTAGTTTGGTAAAACCAGGAATTTGCCTTGCAGAAAAGCCAAAGTTTTCCAGCCTGGTACTCCTCCTTCAGTTTAGTAAGTGTTTCTTTAGCTGTGGAGAGCTGGACAGAACTGTCATTGATGTCTATTGCCTGTATATTGGGCAAAGAGACTGATTCACAGCAGTATAAGCTGTATTAATGATTTCACAGGACATATGTATAAAGTCTGTGGAAGATTAGAAGAGTCCTTGGTCAACATGCGGTTTTCTGGTTTTGTTTTTTTTTTTCCATTAATAAGGGGTAGTATATTTAGATCTCTTTATATGGAAATGAATCCATGTTCCATTTGCAGACATCCAATAAAGACTGGTATTACGAAAAGAAAATTGGGTCCTGAGTAGCCAGAAAGATTTAATTAAAAAACAACATATAAAATTATCACAGCCTGTCTTCAGCTCCTTGTGATCTGAATAACTGTAAACAAGTGGCTCTGGCTGGTTGTGCAATTGGGTTTGGGAAACTGGTGTGTTCCAGTATATTTTCCAAGTATCAACTGATTTGTTTGGGCTTGTGAGTCCATATATTCTCGTGAGAGCTGTTCTCCTGCCTCAAGGATATGAAACTGGATTTTTTTCAACTTGCAGTGGCCTTTGTGGCCAAACTTGCTTATATATGAGTATGACTGAGATTTTTGAAAGTGGGCCTATATGTAAGCAGGGCAGTAAATTGAAACATCTCTGTTTTCAAGGAAAGTATACCTTCTTGGAATGCGTATCATTTTTCAGGGTGGCAGCAGCCCTTTTCCCACTATTCTTCAGTAGCAGGGGAGGGGTTGCAAATACTGGTTTGGGGGGTTTTCTTTTTGTATTTTTTTTCCCCCTATCGGTTTGTGAAAGTACTGAGGCCACCACATTTTTATATGTTACAATTTAGGACCAGGCCTATGCTTTTTCAGTTGTGCCCCTAAAGGTTTCATCAATGTGAGCTCTCTGAGGAGAACTTCCATCTCAGGTCTACTGCTGTGGTGGTGGCACTCTCCACCTGGGCTACTTCAAACCTTTTTATTAGTGGAACCACTGCACATCATCGTGGGCTGCCTATATTCAAGTGGTTAAATTTAATGTTAATAACTTTTTTTTTTAATAGTGATAGGTAGGCCCAGTTTCAACTTTCAGCTAGGATTTGCAAGGCAGTTCTTTCCCCAAAGCTTTTCTTGCTTTGTTCACACTTAAAAACTGCATGTCATTTTGTTTATGACAACTCTTTAGTCTCTGCATGTCACCAAGTGCTGTTTGAATGGTAAATGACAGTTCCAAAGATAAGAGTTTCAAATTAAGGAATAATGTGAACCAGCAGAATGCTTTCTAATACGAATGAAAGTGCATCTAGTTTTTTCAGGGAGTGATGAGAAGTAGCCTAAACTGTGACTAAACATGAAAGGAAGGGGAATCATTTTTTACTGGTCTATTCCCTGTTCAAAAACGAAACTTTTCCCAACCTGGTGAATGAATAATAACTTGGCTACCCTAGCTTTACATCACTGATCAGCATAGGTTACTCATGATCGGCTTTGTTTTAAGTAAGGTTCAGATCTGGTCAAATATGCACGGGCAGTGTGAATTTGACACATGCACCCCAATAACTGGATTTTCATTTGGGTTTCGTGATAAATATGCGGCTTTTCAGGAGAGCTGTACACTTGGATCTCAGAACCAGCTCTTCTGAAGGTCTTTGGTAGCCAGGAGAGTTATGTGCTGTGCGTGGGCTTCTTGAGGTGTCTTGATTGGATCTGATTCTAGTTAGGGGTACAGAGCATGTATGCATCAAATATCCTGCTCAGCACTTAATACAAGTATGAATAATTTTTTTAGGTAGTGATTAAAATAATTGGTTATCTTTGGCCTTATCACTCCTGTTTTTCACAGGATAGAGCTTTTCTTTTGTAAGTCTGTCAGCCCATTACCTCACCTCACTTTTGTAATACAGCTATCCTAATTCCTGCCAAATTGAATTACTCACTCGATTTGAAACAAATGAAAGCACATTTTAATGTTTATGGATATGGATTGTTGAGGCAGACGATTGGCAGCCAGAAATCAAAGTTTTGACTTGAGTCGGAGGAAGTTGGCAGACAGTATGCTCCACTGTGGAACTGAAAGCTGCAGCAGAGGTTAATATCCACAGGAAAATGTAAATTGATTGTTTGCTACTCTTCCATTACATCAGTAAAGATTTAATCGGCTTCAGATGAGATTTTATCCATTGTAGTTTTATAGTAGTGGTTTAAGTAATGAAAATGAAATTTTACATCTTTGGTGCTATAAGATGTTCCGGCCTTCCAGGCACAACATTTAATTATACCAGCCAGGTTTTGCTTTAGCTTTAATAAACAGTTGTGCCTGTGTAGACCAGTTCAGATGAAAGGAGAGAAATTCACATGGCTTTCCCAAACTGGTAGCCAACTTTCCATGAAATTTGGAAAAATTTGGACTCCAGTTCAGTCTGTGACTGCAAATCAAAGAAGAGACTGGATATTTATGTGAGGGACAGAAATATGCCTTGTGACGGCTCTGGGATGCATCTGGAGATGACGGTGTTGGAGAGCATGGCTCTGCTCCTGTGCGGGTCTGCCGAGTGCTGTTTAGGACCAGGAGCTTTCGGTGACCTTTGGTAAATCACAGGAGCTGTCTGCACCTTGTCTTTCTCTTCTGTGCAGAGAGAATATGCTTCCTTCACAGTAGTGCTTTGAGACCTAATTAAGATTTTTCCAAGCACTTCCAGAACCTCAAATGAAAGGCAAACACCGAAAGTGTTATAATTAACAGGAGCTTATCAGCTGAGCTTTACAGAATTAATAGATTTGTATAAATATAAAACTGAATGCTTTTTGGAAGCTTTTAATTCTATTCCATCCTTAAAAAGCATCATTTATAGGACTATTTTTAGGTAAGTAAAAAGATTTTATTTTATTTTATTTTATTTTATTTTTTTGGTATGGAGATATTCTTCTGTGTGCATATCAGCTCACATGCCTTATTGTGTTAGGGATCTGGAGGTTTGGGAGTATGTGCATTGCTCTTGGCAGTATCCACATAAGGGAAAAATTGATTAGACTGTGTCTGCAGATACTTTCCCATTTCTGCTACAAACATATGACTGTTTTGAAGTTCCTTTCTGTTTTCCAAAGGAAAAAAAAAGCAGTTAATTAATTGACTTGGCTGCCTTTATGTGTGCATTTTCTTTATCTGTATTGGACATATTCAAGTATTGCTGTTACAGGAAGGAGAAGTTGGACTGCAGATAACTTTTAAGGCCATTTTGCTTGATCCATTTGTATGGCAAACATGGGAGTGACCAGACCTAGATTTGAATCAAGAGGGTTTCAGGGCCTGTACTGGAAGAAAACTATGGCTGACTTGCATTGTACCAAGACGCTATTGCCAGTACATGGCAAGTATCGTGCCCCCCCCCCCCCCACAAAAAAAAAAAAAAAGGGTTAGAAGAATGCAGGAAAAAAAGAGAGCAACACTAATAGTGGGCCTTAAAGGAGCTTAAAGGAGTATCTTTGGTATGAAGGATACTACTGAATGGTCACAGGCTGGACGCTTCCCCAACTTGGGCTAGCCATCGAAGGAACATGTGGCCACACACCGCAACCAAGATCCATACGGTTCTGCTATGCTTCCTTTGGATGTTTAGCCTGCACGAGCGAGTGAAGCTGTTCCTCTGGTCCTTCCTCCAGAGAAATATAAAGATGCACTAATGAGTAGTGCGTGCTCATGTGAGAGAGGATGTGAGCAAGCTCTTAGTTACACGTGCACTGACTTTAAATATTACCCCAAGGCCCCACTCCTGCTCCAGATGAGCTTAGGGGTTTTTATATGTAGGGGCTAATATTTTATGACTCTGATTAAGGTTATATTTATTAATTTAACTTCTAGCATTTGCCCATTAAAATATTGCTTACAAAATGTGTCTGACTGGATCTGATCTGCAAGTATATTCAGGGAATGTGTAATAGAATTGCAGCTAATGATCTCAGTTTGATCTGCTGATTTCTTTAAAATTCAGGCTGTTTTGTATCTGAATGTAAAGTCTGTCACCAGGCACTCTTTCACAGCAGTTTGCTGTCTGCTAGGAAATATGTGTCAAACAGAATCAATGTTATCAGTCTTTTTGCCTTGCCTTTTCTTTTAATCTCTACCAGAAAATAATGTATATGGTGGGGCATGGAAACCATTAATCACAATGCTTTTATTGTCTTGTTCAGCTGTAGTTTAGCTTTCCCTTAGTTCTCTTATAGTGTGTTATTTTCATTTGCTGTACAGCACAAGGGAATTTTTATATCATTTCCTAGAAGAAGATTTTTGCAAAATTAGCAGGCAGTGCAATCTTGGCATTTCTTTTATCAGCAAAATGGGAAATAACCGCAGAGGCAGCACCAGATAGTGTATTTTTGAGGTTAGGTGGCAACAGGCAATGAGGATTGCGAATCGCCTGGTGGGGATGATACTGTGATGATGCAGAGGCAGGTATTTATTTGCATTGTGCTGTGATGGGGGAGAGTGGTACGGATGCCCAGGAGGCACAGTCTTTATCACGGAGCACTCGAAATCCAGGATCTCCGTCCTCAATTTAGCAATTGCTTGCAGACTTTAGCCCCTGCGCAGTTTGTAACGCAGGATCTGTGCCTCGTTAAAGGCAAAGCACTATTGGCGAGTTTAGAAATTGATAGCAGCGGAAGGAAGAGGGCTGGAGCGCGAGGCCGGTGTGTGCTACCAGGCCGCTTCACAAGTTTTGCAGCCCGGCGAGCTGCGCACCAGGGCGGGAGCTGGACGGATGATGAACGCCCCGGGGTCAGCCTCAGCCCAGGCGGCGACAGGCAAGGGTAAAGGACAGAGTTTCTTGGTGGAGAGGCTGAGGTGCTAGAGCTGATCAATCAGCTGGGTGTGGGGGGGGAGTATATGGCTCGGGGTGGGGGGCAAAGAGGAATTAATTTCCCCTCTCCCTCCGCCTTCCTTTCCTCTGTGCCGCAGACAAGTCATCGCAGCGTAATGGTTTTGTTGTGCCTGGCTGTAAAGGGTGAGACAGTTTGGTCCTTAGGAGGAGGAATTGGTTTCTCACGTGGAAGAGGACTTAGGGAATCGTGCTGTCGGCGTGATCCCAGCCGCATTTTGGCTGCGTTTACGCTACGCCTGCCCTGCGGCCAGCCGCGAGGGTGCCACGGGAGGAGTTGCCGTCGCAGCGCCTCCGGCCTGCCTTGCTCGGGTGGGCGCCCGCAGCGATGCAGCAGTGCTAAGGGGGAAGGCGTGACGCCCGTGGGCGCCCCCGCCGAGAGCTAGCCCCCTGCAACCTCACACTGGCGCTAGCACCCCGGGGGGGGGGGCTGCGGGTTGGCGAGCGGCTGTGCGTGAGCGCTAATCCCACCGCCAGCAGCGGGGCCGGCTGCAGCCCTTGTTAGCCACTGGCAGGTTTCGCACCAGAACGTTTTTAGGCCTGTTCTTGTGGGGTTTGTTTTGCCTGGGGAAGTTAATGTATGAAGGGATGGTTCAACTGAGAATAACACTGGGGCAAAAAAAGAGTTTACGCTTTACTTTTTTAAGAGTAACCGTGTATGTAGGAAAAAGTGAAGTATTACTAATAGGTTTGTATGATTGCTTTGTGCGATTCCAGTTTGGATAAGAAAAAAATTCCAGTGTAGTTTCTGGTGCGTTTTGATTGATATAATTTGTCTCGCATAAATTTAAATTGTGTTGATTATGATTTTGCCAGTTAATATTTTAAAGGTTTTATTTTTAATTTTTTTAAATATTGGCCAATGTAATTAAACCAGCACAAGCCCAAGGGTGGACTCAGTCATCTTGATAAAAGTTGACTTACCACTTCACATAGTATCTGTAAGGATATAATGTTATCTTTCCACAGCTATAACTTCATCTACCCTACTTTGTATTTTGTGTATTAACCATGCAAAACTGATAAAGCTAAGATAAATCAATCTCCCAGTGCAGATTAGATTATAATGTTTAAGCAATAGGAAGAACAAGGGAATACTAACTTCTTAAATTAGATATTTTAAATTTTATGAAGCCTTTTTCTAACACTTTTCTTCTTTTCATCAGACCCTTCATGCATCCTTCAGAATAGCTGAGGTATTTTAAACATTAAAAGTCTTTCTCAAACACAGTTTGCCTTCTGTTACTCTAGTATGCCATAAGTGAAAGAGAGCAGAGAAGAAAATGCCCAATAAAATATGGAATGTTTTTACCTTGACAGCAGTTAATGTTATTTTAATGTTTCCTTTATGCATTCAATCAATCAGGGCCTGTAAACACTTATTTTATTTGCCTGAGCAGTTCTACTCTATGAAGTTACACACTCAGGCATTTCCCTGGTTATTTGTATTTTTGTTGTTCATTCTTTTGACTTATTTTTAACTGGAGAATGTGTATGGCAGTGGTAGACAGTGAAGTTGTCTTTCATTCACATAATAACATACAAGAAAAACAAATGTCAAACATTAAAAATATTGCTATAAAATCATAAAAATAGACCAACAGTCTGAGGGATTGAAGGTGTACTGAATGGACTGTTGTATTATTTGAAATGCATCCAATTTTATGTGAACGATACCCTTCTAAAATCGGTACCTTTCTAATTAGGGACAAGTGTTGAATTGCAATCTCTTAGTGACATAAAGACTAAAAGCTTTATATGGGGAGGCAGGAGACAGTTGATTGCATGGGGAAATAGCTGATCGGAATGGATGGCACGGAGCTGCTGGTGGGGAACAGCGGTGGATTGCAAATTGATGCAAACCAAAGGTTCATTGACTCACAGGCTGCCTGGATACATTATCGTTAAATTATGATGAGCAATGCTTAGGGCATGCTCAAGGCATTTTTCTTTTTTAAAAATTTAAATGAAACAAAATATTTACAGATTGGGTTAGATTAATCAATTCTGAACTATTTGTTTATTCAATTTTGTGTTAGAGAACTGCAGTAAGATGAGTAGTGATTCACAAATAAAGGCAAAACTGGCCTAATCCACAATGATTCATATAAAGCACCATTTTAATTCTTTCTCACTCACTACTTGAAGATGTCTTGCATGTTAGATAACAAGCTCATACTATTTAATATTTGTTGTACATGGCAAACTTACACTTAAGTGATTTTGACTTTTTGGCAGGGAAATGATTATCTTTCTTTGCTACAGCCATGTGCCTGTTTTGGTGTAGAAAAGCAATTTGAAGAGTCTAAAGACCTAAGAGGCTATTTCTGTAAATTCTTATTCCCTGTGGGAAAAAAGCAACAAAACTTTGCAGATACTATTGGAAATCCTGTAAAATGTAATGAAATATCATTTATCTATTTTTATCTGACTTACAGAATTACGTAATAGTAATGCAATCCTCTTAAGCAGAGTGGTTCAAATACTTGTTGAAAAGTTGTTATTAAACGGCAAGAATCTTTACATAAATGTTGAGAATGCAAACTTTACACGCCAAACGTGAAGCGATATTTGCAACACTACAAAGCATCCCCACTCCAAAATGGACACTTCTTCTGTCTGCTGCAAAATTCAGGGAGGACTTTTGCGTAGATGGGAGCAGATTCTCTAATTGTATGCAGTGGTGAGTTAGCTGCCCGAGCAACTTTTATTGTAAGCACCATTTTTGACTGCGGTGTAGTGAAGACTGTCGCACGTAATCTGTGTATTTAGCCAGGCTACATCTGCACCGCTGGTGCTGGCTCTAGGCTCAAACTTGCAGCTAAACCCAAGCACGGTGGTGACCTGAGCTGTCTACGTGAGGTGCCGTGCTGCAGCCGGGGCCTGGAGGGAGCCAGCCGGCTTTGCAGGCAAGGCAACCCCGGCTGCCTGGCAGGGGACGCTCGGCGTTGCCCGAGTTCATGCCTTGCTCTGGGCTGGGCGCAGCGAGCTTCGCCTGTGCACGGGCACGGCCATGAGGACATAGACACTCGATGCCCATTAAACCAGCTTGGTTTTGGCAGGCGACTCTTTATCTTACACCTGTTTGTCTGAAAATCCTTCCCATTGGTAGGGCCCAGGGATCGTAAGTCTCCATCTTTTGGCAGCTGTAGGCTTTGAAAAGGTTTTGTAGAAACCTGGTGTCTTTTAAGCACATTCTGGTCAGAAAGTGGGACAGGAAACCCAATCATCTGTGCAAGTAACACCTAGGCTGTGCTTGTGCCAGTGCAGTGTGAGCAGCGGCGCGCAGCGCTTTCCCGCACCGCGCTCTCCTCCCGGCGCTGGGGGAAGCGGAGCCTTCCTGTTGGAGCAGTGACAGAGGGGCACCGCACCTGGCCGCCGGTGCCTGCGAGTTCTCGCCCCTTCGGGGACCGGCCCTTGTGAGTGAGATTCATCCCGAGCAGCTTTAGCTGCTTTAACTGAAAATGGAGTGTCTGGTCTGAGCTAGTCATGCAGCCTTCCCCTATAGGCAGTGGAAGGAGAGGGGCTTCCCAAAAGTGACTTACTTATCCCACTTTTTCTTTACATCTGTCTCTGAATCAGCTCTTGCAGGTACCTCTCTGCCTCCGTTTACCATGGATGGAGCCTGGCTGACTAACACAGTTTGTCCATGTAGTCTTTCAGTATCTAAAGTTTCAGGGCTTGAATCTTGAGCCCCTTTTTAGATGGTAGAAGTGTGGGGTAATTTCTTACATCTCTGCAGGCCAGTTGAAATTACTCTGGCATGCCTGTGGTATGGCATTTGATCAGCGACCTTGTCAGCTGAAAAGCATAATCACCTCTGTTCTGCGTACAGTGGTGGTCATGCCCCGTTTCCTTCCAACAAACTCCTTGTATCGATAACAACCCTATTCTACTCTGCAGGCAATTCCTTCCCCCCCCCCCCCCCCATTTTAAAACACTTTAAATGCGTCTTTGATCTCACCAGCAACGTAGCTGGCTAGAAAAGTCATGCCAACTGCCTCTTTGCACGTGGATCAATTTATTAGTTTTAAGCCAAGTGCTCTCTTTAAAGTATCAAGATTTTTTCCATTCTTTGTATAGTTTTCTGTCACTGCTGTATCTAGTCTTTATCAAATCAGTTATTTTGATAACTTCAGACTAATCAGCTACAGTACGGATGAAAATGTATACTTTGCAATGTTACTCCTTTTGCATGGAGAAGCAATTTGTTGTCCTTTTATGCATTTTTAATTTCATTTTTTAATAAAAAGGTTCTTCTGTAGAAGCTGAGTTTAGAGCAGGCAAATTTTGGAAATACAGTGAACCAGGAAGTTGCTAGACAGTTTTTTGGTTCTTTAACAGTCAAACTATATTTCACATCACAGTTTACACTACAGATAATGTTAAATAGCGTATGATTGCATTCTTTGGATGAAATCCTAGCTCTAGTTAAGTCAGTGACAGAACTCACATTGATTTCAAAATCACACTCACTGTCTGATTCATAACCAAACTTATCAGAAAAATGGTATCCTTGGAAGAAGTTGTAGCCTGCAAAAGCCAGGAACACAGTTTCTTACTCTTTTGGAGTCTTGTGGAATCTAGGGGAAAGGAGAGCGTAGAAAACGGCGCTGAAAGCTGATCTTATCCTGGAGAGTTCTAACATGGCCAGCAAAAGCCCACAAAATAATTCTAAAAGCGTGTTTTTGTTGTAGTTCTGCAGCTCAGTTGTAGTTTTACAGCTCTCATGATAGAACATTTTTAAGCAGTAACAAATAGGACTTCCCTGGTTTGTTGCTGTATTCCTCATGTAATGGCAAATGTAAGAGATCACATAAGGTGTCTGGAAAGGAAAAATCATTTTCTCTTTGTAAAAGGATGAGATACTTGGTTGCCTTTAAAAAGCAAGCTGATGCAGCTTCACTTGTGATCCTCTTAATTTACAATACAGTTGCTTTGTGGTTTAGTTCATGCATTTTCCCTAAGCTCATTCCAAACAGCTTTGTAATTAGGTCTGCCAGGGCCAAATGCAGTCCAGATGAAATCACTTGCATTCCACCTGCCTGCTCTGGGGCACACTTTGGACTTTAACACGTGGGAGTAAGTACCAGGATCACAATGAATAGCCTCTCTGTTCAGTAATGGTCATGGGGAATTCTAGGAATGCCTGAAGAAAAGCATCTTTCTTTTGTAAAGAGTTTACTTTTAGGAGATTTAGGTTGGAGGGAAAATATACAGTGACTATGCAGACCATTGCCTATATGTTATAAGTAAAGGGAAAATGCAAGTTCACGTTAGTGTCAGACTTTTTAAAGTTCATCTGGAAAGTTTGTCTCACTAAAACAATAGCAAATTTACTTTACAAAAATATATATGTATGTAGACATATAAATATAAAAAAATCATATAAAGAGAAATGTGAACATGAGGTTTTGCATTTGTCCCTCTAGATCATTTGCACTTTTTATCTTTGCCTTTTATCGCTCTTGTTTTCACTTACTGTTTGCTTTTCTGGAGCACTGCAAAGAATTTGGAATCTTGTTTTATCCAAGAGCTCTCCTGAATGCTCCTCATTTCTAGATCTTTCTTTTATTCAGTTTTGCCATAGAACAGATTGACTGATGGTTTTGTTTCTTTTTTTTCAAATAATTAAACTTTTTTTCCATGACAAGCCCCAGTGAAGTGAGATAGCTCACAGGCTTAATTGTATGTGAGATTAAAAGATCAAGGCCTTCGTGTAACTTCCATATCACTTTTAAGTAGTCTTTTCAGAAGTCCTAAATGAAATAATTACTTTTAAGGCTTTGTTATGTTGTTTATGCAATGCATTCTCATAATTTCCATACAGAATGCTTGGTATCAACCTGTTTCTATAAAATGACTTTTGGAAATGTGTGTGATGATCTACTCTCAATTTTTTATGCTGCCACTGCAGTAATATCTTCACGATGTTTACTTAAATATAAATTTTCATGGAAAACAGTAAACAGAAACTATCCATGAAGCTTTTTGTGGCATTTTACTGGTAACCATTACAAAATGCAATAGGGTTAGCATAAAATTTGAGTAAGATTTAATTCAGAGATTGAAATTGGTTAGAACACTTAGTTGCTGGAACACAGTTCTTCATGAAGTCTTTGTTTAGGCAAAAATCTCCTATTTAATCAAATGCAGATTTTGATTGTTTACATCATACAGTCCATTTGGATGAAGATATAGATTTGGCTCTTTGCAAGTTTGCATATTTTCATTATCAATTATACTTGTTTTTTTCTTTAGTATTTTAATTTATTCAAGCATGCACTCATATGATACTCTTAAGATGACGCACTGAAAATGTCATCAAAGTTTCATTGTTACTTTGGTATTGAAAATGATTGACTTAGTGTTAAACTTAAGAATGGAACTTCTTTTGCTCCTACCATGTATTAAATATCTTTATATGATTTTTTTTTCTGTTCTAAACAGGATCATTTGGGCATAGTGAGTTTATGTATTTTTGTCTGTGTTCATGAGCTCTTTTTTGGGTAAGAACTTCCAGTACAGAAACAGTTACCATTCCAATTACATGTTAAAATATTCAAAGCTTTTTTATCATGCATAACTTCCAAAGGGAATGCTTTTTTAAATAGGAAACATGGCACAAAGTTTAGCAAGGGATCCATGAGTGCTGCTTTGTTAAAGATGCATCTTACCCTAGCTGGTTTGGAATGAAAATATAAATAGGATGGCATTATGTGCCCACATATGCATAAGTGTGAATAATCATCCTATGGGACTGATGTCCCATCAGTCATTGGGCCAATAGTAAACTTCAGATGACTTCAGTGGAAGAAGAAATTCTGTTGTGTACCACACCAGTGGTTTTTTTAGGCTCTTGGAGTGCTCATTCATAGGAGCACATCTTACGATGTGAATACCCAGACCCTCCAGGAGTCCTGAATAGCCATTTTTGTTGGAATCTTCTGGAATTTTCTTAGGAAATGACTATTTTGTTGGAGTAGGAAGGGTTTGTCATCTTCTCGCTCTTCTCAACAAATCTGCTGGTTGAGACTCAGCAACATTATGAGGGCTGCAAGGGGATTTTTCCCGATCCCTAGCCAAGGCATAGGAATTAAAAACAAACTTTGTCACAGCTGCTCATATTTGGTGTGAGACTTTTACAGGAGCCCTCGCGTAATTCCTTGTGCTGTTTTTTCCAGAGGTGGCCTGTAACGTATGTTTGTTCATCGGTGCGGATGGTAGTGGTGAAAGTCAGGGTAGCAGCCAGCGAGTGGTCCTTTGGGGAGCAAGACCACTTGGGCAGCCTCTGAGCCCTGGGAGAAAATTTGGCATCCCTGAGTGACCACCATGGGCCAACTCTCCAAGCTGTGTCTGTGCCCTAGCTGCATCTCAAATAACTAGTCATTGATTCCAAATAGAGTAAGAGTTTCATAAGCTCCATCTTGCTGCTCCTGCTTAAAATTATAGCTAGCCTGTTGCTTCTGGTTGAAATGCTGATAAACCTATAATTACTGTAGGTTTAAGACTGAGTATAAGTTGCATAGTTGAAATCAGTGGTTCTGCATGTGTGTAGGCTCAGTATGTGCCTGAGTGATGTACTGGATTAAAACTGTAGTGCACATAACATTCCAGAACTGAATTCGTTTGGTTTGAAAGTGAAGAACTGGAGAAAGAAGAAAATAAGGTGGTGATAGGCTTCATTATTAAATAGTAAAGTAGAGATACTCTACTCTAGAGAAAAGTATCGTTGCCTCAAAGGTAGTGTAGCAGACAGTTAAAATCTAAAATCTTGTTTTAGAGACTGTTTCTGTAACCTTTGTGAGCAACTACTGAATAAATTTAAGTCACCCAAGACTTTTTGTATTACAGCTTACTCGCAGGTAACTCCCCAGCATGATGTTCCATGTATTTGATCTTAGATGGTGTTGTCATGGTAGACATCTGTCATTTGCCCTGGGAAACCAAGTCTCACCTGGGCTTCTCATTAGGGAAGGTACTAGAGCTTGTAAGAGCTATCTTTAAGCTCATTTGAGCTCCAGACGATTGAGGCCCTGTTAAATAAGTAGTTGCAGAGTTGCTGTGTTGAAGGAATCTGTAAGAGTCATAATTTTTGTAAAATGCATTTGTATAGATCTAACTGACAAGACAAGGCAGTGTTCCAAAAGGAGTTTCTGTTCAGATGTTAGAAGTATTAACCTGATTTAAAAAAAAAACACAACTTTTGTCACCAAAATCTACAGCTGGTATCTACAAACGAATAAATAGCATTATGTAAATAAGAAAGTGAACCTAAAAGTGAAGAATTAAAAAAAAAAAAATTGTTGAGATTTTTCTGGTCAAAAATATTTCTGGTCAGTGTAAATGATATGTGGGGAATTAACACAGTCATTTAATTTAATCACTGCAAGACAAACGAAGACCAAGCATTGAACAGAAACATTGAAGACAGTAGAATTCCATTGGAAAAATATGAATAGTTACTCCTTCACTTCATTATTTTTCACATGAGAAGGAGAAATGACAGCAAAATACATCTTCCTTTATTTCCTTAGCAAAATAAAAAATAACACTAAGTAGAATATACAGAAGTCATGGTAAATTCTCAATTTCCATCACCACAAACTGAGAATGGACACTTATGACTCTCCAAAATACCTCATTATGCTCCAAGCAAGTTATGATGAAAGTCAATGTATTCTTTCTTTCATTTGTATCAGCAGTGAAAGAATAATATGTAGAGGAAAATCTGTTTTATTTTGAATTATGAAGAAAATGGAAATACATCAGACAGAAAAAAGACTAAATGTAAAATATGCTGCTTATTTTTTTGAGGCAATATTAGTTTGCTATGACTTTATTGTGTTGTCATAACCCTTTTATACTGTCAAACTGCCACTATCTGAGAAACTCCTTAAAAACTTATTTTGCACTCAGTCTTGGGCCATCTTTTTTTTGTGTTCAGGCTTAAGCGTTTAGAACACAAAGTGAAATTTTGGGGAATCATCCCTTGGAATTTCTGCTTAATGATTTCCTTTGCAATCCTTCACAGAACTGTGCTACCCGGAGCACCTAGGTCTTCAGCAAGTATAAATAAAGAAATAAATTGTATTTTCCCTGGCTGCAGACTAACTGGAGTTTGGTACTTAATTTGTATTTCATGTGTGCAGTTTCCACGCTTGGGCAAAAAATATCTGGATCCGTTGTTTTGCTGCCTTGCCACTTCTCTTTGCCGGGTGCTCTGGGAGGGAGGCCCTTGAATCCTGCTGCGCCTTGGGGAGCCTGGGACGGGTGTGAGCGGGGAAGGAAAGTATTCCCATGCTCCTGGCACGCTACTGAAAGTGGAGAAGGGAGTGCGCAGTCCTGTTTTAATCCCCAAGCTTTGCCTATGAAAAAGGCACTGAATACCCAAGGTCTGATCATTTCTTGTGGTTGCAACGCGGTAGCAGTCCTGTTTCGCTCCTGTGCTGTGCTGGATCTTAGCAGGGACAGCCAGGCCACGGCAGGGCCAGGTGCTTTCTTCTCTGGTGACCAGCTGAAGGAATCGGTGCCATCTCCAGTAACAAACACTGGGTTTCGTAAAGCTGAATGAGGCAGTTGCTGCCACGATGAAAATACTTTGTTGGCTTTTCCTCTCTGTTTCAGTCACATCCTGCCTTATAGGTATATATACACCTTTATTATTGGTATATATACATGTGTGTGTTGATGTTTTTCTTAAAATGGCCTTGTGGTTTTGGAGATTTTCTGCATTTTACCTTTTGATTGTTCTGAAGAGAATGGTGAAAATAATATAAAAGACCTAGCACATTGCTGCAGGAAAGAGAAGGAGTAATGTGTTTAGATTTAAAACTTGAGTCTTTGCAAAGAGGAATGGGGGGGACTTTGATGCCAAAAACAGATGTACAAGAACACCTCCAGAACGTAAGGATCTGGTGAGAAGGCTGCACACAGGCAGATACCCCCGAGGCTCCCCCTAAAACGTGTGCAAGGGGAGACCTAGGTAAAGGCACATGGCTCCATTCAGGAAGAGCCATCTCTGTGTATCATTTAAAAGTAATTTGCTTACCTCAGTTTGGGAACCTCTGCTATAGCTTATTTACGTCAGTTGGGATTTCTCCACTGGCATTTGTGAATCCAGGATTTCATACTAGAGATTTAACAGTGGTCAAGTCATTGATCGTGATACATGTATACACCAGAACTAACAGAAATGTGCCTGACCTGAGAGAAACAGCAATTGCAAAGTCCAGCAGACAGTTAAGAAATTTAGTTCTCCGTTTTCCATGTATTTCTCTAACTGTAGCACATTACTGGATGCTGGTTCTTAAAATCTCGTCATTCTGAAGACCATCTTTCTTCCCAACATACATTTGGGCATGATGTTTTACTACTCCTGTTACAACCCTCTGAAGAAGTCCTATTGTAAACTACTAGTTCTGCGCAAAAGATGATAGGAACCTCTTAAAATAGCTTTGTCACTGGCAAATCATAGTGGTCAGCTTAGATTGCACCTGCTTTTCTGGTACCTGGTGAAGCAGTTTCCCTAGATTAAGTGCCAGTGTTCCCTGGGTAGTTTCTATGCCCCTTGTACAATTACTATATATGTTTTTAAAGGCCTTCAGAGGAAGATCACATCTACCTAATACAGACACTTAAACTTCGATGGACAAAACTCTTGCTTTTCCCACTTGTTTGCTACAAGGATTTTATGAATTTCTCGAAGTACTATGTTTTTTACTAGGTGCCACAGTTAGGCAGATTTAACCATATGTCTTTATCAGCTTGTTCTGGCCAGAAGTACTTTGCTGTCATAAAAACCATCAGGGCCAATATTCTTCAAGAAAAGAAAACAACATTGTCTTCTCCCCTCTCTCTCCTTCCCCCATCCCCATCCCCATCTAGCAGTGTTGTTACAAATGCTGGCTTTCTTATTAATCTTCCAAAGCGTCTGTTAGCCCTTCTCTTATGACAGAAATTACTGTTCTGCCTGGAATTCTACTGCAGGACTTCCAGTCACAAATTTTTTGCTTTAGCAACAATAAAATATTTCAGTTTTTAGCATACTGTACAGCTGACTAGTTACGCTAGGGACAAGAAAGATTTGGTATTGTTGGCTTTGGCAGTTACTGAACTTAAACATTGCTCCGTTATTTTTTTTCCTGTGTTCTTTAAAATGATTGAATACTTGAGGTTTTAGAAACAAGTAGGAAACGTGCTATTTTTTCTCCTCTCTTTTGGGTTACTGTTCCTGATCACATACTAGCAGTGCTATTCACTTTTGATTAAGGTGTCAGCTGTGTGTCTAACACCTTTATTGTTGTCTGTCTATCGATCAAGGCTTCGGGAGCGAGGTTCATTGAGTGCAGAGCGAGTCGCAGAGGCTCTGCAGAGGGAAGCAGGACGTCTCAGCAGGCAGCTGTGCATTTGCTCGTTGCAGATTTTTTCGTGGCTTCGGCTTTATGTTAGCGATTAGAGGTAGGCAAGCAGAAGCAAGGGTTTATGTAAATCTCTTGTCCCGGATATGGCAGTGAGTGAAAAGGGACTTCTGTTCTGGTCTCTGCTGAGTAGTGGTTGGGATGGCGATCTGTGCTCGGGTTGAACTGGGGATTGGTTCTGTCCTGTCTGATTTCCTCCGTTTATTCAGCCTTTATGCTGTGAGCGGTGTTGCAGTCAGGAACAGTGTGTGGTGGTGGCTTTCTTCCTCGGTGTGTTGAACTAGATTGTTAATGCAATTCATACCTGTGTTACTGTGCTGATTTGAAAAAGGATAACGTGTAAAAGAACATGTTTTAAATTACAAAGGCTTAACCAGCCCTACCTCTAGCTATACATTGCTATTAAATAGCAATAGTTAGCATGAATGTCGGTAGTCTGAAGGGCCCAAGAATAGTTCTGTGGTCTCCGCTGGTTCCACTGGTAAGTTACTTGGTTGAGTACTGGCATGCGTAGTATAATCAGCAGGTTTCGGCATGGTGATTTATAAATTATACAACATGATTTAAAACTCAGCTTAACAAAAATAAGAGAAATACATTGCTTGGTGTACAGCAGGCCGGCTGTATGATTGTGGACCCATTTATGTAATTATAAATTGAAACTTGCACTGTACTTCAAGTCTCCTATTGTTGATCAAGTTAATCTTATACTTTAATTTATTATCCTGTAGCTGTGCACATAATTCCCATTTGACAACTCATTTCACAGTTTAAGTAGGTCCCAGTTTGCAGTTAGCACCATGTGATATAGTTAGGCCTCAGTGCCACCTCTTGTGAATTGTTTATTAATATTGCTGATCAGCTGCTTATATATAACTCTTTTTTTTTTTTTTTTTGTCTTGAGAGAATCAAGATTTGTAGGAAGAGATGATATCTTTTATCAGGCTAACTGATGAGACCAGCAAACAAGCTTTTGGACACACAGGCTCTTCTCCAGGACTCTGAAAAATTGCTCTGATAATTTCTATTGATCATTTGTTCTATTGATCATCTGTTTTCCAAAAAATAAATTGTGGCAAGGGTGGTTGTCATTCTTCATCCCTTGAAAAAGGCTGACTGGAGACTACTTGTGAAGTTGAGGAGTGAGGGCTTTCCATGTGGAATTGAGGAAAAGATTACCTAAAACTTCCCTTCATTACTTCTTCTCACAGGAGCACTGCTGGGATCTTTCTTCCGATGAACAAGGCTAGAAGGAACTCCATTTTTGTGTTTCTCAATTTCATACAAGCATGAACTTGCTCTTTTGGAGACTGTGCAGAGAAGGGTCAGATGCCAAAACCTGTCATAGGAATGGTTGTTAGATCCTTGACAGAGAAAGCATTTCTTACCCTTGACAGGTTTGCTATGTGTTGCCTAATACAGGAATCCATTTTATGTAGGACCAGGACTTTTTCTTTTTTTTTTTCCCTGTTTACAGAGAAGGTTCAAGTTAAATTTCTAACTCCATCTGGAGCTGTTGGAGTTGTTAGAGTTTCCAGCTTTGTTTTAGGTCTGGATATAGAGTAGAGTCTATGTTGGTGCAGTTCATTTATAGATTTTCTTATGGTGATAGTGTTATACCAGTTGTCTCTGCAGTTCTTTTTATGTATCACTAGTGTTCATTACTGTGGTCTGCAAAGAATAACTTGCTCCCTTCCAGCGGTAAACAGACTTCATTTTAAGTGAGTCCTTTCTTTTTGAGAGACCTCAGAAAATAGTATGAAGTTCTTCATCTGTGCTTCTATGAAAAAATCCAAAGGGTTTTGGCACATATTGTACACTGCGGAGCGTGAAGTATGAGAATGTCCCCTCAATGTGCTTTTTAAATCAGATCCAGAGTTTGTATTTGCCTAGTGTTTGACTGATCTTGGCACTTGGTTGACAGCAAGCTGGCTGGGATTTAACCCGGATCAGGCATGGGCAATGTTTGCTTAACTAAGAAGGGCAGGAAAAAGAAGTGGCAGGCCATTTCAGCTCTTTCTGCTAGCCTGGCATAGCTGTTACACTACTATCAAACTTCCCTTGTGGATTTGTTTCATGACCTAACATGAAGGTGGGTTTTATGCCTTGATTTTCAGATTTGCTCTTTTAACTGGTCCCTGAAAGGTTAGATTTTCTTCTGTCCCATAGCTCTATCTATTGTTGGTGTACTTGGTTCCGCTCAGTTTCCCTCTTCTTCAATTTTCTCTTAAACTGACAAACACAGCTAAAAACTGTCATCACCCTTTGTGCACTCTTGCAGTCCATTGCCTCCTCTGTCCTCCTTGTTCTCCTCCAAATTCCTCTGGTACTTCCTTTCTCTCCCCTAGATTTACTTTCTTAAATGCTGTGAGCACTGCCATTGCATTCCTCTAACCCGCAATTTTGGGTGTCACTCAGATCTCTTGGGGTCAAGGCATAAAGACTGTTGCATGCAGGGGATTCTGCAATGCGCTTAACAGCTGTTGGAAAAAGCCTCTTATCTGTGTGCACATCTAATCTTTTCTCCAGATTCTCATTATCTCATGTCTCTGTTATCATAACAGACTGGCCTTGATAAATGCAGCCTTAGTACACTCAAATCAATTTGAAGTGTTTCTGCAGTTTTTAGCTTGCTCTTCTGATGGTGTCATTGCCCTGTTTGCTTGTCCCACTCGTGGCTTCTCCTTGTGCATTAAACATAACTGCCCTTTTGTACTTTTGAAGTTCTTCACTGTGATTCCCAGTGACCGTCACCTCTTCTCTGTCTATCTCGGTAGTAAGAAACATATTCTCACCCCAATCAGTCCAGGACCCAAGCCTTCATTGTTTATTTTTTGCATTTTCAGCTCAAGACCTTCGCACTCTGATTTTTTGCTGCGTCTTGCATTTCAGAAAATGCCTGTGTAACATCTGACAAGCTACCTCGTTATTCTTCTTCAATTCCTCGTATGAATTCTCTTCTCTATAAACAAACCATTGTTTCAAGATTCTTGTCCGAACAATATTCTCTCATTATTTTTGATGTCCCTTCACTTTACCTCCGTGTGTTTCTAGCAACTTGTTTTGTTATGAGCTGTTTGGGATAGAAAATATCTTTGATTCTGTTTTGATACAATGCCAGGCAAAATAGCGTTTGGCCCATGACTACAGCTCTGAGGTGGTGCGGAAATACAGACGATATTATTGTGCTCTTCCAAAATGTTTTACCTGTAACAGCTTGTGGATGAAACCTGGCCTGGCTAGATGATTAGACAATTTAAAAATGGACATGCGTGAATACTGCACAGGAGAAACATGGTCCTCAAGGTCTATAATGCATCTCTTGCTCACATTGTACCCAAGTCCTGTGTTACTGGAGGTTGCCCATTATTCCTTGTAACATGAAATCTTCTCAAGTTTATGTTTCTCATCTAAAGAAGACACGAAATACAAACAATTAAAATCAGCTAGCATTTATTCTGGGAAGATATAAATGTGGCAGCACTGTTCAGCTGCTCCTTTGTGATGATTATTAATCATTCGGGATGCTTTATGAATGCTAAACACTGCCCTGGCACAATGCAGTGGGGAATGGTGTGCTTCATCCAGAGCTTCCAATGCTATCAGCCATAGTTCATCATAGTTTATCTTTTCCTATGCAAGGATATATAGCAAAAAGTATCTCTGTTCTGAAGTGTTTCTCTTGATACCATACCTTTATGGACTATGGAAGGGGTGTTTTTGCCCATAGTGAGATTCGGTGGACAATGCCAGGTTTTTATACTGATCTGTTTCTTCTGTTTGTTTTATTGTTTCACAGAAGGAAGAGTTTCCCAGCACATCAGTCTAATTAGACCACTGCTTATCCATCCAGTCCAGAACTGCTTTGTAAGTTACTTGCTTTTAAATTAGAAATTACAGTTGAGTAGAATTTTCAAATGTGGTGCTTATGGCTTCTTTCTGTTTCTTTAATATATGAGTTTAAATTTATGGTCCAATGTTGTATTACCCTTTTGAATCAATTACATATATACGGGTATATTACTAGGCTTCGCATAAGTTATCTTGTAATTAGTACAATTAAACTGATTAAGAATATCAGAGAACAAAGAGGCTATTACTTCAGGAGGTAATTTCTAGGTCTGAAGTATTTCACAGCAGTATTATCTTATGCTATTTTTCAAATCACAGCCTGCCACCATCTTTCTTGTGGTTTCTGTGGTGGCGCCAGACTGTGAAGTGGATCAGGAGCCAATTTTGTTCTTAAAGAACAAAGCAAAACACACATACTTTTTTTGTATTGTGGTGTCATCACTGCTGGAGCAGCACGCTGTGCTGTGGAGATGTGAACAAGTCACTGACGTGGGAAGAAAGGCCAGGGAGCTGGTAGTGTCACTGAAATCTTTGTAACCTGAAGCCATAGCTTAAAATAGCCAGGACCCAAAAGAGACAGCTCTATTAATTGAGTAGGCAGCTTGAGTGGCAGTGGGGACTGACTGTAGCATTTGGGGCACAAGTTGTTGGCACTGGAAAAAATGGTGACTGGTGAATTCTGAGATAGTTGTTGTTATCATTATTTCCACAAAGAGCACTCACTCAACTTGCCTGGGATTAGTCAGGGTTCATGACCATGTGGATGACCAACCTGTGAAGAGAAAATTCATGAAGTAGCAGGTGGAAACACATTTCTGTACAGTAGGGCTGCCCAGGCAGCTCTTGGGATTCTGGAAGCACTCCCAAATTGCAGGTCACCTTAACATCTTTGGCACTTGCCTAGTTCTTGCTTGGTTCATACTAACCTCAGTAATTTTCATGACAAAACCAAGCCAACAAAAAGATAAGTCAGATGTTCCATCTCATTCTTGCTCTCTCTAAATCAGACCTCCTCATGACATTGTCACAGATAAATCTGCATGTAACATTGGCAGCAGATAGAGCTGCTGGGGTGCAAAGCCTACGGACTGATGACAAATACTGGCTCAGTGACCTAGATTTAGAAAGACATCTTTCTCTCAGTCTTTCGTTATATATTTTGACAGCTAGCCAACATTTCAAGCCCAAAGGAATCCTCTTTCTCCAATCCCAAAAGAGCTGTATCTCAAATCGCCATTGTTCAGCTTGCTGTTACCTTACTGTGGCTCTTGCAGCCTGCTCGCTTTAGGATGAGTAGGGCAAGATATAATGCCTAACTGTTACCTCCTAGAAGAGAAGAGATGCAAGAATGTTTCAGAGTTCCCTAAAGTTCACACTGGGAAACGTTAGTGGCCATTCCTCCAGACAGTTCCCTGTGGTGTACCTGAATGTCTCACTCCTTGGCATATATCGGTGTGTCATGAGAGCCCATCACCATGGGCTCTGATTAGTCTATTAAATCATCCTGGAAAAATTAGGATGCAGTTCAGTGATAAACTATGTCACAGTCACCACAAAGCAGCCACGCTGCTGAAGTGCTCTCTAGTGTATCATTCCTGCTGGACCAGTGTCACCAGTGGCTACAGATCACCCAAGCAAATCTCATAGTCGGCACTTGTGAAAGTTTGAACCTTTTCTCTGCCATCAATTCATTGCAAGAAAGTCCACATTTACCCAGTGGTGAAGGAAAAGGGGGTGGTACTGCCTGGTAAAGGTTGTGGAATTACCTCGTGCACTTACAAAATTGCCTCAACTCCAGGCTAAACAACTCAGAGTTAGTTGATCTCATATTCCCAGCTCCATATTCTCCAAGAAATACCAAAGAGTATTGCTGTAATTTTTTTCCCTTTGCTGTTGCACATGATGCAATGTTAACTAATGTTAACTGTTAATGCTTACATTGAATCTGTTTATATTACTGTTAAAGCTTCAATCAGGGATTAGAAAAGCTGGAAAATGATATCCTTTTCCTGGAAATATAGCTAATGCTAGGCAGAGCTTACTGATACACACTTGAGAAATTGTGGGTGGATGATGTATTCCCAAGGGGTGAAGTAGTTGACAATAGCATGGCAAGTGGCAAACAGCAACAGAAGCCTGCCTTGGCATTTGTATGGAGCCAAAGAGAATACATGCTGTTCAGAAATCAAGTGGATAACAAAGTAGTGGGCTGTGGTAGGAAAACAATATCCAGGCTCTCCTGGAATTCAGACGGCACTCACATTGTTAATAAGGTGCAGTGGGCTTTTGGTGTACATGTATGCATGCATATGTGTGTATTTTCTAAATTATAATGTGTCCCTGATTACTTACAATTCAAAATACCAAAAAACAATTAGGTCACACTTGGACTTGTTTTTAAATTAAAATGCTTGCTAAGAAATATAAGTAAGTATTTATTAAAAAAAAAAACAACCCTAAAACGTAGCATCTGGGTCCAGTGCTGATCCTCTAACAAGAATGCTGTGACCCACAAAGATTCATCTTAATCAACTGCATTTGCATTCTGTAATTAAGTCTTATGATGGCTTTGTTGGCTTTGAATATTTTATGCTTAGCTTGGAAGCCTGTTTGAAACTTTCTCAAACTCAAATAGGTTTTTCACAGCAATATTGAAAGTGTAAAAGCCTGCAGATGAGGCTCAGTCCTTGCAACATAGATATTAGTAAGCTTTCTTTTATTTTAGTTAAGTACGCAAGATTGCACAGTGGTTGAGATTTGTTTAGCACAGCAGCTTGATGGAAATAATGGGAACAAGGACTGCTATTTAATAAGCAATTCTAAGAAAAAATGGAGTTTGTTTAAAACATCTCATTTCAGCTGTTGCTATGTCTGGTGCTTCTTGTATTATTAAATGACATGGTGACTTTATAGCAATTAACAAACTACTTGTTTTTATACACCGTTGGTGCTTCAGCATGAGTTGCCTAGCAATGTCAGGCTGGTGATACAAGCAGAGCTTTTGCCTAGGCAGTCTGCGTATGTCACCTTTGTGTCAGATGTTACCTGTTTTGGTTCTGAATCTCTTTCGTAAAGGCTTGGACGTTCAGTCGTCTTTTGTGTTTTGTTTCTTTTCTTTCTCTCCTTGCTGCTTCTGTTTGTTGCAGTTAGTTGTTCCAACACCAGAATAAGGCATTTTATCGTGGTGGGGATCAGTAACAGAAGCAACCAGGGGATGTGGTTTTTTACAAAAACTTATACGCCCTTTGTGAAATTTAACATTGGTTGCTACAAAAGATTATTTGCCCTTTCTTTCTGTTTTTCAAGTATATCAAACCTTGATATTCTGTGCTACAGGCAGCATTTTGTATTCTGTTTGCTGAGTTGGTGAAAACTAAATGTTTCATAAAAGTCTCTTGGGGAGAAAGAACCAACCAATTTTTCCTTCATGTTAGCTGCAGGGTTACCAAGACTTCATAACTTCTTACTCTCAGAGGCAGCAGCCAGAGAAAAGGAAGGTGGGCCAGATTTTCAGAATTGGGGGGAAAAAAATCCACAAGTAACCGTTTATTGCTATAGCTCTAATCTAATTTACTGAGTCATTCTTCTGGCTGGAAGGTTTTGTATTCTCATGTTGCACTGTGGTTCCATAGTTTTGAGGTTGTCATAAAAACGAGGAGCAGCCTGGAGGAAAAGATGTCAAGATAGGAGCAGACAGTAAGCTAGCTGCTGCCTCTCCTTGGACATCCACGCCTGGATTCCAGGAGTGGAATTTTGACTCAGAGATTAGACTATAGATCTGTTAGCTTGGTTTCATGTTATTTAGAGCTTGTTCATATGAATTTATAAAACTGATTATACAAATCCATGAAAGAAAAAACAATCAAGAAAACTGTTGAACACAAAAGCCTCACTTCGGGCTTAAAGTTACTGAGCACCAAATTGCAAAAGAATATTCCAAAGAAGTGTAGCTATATGCGTGGTCTGATCGGATATGCTCCCCTAGGTATCATCTCTTGGACACCATTGGTGATAGGATCTTTGATCCAACCTCGTATGATCATTGTGTTATTGGATGGATACTTCTTTTACAGCTAAAATACAGTATTTTGTTGCTCCTTCTCTTCTTTTTCCAGGCAGAAATCAAAATTGCACAGGTAATGTTACATTGGTAAAAAGTGTAAGGCACAGCGTGGACCAAACTACAAGGAACTCCCAGGGAGAGCAGAAGGCACTTCTGTCTAGCATTTGCTTTTCTCTCTTCTCACACTGGACAAGCTCTGTTTGTTTTTATGCTCTGGACTCTATCCTTGCTCCGTCCCTGTAATTAGTTGTGAGCACAAGGACAAGGTTTTTGGTCCCTCCATAGTAAGAGCCTGCTGTGCCCCTGCAAAGATGCATGCTTGTAAAACAGGCACCATTCAGTCCTTAGAAGATTTCTGTGAATTCCCACCTTCTTCCCCAGCACTTTAGTGTAAGGATGCCAGTACATAGCTGCTTTGTTAGCTTTGCTTGTTGGAGAAAGAATGAGCAAGGTTAGAGAGTACATGGCTATGAACACCTCAGTTAGTGGCTGAAGATCCCAGTTCAGCATCTCATGCTTCAGATATGTGATCCCCATCCCCTTTTGCCTTTCTCTCATAAAAGAAAAAGAGTAGGTATGCAAAGGGCCTAACATTTATGCAGCATGCAGAGGACTCATTTGACAATTAACTGAGGCTTATCTGGAGGCTAGTGTCAGCAACAACTATGTCCTACCATTCAAAGACATACAGAGTTAAGGCCTCTGTAATTCATAAGATTGGTTTCATATAAAATATAGCAACACTCCCATTCAGGGACGTGTTGGTTTGACCTTGTGAACTGATGTGGACTTCTTTACACAAACAGACACTGTGGGTTTGTAGTGGTCCTACTCAACAGTTTACTCACTAACAAATGAACTCTTAAGTTCAGACAGTTACAACATAGGCATTAAAGTAAAGGCATTATCCGTCTTCTATCCAAGTTCAGCCAGTTTTGCCTATCGTGAATCTCCATGCTGCTGGGTTAAAAAAGAAAAAAAGAAAAAAAAGACTTGACAGCGTGCCTTGGATATTATTAGCCAACAACAGTGTTAATTCAAGTTAGTGAGCCTGTTAGCAACTCGGTCATAAGATATTTCTGTTTCACTGTATTACCATAATGTCTAAGAATACAGCCAGAATATGGAGAGGTGCAGGACTTCATTGGGTTTGAAAGTGAACAAATACACTACTGAAGAAGTTTCCTGCCCAAAATTGAAATAAACTGCCATCAGGGAGCTACTTGCAAGAGTTACAGTGGGGAAGGTCAGATCTAAGGAAGTAGGGGCTTATTTCTGGAAGTGTTTAAGTACTTGAAGCTTTAACTGGAGATGACTCATTTTAGGACTGAGACCTGTAATCCTCTCTGTATACCTGTTTGGACTGCTGAAAGTGAATGAATGAATGCAACTGCAACAAGTAGATATCATTATGTGCTCTTCTACAGTTTTTTGCCTTGTTCTTTTTCCCGTGTCTCTTTGCTTTTTTCTTTCATACCTCACAAAAAAAATTATATCGCAGTTTATGTTAATTATCCCTGGAAATGCAAAATAATTGACTGAATTACATTCAATAAAGCAAGTTTATTTAATTCAGCATGACATTTGCCCAAATAAATCTCCCTTTTTATGGTTATTTTCCCAATATTTGTTTATAAGAAGTCAGATTATTTATATATGTGTATAGCATTATGCATATGTATACACACAGGCAGTATATTTTCCTTGCAGAAGCAGTTTGTGTACGTAGCTTCTTGCCAAGGAAGTGGCATTGATGACATTTAGTGCATCTCTATGTGTCTTAGCCTGTCAGTTTAACTCAGCAAGAAACTCATTTGCGGAAGACCCATTTGCTGGGTAAAACATCTCTCTTTGAGATAATTTAACTACCTTGACCCCATGCTGGGAACATTAGTCATGGAAAGGGGCTGCGTTGGCATGGAGAAGGAGGAAGAAAAAACCAACGCGGCCCATCTGGTTGCATGCCATTTAAAACAGGTGTTTCCTTGTTGACCCCCAAAAGTAAGTATTAATAAATATTTCATTAGAAAGGCCTCTTTGCTATACCCTGCTTCCTGCTTGTAGTGGAATAATGCTATGTAGATATACAGTGCATGCCTAACCTTCAATACAGCTGCATCTTTGGGGGGAGGGTTTCAGCCTGCCATCTTACTCTAGGAGTAGGTAATCCTTAAATCTCTGCATCTGAGCATCAACTGGAAAAAAAAAGTTTAATTTATGTATGTTCTGAGCGAAAGTGAGAATGTTCTCAGAGTGGAAGCTCTATTTAATAGCAGTCCCAGGAATTTTAACTCTTCAGCTGTGCTCGCTGGTAACAATGTACAGCCAAAAGCCACGAGAGAGCAGATCTTTTCCTGGGCTACTTCTGAGTTGATCTGGGATGACAGAACCTATTTCAGGCCAACAGTCATTCTGAGGTTTCCATGGAGATTAATGATGTCAGAGAGGAGCAACATCTGAGTGCAGTTTGCTAGCAAACAAGGCTGTATCATGTTATAGTGGAGAAGTGAAGTCTTGCTGTATTGCTGGGGCGGGGAGGAAACTGGAAACTCACTTTCTTCTTTTGGTAAAATAGTAAAGCACATTTTCTCAGTGGATTGCAGTTTGGTTTTGATTTGTGCTGAATTTGGGCTGAAGTAATGCTTTTGCAGTGTGGTGGTTTTCCTGCAGTTCATCTCAGTACTGTAAGTGATGATTTCAGACACCGAGATTGTACCATCTCATGCCATCTGTTTTTAGCTTTGATTGCTGTTCTCTTTACTTGCCTATTTTGTGTATTCTCCTATTACCTAACTGTCTGGCATTTGCTGCCTGGGCTGAATTGCCTAGTCTTAAGGGTGATGCCTAGGTTTTCCTGAGAGTATATTTGCAATGCATGAGCATCAAAATAGTAGAGTAGTTTACAGCTCCGTAGAGTTTTTTGAAACTTAAAGAGTTGCCGTGAAGGAGCGTAGGAGCAAGCCGAGAAATGGTAAAGTCAGAAAATGTAAATGTTGTAGGTTTAATACAGGCATAATCTAAAGCTAAAATTGGACCATTAAGAATTTTCTACCATTGCCTGCAGTTTTCTGAAGATTAAAATGCTTCTGCGCTGTGGAGGGGTTACTGACAAGGAACTGAGTGTGTTGCAGTGAGTAGAGGATGCCTAGCACTTCTGTCTCAGATTTGTGCGGGGAGGGAGGGAGAGATCCGAAGGTGCCTAGGGCCCACCGATATTGTGTATCTTTGCAGCCATTCCTGCATGGGAAGCAGGCCCTGCAAGCAGTGCTGCTTTCCTGTTTTCGCCTAGCTTCTTCAGGTCCACAACTGCAGTCTTGCTGTGCAGCGTTTGAAGGGCTCTTGTAAACTTAAGGTTACCAAAAATAAAAGTCAACAAGCAATACTTAAATTTAGCCAGATTTTCAGGTGTGAGCAGAAAAAATGTGGGGTAAAGAGACTTGTTCAAAAGAGAAAATGTGGCAAAAAAGTCTTAGAATTTTGCATTTAAGTCAAATTTGGTTTCGTTATTAAGCCAGTTGTTGCTTTTGTAACACTGTTGACTAGAAAAAGGTATATGTATGCATACAAGCACACATATTGAGGAACAATCAGAATAACAGTAATGGTGGTAAACAGTATAAAGTCTCTGCTTTGTCTTCTTTTCTCAGAAAATAATTAAACAGAGAACAGTGTTTTCTTGAGCATCTACTATGCTCTAATCACCTTAAATGGCTCTTGTTTCTCAAGCTTCCCATAATACTGCCATATTATGTTTCTAGCAGGTTTTATAGGCATCCAGTAGACAGGAGGGGCAACTGATGATTCCCTAAGAAATTTTGTTTGAACAGCAGACCATGTGCTCTACTGCCAAAATAAATAATAATGGGAAATGCATGATATTCTAGTATGAGTATCTTAGGTTTGTATTTCCTTCTTCAGTTAAGCGTTTGCTTCATTTGATATAATAACTGCTAGTAAGTTGTGTTTGAAATAGAAGTAGTTCTTTCCAATAACCTTTCTTTTTTGCTGTTCAGGGAAACGCCAGACCGTGTAAACTTGCTTTTATGTCTCACACGCCAAATTAGCTAAATGTATTTATTTTTTTAGAGAATTTAGTTTTTAGAAATCAAAGTGAAGAAGTACCTCTGAGCTCAGATCCTCTTATGTCTGAATTTATCCAGAAAGGAATTTTTTTCTTCCCCCACCCCCTCCCCCAGGCCAGTTTCTAAATTCCTGAAATGCAAAGCTTACACAACAAGAGAATGGCCTAGTCTCATACAGACCAACTGATAGCTCCTTCTGGAAACCAGGACAAGTTAATACATTCCACATGTTCTCTGTCCCAGTTTTTCAAATTGATTATTTTGAAAAATTAAGTAAGCCTATCTTTATTTTGCAGGAAATGTTTGGTGCCATTAGGCAGCAATACTGTTGAAAAGAACAAAGCTGGAACAGCTTTTGATAATGTCCTCTGAGAAATGGCCAATTGCTGTACAAGTGATGTGAACAGGACTCCTTGTTCTCACTGGGTGCCCAGCACTTGAAAATCCAGGCACTTCATTCATGAGCCTAAAAAGGAGTGAAAGCTTCTTTTGAAGCTTTAAGGGTTGAGCAGTCTTGAAAGTCTGGCCCTCTATGTGTAGTGCAAATGCGTGCTGTACGACTCTTTTTACAGTAATGCTAGATATAGGACTGTCCATTACCAGCAGGGCTGAAGCTTTTGTGTATCACTTGACTGAAGAAAAGGGGCAAAACCTGTTCCAGGTTTATCTCCTATAAAGTAGTACATCCTTGTGCTGATCTGCAGTGGGTTAATGGCAGTTTCATATATCTCCATGTGGGAAATGAAGCTTGGGCCATGCGGCTACAGACGGCAGCATTGTTCGTGTTATTTCCTGCGAGAGAATAAGGTCCAACAAAGCGTTCTGTAATCTAGAACAGTGTTGAAGGGCCTTTGGTAAATTAACAGAAGAAACACAAAGCAGAGGAAAATTATGGAGACAGGGAATATTTTCCGTATGTCTTTAAGCACATTCCTTCAGGAGAATAATTTTTCATGTCTGCTGAGTCATGCAGATCATGGCATAATTGTTTGACATTTTATATGCAAGTATCTTCCCATCCATCTAAATTTCTCCCTTCAAACTGTTGCCTTTTGACATGGTTGTGTCGCTAGCATACCATATTTAGGTATGCTGAGTTTACTCGACCAAATACAAAGTTTACTTAACCAAATATAAAGTAGTGGCCTAGCAAGTACAGAGTTAAGAATTACTAATCACTAAGAGTATAGCATCTTTTTTTGGTGTTGTTGTTTTTTCATATTTTGCCACCTCATCTTCTCCTGAACTGTCACTTTTTCTCTTCTCTTTGCCTGTCGTACCAGTGGTTTTAGTAGTGCCAGAGCCTTGCATAGGCTACTGGGCTCCACATCCCTAGTGGTGGCCTGTCCACTAGTTGAAGGCACCTCACCTGTTGGGGACCACTGATGTTAAAAAAGACACCCCCCGCCCCCCAAAACAAACAAACAAACAAGCAACAACAAAACACCCAAGGCCAGGTTTACAAAACCCTTCAGTGCTTTTTATTTTTGTTTTTAAAATATGATTTCCCTTTTCCCTAAGAAGCAGGAGAGTGCTTATTTTGTACAGGTATCACACAAAAGTGGTGTTGGAAAAGCAGATGCATAAAGTAAAAAGGAACATCAGATCATCTGCATTAAACTGTAGCCCTGTCAGATCTTGACTGGCAGGACTAAGGAGGAGGTTTAATTGTTTAGGGTGTAGGAATGAGAACTGAGACTTCTGGTGTCTTTTAAGCATGAGTGTTGTGCCCTTCAGGTCAAGCATTTATACATGAAAGTGGACGTTTGTAAGAGCACATTCTGCAAATAGTTTCATGACTGACTACTTGTTTACCCTCAGCATGGCCTGTGTGCAGAGTTTTGCAGGTGCAGCCAACATGCAAACATTTTTCCCACGCTCTCCAGCCATCCCATCTTTTTAGAACTGGGCCCTGTAAGTTGATATCTGAGACTCTCAGTTTTGCTGATTAACTTTGCTATGCCACCATAATACCAGTTGTTTGCTTTTCACTTCTAGGATGAAGTAATTTGCTTAGTCCGAGATTGTTAAATTGCCTACATGACTAAAGCTACCAAAAATTAAAAGGTCAGCAGATGTATTTAAATACTCCTAAGTAAGAAGCATTTTTAATTAAGTGTTGTATAATTTGTATTTTGATGTGGTGGCATGGAAAAACCTGATGTTTTTGTATGTTCTTCAACTTATTTATAAGAGTTGTGCTTCTGTAGGAAAACCACCCTGAAGTTAGTAAAAAGGTTACCATTATAATTTGTTCTGTATTAAGACCATTTTTAGTGCTCTATGATATGCAGAATGAACAGTCCACGGCTCTTACAGTTTATACTCTATCAAATAGTCAAAATATTTGCATTTGAGTAAGTAATGTCCATTTCTCCATGGAAATTCATCCAAGTTTGATGAAGTTTTAGGCTTTAAAAGACTGTTTCTTGTATACTCAGGAGCGTTTTACAGCTAAATTCACCAAAGATTTTGAATTAGTGAGTAGTGATTATGCTCCAGCCTCTCCCTCTCTTTTTTTTTAATCATCATAATGCTACAGTGGAGGTAGGAAGATGATATATGCCTGTATTTCTGCTGTAGAACTGCAGCATAAGCAGGGTTGCCTGGTGTCACAGAGGGTCTGTATTCGAAGTTCAGATGTGAAGTTGAACCTGACCTGAATCTTCATAGGCCTTGGCTGTGAGAGGAGCCTCCCCTTCTGAGAGATGGTTTTAAATGGCTCAAAAGCATTCAAAGATAACAAGTGGGAGCAGAAATTGGAGAAATCACTGGAGTCAGAATTTGAAGGACAAGAATGTTGTATTTGGAGAAAGCAGATGAGGGATGAAGAAAGTGCGATGATAAAAGAGAAGAAATGAGATGGGGAGAAGAGCTGGGAAAGGGAGAGTAGCTTGAATCACAGCAGAACGGAGCCCAACAATTCAGCAAAAATGAGTTGTGAAGAGCTGGGGGATGTCCAAACAGAGAAGAGAAGGAGCAGAAAAGAAGATGTCTTGGGGAGAGTGTGAAAGGCTCAGAGTGGGCAAGGAGGAGTCTATGTATAGAGTTTGTGAATGAAACAGAAGAGAGCTGCCTTACCAAGTGGGGTTTGATAATAATGAATCAAAATTAGTCTCAGTCAATTTGTAATTGTGGTTTATCATAGAAGGGTCTGGCAGTTAAGCCAGTACTTTCCTTTGTACCTCTGCTGTGCTTGCTCCTTAGAATTGCCTTCCTCATCCTAGGGACCATGCAGGGTGGCTGCAAACATTATCAGACAGATCAACAAATGATCAATGGCAAAAAAAGCTCAACTCTAACCTGTGTTTAGCTTCAACTTTGCTAATTTTGTTTCAGTCCTAAAAATATGGCTTCTGTGTCCAAAAGCTTGTACCTTTTCTTTTCAGTTATGCTCAGTAAAAGATACTGGATGATATCTGTAAACTTCATCTTACTTAAAATGCTATATTAGCTTTATCTGTGTACCTCATGCAGATAATTTGAAACCTTAAAGCTGGTAGAAGTATGTAGAATTTTCTTCCTTCTGCAATGTAATTTTTTTTTATATATGTATTCCTTTAAAATCCAAGTGTAGACCTCTGTTTTTGAAGTCTATGGGAAAGAAGTGAAGAAAACAGCAAAGCCACATGAGGGAATTCCATATTTATTTTTGGCATTTAATTTCCATGAAGAGGAGGATCCTGTTGACGCAGAATGTTTCTTTCTTTATTTTTTTCCAACTTGCAAATGTTATTGAAGCATTAAAAATCAGTTTCTTGTTGTCAAGATTCCAAAATAGATGTTTGCATAGTAGATTGGACATAATATTTGTGTAGCTTTGAAAACAGTTTTCAGGGCAGTGTTTTATAAGCAGGATGATAAAAAGCTACATCATCAGAAAGTATGAAATGTATGTTGCATGTATAGAGTTGATCACCATATAGACATGTTATACTGCAGTCACTGGAGAGACATGTACAGAACACTAATAATATAAAAATAGAGGTACTTGCAATTATAACTGTCATCCTTTTCTGTGTAAAATATGGTTCATTGTAGCTAAGAACTCAGGCTTGCCTTACTATGATTTTGCCATTGCAAATCTCAGAAGGAGATTGCATAAAACTGGAGAATTACAGCTTGGGAAGATAAAACATCATATACAGGAAAGGTAGTTGCATTTCAAATTAAAACCCTCAGCTGCGACATTTGAGAATCTATATAGATAGTAATTTGCCACCTTCTGGAAATGACTACAAAACATTCATTCATTTCTCAAAATTGGCTGAAGAAGTGTTTTGACTTCAACCTCCCGTTTCTTTAAAAGAAAATATATGGGTAATGATTAATCAGCAAGAGGTCCATTGGATTGCAGGTTCACTTTTTTTTTTTCCAGTTGGTAGTTAATTTAGCAAAGTCGAACAACAGGGTGACTGGGGAGGAGCGGAGGGGGGAAACGCACGCCATATCATTTTGAACTCAAATCATTCAGGAGGCAGATCTGTTCAGAAGGTGGGTCAGCATGCTGCCCGCCAAACCCCACGAGGACCCAGGACACTGTAGTTAGAGTATTGCCTGGAAGCCTTGTGCTGTGTTGAGGAATGATGGGGAAGCGAGGATGAGATTTAATCAGGCCTCTAATTTGGTGTGAGGCCTGGTCCCCAGGACTGCAAGCTAGAAGCTCGGCTGCTGAGACCCAGGCATAGGTCTGAGGACGCACGTGTTCATTATTGCTTTCCTCCTTTGCTTGCAGGGCATGCTGCTTCTTGTTGAAACTTAAATTGTCCTCCCTGAAAATGAAGTTGCATGAACATACAGCACATGGTACCTGAAAATAATTACTGACCTAGGGGTTACTGTTCCCTAGTAGATAAGTGGAGGAGTCGGTATTTCCAAGGGCTGAAACAGCATCCGTAGAGGCTGTGTGTTGCCTGATAGCACCCAAAACAGATCTTCTCCTGAGTTCAGCTTTGACTGCCCTGGTACTTTTCTTGGTCTGGATCATACAGATAGTTGGATACACACAAGAACAATGACTATTTTCTTGCAAGGTATTCGAATTGAGGGTTGGATTCATTGCCTCTCTTGATCTGACTTTTGCAAGTCACTTAAATGGGAGTCTGATTAGACTCTTTGTGAGGAAATTACACATCTAACTGTAAAACTGCAGATGTAGCTATTTTCAGAAGTCTACCCGCCCATCCTTCCTTGTAAAGCTAAAAATGGCTTGTCTTCCCTCAGATAGAGGGATGACAAGATATGCGAGCTAGCTAGCCGGTCAGGCCAGGCAGTCTTGCCCTTAAAGATTTTACTGATGGTATTCTTTTAACTACAGTTCTGCACTGAGTCCATGCAAATTAGCTAATTACCAGCCTCTGCGCAGGCTTCTATGAGTGCTCAGTAGTGGAACAGAATGATTTAATTTCTTTAACATATTCTCTTGGCACTTTTGCATGTGGATTATGTTGCTCTAAAGCATCCCTTGATACTAGCTAGTTGGCAGTGTTCCAGAAGGAGTTCAAGTTAAACGCCATTTGGCTTAATTCAGGGTTTAGTAAACCTAGATTTGTCACCTTTCCTGCATCGTGTTATTTTACTGTCTGTAGTACGGGCTTTCCTCCTCTCTCACGGAAATAAAGAGATCACCTTATGTAAGTGTTTAAGCTCTGAATCAAGGAGTGTAGCTGGCACTGAGTAGGCAAGTAGTATTCTCTGGGGAGAGTAATTAAACTGAAGTGATCGTATGAATCTTAATTTTTGCATAGTCATTATACTTTTAAAAATCTTACTAGATAGAGTTCTCTGTTACGTTAGTAAATGAGCGTGATTATCTTTCACTGTGATTTTCAGTTTTACGTTGTGATGACTCTGAAATACATGCCACTGTCAGAGACAGTAGAAGTGTACTTTAATTTCCCATTGAAATTCCTGAAAAGCGTTTGTATGTAGGGTAGAGGAACTTTCTCAATGGTTGAATGTAAATTATTTAAACCACAAAAAGTTTTGGGATATGGCCAGATTTAAGCTAACAGGAAAAGGAATTTGGTCAGAGGAGTTCTGTTTTTGCTCAATAGTTGGGTCTTAATCCTAGAAAAACTTTTGAATAGTTTAACTCATAAATTTCACAAGAACTACCAAATGAATCTAAATGTAGGTGTAAAGCACTGGCAACTATTAGCCAGCTAGCTGTGTGAATTGAAGCACACTGATGTCATCGAAGATCACCTTAACTGTAGCTGCCACCTTTAGCTGTCTAGATACTGTTTAAAAAACAACAAAACAACAAAAAAAAGCTTTATGCTTTGAGCCTCAGGCAGCGGTAGTGTCTACGAAGGTTCATAATCGGCTGTGGCAATCAAGAGAAAGTTGTAGATAACTAACTAACTGTCATTGGTTGCCTGGCTGCTATCTTATTACAGTGTTTCAAAGACTAGTGTATAAATCTTCAGAGAATTAAGGCCAAATTCAATTGATTTCAACAGCATCAGTCTCATAAATACCAGCATGAGTAAGAAAACAATGCACACAAGTAGTTACTAAGTGAAATCAGACATTTAATATGTGTAATTGTCCCTTTATAAGTATTTGCAAGTCACAGCGTTGAGGTCAGAGTTGGACCTTGCCAATCACATCTCTTTGTTTGGGTGGCCTACATGTAGATCTGTCTGGAGAGGCTGATGTGCTCGTATTCCTCCTTAATTCCTTGCTTTTCTTTAATCCAGGCTGAAGCTGAACTGAAAATTTTAGGTAGTAAACCTCATCCAAGTACTATAATTTATTTCAGTGACCTAAACATGATAATAAGGACTTGTATGGAAAAGTGCTTTGGCTCTTTGTTTTCTATTTTAAACAGCTCAATGCAGCAGTCTGGCGCTAAGCTAACATTAACTGTATTTTGCAGTTCCTGAAGAATTCTGTTCCAAATTTTGGGCGTCCTTCCTTTTTTTATAATTAATTTCAAATCAGTTAGACTAAATATAAAAAGGAAAAGTATTTCAGAATTGTGTAAACTGGGACTCATTTCAGTAGCATAAACATTTACCAATTTACTTTCAAACTTGTAACAGCTTATTCTTTAAGCAAAATATTCCCAACTAAGTCACAGAAATGGAGATACTGGCTTTTCAAGATAACTTCTGTCTGCTGGTCCAGCATGTGCTGGTTGGTATCTTAGCTGTCACAATGAGCACATTTTGTTATTTCTGGCACAGCCAGCACGCACTAAATTTCTGATTATAGGTCGTACTGGAAATCAGTATTTTTAATTACATCTTGTATTTCAGAAAAAAAATCATTTGAAGTACTGTTAATTTGCCAGAATTTTAAATTAATGTCTACTGCTGAGTTTTCAAAGGGCCTGAAGGGAATGTAGCTTCTCTAGGCTTCTTCAAGAAATTGAGGAAAGGCTTAATGCAAGTCCAGTACTAAAGCTAACAACCATGCCTGTTGTTTTTTACTGTATCTCCCCACCACCACCATGACTTCTGAATAAATGGTAATTACTGGAATTTGTGTGCTTGCTAATTGATTACAGTTACAAGAGTCTAGGAAGGATTTGTTGGAGTATCCAGTGTTGGGCACAGGACTTCAAAGGAAGTGTGGACCTTGGAGACAGAGTCCAAAGGAGAGAGATGGGATTGATTAGGGAATGACTTAAGAGAAAAGATTGAGTGACCTGGAGTTGTTTAGCCTAGAAACAGTAAAATCTTGAAATTCAGATTGTTAATTGGATTTTTAATTGCATTCAATCATCAGTTAGAAACACTGGTAACAGTGTATCTGTTTCCAGTGCCACCTTTGTCTTTTAACTTCCTCCACCTTTAAGTGAGAATGCTAATGTACTCTGAGATTGCTAAGGGACAATACCTTTTTGAGTAGCGGTAAGTACTTGCTAAGCAACCGTGTTCATCTCCTGTTTTCCCTCTCTTACATATCCGCAGCATGAATCATGTGAAATGCAGCACCAACCAGCAGCGTATTTAGTTAGAAACTGCTTTTGGATGGAAGCACAACAAATTCATTTCCTGAGAGTTTTTCAGATTTGTCATTCAAAAGTGTGGGTATTCTAAAACAGAAAATATCAGCCATTCTAAAATTAGACATTAGTATGTCATTAGTTAATATCTTTAAGTTTTGTTCCACCTTGTTTTGTCTTTATTTTAGGTGTCCCTTCCCTAAGCTTTGCCTCATAACTGTTCTTTTCTTCAATGGCCAAAGATGTAAAACTACACCAATCCTTTGGATGTCAGCTTTATGCTTATTTTACTGATGCCCATTTTTGCTACTTGTTGCAAACACAGTGCATGGGAGAGCAAGTGATGACTGCTCACTCTCCACCAGTACGGATGTTCTCAGTATTGTCCTACCCAAGACCTCTTTGAGGCATCATGTTTGTTATTTCGTGCAGCAGACACTTGACGTACCTTTGCAAGCTCAAACAGACCATGTCCAGTTAGCGTCTCCCTGTACCTCTTTGCTGTGAGGTAATTCACAGGTTGCCAGACTTGTCTAGGTGTCTCTTTTACTTTGGGACAGTGCCTGTGGGATCTGCAGGTCTCTCTTGCAGCTGCATGCCTGTCTCCCATGGGAATTTTTTTGTTTTCACCCACCAGCTGGAGCTCTTGTAGGCAGGTTTGATGGACTACATCAGATAGGTAAACACCTGTGCTTCCATGAGCAATTTGGAAGTGTATTTCCAGCATGCCATTTCCTATTGCCTGCATGCTTCTGTTCTTTTGAAGGTCTAGGCTGTGCCTGGGAGCTCCAAAGGATCACTCGTTTTTGGACGCTAAGCTTTGATAAGATGCCAGCACTCTACAGCAAATGCACAGATGTGAAAATTCACTCCAGTGTTTTACCCTGAGTACTTAAATACACTATGACACATTGTCTTTAATGCTGTGTTTCCCTGCTTTCTGTAAGATGCTTCCAAGTTTCCAACTGATTTTTTTTAATTGTCTTTATAACTTGTAACATTTATTTTCCATAAAATGACAGTGAAGCTATGAGGTAAATGAAGAACCTGCCTGGCCTGAACACTGTAGCTGGCTACATGGAGTGAGCATTTTGCCGGCTGCTTCTCTGATTAATTGTCCTTAACATTAAATCATTTTATCAGTTAAGTAACTTCTAAACAGATTAGTCTCTGAAAATGATAATTGGAAAATTGATTATTGGTTAACTATTGTTTTTAAATACTCAGGAGGTTTCTGCAAAGAGAGAAGGAAAAATCAGTTTTCCATGGTGGCTGGGACAAGAACTATGGAGGCTGTTGAAGTAAGAAAAATTTAAATTAGGAAAAAGTTTTGAAGGGTGAGGAGTAGTGAAGCACTTGAACAGGCTGTCTGCAGAGCTTGTAGGTACTCCAGTGCTGAAGATCTTCATGCACAGGTTAAACTCGTGTCTATCAATCAAATGGGCTTGACCCTTTCTGAGGCTGGATAATGGAGTAGCTAACTTTTCTGAGCCTCTTCCAGTCTTAGGACTTAATGATTTTTTAGAGGGAAGAGGTGTTCTGATAAAATTTTCTTCTAAAGACACATTCAAAAGATGCGAGTTCCATCAGTTTGGTTCTGTACAATTTGCTGCTTTCAATCTGAAAAGATACATTTCTAAAAACATTTTTATGAAGCTAATGACATTATTTAATTTAACAAAATATGTGGAAGTTGTTCTATGTTGACTTTCAAAGATCAGCAAAACTGCCTGAAATTAGATATTTATTGACTTGATATTAATAAATATGGTTTACACATTAAATCACAGTGACATTTGCGTCCCTTTGCTCAGGACTCACAATATTTTAAATTCTTTAGAAAACATTGCTTTTCACTTAAAAATATCATATATTTATCTCACAAAATCATGGGGTAGTTACAAACCGTTTCTGTAAGTGGAATAAAACGAGTTATGAAAAAAAAATCTTGAAAAAGCTATTAAGACACAGGCCATTTGGAACACTGTTGGCAGCACATCAGAAGATAAATCTTTTTGATTGCTTTGGACCTTTTAGTCACTAAATGCAGGATTTAGAAAAGATCAGTCATTTTATAGGGACAAATAATTTGAGTAAAGCTACCCAAAAGCTGAGATCTTATCTAGTAGTGAAAGCTACACTTGTTAAGTTCTCAAAGCACGTAGAGGACAGCAAAAGTTTATGCTGATGAAAATCAGATGAAAATGAGGCTGCTGTTTATTCTTCATAATTATAGGTCACCACTAGTCAAATCTTTCATGACTGTAACCCTCACTTTGATTATGCTATTTTCATACTAACTTTAATCTGTCCTTTTAAGCTTGCCCAGTCTAACCATGTTGTTCCCCCATGTTAAGGGATCGCTACAAATAGGAAAAAGAAACTTGCTGCCTTTAAAGTTATATACTGAAGTCATATTTCCATGCCATGACCATTCTACTAAACGGTCTGTGTTCACAGGCAAACAGAAAGCTATCTGATCGAAGCAGCTTTATCTGATCGAAGCGGCTTTATTTTATGACAGATATTTTGTGATACCAGTAAGTCTATGGTCCTTACAGTACGAGTATCTAATGAAGCAGTACAAGTATCTAATGAAGGTGCCTTAATATAGAGGGGATTTCAAAGCTAAGCAAAAGTTAAATTTTTACTATGAGTGAGAAGAATTAGATTCCTTTGCTGCATTCAAATAATGAACACTTTGGAATATATCTCATGAAAACGGTTTTGGATCCAAACCTATTGGAAAAAAATGGAACAAGAATGACTGAGAAACCTGCAAATTAATAAGAAAATGTTGCAGATCCAACATAACAGACATGAATTTTACTTTGGATCATCTATTAGAAATGACAATTTTACTAGTTGGGATTGAAAAGTACCAAAATGAAGTAGAAGCAGGATGCTTATTTAATCTTCCAACAATGGAAACTTGCTAGATATTTCTGTTGGGATAATTCTCAAAACAGATTGGGATAAATCACATGATGGCAAGAACCAAAAATGTGTGCTTTATACCTGGAAAAAGCTTCTAGGCTGTCCTAGGAAGAATTTGGTAGGTACTGTGGCAGTATAGTGTGGAAAGCTGACCTTATAAACATTGAAAATAAAAGCACTTGTGATGATTAGAGCAATGGACTGGGTGTCCCAATGGAAATTCTGTCCCCAGGAAGAAAACAGTGATGTTCTCAGTACCTGCAGGGGAACCAGTCTTTCAGGGTCCCAGCTCTGCTTTGATGTGGTTTTGACTTCAGGCATTACTTGAGCCCGATATGCAACTGTATTTGAATGTCTAGTGATGCAGGTAATAGTTCATCAGAGTTTACAGAAGGGTGTGAGTTAGCTGAATCTCAGGGGTGGTTTTGGCTATCTCACTGAACAAGTTGTTGCGTTACTGTATCCCTGTGGTCCTCTGGAAATGTAGTCCAGGGTCTTCAAAACTGTGCATCAAGCAATTGTTTACATGTAAATGAACAAATTTGTCCCAGTTGTAGCAGGTCGTACATGCGCTTAACTTGAACACACCAGTACAGTAGTTGCAAAGTCGTATTAGGTAGTTTGAAGTTAGACCCTATATGCTGTATAAAATCTAATACCATTCCACATCTGGCTGATGATTAATAAAATAACTTTCTTAAATCATTTCTGGCATTTCATAGCCTTTTTCTTGTCTGGGAGAGGGGTTTGTTTTTCTGGGAAGCTTTCCGATCATCTGTAGTGCACTGCAGTCTACACTTAAGTTTATGATTGTACCAGAATTTGAGTTTTAAATCCTGAAGAGATTGAAAAAGGATTTTTTTTAACTCTATCTCTTCATCTTCTGTTGTTTTTTTTAAAGGCAAAGTTGAATGTATATACAATATGGTGATAGTTAAGGTAAAAATATGAAATTATGCTTTTCTAATTTAAAAAGATCATTGATTCCTCCTGCTGTAAGTTTTAGCTTCAAGAAGCTGATTAAATATATGTCAGCATATAAACAAGTAGTATGAGCAATCTATGAAAAAAGTAAGATTGAAATTATATATGACAGGATTCAGGTGGAGGAAGTCTCTTGGAAATTATTCGCATTGTCTAATATTTTCTCTTCAATCTATTTTGCATTTTTTTTCCATCGTTACCATTTTTTGGTCTTTCCTGCTCATCAGAAAGCTATTTCAATGGTTTTCAATAAATATCAGATAACATATCAGATTTTAAATACAGAGCTTCTATGTATTGCTAAAAAGCATATGTGTGTTATGTTGCACAAGAATAGGAATTGAAACAAAAGTTAGCTTTATTGGTTTTCTTCTTTCTAAGAGTTAGTGGTAAATATAGCATTATATATATAAAGTGTACACATCAGAAGAAATGAAGATATTAAATACATACACCTTTGATTTTAATCAAATTTTAATAACATTGTAATAATATCTAATAATAATTTTAATAAAATATTATTTCTCAGTGCATGTTAGCTAAACTACATTTTCCAATCTTGAAACTTTTTTCTTTTGTAAGATACAAGGAAGCAAGATGATCAATATATGCAACTGCTTTGTAGCTGACGAAAGTAATAGACAGATTCTGTGATGTTGAATGGGGTGAATGTATTCTAGGTCCAAAGCTGTAATCATGGTATTAACTATTTTTAATCAATTTTGTCCTGCCGTTGTCCACAACGCACAGAAGCCTTTCTTAAATGCTGTTCCTGTGAGTTCATTTCAACAGTATTTCTGACAATTCTTCTGTTTTGTTGGTTATTATGTGAAACACGTTTACCTTGTAATCTGGAAATTGAAGGATAAGCTGAACTTTTCACGGCTTGCTAATAGGAAAACAGACATCTAGATGTACAAGAAGATAGTCCATGTGACTGTGTTTAGCGGGACTTGCATCTCTGGTTTCTGTGCGTTTTAATGTAACGTTCTAGTGAATTCAGCCTACACAAAACAGACAATGCGGTTTTAATAGGACTTGCTGGCAAGGCATAAATTCCTTTTCGTTAAACAGGTGGGAATGCCCTGGGAGGAAAATCAGATGTTAAACCAGATCTTCTGGGTCTTCAGCAAGGAGAATGTTCACTGGCTTTTTCTTCATGCCTTTTACAGCTACGTTTTCTGTCATACTTTGGTTCAGCATCAGAACACTATTTAAAATAACACTTAATGAGCACAGTTACACGGAGACTATACAGAGAACTTTATAAATGGCATAGCATTAAGAGCTGGGCAAAATTTTCACAGCCAAAACAAATGATATTGGTTAATCCTCATCTGGAGATTTCCCAGGTTAATGAATCTGGAGCCAGCATCTCTCTCTCTTTCCCTATTATGTCTATATTCATTTTTTTAACCTGTAAGCTGTCTTCTATGAGGTTCATTCTGCACTGGTCCCCAGTGAAATTGCCCAGATGTTTGGCAAGCAAAACCTTTCTTCCTTCTCCGTCAGAAGATGACTAAAACTTCAGATGGCTTGTCTCACTTAAGACATATAAGATGCCTCAGAGTACATTATACTGATGAGAAATCCCTGTTACTGCTATAACTTCGAGCTCTATATGCAGCCCGAGCAGTACAAACCCCTGCAAACTAACTGCTCAAGAAGTGCCCCAAAGGAGTAACTAATATTTGTGTGTGTGTGCGTGGTGTTTGAGTGTGTGCACGTGTGTGTGTGTGTTTGCCTTCATTTATTTGTCTCTGATATTACATTGTTTCAGGGACAATCAGGTCAGGTTTCCGAGTTTTCTCTGTAACCGCGTGAAAGGTGAATGCTGAGATTGTCGCTTAAGCGTGTACCATCAGAGGTTCTGGGAAAAGCTGCAAAAGCTGTGAAACTTGTGATGAAACTGTGAGTGTCACACAGGGTGATACTGGCTGATCCCATGCCAGCAGAATTGAGGGCGTGATTGTGGCTTGCATCTTTGCACCTCCTAGGTGTCCCAAACCATGCCACTTCTCCTCCTCCGTTACGTTGTTTAGAGTGGAGGCATTGGCCTCTTCCCTGAAGCTGACTGAACTGTTTCATTTCATCTTTGTATGTTGACTGTTTCTACTTAGTTGTTTGCTTATGTCTCGTAGAGAATAAGAAAAAATCAGGTTTGACATGCCATTTGGGATGTTCTTGAGATGGATCACTTGGGTCTAGTGAGCAGGTTGTTTATGTTGGAACATAGCTTGCGAACGCCTTACAGGATGCTCTTAGGTCGTTGCTAAGAAGTGTTATGTGAGCTGAATGCAGCGCTGAGCCAGTGGGGAAAATGCAAACTCTTTCAGTTTGCTTTGCTTTGTTTCCCTGAGTTTTACTTTCAACCTAATCCTTAACCAATGGTTTTATTGAAGTAAGCTTTCAAATTTAAAGGCTAGAATAAAAACCTAGGGTTCTGATTTCTCCCATGCTTTGCTGAAGTAATGTTACCTTGCAGTGCCCCCACCTGGATAGGCTCATGATTAAAGATAGAAATCTGTCACAGAGACCTGAGTTTTCACTGATTTGATGTGTTTGTTATATTGGAACAGGCACCATTTATGCATTGGGAAAATGAATGTTATGACAGTACTACTAGTATGAAATAATTTATGGAGGATTCTGTAACTGCAGGCTGTTATTATGAACAGAGACAAGTGTTAGTGAAGAGTCTTTAAGAATATTACTGCAGTGTAAAATCAGCTTTGATTGCTTCAAAGATTGCTTTGTGATACTCTAAGGCTTTAAGCCAGCCTCTGTCAAGTGCCAGTATATGTACTGTGCAACAACACTCGCACTGCAGTGTTGCAGCCGAAGGTATGTTTGCCCTACATACTGTAATGTGGAGAAATCCCCAAGATCCCTGGGCAAGCACTAAATGAGCTGGAAGCAGCCTAGCTATAGTAGCATGGAGCTCTGCCTGCCTGAGAAGCAGACTGAATTGAGCTGCCCGGCGAGATTGCTTCTAGCACAGCAGGTAGCATGGCAAAGCCCAGCCAGCTGAGAGCTGACTCACATAACCACACGTTATGCTGCACAGCCTCAATATGCTCACCGAACGTTCGGATAAAACATTCATGGGCTGTTGTAGCCTGAGCTGCTTTTCCTCTACTGTACCGATGTGCATGTCAGAAATACCTGTTCTTTGACCTGTCTTGCCACTGAGGGACCACCTGGCTTCAGTTTGAAACATCGCTTAATTCATGCCAGAAGATTTTTGTGTCTGGACAAAAAGGTGGGCAGAGGTATGGTTTGGACCTCGAGGTCTACTGCATTAATCAGTGGTTGTATAATTTCTCCCAGAATCACCTGTAGTCATGATCCAGCAAAAAAGGGATGTGTCTTTTAATACCAATGGGGAGGAAAAACAGATTTTTCATTTTTATAACTTTTTGGTTTGCTTGTTCAATGTTGGCTTAAATTTTAAAGATGTAGCACATGTTTTTCAAGAATATTTTATAAACATCATTAAGTAAACTGATCTTATGGCATGTCATCTGAATTTTGTATCACTGAATTAGCTCGCTTATTTATATTATGTTATAGCCCATAAAATAAGGTTTTGCTTTTCTCGTTTCCCTTACCCCCCCTTCTCCTTTTTCCCCCTCTTTGCTTCCCCCTTTTCTTTTCCTCTTCCTTCTGCTTTCAGATACCTTCAGTAATCTTACACACAACAGTAAGGAAAATGAGAATATGATAGGTAGTTGCCATATATATGGTACTGGAATTTTGAGATGTTCTTGTTTTGTTTTTAATTTTAATATATAAATGTAAATAGCTTTGCATTAGCAGTAATTAAGAAGGTTCTACAAGGAGTATTCATAAACCTGGAGCGAGGGAAAATAAGAAATTACCCAGCTAATATTTTTGGCCACTGAAGATAAGGAGGCAGTCAGATGACATCAGATTGACTGACCCAATATCACAGTTTGCTGCCACCAAAAAAGTTGGTGCTTTTGCTTCTCACAGGCACACTGCCAGTTCTTCCCTTGTGCTGGTTCTGGCAATGATTCGACCCCTCCGTGACATGGATACAGCTCACTAAGCTAGAAGAAAATCAGAACAAATGAATAGCTTTCCATGTGCGTACAGAGATGAATTGGCTAAGCCAGGATCACTCAGGCTGGCAGGGGTGGGTTCAGATGGCTGGAAACCAAAAGGAAGAAAAAGATGGGAAAAGAGGGGACCGCTGTTTTTGGTGGGAGGGAGTCAGATCTGCTCCTTTATCACGGCTGACCACTCCAGGAGAGCTCACTGCTCTGGCACGCTCAACGAGCAGCTGTATGTTGCATTTCACTGGTGGCCCTGCATTTAGGTTACTCTGGTTAGCACTGATAAGTGGTTGTCTCCAGCAGATGGTGGTAACAAGTGGCTTGGGGATGGTGGTGTCCACTGCTCTGGTTATTTACAAAGTTAATAGGTACCTGTTCCCTTAATGTGTTTGGTCAAGGATACTCTGAGGAAACAAAGCTCTGAAGTGGGCGCAGTGAGTTTTTGACTTTCTTATGCACAGATCTTTCTGCATGTTAGTTTGACTATTGCAGTGAACAGTCTTATTGTCTCTAGCTGTTAACTAGCCCATGCTATCACGATTTTGGAGAAAACAGTGGAAATGCAACTTTGGAAATGAAAGCTGTTACTATAAAATCTGTTCTTTCTGCTTCTGTGCCAGCCACTTCTGTTTCAGGAGAAGCAATAGTCTCTCTATTCTTTTGTTTCCCATCCAAAAAAACCTCCCCACCAACCTGGTATCTCAGTAACCACAGACTGGGTGCCTGCCTCCGGGAGGCTTCTGCCAGCTGCTCTGCATAAACAAGTTGCAGACCACTCTCAAAGTATTCCTCAGGATGGCGTGGGGCTTTTCAGAGAAACACCAGCTGGGCCTACTTCTTTTTCCCTATGCGTGTGCCATGTCACACAGGTGCCCCGTGCGACTATGTATGTGTGGCGCAAAGCAGGGGTTTAATTTTGCAGTCCCTCTACTGTGGAAAGCACCCTCTGACATGGATGGGAACTGTGCTGGCCCAAAGGCTGCAGGAGTGCACTGAGAGAGGCAAAGATTTATTGACCTGAAAACTCTATTAGTAGTATTTTGGGGTTTTTTTGTTTGTTTGTTTTTAGAATCAACATACAACCTTTCTGATCCAACCTTTCAACTTCTATGCACAGCTGTTTCACAGAAGACTCTCTTTAGAAATTGGCAGCTTGCTCTGTCTGTTCTCCATTTTATGATATCTGAGTGCTTAAAAAAAAAAAAATCAACCTTGTCTGGTAATGCTGGAAAACCCCATTCTCCCTTTTAACAGAGGGGAGCATTGTGACTTGCTCAGCAAAAATTGTCTTGAGGAAGGTGGAAACCAGAAGTGTTCAATGGTGAGCCAGTACCTTCACTGCAAAGGTCTTTCTGCCCATGGGTTTTTAATGTGGAAAGGCTGCAGTTTGCTTCCACTGAAATAACCTCCCCATAGATAGTTCCAAACCCTTAGTTCTTTTGCTGTGGAGTGGTCAGTTGTCCCAGAGGAGGTTGGGTCTTCTTCAGCTCCTCTGACTGGCAGCGCTCTTCATGACCTGATCACAAAGAACAAGAGCTAGTTAAGGTTTTGGATGAGGATGAAGGGCATTTTAAACAAAAGTTTACTCCCAGGATGTTACGACTGCTCTGATCTGGGAACAAATGGGTGCTGAAAGATGGGAAGTGCGACCTTTATACATTGCATGACAAGCCAGTTGTGACTGTGCCAAAGTGGTGTTTCCTTCACACCACATTGTCCATTAATTCTTTTGGCAATGATTGTATTTCCTGTGGGAATCAGCTACAATGAGCGGCATCCAGGGGTAGGCTTTCTTCTCAGGCGTTTTCCATGGTATGCAGCTTAGTTTCCAATACACAAGTTGCACATGCTGACAGAAGTCAGATGCACCTGTTCCTTAATCATGACCCCCTCCACAGATGCAGATTTACAAAGCCCAAAAAGAAAGGGCTGCAGGATGTGTGCAAGTTGAACTGGGTAATTCCACTGACAGAAGTTATTTTTAGCTTAAGTTTTATACTTGCATCTAAGTTTATCGTGATTGTTATGTCAGAATTTTGTCAGAATTATGTCTGAAGTTTTGTTGTACCAAAATCAGCAGTTGCTAAAGAACGAGGGCAACTGAGGACCACAATGCATTGAATGCACTGATTCATATTTGGTAACGCCTTTTTTTTAGTATGCCTATAGGGATTTCTTGCCTAATCTCTACTTCTACCACTTGTTTTAGCGAAGCATCTTGTTCTTTATCAATCCCAACAGAGATTTCCCTGTTACATTTCTGCTTTTCTTGTTCACTGGACTGTGAAGGGTGCTGTTTCATTTTCCTTTCCTTAGCTACGTTTGCACTTTGATTACTAGCTCCAGGTTTTTCCTTGTGAAGAAATGCTATGCAGAGTTAAACATATATATTGTATATATATTCTTCACGTTTCCCTGGGCTTGTCTGTAAAATCTGAGCAAATTTACGAAGACATCAGAAATGCATTTACAGTATGCAGAAAGTGTGGACTGCAGTAGTACAGCATGCAAATTATTGTGCTGCTGCTTACCAAGAAGGGAGCAAAAAAGGGGATTGCTAGCCAAGGGCAAAAAACTCTCCACTTTAAGCTTTCAGTCAAAATACAGTCTAGACATTTTTATCACATTAAACAGTCTGGAGCATTTAATAGGGATGTGACAGAAAGAAAAGAGAGCTGAACTAGCTGACCAGCTTTTTTATGGGAAAAGCCTGCTGGGCCTAGGCTTTTATTCTGTGCAATGGTAATTACTATGCTGTAAATGCTTAACAGTGATATATGGAGCAAAGCTGGTTTTAGACGTGTAAAAATGTTGCCTTTGCTTTCTGCAGGGTCTGCTGTATGCTGCATGTGACACTGCTCTCGATTTTGATGGGCGCTGTGCTTGTTGAGTGTGTGTCCTTCCCCAGTTACTACTTGGTACTAAGTTGTGGGAGGTTGGGGTCGATAATGGCAGCGTTGATTAAGCACTGCGGAACACTTCAGTGCGTACACACTTTCTTTCCATCACTGCTAGGATCCCTCTATCAATTATTATGGTGTGATCAGTTGCATTTGCTGATTTCCATTGCATCTGATGACTTCCAAGCCAACTCTCTGCCTTTGCCCTCCACCCTCTCATCTAGAGTAAGTTTTTTCACTCTCCCAGGCATTTTGTTCACGTGTTCCCTGCTCGGCTTGTCTGCAGCATGGGGAAATGCAGAGCTTCTTGTTTCTGGGAGCCCTGCCATTCCCACAGTAAATAACCCCACTATACTTCTGCCTGGAATGCTGGCACCATTCTTGCCACTTCTTTCTTCTTCACCCCATGCAGGTAGACACCAGCATTATATTTTGCTGGTCTTCCTTAGTGTATATTCCACACTGTTCCTTCCTTTCCAGCCTTACTGCTAAAATCCATCTTCATACTTGGAATAATCTCTAAAAATAGTCTTGCTTGTGCTATCCTGAACCATTTCCATTTCAACTATTCCAAAACACCCACTGTTCTTCTCTAGTGTTGTCAAAATGCTGCCACCCTCCCTTTTCACTTTAGTCCTATGGCTATGCTGTGCCCTTCATCACTCTGTTGAAGCCCACATCAGTGTCAGACCTTCCCATCCTCACTTTCAGGGTTCTGTGCTTTTTTCTGTCATTGGCTCCCTTCTCTTCAGTTCTTGTGCTCCTCTCCACACATTCCTTTCATTTCTTTCTCCCCAAACGGTTGCCCAATATCAGCAATGTCTTCATGATTATGCATGATGTTCATATTCTTGCCTTTCCAGGGAGAGAATATAGAGTGCTGCTCGTGTTTCTGCCTACGTGAGCATGTTCCGTTATATACCTGGCTCAGCATGAGGAAAAAGATATTTTCTGTTCAAACTACGTATGTCCCTTTCCACCTTAGCTGAAGTGGCCCTAGCAACTCTGAGGTGACGATAAAGAACAGTGATGAGGAAGTTTACTCTGTACTACAGGCTGAGAGAGCTAAGAGCTCCCTTCCCCCCTCGTACAACACTGAATGGCATCTTAATGTTAGGAATTCAGAGAAAGTCAGTCCGCTGACTCTCGTGACTCCAGTTGGTCCAGAAAAGTCTGAATAAATTGAAACTCTCAGCATGCTATAAAGCCTGATGTTTATTATGAGATGTCAAATTGTGTTCAAAATGGGCTGTGTACGCCAGCACACCATACCAGCACTCATGACTGACAGGCTGGCTCTCCATTTTGTCTCCATACTGGACAAATAGGTTACATACCAACACTTTTATTTTTATCCCATTTGGAATACTGTGTCAAACCAACCATGTGGAGGAATACAAAAATTGAGATGCCTCTTCTCCAGAAATTTCCTGATATAATAGGAATAGTTGAAGAACCCAAAATGCATCCAGCAGGAAGATTTGGAGAGGCTGCTTTCCCTACCCCTTCCTGTAATAGTTGACATTACAGTTTTTGCCCAAATTTTTAAGCAAGAGGTACATTAAGACAGTTTAGGGATATTGTTCTCAAGCAATGTGAACAATTGAAAATAGCAATAATGAATATATTAGCACTCCTGAACTGTTTTACTCAATAGTTTATTCTGAATGTCTCACACAGTCTCATTTTACCCTGAAGGAGAAAACTTCTGTCAGATCAGTAATGACTGATGTGACGGTAAACATAGCACAATGTCAAAAGAGCTGTTTTAATATATGATTAGTAGACACATACATATATATGTGTTGCTCTGTTTCTCTGAGACAGGGATTAGTGAAAAAGACTGATATCATGTTTTGTGCACCTACATCTTTCATTTATGTTTAACTATGAAACTCATCAGCTAAATGATTGGTGGCATTTGTTTTATATCCTTGATTCTATTACCTGCACTATCTTTCCTGTTTCATCTCCATTGCTTTCAGTGTTTCTGGACAGTTGCACAACAACCATTAAAAAGAAATCTGGCTAAAACAAATTTACAAGAAATGCCACCTACCTATCGTAATAAAGTAACAATAATATTAATTTATTTGAAGTTCAGAAGCTTTTTTTTTTCTCTTGGCTCTCTATGAAATTAAAGCTATAAATATCTGATGACTTGGTATATCTCAAAAACATGGCTGTGCCCATGGAAAAAATGAAAGATGTAGGTGCACAAAACATGGTATCGCAGTCTTTTTCACTAATCCCTGCCTCAGAGAAACAGAGCAACATGTAGATATGTATGTGTCTACTAATGGAAAGAGGGGTTCCATTTTTCCAAATTATAGGCAGCATTTTATTTTTAGCCTTGACTGCTTGTGATATATTCTGTTTTTAAAACTGTGGCAATCTTATCTTCTGAAGAATGACCAGTTATTTATTAATGAGTTAATACTGGATGTTTTGGGTGGTTAAAGGTCTATAACTTTCATAAGACTTTGTTCTGGGAGGCCTTGCCTTCAGTGCTTTCAAAACTCCCTAAAGGTGTATTTAAGACATGTCTTGCTAGCCTCGTTTTACAGAGGGGGAGAAGAAAACTGGAAGAGCCAAAGTGTCCAGCCAGGACTGCAGAGCAGTCTGGCGAAATCTCAGCTGTTACCCAGCTCCCCTGCCTCCCAGCTAACCGCAAGGGGCTGTGTTTTTTCCTGAACAGTTGGTAATAAACGTTGTTTCTGCATATGGCAAGGAGGGTGTTTGGGAGTGAGGGAAATGGGCAAGTTGAGCCCCTCTAACAGTGTTTAGGCCAGATGGTGAGTAGGGTTTTTTTGTTTTTTTGCTTTCCTCCCCATCTGTTAAATACCATCCCAGTTCATAGGTCTGCTTTTTGCACAGCGATGTTAAAGCGCATGCATTCCTGATGCTGCCTGGGGCGAACCGTAGAAGGCACCTCCGTTAAAGACAAGGAGCATGTTCTGGGCTTTGTGGTTTTGTTCAGCGTGAACCTGAAATCTTTGCAGAAAAGAATAAACCCAAGCAGTAAGGCTCTGAGGGAGAGCCCTTTCTGCAGCGCCGTCTGCCCCAGCAGGGCAGGCTTCAGCCGTCCTGCTGCTGCCCTGGCTCGAGCTCCCGTCGCGCCCCAGGACCGAGGAGGAAAGAAGGACCGTGCCCATCATCACGCCGTACCCAGGCCTTGGTTTTACCTGACCGCTGGGGCTGGACGCTCGGGAGGGGGGTGACTTCCGCTAGCCCTTAGCGCTGTGCTTGCTTGGCCCTGCCCGCCTCACCTGGGACCTGGAGCAGGGCAGGAGCCAGCGTGCGAGTCAGCCTGATAAGAGGGGAGTGAAAAGGTGATAAAAACAAGGAAAAGGATCTCAGGTGGAAGGAAGGAAGGAAGGAAGGAAAGACTATACCGACCAAATGCAGATATTAGCTCTGTGTTTCTTCGTTTTTCATTCCATATTATCTACCAAGACGTTTGTACCTAATTTAAACTTTCAAGAACTATCTACTTTAAAAAAATAAAAAATAAAACCCTATCAAATAATGAAGGAAAACTGTTGGTATTAATAGCTCTTAGACCACTGGCACAATCTCTGAAGAAGATGATTGCCTCTGCTTACATCTGAAGTTTAAGTACCAGCAATGTGGCTCAGTGCTGTTTGCTCAGAAATCATCTAGAGAACTGGTCGGAATCGAACCCTGCAGATTATAATGTCATTTTCCTAATTTTAGATTTTAAAGTAACATCTATGTTCCTCACAGCTTATTAGATTTTAAAATATCTGTGTATTTTGAGTAAGCTCATATTAAGTCATGTCAAAACTTTAATAAAGTTTGGTTTGAACTAATATATGTGACCATAGAAGGGATTATTTTAAACACACAGAGATTTGGAAGATATTACAAAAATGTGATCTTGACCTTTCCTTAAATTTTATTGCTACAAGGTCTGAGCCTGTATGATTGTTTGGAAACAGACAGCTGTGTCCTAAAGACGTGTTCGTGGAGGAGCTGATATTTGTATTTTGTTTTATTTTTGTTTGAGGTACTAGCTTGTGTTATTTCCAATACTTTTCCTTGCATTTAAAAGTGAAAGACTGCTGAAATTAATTCCTTTTGGAAGTGTGTGTTGTCTTTCCCCAATATTTGTAATTAATAATTCAGTCTCACATTTTTACAGTCCTTCTGTCTCCCAGGATGCTTGAGCTCTTATATTCATAACAAGAATGTTGCTCCCTTAAGGTTATTTGGTGTTTCCCCGTACTCCCATCTGAATTCTTAGGATTCTAATTTCAAACATTTATCTATGTCGTCCTAGCAAATTAAAGTACAGAAATCACCTCTCTTTTGAAGCACTAAGCCCCTGAAAGGGGCTAAAAAGAAGAAACTGAAGTACTAACTGTCAAATTCTCTCACATATTTTAATTAAAATGATTGTCACAAATGTTTCATATAGGTATCCCTAAAATGGAGAAACAGTATTCTCTGATTTATGTATTATCTGTCAGCTACAGATTAAACAACAACAATAGAAATTACGTACGATGTTAATTACCTAAATAGCATATTGAAGAGTGTATCTTGTAATCAGTCTGAAAGGTCTCTTTCCTTTAAGGTTCATTGCTATAATTATACAAGGTGTCAGATTTTACAAGCCTGTAAAGAGAGTTTGGGGTTAAATAATTCAGAAAATAGATTAGATGTTTTGCAAGGGCGACATATATATAACCTATCCTTATTTTCTTATTTTTTTCTTTTTTTTTCCCATGAGGTAGCCTGTTTTGACACAATCCTCAACTGAAAGACACGGAGGGAAATACTTAAATTTAATAAAAGTCATTGCCTCTTAAATCAAGATACATGGTATACATACATCACATGCTATAGCAATTCAGAAAAGATCGTGGCAACGATTACGCAAACCATTGCTTTCATCAAGGTCCAGTTCGTTCTCTTACTACCTCGGGAGAGGGCTTCCAGGAAATGACATTCTTGACATTACGCTAAAAATAAATATTTAATGCCTCTAACGCTACTCCTGCCTAACTGAAGATAAAACAGTGGCATCCTCGACATTCTGCAACAATTTAATTTTACCTATGAATAGTGTTTACTATTAGAGCAAGACAAAACAGGTAAAGGACTATGAAAAGGTTCTTTATCTGATGCTCATACTATAAGAAAAAGTTCACAGGTCAGAAGCAGAAAACTGCTATTAGATGGACATTGAAGAATACATGCAAATGAGAATAAATTATCATTTATTATATCTTTTGATGAATCAGCTAAATTCTGTGTACAGTTGACAGTATGAAGAGTAGGTCACCTTCAGAAATCATCTCTTGGGAAGATCCTTGTCTTTCTCCTTGCCTTTTTGATTTACCATTGCAAATTGAAAATGTAAGCGTAAAATGCTTCATCGCCAGAAGGAAAGAACAAGAACAAAAAATGATTTTGTTTATTCAGTAAAGTTTATGGCTTTGTATGTTTGCCTCATGATTTTTTTTAACACTTAAACTTTTTACTTAGTTGCAGTTGTATTAGGGTAGCTCTGCATTTTGGTTTACTCTTCAAATCATACTTTTCCTGTGTGTGTGTATAGATGAACTTCTGTTATCACCGTAGGAGTTTCCTTGAGCACCATGAGTAAAATCTACCTTTTTTTTTTATTTCAACGCTTTGTTGTTGAAATTGCCAAATTGCTTTTATCTTTCCAGGCATTTAAGTGTCACCTATCTAAAGGCCCATTTTAGTGAGCAGTTGAAGCTAGTAGCTTTACTTTATACAATGGTAGCACACAAGGAGCAGTCCTGAACCTCTCAGAATCTGCACACAAGAGTCCAGGAGACTGCAGTGCCTTTTGGATCAACTCAAAGGGGAAGATTCTGCTTCAGCGTCTTTGTGTTGCTGGTCACTGTACAAATAATTTACCTTTTCAGGACTAACAAAGTATCTGCTCTGAGGATGAGATGGCTTAAATATCTTTCTAATATTCAGTGGAATGATATTCATGCCATCTTAACTTTAGGTTCCTCAACGGAGTGGAAGGAAAGGCCTTAATAAAGGCCTTGATGAAGCGGAAGGAAAGATTTGGGTTCAGATGTTTGAGCCTCATTGGTGAAAGAGGCAGCTGTGGTCAGTAGGTTTAGTGTCCGAGCGAGGTGCTAAAATCAGATTGTATTGTCATTAGTGTTATTGGCTTGTTCTTTATTTTTTAAGGAATTTAGTAGTTACTCCATTACATAGAAGCATTCCACGTGTTGGATTCTTCTGCCGATTGCGTTACTCTTAGTGTGATTAAGCTGTCTTAATGTTATGTCTATAGCCAATGCCTTTTATTCTTTCTAAGATACATAATCTACTCCTTATGTTGAATTTATTGCATATATAACGTTTACTGCCTCACATTTATTTTTGTGAATTAATGTACTTTGAATTTATAACAACTTTTATGGAAGTTAATTCTCTTAGAGAATATGGAGAATTTCTTTCTAAAGAATTTGTCATGCTGTGTAAACATTTCTTTAGGATTCTCTTGTGTGAGCTTTTTGTGTGTGAGCAGGTTTAAGCTGTTGGTCTTTGTAAGCCAAGCTGATATTTACTCCCAATTTTTCACCTCAGTCCCTGTTCAAGCAAGCTCCCACTAAAGCAATTAATTCAAAAGTTTCTGAAGAATTAGGCCTGAGTGAATCATGTGACTGAGAAGCTTTCCTACATAGCATGATTTAAATATAGTGCTAATTATCGGAACAGGGTCTTGTTATACTGTTGCAAATGTACCTTACCCAGAATATTACTTGTTTCTTTATACACCATTCACTTCTCAGACAGTGAAGTGTTCCTTCTTTCCCTCCTTCCCCCCAAAAGGACAGGTGGTAAGTACATATAGCAGATAATGAGAGATTTGGAACGAATGGGAAGGCTGGGCAAAGTTTAGACATTACCAAAGCAGGAAGAGCTTAGGACAAAGAGAAAAACAGCTAAGGAAGAAGGGAGGTCGTGTTTGGGTCCTACGGTCTGTCGGTCTTATCGTAGGAACTGTACTTGTTATAGATAATGGCTGTCGTCAGAGGTGATGGCTGAACCTCAGTTCGGATGGCAAGTTAAGGCAGGAGTGGCTCATTTTTGGTACCGTGGCATAAGCTATTGTTGTTTTCTGTTGTCAGCAACAGATAGGCTTAGCCTGAGGCAGAGCTCTGCGGTGGGCAGCCTCACTGAGCTTCTTGTGAAATGCTAAAAAAGAGGGTAGTAAAGAACAGGCCACTACTTGTTTTAGGGTAACCTCTTAGCTGCCCCTACGTACCAATGCACTGCAGCAATTAAAACAACGTGGAAAATGAGACCTTTACAAGGCAACATATGTTCAAGCGCCTGAGCTCTGTTGTAATGTCTTTCGCAGTTCCTGGAGCTTGTTTTGGGGAGAATTGGTTTAGGTTGCTTGCATTAGCTGTGCAAATAACAGATTAAAAATAAATTGCTGAAAGATTACTCTTTTTAAAAAAGAAGAAATAAAATCTGGCTGTGGAAGAGCCTGGGGAGCTGTGGCATCTCGTAACTGCATTATGATACAGTAGGGATGGTCCAGGAATTCAGCAGTGAGGCTCTCAACATTGCTTTTTCCATAGGGCTCACACTGTAGTGGTTCTTATTTTCTAAATTTTCTTAAATTTCACTCTAAATTTTAAGTTCTTTTATAGGAACCATATTTTTGTATTTAAAAAATACCCCATCTCTGCATTTTTCATATGATCATGCTGGTACGTTTAGGACCAAATAAATTTGACGCTGAGAAGGAAATGTACAAAGATCTGAGTTGTCTTCCCATAAAGATCTAGGAAAAAGTGTGGTATTCACATATCAAAGTGCATTAGAGTCTCAATAAATAACTGAATGAGGCATTTTTACAAGAACTTCAGTGTTGCACCATCTGTTAGTTTCTAGCTCTAGCCCACAACCCTGCAACTATATCCCTGCAGGTGGACTGTCTGGACTGTGATGAACTCCGTAATACAACTCTATAAAGTTACATGGGTCTGCTTACGTGGACCTGGTTGGTTTTGTTCATAAAGACTCCTGTTTGCCAAAGAGGAGTGGTGGTGAAGGATATATGTACTTGAAGAGGGAAAGGAGTAGGAAATACTTGAGTTTTTAAAAAATTGCTTCCTTGTTAGTGTAAGAAAATAAATAGCACTGGGCAAAAATACTAAATTTGACCACAGTTTTCTTCGGATGCTTATAAATTGCCCTGAAAACCACACAGACAGTAAATGGTGCAGTTTTTAGGTAGTGTGATTTGAAGAGAAAAAGGGTAGAATAGGAAACACAAGATATAGAACCTCCTCATCTTTCGCTCAGCAAATAATGATTAATTGCAAAGCGAAAATACTAATTACTAAAAAAAATTGTACAGGTATTGTTATAATGTTTGGGGCTAAGCAAACTATGGAAATTATGATTTAGCTGTGTCTTAGAATGGTGGGATCAGCTCTAACGGATACTGCCCTCCTTTCCAACAGTCTCAACATTGACAGGATGTTTATGGGATCCAAGGAGTATCCTATCCATCATGCTAGCTGGCCCTGCGGGAAAGTTTAAAATATCACCTCTTTCCCCAAACATTTGTCTGCTTTGTATTAACAGAATCCTTTCCTCCTCCTGTTCAGACACACCTTGTCCTTCTTTTGGTCGAAGAAAGAAAAAAGCAGAATTTATAGTCCATCTGTCCTGTGTTGGGCCCCCTTCCTCCCCTGTTTTAGTTATAGAACAGGAAGATTTTTATGTTAAATAATGCTATTATGGATGTGGTTAATTTTGTGGCCTCACCCTTTGGGTACTCCAGGTGAATCAAAAGATGCTCTATTTCTTGTGACCCAAATGATGGCCTCAGGGATAGCCCAGTGTTTAAAGGACAGGAGATAGCTCAAAAGGCATTTAACTGCTGAACTTGGGAGACTTCATCTATTTCTCCCTTGTGGTCACTGATCAAGTCCTAGAGTGCATTTTGTATGAGTGTTTTGTCTGCTCTTTGTGAAAGGTATGTATGCAGAGGCATTTTTATATTTTAAGAATCTGAAATCAGTGAAAGGATTTTGATTTTAATTCATAGAGGACATTTAAAAGTTTTAAAATTACAATTTGGCTGCTTTTAAATTTAGTTCCTAAATCTGTTATCTCTCTGAGTTGAGTCTTCAGACATTTCATTGTTATTAAATGTCTTCTTTAAAGTGTGTAGTTCTTAATCCTCATCATGATAAGGGTATACGCATGCATATATTTGCAATCAAGTGAAAGCTAGAATATTGTGTTTGAGGTTTTGTGGTTTTTTTTTTTTTTACCTTTTTGAACTACTCAGAAATTGATGAAGATTATAAGAGCTCCAAAGAGTGAAAAGGCTTTTTCTTCTTCTTTTTTTTTTCTTTCTTTTTTTTTGTGTGATCTTAAAAACTGACAGGGTTAGGGAATAACAGATTTTTGGGAGGAGGGTAAGAGATGTGTGAGACTGAAAAGAACTCTTGTGAAGGCAGATAAATTTTTCTTCACCTTCTGCACAGCTGCTAAAGCTTATGGCTTAAAGATCTGGTTTGTTACAATTCATGTGACTCCTGGCTGCATGTACTCAAACCATCTTTCCCTCACACTTCATCTGTCTCGGTTCATCTGTAAACTTTATTGGCTTGTGAGAAAATAAAGCTAGACAAGAGATAGGTAGGATGGTAGATAACAATGAGCTCAAGTCTCCAACACGAAACTTGATTGCTTGGTAAATTATGAGCAATCAAGCAAGTGTGTTCCCATGCAGCTAAATGCAAGGTTATGCAAATAAGACTATAATTCTGGCTCATATGACAGAGGGCTGTGCTAGGCTACTGTGTCCTGATCTGGACTCCTGACTTTAGAAAGGCAGCTGGAGAGGGTTCAGAGGGACTCCAAGTTTTGAAAAATGCTTGCAGCAAGAAACTGAAGAGCTCAGTCTGTTTAGTTTATCAGCAGTGAAGTAATGAGACAACTTCATCTTACTGTGTAAGTACCCAGACCAGGAGAAGATATATCTGTAAAGGAAGGATTTTTACGGAGCTGTGTTTCTGTGGCTGGACGATGAACTCAGCTAAGTTCAAATTGGCAATAAAGTGCATGTTTGTAGTGCTAAGGTAATTAGCCTTTCTGAAAGATAGGCATCAGTTCGAGCACATTACAGGACTCGGAGTGCCAGATGCTGGGCAAAAATGTTATGAGCTGTCTTATGTATGAGTTCAGAGCAATTCTGGAGTATGTAGGTCTTAAAATCTGTGACTGATGGACTTCGGTGTCAATAAAAAAGGGTAAAGACCATGGACACAATGTAGGGACTGTGGAAGAGTATTCTTCGCAGCCTTAAAAGTGTCATCACATTTCTTATGATTTAGCACAGAATGCATCTGCCTTTCCCAGAATAACTTTGCATGCTGGCAGTGTGTATTGGTGCATAAACTACCTATCTTGTATATGAAGCAACTTTTCTCTGGTACATTCTGATAGTAAAAGTCATTTAAACAGATAAAAGTATGTTTACATGGGAAGGGTCAGTATGCCGTAAAAATGGAATGTGTATCACTTTGGGTGCATATGTTTTAAGTTTCCTTTAAATGTAAGGGATATTTTTCCAAGAGTTGTTCTTTGAGGAGCTGTTACATAGCATAGGTTTTTGTTGGTTATGTTTTCAACTCTTGCTGTTGACGAAGCCTGCAAAGTCAGAAAACTGTTTTTCTGAAGCTGTGTTTGTCTAAACGTAGCTTTGCAGTTAGAGCAAGCATTAAGTTTTCAAGATTATCCTGGGCTACTGCGTGAAGTCTGTGAGCTGCCCAGGATGGGATGCCTTCATGCTACTGCTGAGGGATGTCTGTTATTCAGCTTTCTCCATGGAATGAGGAGAAGGCAACTCTGCACTGATCTAAACCAAAAAAGAACCTAAGATTATGAGAGTATTTTAAATAATAATAAAAATATAATATTTTGGCACATTCCCTGATAGGATCTCAAAACATCGTATGGTCCTCATGAGGAAGATATTACTCCTCTTTTACAGAGTGGTAAAAAGCCAAATACACAGGGCAAAAAAAGGGCTTTTGATAGGGCACTAAATATGGCTGATCACTCTTTTGTCCTGGTCACTTGTCCTGTATTTATTTTGCTTAGCCTCTCTTTTAATTGCAGAGCACAGATAGGTTGTTTTGAGTTTTCATGCCATCTTCAAAAGGAGTGAACACTTAATGGTGTGGCATATAACTGTCAAATTGTATCTTTGATAGTTCTGGAGAATAAACTCATATAATGTATTCATACGGTTTTAGAAACATGATCTGTATTTTTGATATTCATATATCGATGACCAAAAAAGGCAGGAGATGAAGAGATGGACAGCATCAAAATGTATTTTGCATTTTTTTTAAATAAGCGGGGTTTTTTTCAGTAAAAAATTAGCAAACGTGATTGTTCTTAAAACCCCTGTTGGACAGAGTTCTGTATTGTAGTATTGTCTGAGTCCTTTTCTTGTTCTTATTCTTGTTAGAATATTTTTAATAAGAAGGGGAACATGACTATATGTGTGTGTGTGCGTGTATGTATATATATATATATACACACATATGCATATATATATATATATATATACATACTTGCATCTGTTCTGTGCTTAAAATTATGTCCAAGTAAACATTTCTGTCTAGAAGCAGTGTGGAAGTATTGCTGCCTAACTGGTAATATTTTCATCTGCTATTCAGAGTTCTGGCATACACAAACACTGCAAAGACAGTTTGTATAACATGGATTACATGGACTGTCATGCTCTCCCTTGAATTTTATGTATGCTTTTTAGTCTTCTCATTTGGACAAACTTCACTTGGGCTTGGTGCCTGCATTATAACAGAGGGAATAGCTCTACTGGATACATTTAGCCCTGTATCTTCTTCCTAGAGGTAGTCAATAGCAGATGATTAAGTAGATGAAGGCACGTATAGTGAAATCTTTCCCCCAGGATTCACTTCCTGCTTCCTGTAATTAAGCAGACGTTTCTGACCTTTGTGAATTTGTTGAATCTCATTTCAAACACAGTGTGGGGAAAAAGCAATCTCTTTGTCCTGGGTTAACCCTCGCTTTGGAGGCAGGGGCTTTCACTGGCACTTCAAGCGAGTGAGGGCTAGGGAACAAAGTGTGGGGAACAGACAGGGCCTTGGGATGATGACTTTCTTCCTTTCTCTACATCTGTCCAACAAAGGTGAGACATAATCAGTGCCAAGCTAAGGGCTGGTGAAGATTGTTGTCTTTTGGAGCAAATGAAATCAGAAGTCTGAATTATGACTTGCAGTGTTGGGTTTGCTCTTGGAGCAGTGTGGCTTAGCATGGTCCCCATGTGGGATGGGTTTTATTTGTTACAGTCTCAGGATTGCATGTTAGCCCAGATGCGAAAGACCCATCCTGTTCCCCGTCAGCAGAGATCCTTCTGGGTCAGGAGCTCAGGTCCAGGAAAAGCAGTGCCACCATCTATGCTAGACCCTGCTTGGGGATATGCAAGGGAGAAACAGCAGTTCAGATCCGTGCTGAGCAAGCGTGAGTCTGAGCCAGAGGACTCTTTGGGCTCCTGCAGAAACAAGCGGTGGCCCCCAAGAATGCCCCAGCTTCTCCAAAGAGCTTCCAGGTTGGAGCGCTGGGCACAAGCTTTTGTTCTGACATTTTCTTGAGCAGCCTTTCTGGATCAGTTGTCAGAGGAGGGCTAGGCCAAGCAAATGAGAGCAGGGTACGATTGCGTTCGCTTGAGAGACAGGCAGTAGCATGTGGCATCAGATTATTGTGACCATGTGCTACATTCACCCTTAATGTACCGTTTAGCAAAATGGATTTTCTGCCATCTATGAGTCAGAGTTGCCATCCTATTATGCCACTGCCACGTGTATTCCTTCTCATGCAAGACTTTCTGGTCTATTGTGTAAAAGAATAACCAAGATACTGTATGTCCTAGATGGCATTAGAAAGCAGGCACAATGCAGATGCACTTTACTTCAGGTACAGTAAACTGTAGTGTCTCACACAGTATGTAGTTGGGACATTTAGTGGTGTAAAGTAACATACCCTCTAAGGCACCAGGGTGTTGGAAAGGATACTGAATAATTTGATTTTTTTTTTTTTTTTTGGTAAGGACTATATCTGATGACTTTTAGATTCTAAATTAACAATTTATTTCGTTCACATTCCTAAACTTGCACGAATCATACAACACTGGCAGCTAATTTTATTTCATGCCCTATATTCCTAAACAGGCTTTTTCCGTATGAATCTTGACCTATATATTATCCATATCTTTAGCTATAAAAATATCAGTGAAAAAAAACAGGACTGTGTTTAGTATAAATGGATTCTGAAGTACAAAACTCAGAGTAAAAATGTGTTATGCATGTATGTAGTATGCAATTTAGAGCATTAAAAAAATATATCCTGTCTATTTGGTATATGATGTTTTCCTGGGAAAAAGAAGCACTTGTGTATGTTACCAGCTGTGATATTCTGTGTTACCTGGGGCTGCATTAATCCCAGCCTAATTATGCTCCAGAAGTGAGGTAACAGATATTTAAACCAGTGCAATGTTACAGTCCACATGTTTTTTTCAAATAATTATGTGCAGTCACATGTTTTAGGAGCATTTTTCATTTTAAAGTTATACTTATTAAACATGAAAATATGCTTGTGAGGAAAACTCTTGATTTGAAAGTGCGCTATGATTTTTTTCTAATACTCCTACTGTGTGAAAAGAAAAGCTAAAATCACTATTTTTTTTCCTTTTTAGACTACGAAATATTCCTTTTAAAAGACAGCAATTGAACTCTGTTCTTTCATTCCATTTCAGGTTTTTCTTCTATAATCATGGCAAAACCTTATGAATTTAACTGGCAGAAGCCAGTTCCCTCTTTTATGCAAGATGGAGCTGTGTTTGATAGATATGAAGAGGTAAGGGGCCAGTTGCATTTCATTTGCTAGTCTCTTTTAAATATGTGGATATTACAAAATATTTGATGTTTTGTTTTCATTGTATACACATAAACTGTCAAATAACTCCAGAAATGTGTGTGGGGAGGAAATATTGACACACTTCATAACCTTACAGTTTTTTGCTTTTAAAAGAAATAACCTTAAAACATATTTAATCCTCTGATTTGAAATAATCCCTGAGCAAGCGAAAAGGGAGATTTGGATCAAAATATCTGTAATGTGCATAAAGCTCTCATCTTTGCAGTTCCACAAAGCACATTACTGAACAAAGTGCATCCTTCCATTTTTTGTGCATTTATCAAATCTGACGTGAGTGTGTCTTCTTTTACATGTGAACTGGGGACCTGCATCTCACAGGGAAAGTAAAAGAACATAAAATGTTTATATTTTGAGTCAGATGCATCATTTGAGATCTGGAGTGTTTTTATCTCCTTTAGAAAATCGACCTGTGCTCTCTGAAATATGTTTACTGTGATCCTGCTTTCAGCTGTGCTTTAGTCCAAGTCTATTAAGGGAATGCAAAATGGGACATTTTACACAGACAGCCAAAATAAAGTGTCTAGGCATTTACCTTGTATTCTGCACTGATATGCCTGTGGGAATAGTTTTATCAGGGTCTTTTTAATCTTTTTTGGACAGGAAATCTCTTAAGTCGAAGGTGTCTCAGTAAGCGCCTTCAGGGATATTAGTATTTTCCTCTTATCTTTTGAAATATAAGCAAAAGGTATTTTTTATCATGAGGACTGCCAAGGTGGGGATAGTTGTATTACCCTGTATTTTCAGTTTGGGGCATAGATAAACTAATAAGACACTAGTGGACATTGAATGCCGGCCCTATAAACAAGGTTTGCAAAAAGCTGTGTTTTTCCTTTAGCAAATGCTGTTTCAGAAACTTGGCCTCTGTGGACCTGGGTGAAGGAGTATGGCCCATTGTGTGACTATGGCTCTTCTCTCACACCTTAGGCAGGAAACGGGGAGAAACAGGCAGATACAGAAAAGAGTTCAAGTGCCCACATCTGGGGATGAGATCAACAACCCTCAGTGAGGCACCTGGATCCTTGATGTAGCAATAGGGAAAATGAGACATCTCAAAATGGAGTCCTTTTTCACAGTAGTTGGGTATACCCAGCAGGCAGCCATGCAGGACTAGCCAGCAGGAACTGCTGAGCAGCGTTGGGGTGAGATGTCAACGTTGTTAAGTATTGCTCCTTGCAGCTGAATTTACTGCTTTCCAAAACCCTGGAGAAAGGGGTGCTGCTTGCCACCTTCAGTGCAAAATGTTGTCTGTCTGTATGTGTGACATTATCTGCATTCCTTGCTGCAAGTTTTGCTAAGGGTTGCACCAGGTTCGGTATGGGACACTTGGAAGTCTGGTTAGTTTTATTGAAGGGAACTCTTCTGGAAGCATTGTAAGGCTTTCACGTGTGTAACTAACTGCATATTTCATCTAGAATTTTATAGGAATCATCAAGGGCTGTAAAAAACAGTGACTCAAAAGTTAAGATGTGTAGCCTGTAAACAGTGAGAACTTGATGGTCTGGCTGTTTGATATCATCACATTTATGAGATACATTGACTATTATTTAATTGTGTTGTGGTAGTAACCAGATAGCCTACCCCAGAGGGAGACAGCATGCTTTTAGCCACGCTATTCCAACGTAGCAAGAGCCAACGGCTGTGCTGTAGGACTTGCAGTTTTCAAGAGAAATGTTTCAGATCTAGGCTTCCAGTTTTCATTGAAATTCTGTGTTTAGCTCCCTACCTTAGCAGAGAAGGCCACATGGGGAGAAGGAGAAATGGGGAGTTAACTAAAGCCATACAGCAAGTCAGTGCAGAGCTAGGGCTCAGGAGTCCTGGTAGAAGGTCCTGATGAATGAACAGCTCTAGTACAGCATGAGACATTTATATGCCCAAGTTTCATTGAGTGGCTAGAAAAATCTAGGTCGTTGTAATCTGGAGCAGTGTCCTGATCCATCTGTTACTGATAGATGAGTACTTTAACCAGAAGGATTACAAAATTATGGAAATATATTTTGAGCCAAGCATTACCATATCTGACTGCTGAAGAGTTTGAGTCTGGAACAGGACTGTCTCAGCAGAATATGGGAAGAAGAAACCAGAGGTGATTAGGGGTCTTACTGATCATTTTGCATCTACATGATCTGATAGTAGGTGCTTTCTTTGCCATACAAGAAGAGAAATTGCAGAAAAAAATAATTTAGTGGGATGAGTCAAGGCTAGAAAGAAAAGAAAGAAGGGAAAGATGGGCAGAGCTGTGCCCACTGGAAACTCCTGCATTGTGGTCTTGGCTCAGACTGAGCTGTAACAACTTACTACTTCCTTTCTCAGCTCCTCTGCCTGTAAAATTAAGATAATTGTTTGCTGTTTGGATGGGGAGCTACAGAGTATCAGAACCTTAGTTCTGTAAATCTGATTTGAGAACAAAAAATGTTGCCCAGAATTGATAGACAGCATTCAATAATGAATGTGTCCGTGACAAAGGAGCAATTATCCCAAATGCAGTATATCCCCTTTGGCTGTGTTCATCTAGGGGGGCTCAAGGATATTTCCCAGACCCTGGATCCAGGTACAAGCTTGTCTTCATGTCCAACTTCTGGTCAAGACCTGACCAGAATGAGACCATTCCCCTAGCCCACACTATGCCCTTGTTCCATGGCAAAGGCCAAAAAGGTAGCAAAGGTTGCCCCTCCAAGTCCCATATCTTGTTTCCTGGGGTGGTACCTCAAAGACGTCACGTACCCAGTGAGACCAGCCTGTCCTGGAAAGACCTCCTGATTTTAAAGCATGCTGCATGAATGGAGGGCGTTGGAGTTTGTACTCATTTTGTTATCTAAATTCAATTTGTCCTTTACATAAGATCTTTTACTCTGAAAACAGCTGTGTATATTCGTGTGTTTGCTGCCCTTGCTATATGCACAGGAGAGGAGATGGCATATCAGAAAGGTCCCCCAGTCTTTGTCTTTAATACGGAACAAAGTATTGAACTCTGAATGACTAAGCAGTGCTGTAGCCTGCACATGTGCTTGTTTGTTGTTTTAATGCGGCCTTTTAATTCAGGAAGTCCTAGATCCTTTTTTCCTTTAAAAAATGATTGATTCTGCACAGTGTGATGTCTCCCTACATTTTGCTTGATTTCTGATGTATTCACTGAGGCTGGAGGTGTTGGGGGGAAATTCGTTAATTCAGCTCTTCTGATCTTCTGCCGTGTCTCGTCTCTTTGTATGCCACGCTTTCTTGATTTCGCTGCACATCGATATCCTTTAAACTCTGCTTGCCCGGTACTCTCACTACAGAATAGTTACGGCATACGTGCTGTGGTAGTCAAACAGAGAAGCGCTTCTGAATTCTAAATGTTACAATGAAATATGGTGGTTTGATCCCAAATGTGGTATTGGCAGATTGCATAATTTTAACCTTTTCATATTTTGGATTTTGTTTTTGAAGTTCTGTTTCACTGAAGTTTTTGATTAGGTAAAAATCCCTGCTTTTATTAAAACAAAACTAAACTAAACAAAAAAACCTCATGGTTGCAAAGAGAAGTAGGAAAATACTAATTAAGGGTATCCTAATGTCTCAAACGGCAGCAGAAAGACAAATCGCTAAAATTGATCATTAGTCATAAGCCTCACTCATCATTTCTGATTGCTTGAAAATGGCAAATTCTCTAGGAAGGCAGTTGAGGGAAAATGTAACAAGCTTTTACTTTTGATCAGTAAATTAATTTATGGCATTTGTCAAACACGCTAAAATATTGGTCTTTACTTTCTTTTCTGTAGGAATCTTTTGTCTTTGAAACCAACTGTCTCTTTCAAGTGGATGAATTTGGCTTTTTTCTGAGCTGGAAAAGTGAAGGAAAGGTATACTACAATTATATCAGTAATATATATTGCATATTACTAATTTTTTTAAATTTAAAATACTGCGTGACTTTATTTACACAAGTAGCGTTAGTTCTGCTCTTTTAGAATTCACTAAAGTGAAGTACTTAAAAGGGAATTAACAGATACGAAGGGGAAATATATTGTTTAGTGTTAATTAACAGTGTTTGCAAATAAGACTCATTGTTTATTTTTGCTGCACTTCCTACGTGGAGCCGTGTGTCAACAGACCTTTGAACTCATGTACCTTTTCTTTCTCTTTCAGGAAGGACAGGTATTAGAGTGCTCCCTGATCAACAGTGTTCGCTTTGGAGCTGTACCAAAGGTACTCTTTAGTTAGTTTATACTCTTCCTTTAAGCAAACAAACATTTAAAATGAAGGTGAAGTGCAGAATACAGTTCATCTAGTTACAAATACCAGCAACACAACTTTTCTTTTGCAATTATAGTCTAAAATTCTAAGTTTTAAACTGAAGTGATTTCATGTAATTGCAGTGTGAAGTTCTTGTATCCGGTCTTTCTGATTCGGTGCAGCACTCTGCCTTCAGGCTGCTGTGAAAGCTGAAAAATAAATGTTTGAAATAAATGAAAAATAAAGAGTTTTTATCAGGAGTTTTTAATTATTTTATAACATTGCATTGTGATACTTGTTTTAGGTATCTGGAAAATGATGTTTCTTATTCCAGTTTTTTTCCCATCTGTTTAAAATTTGCTGTATCTTCTTGTTTCATTGACATAAAAACTAGAAAGTTTTGTTTGCATCTCTTTGTGCAGTTAGATGTTCAGTGATGGCAGCAGTTCACTGGAGCAAGTGGTCACTCTCTGCCATTCTGAAGAACATCAGCAGAAGGACAAGTTAGAGTTCTGCAGAAAAGCAAAGCTGTGGAAATAATTTCAATGGTACTCTGCAGAAAGCATATGTAGAATTTTCTGAGATGAGATTTGGGCCTGTCTCTTCAGGTCTTCATTCTTGTCCAGCCAGGCATCTGTTAACACTTCTGCATTTCCACTTGGAAGCAATAAGCATTTCAGTGTTAACTGTAGATAACCATCTCTTAGTAGTTCCCTTGAGAGTTGATAGACTAAAGTGTTTTCCCCACAGAAAAGGGGCATGAGAAGTAGTAGTGCAGACAGCCTCATGTTTCATGTGCAGACAACCATATCAAATTGCTTCAGGCTTCACCTCCGTCTTTACATGGGTAGTTTGCTCTCTATGCCCATTAAGTCCATAGCCTTTGACCCTCAAGAGAGGTATCAACTTGTGAGTTATAACATTAAGAAACAGCCAAAAGTCACACAGATCATAACTTTCAGTAATTACAGACTTAACTAGATTGGAACAATTTACTTAGAGATTAAAACTATCCATTTCCAGTCCTTGGAGTGATTCATTTTTCTTCTTCATGACTGTAATGTATGTAATTTTTAATTTAACTTTCTGAAATGTATTTAAAATACTTCATTTACTTCTCAGCTCTCACAATCTTGCTCACAATTATTAGAATATATTGTTTTTTGGGCTTACCCACAAGAATTCTGAATGAAAGTACTCATTTAAGATGATTGGCAAGGGTTTAAAGATGTTAATGCATATGGAGACAGAAACACGTTTTTACCATAGTGTATTGCATAATAAAAGTATTGCAAATGTAACAAGTTATTTATTCTGTTTGACAGGATCCCAAAATACTAACTGCACTTGAGGCTGTTGGAAAATCAGAAAATGAGTTGGAAGGACGGATAGTGTGTGTTTGCAGTGGCACAGATCTGGTGAACATCAGCTTCACTTTCATGGTAGCGGAAAGCACAGAAGTAGCCAAGGTATTCCACAGTTAAACAGTGTGTGGGAGGAAAAAAAGGAGAGCTCCTCAGCTCCGCTAGATTGTTTTTCTGAAGCAAGTCAGCATGCCTGGCTGACTGAAATACCCATTTTAATGTCTGCTGCCATGCTCTACAAAAGGACAACAAACATCCATTTGGAGCATTCTGTAAAATGTCGGTGTGCTGTGGTGAGAGGAAATAGCAACTTTATCAGTCTTTGCATGCATGGTAATTTATCAAAAGTAGACACTGAGACCATTAAGTGTAGGGTACGGCACTCTCCCAAGCATTTAGCAGCCTTGTGTGGGGTTTATAGAGCAGGCTATGTGGAGCAGATTATGCAGTGGGTCTGTGACACACAGTGATGCTGAAGGGAAGTGCAATTACTTTCCTTTTCCTAGTTGGTGGAGCTCAGCTCTCCAAAATTTTTTTCTGCGATAACCTAATTGTATTGTGTGGTTCATATTATTTGAAAAGACAAATGCAGGAAAGAAAATTCTATACAGTTAAGAGGATTCCAGCGTACCCAGCTTGTTTTCTTTTTCCCGTTTACATGGAACAGTCGTATGAAAACAATGGTGCTTTTTTACACGTCATCTTTCCTGAGAGTTTAAGATTGCAGTTCACAATGCTTCTTAAAGCTCTGTGGCCCCACCAAGGCCTGGTACGCACTCTGGCTGCTGTAAATTGCTCTGCCTGAGAAACTTGATCTGGAGGACTGATTGTATGCTGATAGTTACAATCCAGAGATTTAAGGGGTTTTTAAAATACACATTTTTTGCTTTTCTGTCCCATAAGGCAAGCACACTTACAGATTTGGTGCTCTTATGATGTATTATAGCCTGCTTTGCCTCTGGCTAAGTACTGAATAGTGATCAGTAACAGTACACCTGCTAAATCCCCTCCTGTAAAACAGAGTATCTGTTTGTTGAATGCAGTATCACTAAATCCTTTGGCAGACCCAGTTTGTTTTTCAGTGCTTGGATCTCTACCTCTTAAGCCATTGGGAGTACTGAGTAAACTCCATGATAGAAGACAAAGTTATATAACTTATGTAGATACACTAAATTGATTTTACTGTGTGTATTTTCAGCTGCCTTTCAGGGAAACATTGTGCTGCTGTTAGGTTTTGAAAACATTTGAGAAGCAAAGAAAGAGAGACACAGGAGGCGTTCACTTTTGTACTTAACCAAGCAATGTCTCTCATTTATTCTAAAAAAAAGATCAGGATAAACTGTATTACACTAACTTATTTGTGAAAAGTATATTGGCCAGTTACGTAGACTGTCAAATGGAAGGTGGTTATACTGTCTGAAGTGTATACTGCTTCATTAACAGCCAAGATACTTACCCAGGATGATGTGTCATGTATTGCAGTCTGCTTGTGGGTCAGCTCTGGGAGGTCCATAGGTGTGAGACTTCTGCACCTGGGAGTCTTTCCGCCAAAAATACTTCCAGGTTTCAAAAATACATGTCTGGGACTTGTCAGCAAGGCTGATCCACCCGATCTGATTTTTTTCAGGCACAAGGGAGACAGTAATCAAGCCAAAAACAATGTAGGGCTTTCTACACTGCAGCTAAAGCTGTGACTTTTGGGGGGGTATGAGTATACAGAAAATAATTTTGAGGAGATCTGTGCTATATTTGACCTTTTGTGTATGATGAGTTCGTGACTTCCCACTATACTTCTGTGCTAAAAGAAAATTTTCTAGGATTTATCTGCTTGTAGAGTTGTTCCTGCTTAATTCTTCCTGGTTTGTTCATGACAAGACATCTTTATTCTGGGACATAGTAAATCTCTTCTAGAAGATGAGAGTCTGTATGTGGCATTCAGTAGCTATGGAGCCCCTACTGCACTTTAAAATAGGCCCTGACTTAATCCACATTCAAAGGTAAGCCCCCACTGTGAAATGACAGAGGCAAGAATTTGGAGGAGGAGGGGCAACGATTGTAGCTTGAGCAGTCCAGATGTTTGTAAAGGATGCATCTCTAATTGTTCCTGCTGTTTTCCCACCTGTTGCCATGAGGAAGATGAGTATTCTTCCCCATAGACATTTTGGCCCTTCCTCAAATAAACCAAGCTCAGGATTGGTCCACATGTGATTGGGTTACTTTAAAACAAGGGGTTTTGGTGACGGATCCAAATGCAAAAGCCCAGAACCTTTCTTTTGGGGAAGGGTGTTCTACTTCTGTAGATAATACCCTCCAATGAGGCCAAGAAGTAATTGTTAGCTGCTGAAGGCCTGACTATAGATGGAACTGAGTAGCCTTGGAGAAGAAGAAAGTGAATGTGAATTCCTGCCTTCTTCAGGCTACCCATGTGGCAAGGAGCAGTTTCAGTGGGAAGCAGATTCTGCAGGTGGAAGGGCAGAGCGGCAGGGCAGAGGGGCCATCCCTTACTGGTGCCTCGATCACTGTAGATACATGCCGTGGCATGTGCGGACCTCCTGCCTTCCAGGCAGGGCTCCTCCCTGGCGGTCAGTTGGGATCTGTCGTCTTCTCTGCACTGGGGCAGCCCCACATTCCTCTGCCTCTTGTGGCGATGAGCTGAGCAGGTCTGGCCAAGCCATCGCTGAGCTCCAAGTACAGCTCTTCCCACAACAAGAGTGTGTTTATTATCTCTCCACTTGTCTCCAAACTCCAACTCCAGTATTTACATTCTATCTACTTAAATTTTATTGGTGTTTTCAGCTGAGAAATTGGTTTTCATTTCCACTCTTAAAACAAAACCACCACAAAATAGGGTGGACTCTGTGCCTGATTCCAAGCAACTGTCATGGTCCACTCCTAAAGCAACTTCAGTATGGTAGTAGAGAGCGACTGTAAAAGGTGGATTATAAAATCTAGTATTTGGAATCCTGATTGAATCAGGTTATATAAATTACAGTGAGCTAAAAGCAAAAGATAAAATAAAATAAAATAAAAAGCACATTAGAGAGGTATGTGCATATGTGATGGGTTTTGTTTTGTTTTGTTTTGTTTTGTTTTTACTTACTAGATTGACTTTCTGTGATCTAGTAATCTGATAATCTGCTTTTCCCAGTCTAGGACATTCGAAAGGACCACTGAATATTTGGGGGTGAATTTCCTTAGTGCAGGGGCACTGTAGTGCTCATGTGAGGCTTTAGTATAGGACACTCTGGCTGTAGGCTTCCTATCCAAAGTTGGCATAAATCCAGTGAAGCTGTTGTAATTTAGCAACCCCAAATTTGGACTGTATGCCTTCTTTGCTCCTGCCCTTTGGCACTGCATTAAGGAGTTTAACTTTAAAAATGAACCTAAGTGCAGTCAGCTCTTTTTACATTCTTTAATATTATTGCATACTAGGGGTAAATTTGGTTGCAGAAGCTGTTCTTTCCCCAGTCCAGCTGTGCTGCTGGGAGGGACTGTCTCTACAGCTGATAGTTTCTGTGCTTCTGCGAGAGCGTACTGTTCCCTCTGCCCTGCTGGTGCAAGAGTTTGTGTGAACGCTACCTAATTCATTTCAAGGAAGAGCCGGAGAATTAAGTTCACCAATTTAGGGGTGAAGCTCACCCCAGTGGTTGAGATAACCTAACTCAAGGAAGTGCTTGCGCAAATCCTTCTGCTGATGGTAGGTAGGGATGGGAGCCACCCCACGGGAGGTGGTGAGGGGAGTAACCTTTTCCGCTGGCATAGCTAGAGTGGGTAGAAAACAGACATTTTCTACAGATGTGTTACTCACTGAGACATCGAACTGCGTGTTGATGGCTAACCTGTGAGTAACGAGAATGAATTGCAAATAGCACCTGCTGAAACACTTTGCTAGTCATATACTAAGGAACAGACTATAGGTAAAATACCAGCTTTATTATACAACTAATAATATTATGGCATTGGAGGTGACTGCAGCTGAAAGCATTTCATATTGACATTCTTAAACTTCTCAGCTTTTCAGTTTGACTAGTCATTCATTTTTAAATTGATTTCAGTTTGTTTAAAACAATTAGATGAACAACCATGTTTTTGCTAAGATAAAGCACTTCAGGCTGATATTTTTTGTTGTTCTACTATATGGCTGTTTTTCACTTACAAAAAGTTCTGTTTCAGTTGACTCTGATTTTTTTCCATGAAACAAGATATTAATTATTTGCCAAAATCATATTGCTAGGAGGACAACCAGAGGGTAGTAGAAGATTCCCAAAGAAATATCCCACAGGCAAATTTCAGAAAGGTTCCATTTTCCCATAGCTTTGGTTTGTTTCAATGTTTCAAATCAAACCTGTCCAAAAAGACTGCAGAACATACTTGGGCAGAACTCTGAAAGTCTACTGCTGTTCTGGGTGTCCCATCATGTTTGTATATGGCTTATGTCTCATGGCCTATGTGGTAAACAAACATTTCCAAACTATGTCTGTCTTCAGAATATGACTACTGCTTACACATTTAGGTAGCTCTGCGCCGAGTATGTAATGCCATGCTCTGCAGAGAGATCTTCATATCCTAGCCAGGATTCATATCTAGCCTGCGGTTAAAATAATCTGCCTGTGATTTCAGTGTGCTTGCCTTTCTGCTTCCTCATGTTTTTTCTTGGTAATGTTGCTGCAGACTTGTCAATAAATTGAAAACTTCACCTCTGTGCTGCAGTTGATCAGGTAGGGGATGGGTTTTACACCATCGCTAGTCTAGTCTCCTTGATTTTGCTGTCTCATCTGTGAGAGGTGTGGCAATTTTCATAGATTAGAAATGATTTATGAGACATCTGTGTTGAGAGAAGAGGGACATCTGCTGGTCACTGTGTCGACAGACATGGGCAAAATACCAGGGAATCCTGCCAGGCCATTTCTTTCTTGAAAAGACTTGGGAAAGTTTGGTTCTATTCTCCATGGGCTTCCTGAACCTGCAGTTTATGAAACCACGCACTCATATATAGTTCAGGACTGCTCCTTGCACGTAGGGGAGAGTGTTTCACTGCAGTAGGTTGGGTTTTGAGGTAGCTAGATTGTTTTGGTTATTTGTGTTGGTTTGTTTTTTCTTAATAGATTCAAAAATCATCAAAGGGGACATTTTATCAGACTAACCTCAGTGCTTCTCCAGACAACATCCCTGCAGTTCTGGGGAAGGCCATGTGGTTAGTGAGGAATTTCAAGTGAACTGGACAGTAAGGTACCAATTCTGTCAGTAAACAAGTTGTTGATCAGTAATTTCCTTTGCTTGCAGATTCCTAAGTTGTCTTGAAATAAGAACTTTCAGGTCTCAGTAGAGACCTTTTTTAACACCTTCTCTTTCTTCTTCTCCGTTGCCTGATCACACAGGTATTTGTGAATTTTCGCAGGCCTTCAGCTAATAGGCCATATGTTTCAGCTCAGCAATTAGCAGTTTCAACTTTTGGGGTCCTGAAATTCTCGTGCCTGGATATCTTTTCTCCTGTCATCTTCTGTTGTTGAACCAGTGGATATTTAATTATGCCATCAGCTGGGGAAGTGCTTTTCACCCATGTTGCATAGTCTAACACTGAAGCATCCCTTAGCCAGAACAGGCAATACTAGTTCATGTGCTTGCTCTGACCCTTCCTCCCCATTATTAAAGTAGGGAGGCTTGATCCCGAGCAATTGTAAACTGTTGTAAACGGGCTTGCAAGCCTAGCAAAGTCTTACGATCCATTAACATTCATACCACTGTTTGGGATTGCACAGTTTACCGTTCCTTATGGGTTGGTGCCAAATAATTCTGGAAATAGCAAAAGCAGTTTAAGATGTTTTCCAGTATTCTCCCACAGTAATCAACCATGTGGCCATTCCTTGTTCATCTTCCTCAGTGATGTTTTATATTATTCCAGATGCAGGGGGTGAGAATGATCTGGTACTGCACCTCCATGGAAGGCAGTAATGAACAGCAAGAAACGGATGGTTTAAACTGCTCTAGCCAGACCTATGCTGCTGACTTTGCAGTGTGAAAAAGCTTGAGACCGACTGCCCAAGGGCCGACTACTGCCCAAGTTTTTCCTTTTCTGTCACTACAGCTTCCTCCGTGGAGAGGAAGAACCAGCCACAACGGCAGAAGCAGTATAAGCTGGGGTGTCCTTGGGGGCTTGTGGTCCTAATGATGGCTGTGCTCAGGGACAGAGCGGGACTGGGGGGGAGCCCTCCCAGGGAAGCAGGCAGTGCCTAGAGGTCTGTGGGGGATCTGTGTTGCGGGCTGTGGACCACAGGACTGAGCTGCAGGGAGATTACATAGGTTGGTCTGGATAATACACTGAATTAGAAATGCTGGCCTTCAAGCTATCAAGCCCTTGATTCTGACAGCCAGTCGTAGGCACTAAATACCAGAATCAGGGAGCAGTTCATCTCTGCCTCTACTGCTTTCCTGGTGCTTGACTTAAGCAGAGTGCAACTGTGGAAAGACTGCACTGAAGAAGTGAAGGTAAAATCACCTCAAGAGGCCTGGATAATACTGGCCTCATCTATAAATAAGCCACAGATGACCTTGTATGGAATTGCATGAGCTGTAGGTTAGAGTGATTTTTAGCCCTTCTTAATGGTCATAATTTTAGCCCTTTTTAACCCTCCTAAATGAAGGGTTGATGGCTAAGAGAGAGCTGAGAGGTCAGACCTGTCTGTTCACCCTGCCACTGCTGGCTGTGTTTCATCACTGAACCTCAGCTAAGGCTATGTCGCTAAGTACCTCAAAAGCATTTGAGTTCTCCAGCAAAAGCTGAGAGAGTGCTTCTTCAATCACTTTTTCTTGCACCTTCTCCGTATCGAGGCATTTGACAATGCTGGATCATGTTACAGAAAAACAATGCAGGTGGCTAATTCCAACAGTGCACTTAGGTTTTGGCCTCTTGTTTCAGCCTATGGGTCTGTGTTCAAGGTGTCTTTGTTTTTTGTTTAGTTTCATGGTTGTTGTTTCTCTAAGATTGGACAGCGGGGTCCAATTTACATAAGTAAAAACTGAATGTATCCTGAATTTCAGTCAAGAACATTTTATAATTCCACTTTCTGTAAGACCCAAGTGAACTGATTCCTCTCTACCTCATTTCAGAATCTTGTTTTACAAAGGATTTTCCTTCTTTGGAGATGTGGTGATCTGGAGATTCTGAGCACCAAGGAATAGAATTGATGATGTTTATCCCTGTTTGCTTATATAGGTATACAGGTCTCAGCTTCATCCATAAAACTGACAGTGTCTTCATAGCATATTAGCTGGGAAAAATCTGAACTCTTCTTTCACCCCTTCTGCATTAGACATCCCTTCTGGTCATTAGACAAGTGTACATTTAATCCGGAAATGGTTTGCTGACAGGAAAGCAGTATGTTGCCAGCTTGATATTTGTCACAGTATTCAGACTTTGGCTTTTTGTGAATATCCGTGCTTTGGATAACAGTGCCTTAAAAGTGATGATGAATATAATTGTTATTTGGAGACTATTCTGGCTCAGAAGGATGGTCTATGTTGACCAGTTAACAAATAGTTTGAATGTCTTGCACTGAGCTTATCTATTAATCTGTTGGTCAGGAAATTTTTTCTTCTTATAGCATTTTGTTTCTATACAGTGGGTTCATAATCCAGAAGCATTTGTTCTTAGCTCTCTTATTCCCAGTTGATTTGGGGCCAGCTGGTAGCTGCGGGGAATATCTGATGAAGTGCTCCAGAAACTGCTTTACCCCAAACTGAGTACAAGCAGCCAGATGCTGCAGCATCGTGTAGCTGTGTGGCATGGCACAGGCAGGGAAGTGTCGGTCTCTGACTGCCACATCCTGCCCAGAGGGCATCATACCAATGTCAAAAAGATTCATAGTTTGACAAAATCTCTCTTAGATTACTCCCTTGCTCGGTGCCAGCAGAGATGTGATGCTTCTGTGTTTCATCAGCATTCAGCTGCATTTTTGTGCCCTTTGGACATGCAGAGGTAGCTGTTCCTGGTTTGACATCTCTCTCAGGAAGGACCTGAATAAAGATGAGGGAGTCCCTCTAAAGTGGGAGTCATCAGAACAATTCTTGCAAATAAATTACTTGCTGTTCAGTGTATTGATCTTTCCCTAGACTTTCTTTTTTTTTCCCTAGCAGTGTGTCTTTCTTGCAGCTGTTCTTCATGTGTAGAAGTGACTTGGGAACTGAGTGCTGGGTAATCTTACACTGAAATGTTAAATTTTGCTAGAGCTGGTATAGTTGCAGTCTGTTGCCTTCAAATCAAAATTGATTGGTGCGTGTTTATTTCCTGTTCAAATGCTGGCATTGCCAGCACTGCACTGACGGCATTTTTTAGCAGAAAAAAATGGGTTTTGAAAGTTGGAGACTTATTCACACCATGTATATAGCTTGATTTATTTTTGCAATTATTTTTGTTTGACAGGCATATGCCATTTTACTTTCTTGGTCAGTGTTGAAAGTTTTGGGTGTTTTTAAGGGACTACAGATTAATCTAGATGATATTAAGGCAAATTATTATATAGCTATGAGAATATTAATGCAGCAGTAAGGTTACGTTTTACTCTTAGGAAACATATGCATGCACATGCACACGTGCACACACACGTTCTAGATGATTGAAAAATACCTAAGACAGGCTAGATTAGAGGTCAGGGCTTTATCATGAAATTCTGACAAGTGTTCTTCCAGTATCATCTTAAATGAGGAAACCTTTGTATGAAAAGATAGCAGCGTTCCCTAAATCTATCAATTGTTTCCAGTTATATCAGTTATTCTAATAAATAACATTAAAATAACATTATCACTCCCCATGAACCTTGCTTGCTTTCTATCCCTGGACAGTACTACTACTCCTAAGTTCTCTTATTCATGCAGCTGGGAAACGGGAGGGCAGGCTTGTACTGATGGATTGCTTTCAGCACAAGTTTGGAAGCTGTTTCAGAGGTGAGACCGTGTGAGCCTCTTACCCTCCTCCGCGTCTGTGTTGTGAGTGCTGGAGAGATGTTTTTTTCTTCCCTGGCAGGGACTCGCAAAGCCTGAATATGTGCCATAGGACAGATTATTAGGGCATGTTGAGGTAGCAAGGGCAGAGCAAATACTGCAGGGGAAGAAAGAGAAATGCTCTGAGAGTAGAGCAAGTGCCGGGGATGTCCCCTTGCAGTACTTCACTGCATGGTTGTTTGCCTGAGTGGTTGCTTTGGTTATACAATGTTCCCTCACTCCAGGAATTCCGTCTCTGTGCTGTATCACATGTATTTTAGATGCGATAAAAATATCAAGGATAAACAGTTCTAAGAATTACAATAAGAGAAGAATGTATGAAGAATTATAATATACAAAAATGCTCAAAGAAATACAAACAAGAGAAAACCCCAAATGCGTGAAAACATGTATGCTGTTCTCATAACTCATTGAGACTTATTTTCAAATTCTTAGATATGTATTTTTTTTGCATGCATATTTTTGTGCAGTACTTCTTAAAAGGATACTTTGAAAAAGAATTTTTAGGTATTAATAGATGTCTTAATAAATGGCTCATTTTCCTAGGGCCAAATAGGTTTATAAGCTTCATTTAGAAGGGAGTCTGATGACAGTTTCTCCATGTTAAAACAAAAGTTTGTGATATTCTTCTAACATTTCATGGGTACAAGGGTCTGCTTAAACCTGTTTATTTGATGAATTGACACCTTAGATGATTGTTACATTGTTTTAGCCAATTGGGATTTACTGCCTGCAGATTTACTATATGGCATTTGCCAGAGATGTTAGTATTCCTCCTACATAAATGAGGATTTTTTCATCTGTTTTGCGGATGTATAGCACTCATTCATGAAAAGCAAAAATATACTCGTCTGGATCTATTTATAAGTGTCGAATTCTGGATCATGCCCAAGTCAGTGAAAGCTGCATGCGCTGAATTTGGCCGGAAGCAAGAAGCTTCTTTATTCATAAGGTTGATGTTAAGCAGTGGACCAAATCCCGTCTCACTTCCACTAGTGTAAATTATCTGTTGAGTAAACCTAGCATTACAGTGGCATAATTGAGATCGAACTTGGCCTGTAATGCCCTCGTTTTTTCTCTTCCTATAGCTTTATCCTGCCAGGATTCATGCTGAAATCAATGAGAGTTCATGTTAAGGCCTAATCCTTAAGCTTCTTCCATATAGTACTGCAAAGTCTAGGCACAAGCTATAGTAGAAAAATATATCCATAAAAAGGAATTGCATAAGTGCTGTAATGCTGCTGTTGGCTGACAGTCATCCCAGTGATTGCTGGAATGTTTTGCTTTTTAAGGATGAGAGCCAGAAAGAAAGCAGGACTGAATATGTAATGGGGTGTTAGATGAGGTCAGAGTCACATAGCAGTCGTTGTGCCTCCCTGTGGTCCGCTCTAGCTTATTAATATTTTGTTGCATTCCTGTTCTAAAACTGGACCAGTTAAATATGTCATCACATATTGTATAATGTTGCTTAGTAATATCTAATATTGCCAGCAGCAACTGAAACGGAGACATGTATTTATACAGGCTATAAATGGAAAGCTTAATAAATCGATCGATGGACCGCTTTCCTTTGCTGGCAATGAACTGTTTTAATAGCGCTGCAGATGCTGCTGTAGTAGTTGGAAGAATGGAAAGCACGATCAGTTTGTTTAGTGAAGGATAAAATATTAATGTGTAAAATGTGGCTGGACTTTTCCATGGTGTTATAAGCTGCTAAGTGGAGAGGTTTTTTCTTAACTCAGGTGTTAACATTAGCGATGGTAGCAAAGAAGGAGGAACGCCTTCCCCTGAGACAAACTTTCCTACTTTTTCCCTCTTCAGTTTTCCTAACTCAGTGCTTGTGTATTTTCATGTTTTTCAGCAATGGGTAGAAGGGCTTGGATCCATCATACATAACTTTAGAGCTAACAATGTCAGTCCAATGACATGTCTCAAGAAACAGTAAGTTACCTTCTCTCCTCCCCCGTCCTCCTGTGTTTTTCTGGTCTCATGTTTTCCTATTTGCATTCTTTTAGATTTATTTTTTTCTTTGCTTGCGTTCAACATCCACAGTCACGAAAACAGTCTAATGCAAAAATGGTGTTAATTCAGTTTAAGGTTTATGTTTCATTATGACCAGAAAAGGTCTCAAGCTTATATCTGGCAGCTGCTGAAGAGAAACTATAAGAGAATTTCTTACTGTTTATTTGATTTATTGGTATTGTGTGTTTTATTTATTGTCTGGATTGTTCTTTTGTTGATACGTACACAAACAGAACCCCATGAGTCTTTCTTCTCTTCGAACTCTTGTTAACTGTGGTGCTGATTATTTTGGGCTAATTTTTGCCTTTACAGTTACAGAAGTGCTCTGCCTTAAGCACTAAAAGGTTACAGAGAAGTATTTTTGTTATAGAACAATTATTTGTTTGTACTCATTTCACAGAGGTGCCAGTATTCTTGAGCCGAACATAAATATCTAGCTTCTCATTTTAATTAATAGTATTTTAAAAGTATTTCATTCTTAATTGCAGCTGGATGAAGCTGGCATTTCTGACGAACACAAATGGCAAAATTCCAGTTCGGAGGTAAGCCCAGTTAGGAATTCAAGTTTTTAGCAAGTAGTGGTTGTTTAATGCTAATCAAATTCTATGGCTTATTAATTAAATTTTAGTATCAGTTTTATTACTGTCTAATACATATGTAAAAACAAACACAGAACTAAGATATACTTATCTGAGTTCCATACTTCCTTGGTAAACTCATTAGGACTTCTTAACGGCCTAGTAGTTTTTCTATTAGTCCAGTACAATGAAGATTTGAGTGCTTGTAGCTGTTATCAAGGTCACTGAGAGCTAAGAGCATCAGGTTTCTCAACTTAAAACTCCGCAGTCTCTGGAATGGGTATTTCAGATGTAGAACTTTGTAAAATACTTAGCAAAAGGACCACACAACTCTCAGACCAGTTAAGTGGAGGACAGAAAGGTACACTTGAAAATGCAGTTCCTTGTAAAATGACAGATATAGCTCTGCCAAAATTATTTCTGCTTTTATAGGAACCCTCAGAGTAATATTTGTTTTTCTCCACATGGTAAATGAATCATTGCAGGCCTTGGGTTAGTTCTTGTCAGTGATGGAAAAGCTAAAATAGCGTTGTTCTTTCTGTATAACTATTAACTATTTCAAGTTACTAATTTTCTTAGTCCCATCTGACTATGCAGTTTTTCTCCCTCCACTTGCTGTAGAAATTCCTGTCAATATGTTGAGCCTCTTTCCTCCTCATCCAGTGTGTGAAAATCCCACTTTTGGGGCATGCCATGCTCTCAGAAAGAGAAACCTACAGAAGGAAGCAAGAAGGAGGACTTTGTAGGATAAGCCTCGCAGAAATTTTTTCCAAGGGAGGAATAAATGATTATGGGTCTACAGAATGTGCTAAAGACAAAGAGCCTGCCGAGCCTGCTGTGCTGCCCTCCAGGTTTTAGTCTGATGACTCCAGCAGCACCTTGACAGTGTTAGAGCTGCTTCAGTGTATTAATCTTTAAGCTTTCAAATTGCCAAGTCCCTGCTTGTTTCTCAAACTTAAACTAAACTGCCATGAGGCACCTTCTGTGTAGAGATCCCAAGAGGAATATCAGCTGAAGGGGAAAGATGAGAGAACAATATTACAGAAGCGAATTCGTCTCCAAGAATTTAGAGCTTTATGCCTGGATTTGAACATAGAGTTTTATATGCCTCAGCATGAATTTATAGTGTGCTAGCTTATTGGAAAATACTTCCATCTTGAAATATTTACCCAACGTTTAGCAAGGTCTGAATTCTCACTGTTGTGCTACAGTATGTTAATTTGCATTTGCAGACAAACCCACATATTGCTGAAGGAAGTCCAGTCCACTGATTCCAATGTATTAAATCTTCCTGCCAGATCTGTAGTTTGGATTTTAGGGGACTTCAATTTTCACTTAAACTTGTATCATTTTTCTTAAAAACGTTTCTAGTTCCAAGAGTTTGTTACTTCAAATTGGCACTATTTCCAGGTTCCAGACACAAACAGGTCTCTACCTGCTTAAGTTCTTGCAAATATAGTTTGCACTATGTATTTGTAATAGATCTACTATTCCAGGCTTTGCAGAGGGAATCTGCATCTTCCTTATATTTGGACCCTCCAAGGAATTCACTGTGTTGGTACGAGCAAGATGTAGCAGCCTTTTCAGGCTCATCAGGGAAGCACTCTTATCACTCACTGAAAGGGCTAGGAGAGATGTCTGTGAGAGGCAGAAGGAAAGGTGTAGAGGAGGAATGAGAGCAGAAGGGAAAAAATCAGGCTGCTCTGTAAACCTCTAACTACAGCTTTGGAAAAGAGGGTGGATCGGAGCTGTGGCCTCCCCTCTGCAACAGAACCCTGATGGGGGGCAGTAAGATCACGAGAGCGGACAGGTCCCAGCAACCTCTACTTGTGGGAAGTGGGACAGAGGCATGTGGGTTGTCTGAGCGCTGGGCAGCCCAGGACATGGGGGACTTCACTGCCTCCCTCCTCCAGCACAGAGGAGGAGCATGGAGAAAGGGAAGGGGGAAGAGAAGGAGGCAGATGCATAAGGGGAGGAGTATGTGGCTGAGGAAACCAGCTGAAGGACGGCAAGCCAAGAAGCGCTGGGCAATGCGGGCAGAATGCCTCTGCTATGCACCATGTGCCGAGTTTCACACTCTTTTCCCGAGTCTCTTCCCAGTATCTCTTTCCCCTGATAAACCAATGGTGCTTCTCCTTCAACACACCTCCAGATTCCTCTGGTCTGTCCCATATACCTGTTTTTAAATGCAGTGCCCTCTAGTCAACCCTGCTTCTTCAAACCTCTGCCTCCTCCTGCTGCCCAGGGATCCCTGCAGCAATTGCTGTAGCTCTGGGGATACAGAACTTTATTCTCTCAGGAGAAGACCTCGCAGATCTGGTAAGCTGTAGGAACATGTATCACAGTATCAGCTTTAGTTCATTTTTACACTGAAGCACGGTAAAAATCTGAGAGAAAATCTCCCCTTGGAAATTAGAGCTCTTTCCATTTCTTTTTAAGGTTAATGCAGATTGTTGCAACTAGCACATGGCCATAGAGAATGCAAGCGTTGGGAAGGTGAAACTCCTTAGGCTGTCAGTGGTAAACAGCATAAATGTTCACCTGACTCTGCTTTAGTACAGTTGAGGTTGCAGGGTCATGAAGACTCTTGACTGCTTTCAGTTTTTAACCTACTCTGGGGCATATCTCTGTTGCTGCCCATGTACTTACTGTGTTTCAGAGATAAGAAATACTGGCACAGTTAGTAATGGGCAGACCTTAGGAGAGCATCAGGTTTGTCTTCTGGGCTTTAATAAATTTCAGCAATCGGAGACTAGAATGACATCTGCAAATCTTATGAGGATATGGCTTTGATAGGATACTTTGTATTTTCTGATTTTAACATTTCTGTAGATGATCGTTAAAAAGGTCAACATTTGTTAAAAATATCTATTCAGCTTCTGCAGCTTTCTTGGCAGAAAACCCATGCACACGCACATGCAAATTGCACCAGTTTAGCTAGAGCCTGTTCAAAAAGTAGCTTAGCTCAATCTATGCTTATCCTTTGTATGACCACATTTATAAGGATTTAAACTAATTTAGATTCTACCTATGAACATACCAACAAAAGCTAAACTATGATAAATGAGGATTAAATCTGTTTTACACTGACTTAATTAAGTTACTTTGAAATTTTTTGTTATTAAATGTATTTAATATCGATTACTCTAAATAGCTTGGAAGAAGTCTCGGTCTACAGTTTCATGATGGTTGGAAATCATAGTTTTAGAGGATTTCTTGTGGAGTGTAGGCAGCAGTACTTCCAGTTCTAGCCAAACTGATAAAATCAGTGTAGCCAAGATAAAAGATTGTTTTGAACAGTTTGTGTTGGTTTGATTTTTGAAGTAATGATTTGAAAGTGGTAAAGCTTTGGAGTTGTAACCAAGTCATTTCATCCATCAACAAACGTGATAGATTTATACCCCAGTCTGGATTTGGGAGGTGTTTGAAAAATTTATTGATGAAAAAGTAATTGACACTTTGCAAAAAAAAAAAAAATCAAAACAACTGTAGAACATGAGGATTAAACACCTGTAGGTATCTGTCAACCAGTGACTTGCTTGTTTCAGAAGTAACACAGTTTTCTTCCGTGACATTACAATGAGATGAATGTAAATCTGCTAGGATGAAACCTCTTCTGGTAGAGGAAAAACAGCGGTTTTTTTATAATGTCCCTAGCAAAATGAAAGTGTCGTGCTGTATTATTTTTTGATTGATGCAATCTTTTTCTAGGCTGCTGCTCTCATTACGAATTATTACTATGTTTGCTGTCATCTTTGGTGAAATAAAAGAGAATTTGGCATCAAAAATAAGTTTTCTGCATCCGTGGAATCTTGGCTCACAGTTTCTGATTAATTGCTTATGCCAATATGACACGTGTTTGACATGACGTTTATTACTGGGGGCCAATTCATTAGAACAGGCATAGAATTTTTACAGGGCTGAGCATAGATTGTAAATCTAGCTAGCATTTTTCTGTGTCTCAGAATAAGTAGAAAAATAGGTCGTGAGATTTTAAAAAAAACAGGTGCCTAAAGTTAGACTCCTCAGTCTACATTTTATTGAAAACATCTTAGTACTTATCAACTTGGAAAATCAAACAACTTATTTAGTTGCCTAAATAGGGACATAGAAGTCTAAATGTTTTAAGAACCCAGTAAAAAAAGTATTGTTAAAATATTATTTTATCATTTAGATCTTTGGCTTCCTGATATTCATTTTATTAGTACGAAAATATTTACATAAGAGGTTTAGAGTGTTTTGGAGAGTCTAACAACTCTGAATTGCTATGGCAACAAGTAAAAGCAACAGTTTGTTTCACATCTTTCACTTTGTGAAATTATTTCGTATGCATGAGATTAACAAAAAGTCTCAGCAAATGTTTGTTTCACTTGGTAATAAAGAGCAGCATATTCTCATCAGGAGACGGTTGTAGAGCATTTCCCAACATACAGCTCCCCACAGTGTCAGGAATAGATATGCATACAGAGCACAGTTTTCCTCTCCAGATTGAGTTGTCAAAATTGACTGGTTATGGGACCTGTCATTTTCGGTTAAACCCAAGAAAGGAGGAAGGAAAGCTCTTAAGTTTGGATCTACTCTTCCAAAGTTAGAGGTTATTCAAGTGGAAACAGAAACAGACCAGAAGTTTTCACATTAATCATACCCAGAATTTAAGCTTTAGTTGGATTGATTTCCTTTCAAGTGAAACCATGTCAGTCTCATGCATGGTGTTTTACAGAAGGAAGTGGATATTAATCACAGAGTTTGGAAGTATTTCAGTGGAAGTGGAAACCTACTTAAACAAGTTGTCCACACTATTTCCAGACCAGGTTTATTTGTAAGGGCTGTAAGGTGAGGGAGCCTTCAAAGGGAGGAACGACCACGGCAGCCGGTGAGAGAGCAAGGAAGGAGATTTGACGTGCAGCTGGGAGTTTCTCGTTAGCGGAGAGGGCTTGGAAAGGAAAGAGGAAGGGAAGTGCCATGGGGAATGGTTCAGGGCTACGTTATGGGTGGCCTTCCGAGAGGAACAGATTAATGCTCGCGAAGGAAGGGGAGTCCCCACAACCAGGAATGCCTGGAGACATGAATCTCCTCGCTTGGAGAATCTGCTGCTCTTTAAACACAGTCATTTGTCTCTGCATGCAGTTGCATGGCAGGAGCCAAAAGAATAATGCTTATAATGCTTTGCAAAGTTCTGTATCACAGTATATTGAAAAAAAAATCCCTTTTGTTCTTTTTGCAGTTCATTATTTTGATATATTTTGTAATGGATAGCTTGCAGGCAGGGCATTTGTGCTCTGTGAAACTTAGAGCACTTTTTCAACTGCACGATCACTTGGAAGGTGCTTACATTCATCAATTGAAGCCAGAGGAAAATGTTGGCAGAGAGAGAGAGAACTGATTGTTTAGAAAGTGACTAACATTTTTCCTTTTTTTTCCCCTACTCTTTTTTGTTTTAGCATTACCAGAACCTTTGCATCAGGTAAAACAGAAAAAGTGATCTTTCAGGCACTTAAGGAATTAGGTCTTCCCAGTGGAAAGGTATTTAGCAGTTTTGAATAAGTATTTTTTTTATATATTAAGAAATTGATGAATCATTCACATTTATAGCTGTGATCTTAGTCATTTGCATCACACAAAAACATGCCTATTGTTCATGGGTAAGTTATTCATCACCACAGGTTGTTTACGAAAAGCCAAGTGGAATTAAATATATGTGACATCAGTGGTCCTTAAACTTCTTGGATCAGACTTCTTTTCTGTAATAGCCTGCCCCCTCGCACATTTATGCAAAATATATTGGTGCAGAATATGCCTTTAGTATTTTTCTGTCGCATGCTGGGCCCCGGTTGCCGTTCCTGCCGCTTGTCCCCTGCCTGTTTCTTCGCCCTCGCTCCCTGCCAAGTCTCCCTCCCTTCCTTTCGGAGACTCCAGGCCTCCGTTCTTGGCCTGGCTGCAGCAAGCGCCTGGCGCGGGGCAGCCCTGCAGGCTCGGCAGCCATCTGCTGTCTCCGGCCGGGAGAGGGGGCGCAGAAAAGCGTCAATCCGCCGCGGTAGGGCTGCCTGGGTGCCTGGCACCTGAGGTGAAATTTTTCCTCCCTCCCGCAGTGCTCGCCTTGTTCAGCCAAAGAAGGACACAACACTGAATGCATCAGAGTACTGCATCCTCCCTCCCTCTTGGAAATTTTACCCACCCCTGTACGAGAGCGGCTTTACTATTTAAAACCTTTGCACCAAACCTGGGACTTTTTCCTAGTGTTCCTTGGCTTCAGGATAAATATCCTGAAGTTCATCTTGGACTTTTTCTTAAGCCTAAGGAGAAAATTAAAGACTGTGTTCCAGTTCTGTGTTTATGTAGAATTAATGTTGCTGTGAGGTCAGAATATAAGCACGCCAAACAGATCTGTGATAAAGACAAGCTGAGAACTGTTTTCAGAAAATACAAATGAATCCATGTACATTAGGTAAAGCACTAAGATAATTCTCATTTGCTTTCTCTAATATAAAATATGCTCTTAGGAAAAGAATACATAAACAGTCCTCTGCCGGATAATCTACCTTTGCATTTTGTTGCAGAATGATGAAATTGAGCCTGCAGCATTTACTTATGAGAAATTTTATGAGCTTACCCAAAAGATATGTCCCCGAACTGACATAGAGGATCTCTATAGGAAGATGTAAGTTTAAATTTAATATAATCTTGCTTTAAATTTATTTTACTGTAGTTTTAGTCTATATCTAAAAGTGACAGAGCACTGTAAAGACTATCTATCTTTACATCCTAGTGTTATCAGCAGTATTTTAAGACAAACTCAAGCCTATGTTTTCCCCGTCCTTCCCTCTCAGATTGTTAATGTAAAAGTTCACTGTGTATTTTATAGTAACTTTTACATGAGTTAAAAGAAGCACCTGGAACTTTTTATTTTATTTTATTTTATTTGCATTGGCTTTACTAACTACTGTAATTTTAACTTGCTTCTTTTAGGTGATTAATGCAGTATGTGAACTAACTAAATTAAGTAAGAAATCTGATGATCTAAAAGTTTCTTCATTCAAATTATTCTCAGCTGGAAGACTTACATGTTGTTTTATGAAGTAATATCTGCTAAGTTTTACCAAATATGGGAGATACACTGTACCTAGCATAGATAGTTAGTACGTATTATGTGACTGTTAATTTTGAGATATAGAGCCACTTCAGGTAGAAAAGTAAAGGTTTTAAAAGTATCGACAATGTCAACATGTAAATCATACCTACTGTAGCATCATATATGAAAACTTACATTCTCTAATAAATTTCTTTTCAGCAATGGAGACAAAACTGATTATTTAACGGTAGACCAATTAGTGAGCTTTCTAAATGAAGTAAGCTTTTTCATACATTAACTACCATACGAGTCTGTCTGCAGTGGCTTGCTTCTTCCAGTCTTTCCATTGCATGTATCATGCCATTATTTGCTCTGCTTCTGATCTGCTGATCTTTCCATTATGGTAACATCCAGGTGCAAAAATCAGCTCCAACCTTATATGTTCTTGTGCTTTCTACATGTTGGCTTTGCGGATTGCATCCGTTAATTACTTGTGGTTGCGTTATGTTGTGTGTTACGTATGTTTTATATATTTTATTCTGTTATATTCAGTGCAGTTTTAGCTAAAATACTTCCAGTATTTTTTTATAAGCAATATATTTAACCTGTAGGCCACTGATAAATATAGCTGCTAATTCTTCAGAATATTAGAAAAAAAGAAGTGGGCTTTTATAAACAGTGGTTTTATTCTTCACTCCTTTTTTTTTTTCCTCTTTTACAAATTCAGGGGTTGAGAGGATATTTTAGGGGATTATCTATGATTTTTGAATTACTATAAGTGTTGAATAAAAAGAAATATTTTTATTGCTGTATTTCCAAAATTCATTTGTTGGCAAGAGTATATACTCTTTCTTAAAAATATCATGAGTGTGAGAAGTATTTCAATAAACAATGGTGTTCTTTTCTACTGCTAAAACACAGTAAGCTACAGAAGACTGATTCATTCTGAATTGCAACAACAACTGCACTGTGTGAATTTGACAGAACATACACTTGAAAAATAAATACATTCTCCCTGGTTCTGTACCAATAGATTCTTGTCATCTGGGATATGGGGAATTGTTTTACTTCTGTATATGAGCTTTTAAGGACCAGGCACATTTGCCAAAAATCTCCTTGTCTAAAGTTATTTTATTATTTATAAATCTATTTTATATATTTCATGTATTTTTGATACCACTATATGAAGATTTAAGCAATAAATTCCCCTTGCTTTCTTTTTTTTAAAGTAAGGAGTGCATGCCTTATTCTTAATGAAAACTGAATCACAGAATCACAGAATCACAGAATCGCTGAGGTTGCAAGGGACCTCTGGAGATCATCTAGTCCAACCCCCCTGCTCAAGCAGGGTCACCTAGAGCACGTTGCACAGGATTGCGTCCAGGCAGGTTTTGAATATCTCCAGAGAAGGAGACTCCACAACCTCTCTGGGCAACCTCTTCCAGTGCTCTGTCACCCTCACAGTGAAAAAGTATTTCCTCATGTTCAGATGGACCTGCCTGTGTTTCAGTTTGTGCCCGTTGCCTCGCGTCCTGTCGCTGGGCACCACTGAAAAGAGTCTGGTCCCATCCTCTCGACACCCTCCCTTCAGATACTTGTACACGTTGATAAGATCCCCTCTCAGCCTTCTCTTCTCCAGGATGAACAGGCCCAGCTCTCTCAGTCTTTCCTCATAAGAGAGATGCTCCAGTCCCCTAATCATCTTTGTAGCCCTTCGCTGGACTTGCTCCAGTACTGCCACATCCCTCTTGTACTGGGGAGTCCAGAACTGGACACAGTACTGCAGATGTGGCCTCAGCAGGGCTGAGTAGAGGGGGAGGATCACCTCCCTCGACCTGCTGGCAACACTCTTCCTGATGCACCCCAGGATACCATTTGGCCTTCTTGGCCACAAGGGCACATTGCTGCCTCATGCTTCACTTGGTGTCCACCAGCACTCCCAGGTCCTTCTCCGCAGAGCTGCTTTCCAGCAGGTCAACCCCCAACCTGTACTGGTGCATGGGGTTATTCCTCCCCAGGTGCAGGACTCTGCACTTGCCTTTGTTGAACTTCATGAGGTTCCTCTCCGCCCACCTCTCCAGCCTGTCCAGGTCTCTCTGAAAGGCAGCACAGCCCTCTGGTGTATCTGCCACTCCTCCCAGTTTTGTATCGTCAGCAAACTTGCTGAGGGTGCACTCTGTCCCTTCATCCAGGTCACTGATGAATAAGCTGAGCAAGACTTGACCCAGTACTGACCCCTGGGGGACGCTGCTAGCTACAGGCCTCCAACTAGACTCTGTGCCACTGATCACAACTCTCTGAGCTCTGCCATTCAGCCAGTTCTCAATCCACCTCACTGGCCACTCATCTAACCCACGCTTCCTGAACTTCCCCATGAGGATGTTATGGGAGACAGTGTCAAAAGCCTTGCTGAAGTCAAGGGAGACAACATCCACTGCTCTCCCCTCATCTACCCAGCCAGTCATTCCATCATAGAAGGCTGTCAGATTGGTTAGGCATGATTTCCCCTTGGTGAAGCCATGCTGACTACTCCTGATCACCTTCTTTTCCTCCACATGCGTGGAGATGGCTTCCAGGATGAGCTGCTCCATCACCTTTCCAGGGATGCAGGTGAAGCTGACTGGCCTGTAGTTCCCTGGGTCCTCCTTCTTGCCCTTTTGGAAGACTGCGGTGACATTTGCTTTCTTCCAGGTCTCAGGCACCTCTCTTGTTCTCCTTGACCTTTCCAAGATGATGGAGAGTGGCTTAGCAATAACGTCCACCAGCTCCCTCAGCACTCGTGGGTGCATCCCATCGGGACCCATGGATTTGTGGGTGTCAAGTTTGCTTAAATGATCTTTAACCCAATCCTCCTCAACCAAGGGAAAGTTTTCCTTTCTCCAGACTTTCTCTCTTGCCTCCATGGTCTGGGATTCCTGAGGGCAGGCCTGAACAGTAAAGACTGAAGCAAAGAAGGCATTCAGTAAGTCTTCTTTCTCTGCATCCTTCATCACCAGGGCACCCACCCCATTCAGCAGCGGGCCCACATTCTCTCTAGTCTTCCTTTTGCTACTGATGTATTTGAAGAAGCCCTTCCTGTTGTCCTAGACATCTCTTGCCATATTTAATTCCAAACAGGCCTTAGCCTTCCTTGTCACATCCCTACATACTCTGACAACATTCCTATATTCCTCCCAAGTGGCCTGTCCCCCTTTCCACCTTCTGTATACTTCCTTCTTCTGGTTGAGTTTTGCCAGGAGCTCCTTGCTTGTCCAGGCAGGTCTCCTGCCCCCTTTGCTTGACTTCTTACTCATAGGGGTGCACTGCTCTTGAGCTTGGATGCTTGAATATGAACCAGCTCTCTTGGACCCCCCTTCCTTCTAGAGCCCTAACCCATGGGATTCCTCCAAGTAAGTCCCTGAAGAGGCCAAAGTTTGCTCTCCTGAAGTCCAGGGTTGCGATGCTACTTCTTGCCCTGCTTCCTCCTCACAGGATCCTCAACTCCACCATCTCATGGTCACTGCAGCCAAGGCTGCCCCCGACCTTCACATCTCCAACCAGTCCTTCTTTGTTTGTTAGTACGAGGTCCAGCAGCACACCTCTCCTCATTGGCTCCTCCACCACCTGTGTCAAGAAGTGATCATCAGTGCCCTGCAGGGACCTCCAGGACTGTTTGTGCCTAGCTGCGTTGTCTCTCCAGCAGATATCAGGGTGGTTGAAGTCCCCCATGAGAACCAGGGCCTGGGATCGTGAGGCTACTTCCAGGTGTCTGTAGAAGGCCTCATCGACTTCCTCCTCCTGATCAGGTGGCCTGTAGTAAACACGCACAACAGTGTCACCCATGCTAGCCTGCCCTTTAATCCTTACCCATAAGCTCTCGACTCACTCTTCATCCACCCCTAGCTCGTTACATTCCAGTTGCTCTCTCACATAAAGAGCAACTCCACCACCTCGCTTTCCTGGCCTGTCTTTCCTAAAAAGCACGTAGCCATCCATGACAGCACTCCAGTCATGCGATCTATCCCACCATGTCTCTGTAATGGCAACGAGATCATGGCCCTGTGACTGCACACAGATCTCTAATTCTTCCTGTTTATTCCCCATGCTGTGTGCATTGGTGTACAGGCATTTCAGAGAGGTGATTGAGCATGCAGTTTCCCAGGAGGGGTAAAAGAGGATCCTCCATAGCCACATCCCATGCGCACTTCCCTGGCTGCATTCACCTCCTGGCGGCCCTGACTTGAGCTGTCTTTTGCCAGCTACCCTGTCACTATAACTCTCCCCTTCCCCCATCTTTCCTAGTTTAAAGCCCTCATGAACTACATGTAGAAACAGTATTCAAAAAGAAAAGGTAGTGAGAAGATAAACAATTTCATCACTAATGATTACATACTTGAGGCCTCAGCTACCATCCACATAGTTCCCTCTACTGCCAAATGTAAGCATATGCTTAATGTCACTACTGTGAGATGTTCTTTTATTGTAGTTCTTTACAAAGTTCGGTGTCTAAATGTTTGCAGGACTCAGGGTCGTGGTTAAGATATGTCATTCTTGCTCTTGCATTGAGAAGAGGAAAGGGTTAAATTGTTGCTTAAATTGTAAATGATCCTTTTAAAGTACTTCAGCCCCAAGCTGACTTGTAGTGATAGACTTCACTGCTTGAAACATAAAGCTCTGCCCTCACCTTGTCCTATATTTGCTTCTGGGCTTTTTTTTTTGTGTGTTAATCATGAGTTGAGTAATTCGTCATTTTTCAGTAAACTACTATTTTGACTTTAAAATAATCATATAAATCAATTTTAAAATAGTTTAAAGTGTACTTTCTGGGAGCTCACACTTTTGAAGTGCCAGCCATCGCAGGAACTTCGTGGCCATCTCCACTGTCTCTTCAATAAAAACCTAAAGTTGAAGTGCTGTGCTCTCAATTTTGTATGGTTTTAGCAGTTGTTTGTCTGAATCAGAAGTCTTATTTTATGGGCAAGACTGAAGATGTTGTTCCTTACATCCTATAGACATGGCAAGTTTTTCAAATGGAAATCTTATAGTTGGCCCTTTAGTTGGTGACTGAAGCTGGAAAAAATTAGTCAAATGGTCTTATGGAGTGGGACACTCGCTCTGATGACCTGAAACCCATGCCTTTGGCTCTATTCTGGAAGTCTTTTGGTTTTGAAATAGTTTAAGGTTTTGGTCATGAGTTCAAAGGCACTAATTGACCCAGAATCTCTCTCCTGATGTGATCGTTTTTATCCCTTTGACATCTGGCCAATACTTCTCCTATGTAACAATAAAAATCTTTTTATATTTCCAGCATTAAACATCACCGCTAATTGGAGAAGGGAGTTGATTGACAGGACAGTTCTTCATGAGAGCCTTCAACCTAAATTATTTTGAATTCAGTAACCTCCAAGGCATGCTGCAGAAGCTGTTAGTTTTATGGGTTTTTAAGGGAGTATGAGGGTATGTTTCTGGGTATGAGTGGAAAGTGAAATGCTTTCCTGGAGTTTTCCCAGGCAAACTACTGTCTCTCTTTGACTTTTAAATGCTGCTGGCTGACAGCTGATTTAATTGTATATCAGTGTTAAGGCGTCTGGGAAGTTTTTAGAAATTTAGTTATTGTCAAGCATTGAGTGTTTTATCTAGGTCTTCTCTTTTAAAGTTAAATTTTAAGAAAAAAGAAAAGTAATAGAAGAACAAATGAGACCACTGCTATTGAGATTTGCTTCTGTCATTCATTTGCAGCAGTAAATTTTAAGCCAAGTAACTGTCAAAGTAGAAATTCAGTAGTTTGACCAGAACTCCTTCCTTCTCCTGGGAAGGAGGTATGAGGACATCCTTTTTTGTTTGTTTTTTTTTTTCTCTCTCTCTCTTTCTCTTTCTCTCTCTCTTTTTCTCTGCATTTCCACAAAAGGAAACCATTCTTATTGCTGCACAGGACAAATGCGAATCAACCAGGCATTCCTTCTGTGCATGCTTTTAGATGGTTCACCCTCATATGGTTAAGAAGGTGTAGTGGAAGGGTGTCCTTCTAATATAGTAACTAGAACAAGCAAAAGCAGCTGCATTGGACATATATGATTAGTCCTGGGGCACATTGTCTTCTCAATGAAACTTCATGCTTTTAGTACTGGTTAGCTTTTGTGTTACAACTTTCCTGAGTCAACAAATTCAGGAATGCAGAACATTTCCTCAAGAGATGTCCTAAATATTTTTCTGTTCTTCTTTTTTTTTAAAGTTACAACTCATCAGTTGTAAAATTTGCTTTATTTTTTAAACTAAACATAAAGACATACTTTTGTTCAGATGAAAAAAAAGATAGTAATGATCATTAAGAAGACTATCTTGCTCTTAGCTCCCTACAATAATTCTGAGACACTCTTTCCCAAGAGGAGACTTTTTGCTTTATCCCATTTATTTTTTTCCATTTTCTTGTGTTTATCTGTGGAAGAAAGAGTGGAGAAGAGCTCTCTTTAGTAAGAACCTTCCTTCCTCTTTCTTAAAATTATTTGAAGTGGTATATTTTCACTAATGGTATATAGCTTGTCATTTGTCACAGTAGATTGTATTGTTGCATGCAAGTGTTGTATTGCTGTTGTGTGGTGCTTAGCAAGTTATGTCCTGCATCCAGCTGCTTTCATTTCATATTTCATCTGAGTTTTACTTACATATCCAGATAGCTGATCTGTAGTGAATGTAATTGCTATACTTCAGATGCTGCAGACTGTCAGTAGCATTACTTGAAAGATCCCTCCTAATTTGCATGACTGTATTGGCATTGGCTGTAATTTCTTGAAATGAATCAAGCACAGGCACCAATATATTGATTGGAAGAAAACAGATGAAGTTGCTTATTTTCAGTTGGATATTGCTTTTTTCTTGAAAAAAAAAGTCACAAGGTTTATGCATAAGAAATTACAGCAAATGCTGGTAGTGCTGTGCCAAGCCATATGAAAACCCTCCTGTCCACTCCAAATTATTGATCGCCAATATGGGGGTGGCCTGTTACTTTTCTGAATTGTGCTTAAACTACAGCTTGAAAACTTTGCACCTACTGGGGTAAAAGAGTATTTTCACAGTCATTTTTATTTCTTTATGTTTTATTGCATCTGCTTACATGACACTTCTCAGTTCAATTCTGTTTTTAATTTTTTTTAATGGAGAATCAGGCACACAGTGTGCAGCTCTAATCTGGAATGGAAAAAAAACCAAGTATTACATAGCACACTCTAAAATGAAACCTTAAAACCTCTGAATTTTAGGAGTGTATTAGAAATCACTGCTAAATTGTATCTCGAACACCTAAGTATTACATATATTATGATATCGCAATATCATAAATTATTGTGAATGGAAGAGATGATACTGTGAAGTTTCTTAAGAACCTAAGCTGATTTTTGAGTAGCTAATGAACAATATTTATATAATTCACAAATAATCAATAGTTGCACATTTCTAAATTCAGGTTTCAAATTCTGTATTTATAGTATAGCTTTATTTTACTTCTAATTTTTACTTTAGCTATAGATGTTGCGGAAGACATGCATTTTTGCGGAGGTGATTACAGTGCCATCAGTCAAGTCTATCAGTTTACATGATCTACAAAAATGATTGGGAAGAAGAGAGAATTTACGAAGAAGAGAGTTTAGCTATTTATTTTCAACATTTCATTGGCACGTATACCACGTGCAATCATTATTTTCATGAACAAGCAACAGTAAGACCAGTTATATGATTACACTGGACTCTTTGGAAATATTTCTAGAATCAAACTGCCTAGGTTTCTTATGAAAGATAAGTAAAGTTTGTTTTCTGTCTAATGCTAAAGCTACCATTGGATATTCTGTAAGTTTTAGTTTAGTTTTGTTTTTTTTAAATGTCCACTTCTTTCTTTCTCATCTGCAGTAACGAAATGCTCTTGGAGGATAGCTGTGTACTACATTGTTTTGCTGAATTCTGTTGTTTTCTAACCTTAGCACCAGCGAGATCCTCGGCTGAATGAAATTTTATTTCCATTCTATGATACAAAAAGAGCAATGCAGATAATTGAGACATATGAGCCGGATGAAGACTTGAAGAGTAAAGGTAAACAAATGGGAGGAAATTTAACATCACTGGTCTTTAGGCATTTGGACAACATCTTCTGAAGCATCAGATGTCTAAAAAAGGAGCTTACAGTCCTTGTGGTCAGTGGGCAAGTGCTTGTGTGGCCGCCCAGAGAACTAGATCAGGAACCTGATTTGCTGAGAAATATCTCCCCCTCAAAATCGGTGATTTTTCAGAAGGTTTAATTCCCTGATACAGGTTATGGCATGGCCACACATACAGCTGTCCTGGTACAAAATAGGAGAGGCTAGCCCAAGTCTGGCCTTGAGTAAATGGAGAGCAATGTGGGGACTCCTTCTGCCATCAGGGTCCCGTGCATGTGGCTGACTACGAAGCTGTTTAAGTATTGTAAAAAATGTTACCCTGTGCTCCACTGGATATTCATTTAGCCTTCTTATATTGTGATCTGTATACTACCTGAGGGCAGCAGCCTAGCTTACAACAGCATATTTTACATGGGTGCCTTGCAAAATGTTATGCTCTCTCTGAGCAAGAAGATTACAGACCACAACCATTGGCTGCCTGGAATGCCTGCCCAGCTGTGACTTTTTCCACTAGACTCACTGCATATCATCTGAGAGCCATTTTGTGCTGCCACTTTTAAGTTCTCAGTGATCAATGAAATAAAAACACTTTTAAAGCTGGAAATTCCATTTTCCCCCCTTTTTCACCTTCTTCCAAAACTCAGAAGCAGCTGAGAGGATTTGAGTAAGACTTTCCAGGGCAGTTCACCTTTGGCTAACACAAACCACAGAAAGCTTAAGCTCCACTACAGGATTTTTCAGAAGGCTATGAGCAAAATAAAAAGCAGGATTATTGGAGTTCTCTGTATAAGAGAAAAAGTTGTTTTAAACAAAATAAAATTAGGAGTGCTGTGACCTGTGCCTTAGAAATAGCTGAGCATCCATATTTGACTTTAGGGAATGCAGTTTCCAAATTAGTGTCAGATAATTATTCTTTGCTATGACTCTCTGTGAGTAATCCCTTCTTCCCTATCCCCCATCCTTTTATAGCCTCCTGGCACTTTAAAAACTGATATTGCAGTGTTTTTCTGATATTGCACTGATTATTTTACCCTTTTTTTCATTGGAATTTATCCCTTGATTTTTTTTATACTTTATAAAGCACGTAACAGGGAAGTAAGAGAAAGATGTTGCAAATTCTGTCCTGAGTTAATGTACTGTCCCATGTTCGCGTAGAAAATGGCTTGCTTTTCATTGTAACGGAATAAACTACTGCAGGTATTTCAAACAATGTACTTGGAAGTATCTTAGATTTTCCATGCTTTGCAAATGAACACACATGAGTGTTTTCAGGTACGTCTTCACTTGGTTTTTGCCAGCAGAGAACAATCTCTACGTGTGCTGCAAGCTGATTAACAGCAATGTAGCCACAGTCAGCGCAGGACTAAATATTGAGCAAGAGGGGGAGAAGTCCCATGTAAGACTGTTAAATGCAAACTCGCAATTTCTTGCTGACAAAGTCCGAGAGTCTGAAATTCTGAGGATGTGTCACTACTTGCTTGCCTTGCTCGCATGCTCTTGATGGCTTAGGTCTACTATTGATAAGTGCTGGAGACAGGATATTGAGCTAGATGGAACCCTAATTTTTTTTGATACAGCCGTTCTTATTTTTGGGGAACATAGTAGCAGATTTTGCACCAGTGTCACAGTTGCTGTTTAGCTTGGAGTACTGGAAGAGGGAGCTTCTGTTTGCCTGCAAAAGCTTGTGTAGATGTAACTTTTTGATAGGGTTCCTGCTTTGATAGGGTTTGTGCCCATTATAAATTTCTAACAGTACGTTACCCATGCTTTCTTCTTCCTTCCAGGTCTCATATCAAGTGATGGATTTTGCAGATACTTGATGTCAGATGAAAATGCCCCAGTTTTCCTAGACCGTTTGGAGTTGTATCAAGAAATGGACCATCCTTTGGCTCACTATTTCATCAGTTCCTCCCACAATACATACTTAACAGGCAGGCAGTTTGGTGGGAAGTCTTCAGTGGAGATGTACAGACAAGTGCTTCTGGCTGGATGCAGGTTGGAAGCAGTAGATAATAGACTTTAACATTTGTGAATTTAATAGTTAAGTCTACATAATATTCCTTAGTAGTGATAAGTTGCATAATTGAATGTATAAATTAAGTGTGGTAAATGAAAAAATACATATTTAAGGTACTATTTTTCTCACCAAAAAACACTGCAAGATGATGTATGAATTGGTTTCAGGAGATGGGAGATGGGTTGTGATAAAGGCAACAGAAGTTTGATCTCAAAATGAAAACTGAAGAATTTGAGAGGATTTTCTGCCTTTTAATTAAGAAGTTTATGTATAAATGAGAATCAGTTTATGATTTCCTGCTTAATTTCTTGACATACTGTAGCATGTCACAACCATGGAAGAGAATAAATAATGAATGCTAAGGTGCTCAGGTGTGAATATATTCTCCCATACATACTGTATTTAAGGTAGTATATCCCAAGTTGTAAAAGCAGCCTGAAATTACACAGATGCAGCTTAAAAGGAATTGTGTTATGCCTAAAATTGCTTTGTAGCTACTGTTCCTGAACATCACTGATCAGAACTTGTCCTGAGTAGCTTGCCTGTACTGAAACACTAGGAAAGCTGATACAGTTTTTCTTGGGTCTTTAGATGCGTTGAGCTGGACTGTTGGGATGGAAAAGGTGAAGACCAAGAACCAATAATAACACATGGAAAAGCAATGTGTACAGATATTCTTTTCAAGGTAAATGCCTGACCACTACGCCTGAAAGTAAGCCCAAATAAACTCCCCAGGACAAGAATCAGTGCAGGGCACCTTCCTCTTCTCCACACCCAGCTGCTACTCCTTTGCGACAGACTGACAGATCTCATCGATATGGCCTCTTGTCCCCAAACCTTAAGGCTCCTTTCTGCCTTGTGTCATACACCCCTTTTCCACTTCCCTGCAGGAAGCAGGTTCTCATCTGTTGCCCAGTCTTCCAGTCTTTTCACATCCTATAGCTCTTCGCACAACAGAGTAAAAATCCCCTCCACTGCCTACGAAGTTTTTAGCTGTGGAAGCAGCCTGGAGATTTGGGGTTACTCTTGGAGTTGAAATCCTTCCTGGCAAAATGAGATGGCAGATCTGGGGGTAACTCTGACGGGTTGTGAGTGGAGCAGCCGTCTTTGCTGCAGGTGCAGTGAGCGCTGTCAGGCACTGAATCCAGGTCGTTGGGGGACGTAGAGAAGAATGAGCATACATTCTGTTCCTGTTCTGGTTTCATTAGCTACATTTGAGATTTAGCTCTTTGTTTCTCAGAGTGGGGTATAGGATAAAAAAAAATCTCTTTCAATGTGATTGTAATTTGATCTGTTCTAATTTGAATCCTGTTGTTACATTTTAAAGGACGTAATTCAAGCCATTAAGGAAACAGCATTTGTTACATCAGAGTATCCTGTCATTCTTTCATTTGAAAATCACTGCAGGTATATAGCGTATCCCTTTTTTATTTTTAATAGTGCAATGGGTGAGAAAGATGATATGCTCAAAAGTACTGTAATTTGAGTGTATTTGAAAACTGTATAGGGGTGTGCAGATATATTGGTTCTCACTTGGAAGAGACTGTACTTTAATATCCTGGTCAAGCTTTAGCTGTCTTAATAATGGCAATATTGTAATCTGTGGTAAAGCTGTGAAGTATATTTGAACGTTCCATTAGCTGTGTGGTATTCAGTTCATCTACTTTCTTGGTCTTTAATTTAAATTCATGTGTATCAGATAATAGTTTTTTACTAACAGTTTGTTTACAGTAAAATAATAGTTTTCAGTTGAGAGAAAGTGGGCAGTGTATAATTTGGGATGCCTAAATTATTCTGGTGTTACTCTCTTTTGCTGAGTAATAGTGATTTCTTTTTTTATATTTAAAAGTTAACCGATGTCATATTTTCCAGCAAATATCAACAGTACAAGATGTCAAAATACTGTGAAGATCTTTTTGGAGATCTCCTGTTGAAGCAGCCTCTAGAAACCCATCCGGTATGTTATTTTCTGCCTGTGTTTCTATTTTTTATATTAGCTGTATTTGAGAGAGAGGATAAACTGGGATTATATTACCTATTGTGGGAATGCTGTTCAGTTCCAGTCCTGTTCTTTCAAAACCGAGTAGCCATTTGGGATGTCTCTGCTTTTTGATACAAACTTGTCCTTATCTGGTTTGTTTAATCTTTTCTGTACAGGGCTTGGGCGAGCAGCCTGGGGAACTCCATCCCCTTGATGTGTGATGTAATATCAGATCCTATATAAAATACACCACATAGGTTGTATTTGTTGGGCATTTGTAACTCTGAAATTGCCAGTCACTGTTGACAAATGATTAATTATAAATTGCATGGTCTCATCTGAGAAGGATGCAGTACCTCATTTCAGCTGCACTTTGCATGCTTCACACTCTAGATCAGGCTCTGCAGGCTAGGTAGCCCCCACTACTCCATTAAGAATTAAATTAAGCACAAAGAGTTCCCTGCAGTCTCACTTAGGCTATCAAGTGCACTGTAATCTGCATGCACTTCACTCTCCTGCATGGCAGGAGATAATAACAGACACTGCTCCCCAAACACAGTATTTGAGGCTTAGTGTCTTGTTATCCAGCGCTTGCAGCTACACCTCCAGGCCTTCCTTAGTCCCGTGAACAATTTGCTCACTTCCTATGCCAGCAGCCACCAAAACAGTGAACAAGCTGCTCTCGGTGCTGTGGGAACCCATGGCAAAGAGGACTCTGCCTGTCTTCTCAGCTCCTGACCCTTTGAGCCCTTTCAAAGAGGCCTCTGGTCATCGGCATCTTCAGGGCTGCACTTTTCTTGGCTTCCCTTGCATGTGGCAGGGACAGCACCACTTAAGACTGGGAGAAAATCAGGTTGTCACCCTGAAAGGTACAACTTGGAGAAAAAAAACCTGTAGTATTCCCCTGTGATGTCTGTAATACCTTGCTATGCTCTTCACAAAGACTTGCTTCCAGCAGCTTTAGGCAAGCCTAAAATAGAGCCAACCAAAGGCTACAGTGCTGCTACCTCAGGCCCCAGTATTTAGCTTCAGCTGCCTGCGCTCCCTTCTACATTTTGTCTCCATTCCTCCTCAGGGGTTCATTCGGTCCCCAGCCCCCAGCAAAACAAATGTTGCAAAGACATCCCAGGAAACCTGGAATACGTATTTCAGGAGCACTTGTTTGCTGGTGCCTCGACTGGCTGAGGAGGACAGACCTTAAGAGAGACATGACACTGGTTGAAGCGGATTTGTTTTTTAACTGAAAGCAAATATTTGTCCAAATGGGCATCTAGCTCTACCCTATGCTTGGGGATGCTGACTAGCGTCCTGGAGGCCTAGGGATAAATGATCTCTGCGGCACTGACATCTAGTGGAACTACAATATAAGCGATCTCAGGAACAGTTGCTCAATGTGTACTCTGTCATCAGTGAGCAAGCCGCAACTCCCATGGCTGAGCTAGCCTGGTGGTAATAGATAACTAATACCCTTCTGCAAGGAGGTTTGCACCCATTATTGTGGCAGGGTTTGGGGTTGGTTCTTTTTTTTTGGCTTGGTTGGTGTTTGTCATCTCTGCTTCTTGTACCTGGGTTTCAGGTTGTGGTGGTTGGTTCTTCCGTTTCTTCCTCCAGAATTGTGCTTCTGCCTAGCTCAGAAAGTTGGATTTAAGGATAAGAATATCTGAATATTTCTTCTAATAATTTTTACTAGTCCTGACAATATTTTCTAGTACCATATCGCTCATGCTTCACTGGGGACCATAGTCCGTTATAACAATAACTCCCTAAATAATATCCTTAGCAGGCCTCAGGTGGAGAGGGTACTGAGGTACAGTACCCCAAAATCTATTTCTCAGCCTCAGACTGATGTGATGAAGCTTAACTCAGAGGGTTTTGTACTTTTTCCCTTTTCTCAATAATGTTTTTTCTCCTTCCCTAAATTCGAACAAACCTTTTACTAATACTTACTGTGTATGTGATATTTGCCATTTGGTGCCTTTCACAAATGCTGAAGACATGACCCTGTAGCCCTACTGGAAAAAAACAGTCCTCATCACTTAACTAAGAACTGGGTAGTGTTTTCCATTCACCAGTGCCAGCCCATTTTTACTCTGTAAAGTACGCTGTAAGTATGTGTGGGCTGGCTTGCTTGCATTATTACAGCTTGAAGGGACCATAAAAGGTGAGTTATTTAGAGATCAAATCGGAAAAGGCTAAACTGTGACTTGGACTATGCGTCAGGCACAGGGAGAGAAGGAAAGTAGGAAGTCCTCTGATGAAGAGTTGCAGGCCACATCCATGCCCGCTGCTAGGTAGAAGACAACAGAAGACATTTTGATCAAGGCAGCTGAGGATGGCGTAGGCCAGAGAGCAATGTGCTGATTTCAGCTGGCAACAGTTACCTGTGCAGAGCTTTCCCATGGGATAGGGAAGAACAGAGGAGATGATATTACTCCAGTCAGACTGCCTTCCAGGGTTGTGCCTGAGGTGGCACTGCTTGCTCACTGCCTAGTACCATTGCTGTCCTAAAGTCAAAGTCCAAAATAGGGATACAAAGAGGTCAGTAGCTGTTACTAAGCCTTTTTTATTGATTATTTTACAGCTTGATCCAGGTAAAGCCTTACCTTCTCCTAATGACCTCAGAAGAAAGATTCTCATAAAGAATAAAAGGCTGAAACCTGAAGTAGAAAAAAGTAAGTAAAGCTTGTCAAGTGTTAAATTAAACAAAAGTCCAGACTTGAGATGAATGCACTTTATGTTTCTAAACTTTTCAAATTGCTTGCATTTCAATGTTGAAGAATATGTGTTACGAATTGTATGTAAATGACACTTTGTTTGCCCTTGCGTTTCATATGAATGCTAGAGTCTGGGCCTTGGTATCAGCGTGTAGCATAGATAGACCTAGAAATGTAATCCTGGGACTTTATCAGATTGCTTTTCAAGCTAAAATATAACAGAGATATAATCTCTAGTAAATTCTGCCCACAGTGATATGTTTACATTGCTGTGTTGTTCCAGGATAAGCAAAAAGTGAAATGGAATTTCAAATTGCTCTTCTTGCTGTTATTGCCAGTTCTGATATTTATCTTCTTTCAGTAATAATAACGTTGTTATCTTAGTTTCCAGTATGGCCATAGTGATAAACCGTGGTCCTTCTCCTGCCAAAGATAAACATGCAAACCTTCTACTGACTTCAACGTTACGCTGATGGTGTTCATACTCTCTAACCGAAATGCACACAGGAACACAATTGAAAATCCAAGCTCTCTGCCTCCATTTGAATATGGTGCATAAATCAATCACAGAAGAGAGAGTTGTCTGCTTATTCTTTGAAGAAATAATATATTAACTCCAAAGGCCTTTGAAGTCTGTGGAGGTACTTTCCTTAACTTCAGTGAGCTTTGGATACAACTCTTGACAGCTTTTCAGAACTAGCAACAGTCCATGTCTAATGACACTCTTATTCTGCAAAATTTTGGTGCTAACTGAAAACTTGATCTTGGAGTTCCCATTAAGTAAAAGTAGATCTCAGAATCAGAGAGTTTTGCTTGTTTTCATGTATTTCATTTTGCTACAAACTGTTTATGAAGTGACTAATTTCTTTTATTTTTCTTATAAACAGAACAGCTAGATGCTCTGAAAAAGATGATGGAGGCTGGCGAAACAGCTGCCCCTGTAAATATCCTAGAGGATGATAATGAAGAAGAAATAGAAAGTGGTGAGGATTTCATAGAGAATGCCTCTTAGAACATTGCATGTTGTAAAACAGTGGGCCAGCATCAGCAACTAGCATGCGTTACCCACGCAAACCACATGTGTGGTCTGTGGCAGCAGCAGTAAGTCTGGGCTCGGTGCAGGACCGTTTATACAGACCTCCAGCCCCACCATCTCATCTCAGATAGATGCCACAGCTGCTTCTGACTCTGTGGCGGGCTGTGGTTGGCATGTTGAGCTTTGAACACAGCTCAGGTGGTCCGAGTGGTAATTTTTAACTTACTTTTCAGAAATTATGTTGTAGCAGCAACCCAGTCAGATTTTCACTGTGTATGTATGTGTGTACGTGACTGGGAGGCTGTGATATTTGCTTTGGAAACAGATTTTGTCACTATTTTTAATGCTTGTGTCAACATCAGATTGAACTATTGCGTTATTCTCTATATGGATAACATCAGGGATAGGATTTTTCATGCTGAACTTCAGATATCATTAGTGTAAACATCTAGATCTGAGCCAGTGATGTGGAATGTGTTTATGGCCAACAGAGAAAAGCAGGCATTTCTAGGATGTGATTCACATGGCCTGTTATAGATGGCCACCTTCAGATGAGGTAAATCATGCAGTGCCTGTCCCAAGGTACTGGACTATGACCCATTTCATACTGAATGTCCGAGCTATAGCCTACCCCTTGGTCCTTGATTCCTTCATATCACAAAGCTGCTGCCATTGCAGTCAGTAGAAGTCCTCGGGATAGGTACGCTTTATGATCCAAATCTGTTGTCTGTCCTTGCAATGATGAAAAAGCCTGAAGCACAAGGATTTTTTGGAAGGGCCTCTTCAGATGATCCAGGAGCACAGAGGACATGCTATTTGGCAGGCTGAGTCCCACTTGAAATGAATACTTCCAATAGTGTTGTTATAGTGTTGTGTTATTAATTACATGCTAGACTACCAAGAGGCTCAAATAAGTATTTTCTGAAATTATTATTTAAATCCAAATAAATCATATACTTGATTTTGTTTTTGTAAGAGGCCTTATTGTCTTCTTTGAGAGCTCTAATTTCATATGGAAAATCACCTTAAAAATAAATTTAAAGGATCCTCTATAATAGGGGTGTGTGAGGAAACTAAAAACACACATTAGAAGTCTGGACACCAGCAACTTTTTACATCTTTATTTAAAGAACCCATCTTCATTTCTTGTTTATTTCCCCAATCCTGTGCTTTTTTACAGTTTTCCTAAGCATATTAATGATTCCTTCAGATATATACTAAATAAAGTCTCCCTTCCTAACCACGCCAAAGCCCTAAGAATCTCAGGCCTTTGCTGTAATTTACTACTAATGCTTGGAAACCTAATGCCATGGATTTTTCTTCTGTTTAAAAAATCTCCCAAACCAAACCTGTGCATTTGGCTGTCATTTGTTTCATCTCACACACAAAAACAGCAGCTACTGTGTTTTTTTGCACTGATCCTTCTTTTTTTTCTGTGCAGCTGACCAGGAAGAAGAAGCACATCCAGAGTACAAATTCGGAAGTGACCTTTCTGCAGATGATTACTGTCAAAAAGAAGCTGTTGCCATCAGTGTCAAAAAGGTGGGATTGCTTCTTATATGTATTTCCTTGGAAGCTTTCCACAGAGATAAGCGTAAAAGACATTCTATTTTGTGGAAGCATCACATGTTGTCAAAAGAGTCAAATACAAGCTTTCACTGAATTCTTAACCCTCAGATTCATGAGAACACAAAATTTTATAGCCCAAAATAGCTCTCTGCTTGTTCAGGTGGAATACTCATTGAGGAAATGGAATCAGTATGTAGGAAGACAGTGCACAAGAAGTGAAAGTTTTCACCAAAAATACTAATTAAAGGCTGCTAGCAATTCCCTGCAATCCTATCTCTGATATTTTACTTTGCATCACCATTTCAGAGTTTTAATGTGGGGAGAATATCAGTTTCCTCACTCAACAGTGCTTCCTGGCAAAGCTTTATCCTGTGTCTCCATTATAGGGATTCCCTGGGTCATTCTTTATTGGTTAACTCTTAGGGTAGCTTCTCCCTTCCACATGCAGCGATACAGGCAAAGTAGGAAGATCATTCCCTGGTGGGGCAGTGTGGCAATGGGGCTATACCAGGAAGCCAGCTGGCAGACAGGGTAAGAGTGCTTTTTATTCCACTGGTATTTGATTTAGTACAGTTTATCAGTCTGTACTCAGTAACAGAATATTACTTGTTATAGCACTTGACAGTAATTAAGATACAGGACGCTGGAATTCAAAACTAAGCCTCCTCTGGCACTGAAGGCATTAGAGCTGCTTGCTACAGAAAAAAACATTCAAGTGCTGAGGTACCTTATCAGATCATACTTCTCTGTCACTCAAGCATTTGTGGTCACTTCTCTCCTGCCTGGCTACCTTTGGATCTTATTCCAGATGGAAGTATCAATAAGGGAAATCTTTTCATGACATAGATTGCCCTTGGCAGTATGTCTCTCTTTAGCAGTACCACAGAGACATCAGACCTGCCTGCTTGGGTTGTCTTTCAGTCTGCATCCTTGGTTCTTCAAGACTTTTGTGGATCTTCTCACTGAACTGCTGTTTAACTTGTGTGCTCTTGGGCTAGTTTCACTTACTAAATCAGCAGGTCCTTAACCACCTGAGCACTTTTTTTTTCAGATTAGTCAGTCATCCTCAGCATTTGCCCTTGGGTAATTTCTTTGCTGCTTTGCTGATCAGTGACTCAATCCTTATTCTTTAGGTAGGTACCTTCAGTGCCAAGTCACCATTTATCTGTCTGAGATTCTGAGTAGTGACAGCTTATAACTGAAGACAGACTGCAGAGACGCTTACTTGGCCATTGCAAGTAACATCTTGAGACAGGCCTTTTCTGAATGTGGGCCTTTAAAGCACAGTTTACAGCAGTCTTAACCCTTAAGTTTTCAGAATCGGGACAGCCTGCATATCCAGATGATCCTTTGTGCTCTCTGGGTGTGTCATTCTCTCATTCTTCTCTGAAACTTCCTGTCCCCCACATCTAGTGATTGCAGTAGTTTGGACTTCACCTTTTAGCATCCTCCCTCCTATTCCCACTGCTGGCCAGCTGCTGAATTTCATATCTTGTGTGCCCACATTTGAAAGATATTGCAACTTTTTGCAAGTTTTTGTGACAGATGAGCCACGCAATAAAGTGGAAGAGGTTATACTTTTTGCTAAATACATTAACTTTTTGAGGATTTTTTTTGCCTTACTTATGAGTATTTCATACTGCATTTTCTTTGGGTAATGTATATATATTTTTTTCCCTTAGGCTGTTGAAGATTCTGAGCAAGAAAACAATAAAAAGGTGACACATAGGATGTTATGTAGTTTGTTTTATTGCTTTATATATAACATAAATATTACTTACCATGCATTCTTAGTGGTTTAACAATTAACAATTTTATGCACAGTTTCATTGCACCTATCGAATGTTTTTGAAAGTCACTTGGCCTCCTTTTCTCCTGTAGGGTTTCTTCTTCTGCTGTCCTTTTATACTGGGTTTAGGGCTGTCAGAACATACAACACTAGTTGGGGACAGCCAGGAGTGCATGACTTGTCCCTGCTTAGAAGTGTCTGATCTCAGTGCAGGTACCTGCCTCTAAATGCCATGCACTGGCAAAGGGCAGTTCCTTGAGAGGTGTTGAGATATATTATCCCTGCTTCTTTTTTCCACTTCCCTTACCTTGACTGCACTGTGTTTTCCTCTTTCTTTTTCATCCTTTTCCTTTCCTTTGGGACTTCTGCATTTATCTTCTCCCAGATTCCCTTCTGTTAGACTCTTCCCCCTCCTTCCACTCTTCTTCCTTCTCTTCTTTCATTAAAACTGCTCCTGTTCCTAATCACACTTTGTTTCCGTCTGTTTTGTTTTCTAAGGGGGTTCTGCTTTTTTTCTTGGGGGCTGGGGGAAGAGGAGGTAGAGTGGAAAAAACCTAGCTCTCAACAACTTTTACCCATTTTTCTCTAGCCCTTAAAAGGATGTGCTGTTATAACCATCCCTTCGTCTCAGTAAGCTTTAAGAACATGCCATCCTACTCCTTCCTAATTCATAGCTTTAAAGTCCTAAATCCTTTGATGTGAACAGTGCAAAGAGAATAGTCCTTTAACTCTAAAATTTGTGGGTCAGTAGGTAAGTAATTTAAATTTAATAATCAGTAGATTGTCTTAGAGCATTGCCATGGAGCTGGTGTGTCAGTAATGTAATCATACAGCTGTAGGCTGCAGGGTACTGTTGCCTGGCAGTAAGGCATAAATAATCCTCTTCAACTTCCTTTTCACTGTGATTCATTACTTAGACATTTAAGGGTCAAGAGAGTAAAATATGATTAGCAATTCTAAGCAGGCAGCAGGAGGCACATTAAAGGACCCTGATTTTTAGAAGATGTGTGGTCAGTTCTTCCTAAATATTGCCCTTCCAAACATGGAGACACTGAAAATGACTAGTTACTGTGAAGAACTTTGGCCTTAATTTTATCTAAACTTTATTAGCTAAAATTGACCTAGTAACAAAAAAAGCCTGTGCTCTGCTAATAAAAGGATGCTGGTGTTTGGCATATTTAGGGGACAAATTTGTGAATCCTCAGTATGTGAATTCTAGAGAAACAGTTGAGTTGGACCCTAGAGAGCAGCATTAAAATGTGGTATCAGTTTGATTTCACAAGCCACTGGAAGTTTGATTCAGTCTAAAATGCAAATAAAGCTGTACACAGCTGGTCTCCTTCTGGTAACTAAACTGTTCCAGGCAATCAGCAGATATCAGCAAATGCCATTCCTTGTAACTGTAAGTACTCAGAGGTCAGACTGTATTCTGGTTATGTGGGCACCTGAAGTAATAACAGGAGACCAGTATTTTTTCTCATTCTCCTCTCATTGGCTATATCAGTCATATCAGGGCCTAAATTGTTTCATTTCACATGTAATTCATTTTCTTAAACATGTGTTAGCAGTACATGGCAGGTACACATACATGCCCACAATACTGACAAGTAGATTCATGTTTTCTTTTTTTCATTTCGTAAGTAAATGAGTTGCAGTAGTGCAAGTGCTATGAAATAGGTGGTTCTTCCATGCTTTTATGCTGTTACGCATGCTGAGGCTCATTGCCTGAAAAAGGACTTTGCCGTACTTGCAGTTATTCATGGTTTCCTGATACAGTAATGGCAAAGAACTTTCAGACAAACATTTACTGCATTCTGAAAATAAAAAGCTGACTTGTAAGAATGGTTTCTGAAGATACTTACTACTTCTTTGGAGAAGTACACTGTCTGCATACAGAAGGTTAGATTTTTGGGGGGTGTTTTTTCTCGTTCGTACGATAGGTCATGTGAGAATACTAACAGACAAATCAGGGCTAGAGATTTCACTATGGGTCTTGTTTAGGACTGTCCGATGACTAGTGGCTTTGTAAAAGAAGAGTTATTTTGGCTTTGGCACTCTGTTGGTAGCTGGTGCAGGCCGAGTAAAATATTTACCAGTCAGAGAACAAGCAAACAAGTTTGTGGGAAAAATGCTGTGAACTGGAAGCCTTGCAGGATTTGCTTAGATTGATGGAGGCCTGTCTTTTTCTTTCCCTTTTTAAATGAATAGAATATGTTTCTAACTGATTTAGGGAAAGGAAAAAGTTGGACAGTAGATCCACGGGAGAAGTGCTTTATATTGTAGGTTTCTAGCAGATCAGATACCTGTAGAAAGTTTTTGCAATTCTCTTCTAAATGTAGTGCATCTGTATGTGAATGATGGAGTCAAATTTTATCGTTCTAAGGGGCCAGGGATATAAGCTTGGTAGCCTGCCTCTTGTGGGTTTTGTGATGTCTGTCAGTCCAACGAAGGCTGCAATCCCTGTCTTTCAGTTTGCTTTTATTAGTAAAGATTGCCCGTTGAATCAATTTGTGTTTTGATGTTGACAAAGTTCTACTCAGTACAAAGTGTGTACTGTCCCCACAGTTGCTATCAGAAAATATGAATTAAATTACAGTTCTCAGGAGTTCACTTGACAAAGATCACTATCTCGCAGCATTGTTCAGTCCATTTTAACATTTATCTTTTATCCCAAAGTTACATTACTAACATCATGTAATGTTTACCCATTACTTAGGCTCTCTTCTATCATCAGTCCTCTTGCATGCCTCCTGTAACATGAGAGTGTGTTTGGTGCATATACCCGTAAGAAAATAGATCTTAATTTGTGACATTAAGTTTCCACTTTTCTTGTATGATTTTGCATTTATTTTAACTTTCTGCAGATTTGGGTATAATTTTATATCACGTTGGAAATTCCAACAACAACATTTGCACACACAAATAGTGATTATTCTTTTAAATGTGTTTTCAGGGTTTAGTAACTGTTGAAGATGAACAAGCGTGGATGGCATCTTACAAATATGTAGGTGCCACAACCAATATACATCCGTATTTATCAACAATGGTCAACTATGCTCAGCCTGTAAAATTTCAAGGTTTCGATGTAGCAGAAGGTAACATAAAAGGTTGAATGAAATAAAAGTATTTGTCTGCTTATCTTAAGTACTTTTTAATTTCTCTGTTTCCAGAGTTTAGAAATGGTGTACGATTTTTATAGTGTAATAACTTTCATCTGTATATTTAAAGATATCTGTTTCCTTAAATATAAAGTTAGCCTGTTATTCCATTGGTTGTCCACATGGAGTCACTAAATTACTGGGAGAATATGAAGTTGTTGAGAGTGATTATATTCTATATGCCTTTCTGACTAAACTGCTGTTTTTAGTTCCTTTTTCATTAAAGTAAGGTGAGCATGATTGCTGCAGAGGTCAGCAGTTAGCTTTTGCTTTTGTATTGCGTACTAGAACATTTTTCATGTTCTTTCGTGTTATCTAGCAACACTAGGCAGGCTGTGAATCATAGTTTTGTCCTAAACAAAAAATGAAAATTTTGTTGATTTTCCCAGGAAGAGAAAGAAAAAGGCAAGTCAGAAATATTATTAAATTTATCTTCAGTATAATTTGATTCTATGAATGACAGATCGTGGGGAAACAGACCAGTATTTGCAGTACTTTGTTGAATAGTATATCCTGCTATTATGTATGATGCATGATTGTGAATTTTGATGCATCATTACAGCAACATTTTAAATGTCTTTTCCTTCCTAGAACGCAATATTCATCATAACATGTCCTCTTTCAATGAATCAGTTGGACTAGGGTATTTGAAGACCCATGCAATAGAGTTTGTAAAGTATCCTTTTAACTGCTTATGGCTCTTCTCTACTAATGCTATAACTAAACAACAAACGTCCACTTTATTTATGATGTTCCATGTCTATAGTGGAACAAAGAATGTAGCTCATAAGGTAAGGAATAGTAGGAGTAATGTAAGAAATGTTGAAGATATGAGGATATGACAATACATTTCTATGTTGTTTTTATTTCATTTTCCATAACAAATTATATAGTTATAATAAACGACAAATGAGTCGGATATACCCAAAGGGAGGCCGAGTGGATTCCAGTAATTACATGCCTCAAATTTTCTGGAACGCTGGCTGCCAGATGGTCTCACTGAACTATCAGACCCCAGGTAAGCAGTGACGACCAGTGAACCTAAATTCTGAAGAATGGCTTGGGCAGTAACTCTCAGACAGATGCCATGGATTTGCTTCTGGCATTTTTTGAGGAAACAGACATATGGCTAAATAATGTGGCGTGTGGGGAATTACGGAAGCGTAAGAAAAGGAGCAATGAAAAAGCCATGTATAGAACAAAAATTCAGTCTCCTTTCATGGAAAAATAATTGACAGAGTACTGTAACTTCTCACATAAATGATAATGTTATTAATAAAAATATTAATTACAGGGAAAACATTGTTTTCACAAGAGACGGCTTTGCCACAGCCGGGTGCATTTCTCCAAAGTAAAAATGAAGGAATGTGCAAATTAAGATAGTAAAAAGTAATGACTACATACCAAATACATTTCTAGACCAGTTATTGTCAAGTGTGAGAGGAACATGTTTAGCATCAGGGAACGGAGTACGCGAACTCATCTTATATAATGATGCCAGGGAGTGTAAATGATTCTCTACAGCATAAACTGAGAAGAGATCTATTGCCCCTGTTAAATGAAGGTGTGAGTATAACTAACAGTTTTTTGGGTTTTTTTAATAAATCTAGGAATGTCTTCAACAATATATGTAACAGACCAGTTCTTCCATTTTCTTCTTCTAGCTGTGATAGTACCATTATTTTTCTTTCCCTTCAATGATGTCTTTGGTACTATAGACATTCCTAATGAGCATACCCTGAGTTCTCTCCTGCAAAGCTTTGCGCCCCTGCCACCACTGATTTCTAGCCAAGAAGGCAAGAGAAATCTGTACTGGAGTACACTGCTTGTAAACTGCTCCACTGGACATGATGTGGAGGTTGGAGCAGAAAGAGCTTCACTCTTCTCCCGACACTGCCTCTGCCCGATCCATGTCATTCTCAACCCCTTTGTGCTGCAAAATAATGGTTTGCCTGTATAGTTGGAAATGAGCAACTTTCCTGTGGTAGTCTTCTATGATCCAGCTGTGCTGGCAGGCTTAAGAATAGTTGAGGAAATAGAAGTTAAGGCTGCTGTAAGGCTGCCAAGAAAGGAGAATAATAACCATTATAAGCATATTCAGAATATTTAGTGTAACAGAGGATGTACAGAAGACATGTTTGCACCCTTTGAAGGTAGAGTCAGTGGGCAAGAGAAGACCTGTGTTTTCACTAAAACCAGGATGTTGTGTTCTGATGTAATTGGAAACCTGCAGGAAAAGATTATTTTTGTTGGGTTTGGGATTTTTTTGGGAGAGTGCTATTATCTGTCTTTGTAGACAAGTCCCATAATAATGCATTGAATGAAACTCAGATGCTCTAAATTTTGAAATTAAGCAATGCTCCTGTCATCTCTGTGGTCTCTTGTGTGGTATTTCATGGAAATAAGCTCCTAGAAACCCGGTGCAAGATTCATCTCACCTTCTTTGAGATATCAAGATACAGACATCTTCATCAGAGGTAGTTGTCTACAGTCACTGGAGAGAAGTACACACTTCTCGGATGTGGTTCATCTGGTCTATTTTAGATGTCTGCCTTAGAATGAGATTAATTGTGCTATTAAAAGTACCTGTATTCCTCCATTATTTAAAGCAATTCTAGATCACTAGTGCAAATGGAGATATCGCTACTGTAGATCTCAAAAGTTAGAGGAGAGGAATCCTATCCCAGGCACTTACATGACCACAGTCTGCTGCTTCTCTGTCTGCAGGATGTGTTTGGATTCAGGGAGAGACTGTAAGCACAGCTTAGACTTCAGCTTGATTGATAAAGCTGTTACTGTTGTGAGGAAATAGAAGTTTGCCTGTTGCTTCCTTTTATTTCTTAGATATAGATATAGATATAGATATAGATATAGATATAGATATGTGTGTGTGTCTATGTGCATGTGTCTTTTATATGCATTAAATTTAATTTTCATTTAAACTAATTATTCTGGACAAACAGTCTTATTTTCTTTCTAAGAGAGATCGTTCATGATATGCATTATTCAGGAGGAAAAAATGCTAATTTTTTTTCTCTCTTGACAGATTTAGCAATGCAATTGAATCAAGGAAAATTTGAATATAATGGATCATGCGGGTGAGTGATGTGATTTAAACTGTTGTCACAGTGTATCAGAATCCTTTACTATGGCTTTAATAAAATATTGTCACTATTAATTATGTGTTACAAAAGAAAAATGGGATGCTAGGTGAAGAGTAGAAATTAGCAGAATTCAGGGAGAATTATCCCCTGCAAGGAGATATTGTGATGAATATGCTTTTTAATTATGTCCATTTTTTTAATGAGAGAGAAGAGGCTTTGTGTGCAAATTAGGAAGAAGATCATGAATAGCATACACAGTTATTTAAATCCATCTTCAACTTCTGTTCTGAATCTTTTTTTGAAGATACAACCTCGTATGGGGATTCGTTGCACAGTTCACAGAATAGTCAAATTTACTTGGGCAGGTTGAGTCTTAGTTCACAGGGAACATAGGGAACATTTTTTTTTTCTTATTTTTGTACTTTAGGTGGAGAGCAAATTGCACAGAGAACACTGAAGTGTTTCATCTCTCCAAGTTCTCACTCATTAATTCTGCATCAATAGGGATTCTCAAGCAATGCTGATAGCTAATTCTGAAATATTTATACCTTAATAGGATAAACAGAGAAAGTTTGATGAATTGTAGGAAGTGGCAGTCCAGAAACACATTAAAATCTGCAATTCACCCTGGAAAAGAAATAACTTTTTTACTAATGCAAATCTTACTCAGAAAGAAAATTTGAGTGGATGGAGCTTAGGAAAATTCCTCTTCCTCCAAATGGGCAATTGTACTCTGCCCCTCCAGGCCTTTATTTCAGCTGTGAACTCTTCAAATAGCAGCTGTTGTGTTTGACAAAGGTGCAGTCCCTGATCATTTTGGTTGGAGTCTTCAACCATTACTGATATACTAATCCTGAATAATAAAAACAGAAGAAAACAAAGCTTTTTTTTTTTAATGGCAGAATGTGGTTCCTTTATTGTTAGACCTGCAAGCCTGATAGAAGACCATATATTTACTCTTACCTAATTCTCTAAAACACTGGCATCATTTTCAACCAAATTACTTGGTTCTTATATCAGTCTTCTGGTATTACAGTAATATAGTGATAATACATGGTAATATAGTGGTAATAGTTTGCTACTCTACATTATAAATGTGGTGCTAGTTTAGTCACAGAGAGATAGCACTTAGGGCAATGAAAATAAAAATGATATGTCTTTCTGTCTGTACTATTTTTTCTGATGTACAAGTTGCATGCTGGTGAAACTAAATAGAGCTGCTCCAGCATGAGAGCACTGTTGATTTCAACAGGCCTGAATTATGGGCTAAGAACATTTCTGATAGTTCCTTCCTGCCCATAATCTACTTTAAATTAATAAAAGATTATGAAATAACATGCATGTATAGTGTGATGAGGATGAGTATTACTTTCTGAGGAATATTACTTTCCTAAACAGAAACCAAAATGTTATGTAAAAAAGTGAGAAAACAGATTGAGATTCTTTCCACTGGAGTTTTTCCATCACTTCTTTAATTCTTTGTGAATTTTGTCTAGGCCTTTATAACATTGTGTCCAGTGTTTCACTAGAGAGACTGGAGCATGGATGAAATATGAGCTGCTAGCAGCTACTGTCTGTCAGGGCTGCAGAATTAGCAGGATGACTCCAGTTAGACGTTTTCTTCCATCAATGGAAGAGAATTCCCGTCATATGTAGCACAGCATTTCTGTGGATCAGCTGCTGTTTTATTTTGATGGCAGAATCCTTGGTTTTTAATTCATCAGTGCACGTATTGGCTTCATTGCATCAGTGCACGTATCGGCTTCATTGATATGTTGATCCAGTGTGTAGTCCTCAGGGATGTATTGTAAGTGTTATTATGGTAGTACCTTTCACGCTACTATAATTAACAGTCTGTCAGTACTAACATTATCAGCTATTCTCCCCAAAGGTTTTATAACTGAGATGAAAAAATTAGCTTCAAGCTGAAATTTATTGTATGAATCTTGACTCTATGGAACTGCTTCATTTAAAACAAAATTGAATAAATCCTCTGTGTTTTTCAAAAGTGTTAAAGAATTAGAGTAAATGAGAGCATCTAATTTTTATTATATGATAAGTCACTGTCTTTTTAAAATGTACTCCTAAATTATTTTGAAATGTTTTTGATTATATTACATTTAGTTTCATCTTGAAACCCAGGGTAGATTTAATACTTCAGTTGCTGGTAATTCAAAATTAAGATTCACATTTATATATATTTTAGACAACTGTAATATTTCCATTTTTCCCTCCTCACACTTGCAGCTAGAATGTTAGTCTGTATTTTACAGTGTCCTAGGAGACTTCATTGTTTAAAGCTAGAACATCCATTTTATTTATATTTAATACAATTTTAATTTCCACACAAAAATAATTTTTTTCTTCTTTTTCTTAAAATAAGGTATCTACTTAAACCAGATTTCATGCGGCGACCAGATCGAACATTTGACCCTTTCTCTGAAACTCCTGTAGATGGTGTAATTGCAGCGACATGTTCCGTACAGGTAAAATAGAAATTTAGGAACTTCTGTCATCTTGGAACATCCAAAATCACATTTAAACGTGAGCAGAAATATAATATCTACAGAAAATATGTTTGGATTGTGTGGATTTCACCAAACTGTTTCCAGTTTTTTTATTTGATTGCTGGCTAAGACATCTGTGTTTACTTGAACTGAATGGAACATGATATAATTAGAAATGGTTTGTTATTACACATTATCACTGAATTTTAAACCCCGTCATACTCTTTGCGGTTCACGTCAGCCTTCACAAATAAATAAATGAGTAAAGCTCATTCCTGTGGGCAGTAGGAAACTACACAAACTTCAGCTGTCACCACAGACCAAGCGGGAGATTGTAATGGGCATATTTGGATGGGATATTTTCAAAGCAAGTAGAACTTGAAGTCTGCGCTGTGGTCTGAGGGGTGACAACTATGTGCACACTACTTGAGGGAAGAAATCAAAGCTTCAGGAGAGCCTGGCATGACGAGGAAGTTGCAGGAGTAGAGCTGAAGTTGCTTATGGAAGACAGGTGTTTTCTGTTTGTGGAGCAGCCCAGCCTGTATATTCACCTCATATTGGACATCAGAGAAAAAAGGTTCATGTGATGGAGGTCCTAACTTTGGAGTCGTCTATGAGGAGCAAAGTCCTTAAAACTTCTGGTGTAATTATGAAGCATGGTTAGATCTTCTCACAATTTGGAAGGAGACTGACAACTGTATATCTTGTTTTGTGACTTGACTTTCCACTCTCTTAGCTGAAATATCCTACATGCAGCTTAACCAAAGAATTTTCTTTTCAATTGTCACTGTCTATACACAGCATGGAAATTTCAAACTCTCCCCAAGCAAGGGTTCATTGCATTTGAGACGTTCAGCGTTTCATTTGCACCTTCGGAAGAACAGAAATATGTTATTTTTTTTTTTTAATGTCAGATGGCAGTACAGTCCCTCCAAGAAAGAAGTGGAGCCTGGTGAGATCTGGTGATGAGAATACAGTGCTAAGAATGATGAGAGAGAGCTTTTAGTTCACTTCTTTTGCAGCTTGCTCTTCTTGTATGACTAAAACGAGCATAAAACTTCATACTTCTGTTCCTGCACCTGTAAAACTGGATTAATAATGTCAGCCAATGCTTTGGAGAATTGCAGAGGAAAAACAGAAAAGGTTTTGTTCGCAGTGATTACTGCTTGGTGCCTACTCTGAGTTGAGGGCCTTACTGGAGAATACAATGCTCATCAACACAGGGGAAGGTATGGTCCCTACAGTGGAGGATGTACAATCTTATTAAAGACAAAACATGCCTAGTAGATGTGAACAGTGGGAGGGAGAGAGAGATGGATCAGGGTTATAAGAAGAACATATCTCCACTGCATGGTTTGTTGATTCTGAATTACTTTTATTTGTACTACAGTAATAGCTAGAAGCCCTGACTGAGAGCAGGACTCCCCTTGTACTAGCATGCTGTTATAAAAAAGGTAAGAGTGGACCCAAGCCCAGTCACGTACCCCTCAGCCACGTAACTTTTCAGATTTGTTGTTGAGAGTGTTTCTTGGAAGAATGTTAGACTGTAAAAAGAAAATAATGGCTCAGAATGAGCTTAGATCGGTGAAAGCATAAGGGTTTCATTTTTTTCTTCCCTCCTTAATCATACCAACAATATTTGCTCTATTTTTAAGTAACGGGTCATCTAAATGAAGTAAAAATTTGCCACTGAGTAATCATCTGCTGTTGCTAGATTAATCTTGACTTGGAAAAGAATCAAAACAAATTTTATATACATAGCAAAACAGAGGAGACCTGGGTTTGTTTTTTTGTTGTTGTTTTTTTTCTTTTTCTTTTTTAAGCATCCTGCGTTTCCTAGACACAGAATATGGAGTTAGACTGATATGTGACTTAGTTTGAAGATTACACCTAAGTAAAAGCAGAGCAGTAGCTTCCATTCACCTCTCTGTAGTCAAGACATATAATAGATGACAGTGCATCAGAACAGAAAGTTTAAAGCATATTTTCAGACTAGCTGCTGAATAGCATTGCCCAAGCTGGTGGTTTCATTCAGCATATTTTATTAATGTGCTCAATGTACCAGTGAGACCTCAGTTAATTGGGCCAGCTGACTTATAACTGTTCATACCATGGCACAGTGAGCACAGCCATTTCTGACTGGTATAGTTTCCTATGTAAATAAATGTCTCAAACTACCAAAAGTCAGCTGGCTATAACATGCATACTTCTGTAGAAAGTTGTCTAAGATAGGAATTTATAGTACAACTAAAATGAAAACTATCTGCTATATATTCTGTATTACCACCACACAACAATCCTTATAGAACTCAGCAAAGTTGGTAAGAAAGGAAATTAGGAATCTGGACATGTGAATGAATTGCAGTGTGATACCATGTCATATGCACTTGGAACACATTCACTCCTCCATACCTTTGGTGTGCTCCTATCTCAATGGGTCCATGTCACACTTACTGCTCTGCAAGAAGATGACCTTAATCAGTTTCTGCAGAGTGACTTGCAAATTCCCACCAAAGGTGACTTCTTCATGTGCCTATGCCCTTAAACTCTGCTTCCATCAAATCATTGGCCTCTGATTCCCAAAGTGCTCGCTCATGTGGTTATCTGTGAGCACCACTGTGCGGATAGCAACATCATGTTTACACCTCCCCATTGGATTGGTGCCACCAACTCAGTATGCACAGGGATATACAAACATCTGCGACCTGGAAGCAAAACTCTTCTTACCTGTGTTGCATCTTTGAAAATGTTCTTCTTCCAACACTGATTAATCTGTCATTCTTAATCCAAGATTCACCTTGAACAAAAATTTGATTGCTGCTGACATTTTTCTTTATGGGCGAATGGGATATGAATGAACTTGTGAGTTAAGGCAGGAGCTGAGCGGGTATTTTCATGAGTGAAAAGCCAGGGACTTTGCAGTTCTAATAGCTCGTGTGTCTGTGCGTACAGCAGTGTGTTCAGCTGAATCACAACCCAGCAAAGCATGCTAGCCCAGCGCTTACCTGTGGTGCTGTAGTGAGTCCCCTAAGCTGTATAAAGAGCAACAGCTGCTAGAAAGTAGTAGGCTCGGTATGAGTTTCCCACTGGGCTGCTACTTGCCTTCAGTGTCTATTTTCATTAACACTGAAATTCAGGATGAGGTATAACAGAGGAATTCCTTCAGAAAAGAAGTGTGGTTTAGCTGTTACAACAAGACTGTCAAATATTATAATGGAGTTGCATTTTTTTTTAAATTATGCCTCTTTTTAACTTGTGCAGAGCAGCAAGATCATTACTGTTTTGTACTCTGTGTAATCCTATTTAAAGACAAGTATGTATTTAAGGTTTAACACAATAACTTTTCAGAAAAAAGTGCAATATTAATGCTACTTTTACCATTTTCATGTGATTAAATTAATATATCTGTTCTATAGAAAGCGTTTCGCAGACTGCTGTCACTAAATAAAGAATCATCAATATTCCCAGTACTCTTAAAGCACTGCGTACTTTTTATTGCTGTTATCCTCTGTACTGCTTTTCTTTACTGTTCTATCATTATGTTGCAGGTAATATCTGGTCAGTTCTTATCAGACAAAAAAATTGGTACGTATGTAGAAGTGGATATGTATGGTTTACCCACGGACACAATACGTAAAGAATTTCGAACACGCATGGTGATGAACAATGGTCTGAATCCTGTTTACAATGAAGAATCATTTGTATTTCGAAAGGTAGGATACTTGGAAAGCACAGTCTGTGGTTGCTAGCCCTTTTGCACATGAGCATCCTTGCTCACTTGAGCCACCCTTCCCTGCTTCAGTCTGACTGCTCACATGAATAAGTACTGCTCCCATGAAAAAGGGTTTGTAGGGCTCCTGTTTACTACAGTAAACAAATTAAAGCTGAAATAAGCTTTTGAGAGTTTTTTTTTTTTTAATTTTGCTTTGTTTTGTTTTTCTAATGGATAACCTCTGTAGCTGTCACATGATTTTTTGTTTCTGTTTGGCTTTTCCCTCCCCTTTGCTTCCTCCTCCCACTCGGAGGTAGCCACCTCCTCCGTGGCCATGCCTGTGTTCAAGGTATGCAGTCTGCTCAGAATGAGCCCCCGCTGGTGGACACCATCATTCCTTGGAGATTTCTTCTTCCCTGCCCTGGCAGTGGCTGCTATCTTGCACTGTTCCTTCAGCCCAGAGGGCAGGTGAGATGCTGCATCCAAAGCTAAGGTCAATGTCATTACATGGAAAAGTTGGAAGGGTGCTGTGTTCTTCAGACGTGTTTCCAGCTCCCTCCTCCAGTAGTCCATGTGCATCATGTACTTTTTTTTTTCAATAGCAAAGAAAAACAAACCTTTTTTTCTTGGTATGGGGGATTTAAAGAGAGATCACAGTTGTCATTGCCAGTGTTCAGTTTTTATCTCTCAGCCTTTATATATATGACACATATATATATTATTTTATTTTTTATTTTTTGTCAGCTGGAGTTTCATCCAGACTACATGTGTTAGCAGTGCCGTCTTTGATAATGTCTGTTTTGCTTACACCTGTTTTGTTGTCATGCAAAATTGTTGCTCTTTTCCAAAGTGACAGGCTTGGCTGAGTGGTTTTACCACTTTACCTTTGGTATATGACACACACAGTCTGCTTTCTTAACAGTATAACCAGTTTTTAATAGAAGCATAATTTATGCAAGAGGCTTTTCTGGAATCAAATATATTCTGAAATGAATGTGAATTTAAGTGCTTTTCTCTGCAGATGAGGAGGCACGGGGAAAATGCATTAGGTACGTGACAGGCAATCACACAGTTGCCCATGGCTTGCTGGCAATTAGATGAGCATCTGTTGCCTTCTTATTTCTTAATTCAAAAGGCCCATAAAATACAGCTTCAGTCTGGATGAGGAGGACCTGGGTGTCGTGACATGGGTGTAATGACTGATGCTAATAGTTGGAGTAGTAGTCCTTGGACTTTCCGCTCTAACCTGCAATAAACAATTACATGGTCACACATTTTCTTGAATAACTCATACTGTAGGTCAGACAAGAAGTTATTTTCCTTTATCGCAGGCCCTAATCATGTCAGGCTGAGTGTTTTAATCAAGACAGCTGTTGGTGGCTAGGCAGATGAGTGAAACAAACACAGCAGGAATGGTTCCTCTGGTTGGAGGAAACGAAGACCTGGGGTGCACGGTGCTAGAAAGTCATGAAGGCAGGAGTGCCTTCCAGGATACCTTAGAACAAATTAATGGAGAGGGAACCATAACCTTCCTGGTCCCTCTCCTTGCCCTAGTAAAGCTGTGTCTGAGCCCATCATGTAATGAATGATGTGCTGGTCTGTGGCCTGCAGAGGAGAGATCTCAGCTACCCTATTTGGGCTGCAATGTTCTCCTCCAGCTGATGTTTAATCCTACACAGTTGCTCACAGGTAATGCGTTTGATTGTTCTTCTGTCATGTTTTGTTGTTTTTCTTTTAATTGATTTTAAAATAAAGCTTCAGTCATTCTAACCCGAGTTTTGTGTTGTCACTCTGTTGTGTAAGAGGGAGGCGGGGGTCAGTGCTGGTGATAAGCTGTGCCGGGAATGCTTAGTTGTAATTACTCATCCTGTGCTGTGAGGCAGGCAGAGCAGGACGCCTGTGAATAGCTCAGGTGGCTTCAGAGACCAAAAGTGTACTTCCTTCTGTGTCCCTTAGGACTTAAAAATGAAAGTGGTGGGAGGGGAAGTCTGAGGAGATAGTAGAGGCAATTTATTTTGATCCTTCCTCTTGGCCCATAACCAGTGATGAAAGAGCCAGGTAGGGAAGGAGTGAGAAAACCTCTGCCGGCGTACAGGCAAGGCAGACGGGCACAGAGGCTGCCCCTCACAGTTAGTCGGTCTCCTCCTCACTGCTCCCTGCACAGAGGCAGCGTTCAGAGCAAGCACCTTTGTTCCCGGGGAGGCAGGAGACATTCTGCTCTTCTTTTGGTCAGTCGAGATGGGGGCTGACAGATCCAAGCAGCTGCAGCTCCCCCCACCCACCATACCTACCATGTACCCTTTGTGCTCTGAGTACACGCACCCACTTCTGCTTGCCAGGAGCATGCCCTTTTGGCGGGGCTTTCACCCTCTCCTGCCCTCCTCTGTCCGCTTCTCCTCTCCGCAGAACCCGCAGTTCAACATACATCCCTGTCAGCTTGCGCTTGCACTCTTCTCCCTTCTACATTGCCCTTCTGGATGCATCCCAACCCCCTCTTCTTGTCGTTATTCCTCCAGATCTAGCATTATCTACCCCTTAGTTGCCACTGCATCTGCCATTCCCCATGTAGTGTTTACCTGCCTGCTTATCAATGTCACCGCTCTCCAATAACAAAAACCAGTGCAAGCTAGTGTAGCTGCAAGCTGCAGGATTGCGTATTCTGAAATCTGCCTGCTATTTAGGGTGAAGAAAGCTTTTCTAGGAAAGAGGCATCTGAAAGTACACAGTTTGCCTCAGCGAAGGGGAATGACATTATCTTACAGTGATGATAGACTGTGTTTCCAGCATACAAAGTGAATGAGCAGATTGCTTCAAACATGGGAGGTGGGGAGGGTGCTACTGTGCTAGAGTCATTGAATTTCTTCATTTTATGGCTTTCCAGGTGATTCTCCCTGATCTTGCTGTCCTGAGAATAGCAGTGTATGATGACAATAATAAGTTGATTGGTCAGAGGATCCTGCCTCTGGATGGTCTGCAAGCAGGTTACAGACACATTTCCCTTCGGAATGAGGGCAACAAACCACTCTCTCTTCCGACAGTTTTCTGCAACATTGTGCTTAAAACATATGTGCCTGATGGTTTTGGAGGTGAGATAATCCTATCCCTCAGTTTGTTGTAAATCTTGAGTGTTGATGTGGACATACCAAAGTACTGTGCTGTCAGTATGCCAGCCAGGAGTAGACACAATTCTGGAGGACAGGGGAGATTTGGTGTCTTTAAGCTCTTGGAAACCCAATGTATTCAGTTAAGAAATCAGCGTTAGTATCCAGAGTCTCAGTTTTAACGAGAGTGAAATATACCTATTGAAGCCAAAATACAAAATAGTATGGAAAATAAGCTAATATGCCCAATTTGATTTTCTCTGTTTGCTGACGCTTTAGTAAGATACTTTTCTTGACTTTTTTTTAATGTCAGTGTTTGTATAAGTTAACCTGTATTTTAGCTGTATTTTCTGGTTTGTAGGTATGAAAAAGTAAAGCAGAATCTAGACATGCATTTTTCCAAGCAAAACCACTTTTGTATTCTTGACAATATTAGAATATTGTTGTTGGTATTTACCCACACTTTCAAAAAATAAACAGGCCTTGACTTCATTAGCAATAATTTCATGGACCAAGTTAAACATTTACGGAAGTGCTTGTACAGTGCATAGATGAAATCCTGGCTGCTGGGAAGTCAGTTGGAGTTTTGCTTTAGGGCAAAACTCCAGCTTTGCTGGACAGGCTTTGGGTCACTACTGTGCCTTTATTCAGTATGTTTCATCTAGAGTATTTAACATTAGAGACTTCAGCTCAAGGCAAATACAAGCTTCTGCTTAAACTTGAGATTCTCAGGGCAGTAGCTGGAATGTGGATCTAAGGGACACAGTTAAGCATGTGCTTTAAATCGTCTCTGAAATAAAGCTTTTGACAATAAATGATTCATTGGAAGTTTTTTTTGAATTAGGGACATGCTTCTGAAGTGGGATTGACTTTTTTCTGAATGATACCATGCTTTTTCTAGGAGTTGAAATTAAGCTTAGCAGAATTTGACGTGGTTCAAGCCACTGTATGTGCTGATCATCGTTCAATAGCAGAAGTTTTTGGGTTTTTTTTTAATGCATTACACAAATTCAGAAATGAAAGACATTTTTCAAACAGAATTTGAGTATCAGTTGAGAATTTGCAAATTGTTTGTAGTTCAGTATTGGTCGAGGAAACTAGTCATAATAGCTTACTGTCAGTGTTGGGAAAAACAGTCTCCATATCAATATGAACTAAGTGAGTTCAATTATTAATTCTCCTCTCCCAATCCCAGATAGTTTTGTTGTGTTTCATGTATTTTTCTCATCAATACAGAACAACAACCTGATGAACAACTGGGAGATAGCTTTTGACACTCAGGTGGAATCATTAATACTCTGTTGGCATGTGTTTATAAGTACTTAGCATCTGCAGTGCACCTCTCACTCTTTTATGAGCTATCGTTAGAATCTCCATGATTGTTTTAACGAATCTTTAGGAAGGTACAACTCGATCCATTGGCTGCCTGCTTTTTTCTTTTCTTTTTTTTCTTGTAAGTTTTAAGAACTGACATCAACTAATAATTAGAATGGTTGGTCCATTGTAGGCTTTAAAATATGCATGATTTTGTTTTTCATATGATACAGTAATTTTTTGTGGTTTATCTGCATCGGTTGTTCAGTTCCCAATAAAACCCAATACTGGTGCAAATTAATGCAAATGAAGTAGCGTTCTCCAAAGAAAAACTTCTATGGTATAAGCCTGTATGTAATTAAGCACTGTTACTTAGGCTAGTGGTTAGAGTGCTCTGTAATATACTCGTCCTGTGACTTTGCTGGCTTTGTATTTAACCAGGATTCTTTTACAAAATGCTAAGAACCCCCTTCCACCTTACCTCACTGGGGAGAAAGAAAAACGTAAGCAGGGGCCAAATGACAATGTGAAAAGCAGTGATGAGTCACTTCCCCCCTAGAAATGCTGAGCCTTTGATGATGTACTTGTACGGTTAGTAATACTATTTACAGAGGCCTCACTCTCCCCAGCACGTTAGTCATTTCTACCTTGGAGTTCATGATAATCAGGTACCATTTTCCAACACACACCATCGTGTTAGCAGGATAGTCCTGAATTTTCATTGAAGAGTTGGAGCCAAGGACAGGAAGACTTGCTCACTAGGTTAGGGAAAATAGGGATCTGGGTTACAAGGCCATATTATGTCTGAAAATAAATTCTACCCATATTATGTGTGTATGAAATACAGTTGTGTAAGAGAGAGGGATAACAGGTTGTTGAGAAACCACAGTTACTGGAGACAGTCTATTCTGAGTAGATAAACAGATCTATGAAGGTAATGAAATCTATTTAAAACAACTTTGATGGGATTTGGAGCCCAATCCATCCTTTTTTTGCTTCAGCAATATGTCCAATGACTTCAGAGGAGCGTTTCACAGAATAATTTAGGCCAACCCCCGGTTCGCATGAGAAGGATAGCAAGTTTATGCCCAAAGCTTTTAACGGGTTGGATATTTTTTACAGACTTGGTCAGTGGGCCAACTTCTCTGCCTGGCATCATAGTAAGCTAATTTTGAAAATGGCTGAAAGTGTGACATGAAACCTGGGCAAAATTCCAATGCTTATGAAAACTGTGATTGTCGGAACTGTCACTGCAGAAACAATGGCCTGTTCTGCTAGTGAGACAATCCAGAATATAAGGATGCAAAACGTTTATCTTTTACTTGTAAGTAGCTGGAAATAGGGCTTTACACCATTCTGTAAAGAAAAAGATTCCCTGCACATGAATCACCATCAGTGATCCCCATAATGGTCCTGACAAAAGCCTGAGTTAATTACATGACATATTTTGTAGTGAATGATGAGTCAGGCTGAAGCTTTTAAACTTCTTTTTCTTAAGTTACTGCTTTGACAGGAGGACCTCTTAACTGAGACCAGAGACCCTTTTGTCCGTAGTACTGCAGTTAAAGTTTCAGAGGGATCACCAAAACAGATTGCTGCTCTAGTCTCTGAATGCATTATGACTGTAGATACTAAATCAATTTAATTTGTAAAATCACTTGGTGTCGTTGAAGGGCCTCCTTCTGTGAGTTCTTTTGAGACAGTTTTGAAATTAGCCTTGGAAAGAGATTATTCATTATGCAAGTAAAGATTCACATGTCTTTGTCTTCCTGTAAACCTATGCTTGCATGTTTATCACTGCATATGTAAAACATATTGTATAATCCATGTGGCTAAGCTTACACAAAGCAATTATTAATTTAATTTTAGTTTTATAGATTTCTGTCACACTCCAGCAGGAAAAAACACGTAGAATTTCCAGCCTTATTCCTGAGGCTTTATTCTGACTTCATACTGGTTTTGCACTGACCTTAGTGGCATTGCTTCTGATTTTATTGGCAATAGTGAAGGTTGCAGTTCAGGTAATTGGTGTGCTGACAGGCAAAACGATCGCAAAGCTGTGCTCTGTAGACTCATCCACCCAGCATGAGACACAATGCATGGTAGTATTGAATTTTATTGTAAAATAAAGAGAGGCTGGGATATTATTGTTTGTGCTATTTTGTGTAAATCAAAGAAAAGGGACTGCTTCTAGGAAAGGGTTTTTATTTAGTTTCTTAGGCAGAGTAAAAGAAATGTGCTTCTGCAAACATAAATTTGTCTGATCATGCCAGGTATAAAAAGTCTGGAGTAAGAGCTCCAAGTAGCCCATGGCTGCATAAAAACAAGATAAGTAAGTAGTTCGTGCTTACGGAGTAGTTATGGGTGGCCCCTGATACCGGGACACCACTGCTCTTCGCTGACCCTGAGTTCAGGGAAGTCTGTGTCCGAAGGGTATTTGCCTTATTGCTTTAGCCACCCATCTGAAACAGCTGTTTAGCTTTTTCGTTGAACCAAGGAAAATAACTGAGCATCTTCTACAATTTGCTGTAGTCCCGTGTCAGTAAGCACTCAGTAAGTTAGTTAGTAAATTAGGGGAGTAAGTTAGGGGAGATCTGATGGAGTCGATGTGTTTTTCATAAATAAACAACCTGGAATGATACCAACTCTTTGGTGCATTATACATTAAATAATGTTGCTGGTGTGTTGTGGTGCTGTGGTGATGAGCGCTTTTAGCCCTGCCAGATTCACTAGGGAAAGCTGGGCTGTTATTGCAAGCCGTGGCTCATTAAACAGCCGTAGAATAATGCACTTGTAAAAGATAAATTTCCAAATGCCTCTGAAGATGTTAAAAAGTTGGGGGTTTTTTTACAGATATTGTGGATGCTTTGTCAGATCCAAAGAAATTTTTGTCTATCACAGAGAAAAGAGCAGACCAAATGAGAGCGATGGGTATTGAAACTGTAAGTAGAACTTTATGACAAACACAGTCAGAATAATTTATGTTCATATTATAAATTTTTTTTATAATGGAGGATGCAAAATGTAGGTTGCGAAAAGTTCTGTCAGTGAAAGACTGAGTTGGGTTCCTTGGTTTGAATCTGGATTTGGGTTTTTTTTTGCTTGTTTTGTTTTTGTTTTTAAACTAAACTGGTCCCTTCTCCCATCGATGCATGTTACCTCATCATCTCTCATTTTCAGATATAAGCTTCTTCGGTGTACTCTGAAATGCATTAGCTTATGTCAGCGTGTGTACTGAAATACCATTCACTGACTGACTTTCCCCAGGTCATGATAACACATCCTTTAGAATTAGAAATTTTGAGAAATGAGAGGGGACCGTATCCTAGTATGTGACTATTTAAAATGGGTTGCAGATACTTTATTGAGCATAGTGTTGTCTGAAACTATGTTGCAGTTTTCTTAATTATGTTTGAAGTAGACAAGTTCATAAATTTCCCATCCCCCAATTTTTGTACTGCTGGTAAAACAGCAATTGATTTATTACAATGTGAATGTTTCTTCCAGAGTGATATAGCTGATGTACCAAATGACACTTCAAAAAATGATAGGAAAGGAAAAGCCAATAATGCCAAAGCAAACGTGACTCCTCAGAGTAGCTCCGAACTTCGACCAAGTACCACTGCTGGCTTTGGGTCTGGGACCGACACTAAGAAAGGTAGACGAAATTCATGTGCGACTCTTTCAGTTCTTAAGTGATTCAGAAAGTCACTGAAAAGTACCCATTCTCCCTTTTTAGTTTTGCAGTTCTATTCGTTCTTATTCCTCTTAAAATACATTTCTTTTCATTTTTTGATAGTGCTCTTTGTCTACTTGCAAATAAAGTTTTCTTTTTTTATTACCAAAATGACTCCATAAAGCTGACATGGCTAAGTGACCTCTTTGTGTAGCTGTAGAACTACTGCTGATAGTAGCAACCTATATGACTCTGGGAGCAGAGGTCTACTAAAGGTCTGCTGGAGCCAGGCCAAGAGGAACAACTGTTTTCTGGTATACTCCACAAAAACTCTTCTGCTTTTTTTTTGCCTTCACAAATTCCTTGGCAGAGTTGCAGATTTAAGTAATTTAAGGTATTTAGAATTCACCGGATTCCATGGCAATTTCACAACGATTAGAAATGTTTTCAGTTTGTGGTTTTACTCTGAATAGTGGTTATAGGAATGGCATATTTATTGTCGAAGATATCCATATTAAATGTGCTCATTTATGAGTAAATATTTTTTCTAACTACTGACTCTACAGAATCATCTTATAGGGTCAAATGGGATTGTTTGTTTCTCACAGATCATCACAGGTAATGACAAGTCAGTAAAAAAATGAATTTGTAAAACTGAATGAAACGCAATAAATATTTCTGTCCGTGGCCTGCAAGAATTAGAATCCACCTTGGCCCACAGGGACTGATAGGAATGAAAAGGAGCACTAACTGCTTTTGTTCTTAAACTTAAGCAGACCTGGCTAGATACACACATATGAAGAGATCTCTTGAGAAACAAAATGCCATTTCTCCTGAGTGATTTTTGGCTGGTTGTTTTTATATCCCATATAACCATCCTTGTTTTATATTAATCTGTATGATCGTTTAAGATCTGAATAGTTCTACCACTGTTAAAATGTGCAACTCACCTTGTCATTAGAAATTACATGACCAGCAAGATAGGGTATCTGGGGGAGATTTTCAAATGCACATGAATTTTCTTTTGTTCTCTACCTTTCTTTCAATAATAGTGATTGATTTCCAGATTGTGTTTTTGAAAACTTCAGCACTTTTATCTGTGCCTTAATCTGTTCCAGTTTCTTTTACTAGACCAATGTTAGTAGTATATAATTGAGCAGAATCTTATGCTTCTAAGAAAATAAAAAATTTTTGTTCCGTAAGGAAATTGCCTTACCCTCCCTTTACAGCATCTGAATATTTTTCAGTTGAATTCACCTTAAAAGGTAGAAAATCCTTTGCAAGGCAGGAAGAATCTTATAGTCCACAGACACTACTAATAACAGTTAACTAAATACACTTGCAGTATATTTATGAATAACCTAACATTTTTGTGTAAAACTCAGAAAAACCCTACACATTATATCTCTGATGACATTGTATTGACATTGTTATTAATGATAACGTGTAGGGTCTGCTTAGTAGTGAAAAAATTCATAATATATCACAAAATATTTATTAAAACACAGAGATGAAATGAGATTCTATTTTTTGTTCGCACTGTAGTTAAAGTGATAAAAATGTTTTTGCATTCATCTAAATAGTATTTATACTCTTATATAATAGGTTTGTTTCTTGTAGTTCATTTTCATTAGAATTTCCCCTTCTCATGGTTTTGTTTGTTTCTCCTCCATTGTTTGTTTTCCTTTAGTCTTGAACTGTACTGTTGTTCTTTTTCTCATATCCTGGTATTAACCAAAATGCAGATTTACCACCATTAACATACAGGCTGCAGGTAGATTTTCAGTCCCATAGTTTTTGTGTTTCAAATTAAGGAGAATAAGTATATCTAGCCTTCTAGCCTTATATAGTTATTTAGAACTTTATCTAAAAAACGTTTCCCCCTGAAATTAGCGGTGCCCGATTAATCTTCAGCTATATACCAAAATTGTGAAGTTTGCATGGTTAAATTTTAAGTGCATAAATGCTCTGCTTCGTTTTCAGAAAAGGAGCTTTTTCAATTCTTAGCTTGCTGTGTTTTGACACTTCCGTGCAGAACAGTAAGAGATGAGAATATACTCACTGATTAATCTTTTTCCCAAGCCTATTGAACAATGCATTTGAAAATGAAATTCACCATATCTTAACTATGTCTTGGTTAATATTGCTGTATTAATGGTAGTATTTATGAAGTTTTAGATAAACTATACCAATACCTTCCTAGGTATAGACCTTATTCCTCAAGTGAAGATAGAAGATTTAAAGCAAATGAAGGTAAGTATGGACACAAGCTTTTCAATGTTTGTTTCTAATTATTTGTTTTCAGTAGCCAGGATTTTATCTGGTTACAAGTCAGTACATCCAAGAAAAATTGATCCAACTTCTCTTTTTCTAGGCTTACATAAAGCATTTAAAGAAACAGCAGAAAGAGCTGAATGCCTTAAAGAAGAAACATGCCAAGGTATGATCATTAGAGTTCTCTGAGCAAAACACTCTACTTGAAAAAAGTACAGCGCTTAGTAGCACAGACAGCTCTTAAAGTGAATGGAAAAGCTAAGGAACAGTGGTTGGACCAGCAAGGAAGGCATGTGTGTTTTAAGTGTGCCGAAACATGCTCCAGTAAGCAAATTTTCTCTTCAGCAGCCGTTTGTATGTCACCCCAAGTTCCAGTACACTTTTGTTTGACCCATGTACACATCAAATCTCACCCTTTCCGGATAAGGATTTTATCTAGCTCCTTGTTGCATGACATATTAACAAGCAGCTGGGAAAAGGCATAATGATGTGAGAGGGTGCTGCATCAAAAGCAGGCACTAGAGAAACTGCAGAATTGCCAGGCAGGAATGGAATGTGTACCTTAAAAATGAGGGGCCCTATTCCTCCTCACTTATGTATATATTTACCGCATGATAGTTAGCCTTTTGCTTGGTACTGTTGGCAGCGATGTTCCAAATGTGACACTATCACAAATATACTCTACATTAGAAAAATTACAACCAATTTTCTCCTGCCCTTAATCAGTAGGAAACCATTACTCTTGTTACAAAAAGAGACGTAACAAGTGAAGAAAATATCCAAGTTCTGATTTTCACCCCATTTGGCAACCCATACAATCCATTCTGGGCTCTGTGGGCAGTTATTTTCTTGTTTTCTTTGATGCACTAGAATTTCTTGTCAGAGGGGTCATTTTCCTTGCAGATTTGACCTGATATAGTTGCCTGTGCTTTTTTCGTATCAGTCTTTGTGTCTATTTGCATGACTATTGTTTGGTTTGGGACTGTATGTCCGTGCAATGAAGTTTGAAGAAATTACTTGCAATAGTCAGCACTTCTTCCATGGGGCTCTTCATATTCAAAGCAGTGTAAGAAAATTAGGTAGTTGAATTTTAGACTCCTTATTGACTCTATGCAGAAGGGAAATCAGCAATTTCTCCATTTTAGAGCTGCGTGCAAAGCCCATGCTCAAAAGAAAGTCTGTCACCAAAGTCAAAAATAGTACTTCTGTCCCGTAATGATGGGGCGGTGTGAATAGCTTACATGTATGGGTTGTTCTTAACTGAATCATTGTGTCATGGGCAGCTTTTAGGCCTTAGTGGGATTGATCTTTTAGGAGGCTTCTCATTTTTAAAGACTACTTTCTCTCTCTCTGGACAGCATCACCCAGCCAGCTGTAATGTAAACTTTCCATTTTGCAAGGGAAAGTACTACCATGGTTTCCACAGGGAAAAGCCATACTCAGTGATACATATCCCTGATATATTTGTCCCCTGGCAGTGTAAGGATATCTCAGTCAAGATTGTTCTCTTGCTAATGTTAAAAAATGATCCATCTGTTCAGACTTGCACTTACTTCCTCTAATCTGGGGGAAAATTACCAGACAGTCTAAAGATGCTGGGCACTTAGAAGAGCTTTCAGCATTAGCTCAAGCACAGCTATTTTAGGTCTGAGCCAGCCTGTGTTCTGCTAGCTTCAAGTACAAACTGAGTGAGTGCAAGTCTGTACTAACAGGAGACTGCTTGTCTAGAGCATGCCTTGCTGAAGGCTCCAGTAATGGCAACTTCCTGAATTTGGAGAGGAAAAGTTTGGCCATATTAGTTTACAGATGATCTTAGGAAAGTGCTCAATATACTCGTCACTTCTTTTAATGTGTTTTATCATCTAAGAGGGAGCAGGAGAGCTATGCAATCAGTCATCTTTGATCAGCTCGAGAAAGTCTGTGTATTAGGCAGACTGAACTTAAAAATTCCTTCCAGAAATAGCTTGGCTCTTTGAAACATTTAACCATAGACACCCTTGAGATCTGAAAGAATAAGTAAACAGAAGGGAATTGTTCATGTTGTTTAAGGAAAATAAGTCCAAACCTTTTCCATCTGAAGTTGGCCTTGGAAAATACATTATGCAAAATGGATTATTGTCTTTGAAAGAACAAAAAATGAAGCCCAGTCCTGACAGGTGAAGCCTGGTATCTAACAATATACCTGTTGTCTTCATGTGGAATGGGTCAACTACATTATGGCCAACATTTACCTTGTTGTTCCTCTCTAAGCTCCTTCTCCTGAATGGTGTTACTGCAGAGTACAGAAGTAGGATGAAAGTGTGGAGCTTGGGCTAGCTTTAGAAAAGATTTGTGGAGATGCTGAGAGGACTGTTGTGTCCAGTCTTCAAAGTGTCATAGCCATGCCACTGTCTAACATCTTTCGTGTATCAGGAGCTTTTGGGGAAGAGTTTCTCACTGCCCTAAACCAGTGGACACTGGTGGCCTGGGGAGCACCCCTGGGCCAGAAACAGTGCCTGCACCCTGTGCATCCATGCTGGGTCCTGAAGACCAGGTGGAAAGAGACATGGGCAGATATTTCAGTGGAGGGAGCAGAGTCCAAAATGCTTCCCTGCCTCTCCCTCTCCTCTCCGGCCACAGTGTACCAACTGTAGGTTTCACCTTGAGCCAGTGGGGATAAGAGGGCAGCAGGCAGAGGAGGGGGCAAGGAGCTCCTGATGGACATTTTGGGAAGGGGGAGGCAGGGTGAGAGGGCAAGGGAGGAAGCAAGGGGGTTAGCCTGAACAGAGATATGGCTGATTTTGTGAGATCTCTGGGTTCAAGTGGTGAAAGGGAAAGAGGATTAAAGGTGGACAGTATAAATTATAAAAACACTCAGGTATCAGAAAGCCAAGGGTTGAAAGGCGGGGGCTGGAGACAGTCTGAGGTGTAGGGGTAGGCATGCAAGGGTGGAAGAGAGAGCAGGTCAGGGAGGAAGGAGCTCTGATCTAAGCAGTGTAGGAGCTGATCTGGTAGCCCTGTGCAGAGCGAGCTGGGGAAGGCGATGGCAGAAAGGTTCCCCATTACTTACTGCATTCACTGAGTGCAGAGAAGTGTTAGCAGCTCCACTGAAACGCTCATTCGCAGAGGTTGGTTGCTGTGTAGCAACAAGGCATGTGATATTGTCAGTCTCTGTTTCACCAAGGTATATGACTGTTACAGACATTGCATTTCCAGATTAAATGCCAGAAATACATCTGCTCCGCCACTGGTACAGAGTTGGTGCCCCTGGTGCAGTTAGGAAAGATGTACAACCTTCCAAAGCAGAAGGCCCAGTGGGAAAATACGTCCAATGTACCTAAGAGGTTATAAGCCCAGTGATTTCACTGCAGCTTAGTCAACTAGGGCTTTTGGAAAAGTGCTTCTATTTGCTGGGTCCGTGTGGTGTAATTCCATGGTCATTTTGCCTTCTCAGTTTGATGAATACAGGAGAAGCATAGTACAGCTGGTTACCTCAATTTCAGGAGACCTAGAAGAAAGGAGGTTAAACCCTTGCCCTCAACAAGTATTAATCAGTTACCCCACTCCTGCACAGCACAGGTCATATTTGTTTTATACTTTGCAGTGCTTAGAAATGCCTCAATAGCAATATTTCTCAAATTTTAAGTGTGAATGATCACTGACTTAAATATTTCTAAATATTCTCTTCAAATGCCTTAATAACAAAACCAGCATAAAGTGAAGTCACTGCGTGTCATGTTTGTGTGGCTCTGTGTGCCTGTGTGTCTATGTGTGTGTGCGTGTGTGTGTACAGGGTATTACAGTTGAAAGAAGCTGTGCCATGTAGGAAAATACAATAGTAATTGTATTTAGAGGGATGTTAGGAGAATAAGTTGTATCATATTGCTGGTGTCAAAGAGGCCAAAACACTGAACAGAAGAAGAGAAAGAGAGAGAACATTCAAAGAAATCTAGACGCGCGCGCGCACACACGCATTCACACACACATACCCACAGTGTTATACTCTGAAAAGTCTGGCCCCAATTACTTTTTATACAGAATGTTTGGGCAGCAGAAAGGACAGTCTTCACTGTTCCTTTTTCCAGTTTCACATGGGAAAAATAAGACATCTAGTCTAAGTAGAATAAAGGGATGGATCATTAGATTGGCAGAGAGACCACTGTTCTTAGCCTCATCATTACTAGGCACCATTCTGTGACTGATAAAATTAGATTTGCCCATTCCCTAATGTCAGATTAGTAACTTTGCTGGAAACCACACAATTTTGGATTTCACAAAGTCCGTGAATAGTGAAGAGCTGAGATTTCACTCAGGACTGAGAGTCATGTAAAAGGTACATATATAAAGGTCTGCAAAGACAAGATACTGTTTTTAAAGAAAACTTACTGGTAAATAGGGAGAGGTTGTAAGGGAATAATAGAGCAGGTAGAAATGAAAAGCAGGACAATCTGTAGTGAATGCTGGAGAGTATCAGTATTTCATACCAACTTCAGTTTCAGAGTCAGTGTGCAAGTATAGGTTCTCTATTTCAGAAGAACCAGTTCAATTCTGTAGCATAGCTGTTGCCTCTGACTCAGTTTTTGAACCAAATCTTCTGCTCAGTTTGTGGTGTGGGTAAGGAGGAAGGGTGCTGAAATTGCAAGAGTGAATATTCTTCAGGTCACACGAAAACCTCTTGTAAGTCTGCGTGAGTCTGACTGAGGTAGTGTGGTGTTGCTGTTTTGCCTTGGGATCAACAAGGAGCAGGTGATTGCTCTTGCCAGCACAGAACATGATCAAAACCTCAGTCCATTCACTTGCCTGGTGAACCAGCATCACCTAACAGGGCATGGTAAAGTTAGAGTGAGACAGGTCACCATGGGGAAAAAATATCAGTTTGCCACCGCTGCAAAAAATGGGGGAAAAAGGCCAAGGAATGGGAAGTTAACACCGACATCTTTCATGATACCATGAGAAATACAATATTTTTAGGGGAAAAAAGGTTTCAAGGATTATATGTAAATCTTTGCAGTTAACTCCTAGTGAAATTCTTTGTCATCTGTTGGACAGTGAACAAAGCTGGTCCTAAGGGATGGAACAAGGACAGGAAAAAATGCTTAAGTTGTCTATCAAGAAGAGAGTGAGCTTTCTCAGGAATCCTCACCTTCCCAAAGGGAGTTTGGAAAAAACACTGCTTCTAAAGAAATGACTGTCAGCATTATCTCATTGCTTGAGATTATTGAGGCGTCACAAGAATCAGTGGGATTTGGGAACCTGTGCTAGCAGCAGAATGGCCAGGCCTCTTGGATTTTGTCAGGAGTGACAAATTTTATCACAGTTATAGTCTGTCACTTTAAAGTACATTACCAGCCTCTATGAGGAGTTTGAAACTGTTGGCCCATGTATCGATTGTGTTCTTTTACAATGTCTGTAACACTGCCTTTATTTAAGTGACAGTAAGGTGGTAGTGGCAAGATCTTCAAAAGTGTAGGAAGCAACAAAGATATTTTATTCTTTATGGGTCTGTTTTAAACCCAGAGATGGGAAATGCATCTTTTTAACTCCAGTAGACAGCACTGCCAGTAAGCAAGAATGAATACTTTTGTAGTGGTACTTGCAAGCTGTCAGCATCATGTGCTACTGTATTCATTTTATTTGGCTTTTTTGGCTTTATTTGCCACTTTGCAACCATGGCAAATCTGTTTAATTATCACTATTTACATATAAACAAGAAATTCATATTAGGAACAACTTACTTTTGAATCTTAGGTGTGGTAACCTGTACTTTTGGTGATTTTAAAATGGTATGTCCAGCCACTTCTACATATTGCAAAAATGTTTATCTTTAGACAGTGCATTCATAACCGTATTCACACTGCGCAGCTTTTGAAACCCAGCATTTCCTGTCTGAAGTCCTCGTAGTAATGTTTCTCTCCTGGAATGAGGGACACTGTGGAACTGCACAGGGGCTGATGTCTCTGAATGATGTCCATTGGTTCTTCTTTTTCTTTTCTTTTTTCTTTTTTTTAATCAGGTTAGATCTTGAGTGTAGTTTGAGTAAATGAGCTGGGGGGTATCACAGGTGGAGGGACTACAAAGATAGAGGGTCACACGTTTTTAAAGAGTCTTTGCCAGTGGGTTCGTCTATTAGCAGCCTGCCTCTGAGGGCCACTACTGAATTTGAATCTGTCGCAAGGATGTTGCATAGTTGTTGTGCCTTTTGGGTTAGGGAGAAGAGGCAGCAGGATAATGAGGGATTATCCTGACAGATTCTCTACCAGATCATGTGGTGCACAGTTCTAGCAGTTTCAGACAAGAAAGTGATATTCTCAAGTGCCCCCTTAAGCAATTTAATATGAACATAGACACTAACTAGAGCTGCATAATTACCATACAAGAATATGAATCCCAGATACATCTCCTGCACATTTACATTGATATTGAATATACGTGCTGTTTGTATTCATGCCTAGTAAAAACAACCAGAAAAAGAGTATCTCCCTTTCCCAGTGCAGAAGCCACAGTACAAAAGATTCTGGGGCTCTAGACGAATAAAATTCTGCAAAAAGGATTGTTGATTCAGAATTTATAGGATTTTTTCTTAATTTTCTCATCCTGATAATCTGTAGTGAGGATCCTCCAGTCTTCGGTTTTTAGTTGTGCACAGGAGCATTTGTGTTGTTTTAGATAATTCACGTTAGAGTTATAATTTGTATCATAAGAGCTTATTTCCTGTTCTCTTTAATAGTATATAATAATAATATTTGTTATAATATATTTAATAATATAATAATAAATTATGGGGGGTTTTTCTTCCTTTTAATGGAACTATATATGGTCTTCTGCCTTTTCTCCTGGAGAGTCTTGCTGTGATTGGGTCTTATTGTATCAGTTATTTGGCCTTCCAGAGCCCCGGATGAACTATGGCTTCAGTTTAGAATATAATCATTAGCAAGTCATTTTTGAATATATTTATGTAAAAAATAGGGATGAATTCAGGTTGCAAATTGAAATTCAGTGGAATTAAGGCAATGTGAACCTGATATCTAGCTGAGGAGAGTTTTATGTGTGAACATATTCTGAATCAATGTAGAACGTTTTTGCACCTGCAATTTGTTTACATCTGAAAACAAATTATACTGAGAAAGAGTGTTTTAAGATGTTGTCAAACCACCAGTATTTCTCAGAATCATGACAGAAGTTTTGGATGCAACAGCTAGCTGTAATGAATTTTCCTTTGAGCATAGAGAGAAAATCAAACTTGCATCAGCTGAGCCATTTTAGTGAGTGTTTGGAGGTCATATCACTCAAGGAACCTCTGATACTCGGGTCTTGACTCCAAGGACTCTTTGTACCTAGCGTTCGGTGGTTGCCAGTAGCGCATCTTCCTCTTTCAGCTCTGTTTATACATGTGCTCAAGCAAGTAAGTCTTTCATGAACGAGATGGGGAGGCAAACCAGGGATGGAGTTGGGGACCACAGTATATCTGTTTCACTTATCAAATCAAGAGTTGTCTATGAGCAGCAGCAGTAGAGGGGAGTCTCTGCAGAAGGTTACAGCACGCTTGTGATATAGAGACAGGGCTTAAATCACGGTTGTGCTGAGGTAAAAGCAGGTACTCTCGTTTTAAGTGATGTCTCCCCCCAGATTATCCAGAAGTGCCACGCGAGTGTACAGATGGCTCACGCTTTGCGATAACTGTGGTAAGAAGGGTGTTGTTCTGCTCATCTAGGGGCGAGTACGTAGTGTGAGCAATTAGATACTATCAGTCAGTTCACCTGTGGCTGCCTAGTGCCGTCAAGCTTGCGTCATTCTTTTCCCTGTCCGTATTTCCTCCTATGTGGTTATTCAGTGTAGTTAATCCCTGGTGAAGCTGGCCTGTTTCTGATGTTGATGGAGTCTTTTTGTTTCCCTTTAAATCCTCTGTAGAACAGAAAGTTCAGTTTGTGATTCGAAATACAAAATTCGGAAGCTGTAGTGTTCCCTGGAGGAGTGCTTAGCAGATGTGGGAACGCTAGGGTACATCCCAATGCTAGATTTTAAAAGGCATTGCAACATTTGTGTTAGTGTTTTGGTAAAAGCGAATGTAAAAGTCTTTAATTAGTATTTTTAAAGGAAGAAACAGTGATAAGGCAAACACAGGTGTATAGAAAATAATAACGCTAGAATAGAACGGGTAGCACAGATTCAAAACAAAATAGAGATAAAGCCCTGGTTAGAAGCCATATTAATTAATATGAAGCTTTTGTCACAATTAGATAAAATGATGAGAAATAGGATATTAATAAAATAGTTGTTGTTTGTTAATTCACATTTTTTCTATTATAATGTAAATTCAATATTTAGTGTTCTCAGTGGTAGTTAAATATTTTCATCATTATAAGCAGCTTTCCTGATAAAGGAGAATACAAAGTCAGGTTCAGTAATGAAGTCTACATGGAAGCGCTAAATGGGAAGTGTTATTTCTCATACAGTCCTGTAATGGGAAGGAACTATCTGTATGTTAGAGCCAAGTGCGTAACATGCGCATTCGTAATTCATCTTTTCCTCATGAGGAGAGTTCTTTCCTCCCTTTCCATAGATAGTCTCCTCTGGCACTTCACCAATGTAAAGCATATAGCTGTAGTAATGACAGCAGGCTTGCACTGATGTGAAATACTTCACAGGTAGGCCTTTATGTCCAGGTTGTCAGCACATGTTGTATTGCCCGGAAAGAAAAGGCCAATGGTTATTTGCTGCAGTACACATGTGTAGTTGAAAGTCATGTTGCACGGCTTACCATCTCTTGCAAAGAGAGATGCTCTGCAACATGATGGAATTTCTTATGATAAGATTCCAACCATCATTAGAGGTCATGGGCCTGATATTCAGACTATCAGTTGTTAATGATGTAATTGATTTTTAGCTATTTTCTTGACTTGGAGCTCCTCGATTTGCAATGGCCAAAGGGCTAGCACTGTATTTGCTGAGATATGTAGAGGAAGGGGGTTGGGATGAGTTTTGTTCCCCTCTGGATTCAGAAACTTTCTGGGGTATGATCTGAACTTGTAAATGTGATTTTTTTACTTTGCAGTTCAATGGCGATTTATTCAAAAAGAAGATTAAGTTGAGCAGATAGTACCAGTTGGTATTTTTTTCCATCATTCTTTTGTTTTAAGGTCACCACATACTGTATTTTTAAGATCAGCCATGGATTTTCATGAAAATCTAAACACAGGAGAATGCTTTAGCAATTATGGTGGAATATCTGGAACCTTTAGTACCAGGTGGCTAAACCAGATTAAATTCCATTGTCAAAGTTATCTGTTCATACACTGATATTTTTACACTGTAAAAAAACTAAACTAAAAATCCAGCAACCTAATTGTAAGGTCCTACTGTTTTCCAGGAGCACAGCGCTATGCAGAAGTTGCACTGCACACAAATTGACAAAATAGTGGCACAATATGATAAAGAAAAGGTATCTTACGAGAAAATGTTAGAGAAGGCAATCAAGAAGAAGGGGTAAGATATTATTTTAAAATATTTTTTTTAGACTCAAAATAGATTTTATGTTTTTGCGGTCTGGAATAAAACATTCATAGAAAGGTCATTCAGATGAAACTTAACTGCAGCTTGAACCAGCATCCTACATCAAACTGAGTTTGAGCTGCTTAAAGGCTGTAGCAATGGGCCATTAATGTTGTACTCACTTTGCCTTTCTCCAGTTTTCTACTGTCTGAATGTGTGAAACATAAAAGCAAAGGGGTTGCCTCAAATTTTCATTTCTGTGGTCTCATCTGGTCTCACTACATTCCCTAGGGAATGTTACTGTTGTGCTTAGTGAGAACAGATGCAGGTCCTCGATAGCTCTAATGGCCAGAAGGGAGCAGTGATTTGATCTTGGGAAAAATACAGCTTCTAAATCATGAATGTTTTAGAATAATAGAGTTCTGCCATGTTGTCAACATGAAGTTTCTTTATAACACAAAAACTTCTTCAGATCCTCAGCTGGGGTAAATCACTATTATTCCTTTGCCTTCACTGAGACTGCTTTGGTTTGCAGTAGCTGAAGACCTGGGCCATTATCTGTGTGTATCCTTTGATCATCCCAGAAATGTTCCTGGAACATACTGATGACTTTAATAACATGTCCCGCTTACAGTCCCGTTTAGCATTATGCAGCAGGATCTGCTGTTGCCTTGTTGCTAACATTTAATCTGGCAGCAGTTTCTTCTCTTCACCCTTCACCCTTTGGCATTTCCTTGAGACAGCAGTTTATACAATATAGCCTGTGACCTAAAGCAGGAATTGCTTTATTTAGTTTTACTAGTTAGCCTTAATTGTGTATTGTTAGCATCTGGCAACAACAACTGGCAACCCACTCACTCACTGAATACTGAACACAGATGCCCTTTTGATATTGGGTTATTTCATAAATACTTTATTTGCTTTATAAATGATTTGGAATGACTGTTTTTTAATAATTGGTTGTGCGTGTTAGAAACTCGCAATAGAACAGAAATAGAACTGTCCGAAGTAAGCAAGGTGAGGAGAATTCTCCCCATTAAATTATGAAAGGTCACATAAACTCTTTAAAAAACTGTTTCTTTTTCTCAAGAAAGGAGAACCATAAGCACCCAAATACTTCTAATCTAAGTACTTCCCTCCAGAAAATTACTAGTTCTCCAAACAGAGAGGGATCAACTATAGGACAAATTAACTTCATTTGGCTTGGGTTCAATTTCCGTTGAATATAAAACAGCAGACAGTTATTGATATGGCACTAGAGAGCTGGATTTATGATTAAAGCCAGGGTATTTGCCATAGTGGCAGCAAACTGAGCCCTGGACATTGTACCATAATTATCTTCAGCGGAGAAAAGCTTCCCAGTGCTCTGCTCTTTAAGAATCTCATATCAGAAGAGTCATGAATCAATATTCTTGTTGGCCTGAGAAGAGGCCAGTGCCTCTGCTTGTCTGGGCAAAACAGCAGATGAAGGTATGTCAGAGAGTTAAAGGTGGTAGTGTCTGTCCCTGTGCAGTAAAGAGTGGAAAGCCTTGTGTACCAATACTTTCCAGAATAACCGCAGAATGGAACAAGTATAAAGGTGGTTGATCTGATTCCCAGTTTCTCATCATTTCATTTGCTGCTTGTAATGTCTTCCCTTAATTTTTTTTAACACTTTTCACATAGACTCCAAAGGCTTTATGAAAATTTCAAATTATCAGAAAAATTAAAAAAGAAAATAAGTTTGAAATTATTGCTCTAGCGGCAGATACAACACACAGCCCTCAACTTGTTCCTCAGTCTGACTCTGTACTTTCCATGGACTCCAGAGCAGTCAGTCATCTGATGGCTTCTCAGTGATAGAAGTGAAAATAACCATTGGTGTCTAATTAACCAGTGGGCACAGCCTTTCTGTGTTAACACTTTTTAATTACTTATCAAAATATTTTAAGGGTTTCTTTCAGAGTCTACTGTGTATGCTGCCTTGAAACTCCGTTCAGCAAGGTGCTTAAGGACTTACTTCACTTCCCACCTGCTGTGCAGTGTGTTTAAGGACATGCTTAAATGTGTACGCTCCGGTTGAGACTTAAGCACTTTGTTGAATAGAAATGAACTACTAAATAAGGGACCCGGGGCTCAGTGAATACAGAACATGTTCCATTTCCTTGGCTATCATTTTGGAACCTTTACAAGCAATAAAAGCTGTAAAAGCAAATGTAAAATATGTCTTTAAGGCATTTGTGTTGAAATTGTCAGATACTTCCTCAAAAAGGCCTTTTTGATAAGTGTATAAGCGAGTCTCTTTTCTGATTATGTTGTGCAGCTTTTTGTGGTATATTTCTGCCGCATGGTGTGACAAATGTCGCCTGCGTAGTGTTCTGCAAAGTAAAATTTTTAATCTCATACTAATTCACTGACAGATGGACAGGATTTTGCTCCCCGTGCTATTTCTGTTGTGCACTTCAAATGCTGCACATGCTCCTAAATCTCACAGAGGCCTACGGGAATATGCACACTCGTGTTCCCACTCTGAAACGGAGTTGAGGGCACACAGAGATACTTCTGATTTATCAGGGCTCTCCAGGAATTAAAGTGTGTGTGTGTGTATATGTGTGTGTGTGTGTGTGTGTGAGTGTGGACATGTGACATTGTTTTGGCTGTTCTTAGGTATTTATTCTCAGCTGCAACTCGACAGTTTAAACCTGAGCTAACTTTGTCACTGCGGTTGTGGTCAGTTCTAGTTATGTCCAGCCTGTCTCAAAGTTTCCTTCTGACATAAGGAAAGCTGCATTTTCAGAGAAGGGATCAGCTGGTCGTTCTGATCACGGGGATTTGGGAAAGATTGGTAGGGTTTTTAATCAGACCAGTCTGGGATAAAATATGTCTAAGTCACCTCAGGAGCAGTCTCATTCATAGAATGTTACAAGTCATATATAAATCATAGCCAGACTCTGATCTCAGGTACCTGCATGCAAAACCAGACACTTTCTTTGCAACTGTTTCTTTTTCAGGCAGATGTAACTGTGGTCAGAACCTGTCTCTATGGCTTTATGTAACTTCTAAAGTGTCAAAAGAGTATTAAAAATCTCTACAGAAATTTTCTTGCTATGACCAGAAAATAAATCATTAATCCTCATGGTGGCCCATGGGAACACAAGGCAAATCAAGCTACTATTTTCAGCAAGGACTTTCCTGGTAACATTTGATGATAAAGCTTTCTGCTAATTTCCCTAAGTTTAGCAGTACTTTGATATTAAAATAGGATTTAAACAACATGTTATAGTTTCATAAATCTCCTTTTCTAGAGCTAACATGGATTAATTTTACTGCAGTCAAGCAATAACATTCTTATTAGGGCCAGCTTGAGGTGATGAAATGAGTGTAGCTCCACTCAGTAGAGTTATACCAGTTTACATCAGTGGATGACCTGACACCTGAACTGATCTGATATCTGAATTATTACAGCACTGTTAAAATAGACTCCACTAAATATATTGTATTATTCCAAACCAAAAGACTAAGACTTCTTCCACTGTATAAACTTGTATTCTGTTCTAAAAATCCTTCACTACAAAAAAGGGAACGAGAAGATTGGTAAAAGATGGGGCTTGTCAGCCCCATCCGCAAGGATTTGTTGACTTCAGTGAGACAGTAATTGGAATTCCTCTTGTTGCGGCAAAGGAATTGTTTTGCTGTGCGTCCGTCCCACCCAGTGCACAGCCCAAGTAATTGGGTTTAGTGAAGGAAATTCTGTTGGGGAAGGGTAGAAGTCATCCATCTCCTGGCCCACAGGCATGTCAGGGGAGCTGCAGCATAAGCTCTCCGCAGCCATTTTACCAGCTTGTTACTTGGAATTATGGCCTTCGTCCTGCACTGAACAATCTTTGCACCTTGCATTCAACCCCATTAACATGACTGGGCACAAAGGCCATGCTGTATTCAGCCTCTTGCAGGAGCGAGGGCTGTCTTCAGGATTTGCTGCTGTTCAAGGCAGATGAGGTACCAAATGGCTTAGGAGTTATCCACATGGGCTGGTCTGCAAGGGTAGTGAGTACCCTTCTTTACAGCCCCTTCGCTTTTGCTTTTCCGCAAAGGGGCACTTACATTTCTAATAAACATTCATATCCAGTATGCTTAAACTGCCCTGGAGAGTAGCTATCAAATGACTTCTTTTTCTGTGCCTCAAATTAAAAAAGTAGCAAATAGGACTTTTAAAACAGAGATAAAATCATGGCATAGCATGGATATGCCTGTAAGTTTTCAGGCTGAAGCTGGTTTCTCTTAGCAAGGTATTTTAAGCCTGAAAAAAGCACCCAGTACCATAAATGAAGATGCTGACATATCCTCAGCAACAGAATAATTGCAGGGCCAATCTAGAATTAATTGTATGGTGTTTGAATTGAGTGATCATTAATCCAACAATATTTTGTAAGTTGTGAATAAATTGCCAGAAGAAATAATTTCATTCCAATACGCTGCAGCACTTCAACTTTGATTAACATTTTAATTAGTAAGAGCTGACTGGATGGGAAGATGTTTAACTTGTGGCACATATTTGCAATTTTGCTTTTTTTAGAGGAAGTAATTGTCTTGAATTGAAGAAAGAAACTGAAATTAAAATTCAGACACTAACATCAGATCACAAATCTAAGGTAAGCAAACAAGCCAATTTTAACACATGCAACATCTGAAAGAGAGATTTTGAGACCCGAGTGGTAGTTAATTTTCTTGGAAGCGCATGAATGATTTTCAGCGATAATAACATGTAGAAAAGAATGGGAGTAATCGGGTATCTAAAAGTGTTTCTTCAAAAAATATTTAAAAAGCAACATCAGTTTCCTCCCCTTTTAACAATTATTGAAGGAGGTGTCATATTCATGCCTCATGAAGCAAAACTGGTCATTTATATCAGATTAGCCAAGACAAAGAGGCAAAAATATGCTATATGAAATTGAGATGCTAATTACGTTCCCAAAATATATATGCGAAGAAATTTCTTTTTCATTTTCCATCATTGTCACCATTCACAATGCTTGCCAGACTCTCTCTTAGGGAAGGAGGAGTCCAAGTTGCTCTTGAACAAGTGCCCTCTTTCTTCTAGTGTGTTTTTCTTTGGGGATTAGGTGCATTGTTTTCTCTGAGGAGCTGGAGAAAAACAGTATCCTGAGACCCAACCTCCATTCGTTTTAAACAAGTTTTTCTCAAGCTGTGATTTGTGGATCCCACCGAGTTGCAGAGAGCTGCTCCCTCTCTACCCGCAAAGCACAGCCTGTCTTCCTGCCAGTTCCCACTGGCACCTCCCCAGCCTCCCAGACTCTGCGCCCATCGCTTTTCCACTCAAGCCCCTCTCAGATCTGTGCTCACCTACTTCATATTTTCTTTGAAAGATTTACCAACCACCCGTTGACATGCTTTAAGTTTCTGAAAGATATCCAAACTAGAGAGTGGCAGGTACAGTAGAAGACACATCCAGGTACAAAATGATCTAGGGGGAGAAGAGTACAGGAGACTGAAGGCATTACGCGAGTGGAAGATTTTAATGTAAAAGCTGAAACCAGTGAAAGGAGTCAGACAAGTACAGAAAATACAAGTGAGAGAGAACCAGGCAGCCACATCCATGAGATTGGATCAAGCTCATTTTCATTTATTCTTCTCCTTATTTTAATCTTTGGTATTATTTCATGTGGGGGAGATCCTGGTTTTCTAAACAAGGTTTCTGTCTTGTCGCTGCCTGCTCAGCCAAAGAGTTAGGAAAACCCTCAGGAATAAAACCTAGGGTGCTCTCATTGCTCTAGCTCCTTCTCCTATGAAAAGTCCAGAACTGTTTTCTTAAGTAAAACCAAATTTGCTGTCAACTTAAAACAATAATTAATTCATTTCCTGGTAAAATAAACTCTCTAGGGAGCACTGGTAGCTATCCTCCAGACATAAGCTCCAAAACTCATTTTAAATTACATTGTGTAGAAAATTGTTCACTGTGGTCTCAGCTTCTCACCTGCGTCATTGACAGTCCAGAGTTAAGATGTGTGATTTGCACACAAAGGACATGCAAGTGTTCATTAATCTTCCAAATCCAATAAATGTGACTCATGTTTTCCCTCTCCACAAATGTATGCAGTTTCTGAGCTGTGTTCTTCTTAAAATCCCGCTTTCAAACTGGTTGTCTTAAAACATAATCTGTATCTGGAAAAAAGATTGATTTTTGTCCACTCCCATGTCAGGCTTTAGGATGACATTTTCAAAGGAGACTGAAGTGTAAGATCCTTTGAAATTCCAAGCCTCTGTGCACTGGATGCTTTTTTGCTAGTCATCTGCCTCTGTGGTTTTCTCTAGGTCAGTGATTTTCAATCTCTTGTTCCCTGTGGTTCCGTCAAAATTTTCCACATTACATACCGATTTTAGTATTCTCATGGACTTCTTTTGTTCAACTGCTGTGTGTGGGCCTCTTGACTTAGTCCCAGAGATCATTTAGAAGTCTGCAAGCAACAGGTTGAAAACCAGTGCTCCAGACCATAGGGAAATTAACTTTTATTGTAGATGAAGGTAGATGCGATTAAATCAGATGAAATTGAGATGCTGAATGCATCACACTGAGTTAGCAGGAGTTTGATTAATTAACAGTTGTTCAGCATTTCTCAGTATTTGGCCCACTGATATTAATATCAGATGGTGCTGTAATTCACCTTTAATTACAGTGCATGTCCTTCAGTGCAGCTCTGTGTCACAATGTGCATGTATACTTCTAGCTCTGAGGAGAGCTTTTCATCTACTGAAGTCTTCCTCTCATGAAGAGACTTCCACCCCAAGTTTGGCATAAAATATTTAAGATAGATTTGAATGTCCCAATATATACTTCATGCACAGTTAAGCTAGAAGACACAAATTACTCTCCTCCATTAGAAAAGCGGGTCCCAGCATCAAGCAAGAAGAGGATGAAAATAAAAGAAGAAAGATTGCTTCAAAGATTATTCCTGCATGAACACAGTGACTAGACAAACATATTGCATATATGCTGCACAAATGGAAGTTTTTAATTAGTCTCAGGCCCACTGGAACAGATGAAAGGACAGGACTGCAAACACAGTCTGTAGAACAGGAAAGAGAGACTTAGCTAGTGGTTATTTTTCTTATTCTTCTGGGTAAGAAACACTACCTTAGCAGTGGAAAGTAGGACAAGAGCACAGCCCAATGCAATTGAAGTAGTCATCTTAACTATGATGCTAATAAATTGCAGAAAAGAAAGGATATACATTCAATTTACTACTTCTGAACTTTGAAGTGTATCACAGATCTGCAGCAAAATTGGATTTCAGATGATTTAATGGTCTTGAGTTCTAAGGTCATCTGAATCTGAGTCAGACTGGGTGTTTCAAATCTTGTAACTGTTGTTTGCAAAATACTTTATATCCTTCTCATCAGGGTATATCTTGCTGTACCTGAAATGAAACTTGTTGCTTGTTCGATATTTAAGAAAAGGAATCATCCTTTTCTCTCCCACTCTCAGAGAAAAACTTGTTTTACCGGGAGCTATACCTGCTTATTGGACTGCATGCTGATTTTGAAATTAATAGCACATCAGCAGCATGTCTCTCCATGAGCATAGGCATTTTTTATGATTGTTCTTTCTTATCTTCACAAATCAAATACTTAAAGAACTGCCATGCTTAAGTCTGCTTGCAGGTTTCTTTGGTATCAGTGTACCTGAGGTATAGGATTTCTGCCTTCTTTAGCATTTCATCAACAGTGTAAGGAGGCTTTCGGTGAAAACAAACTCTGTTTTTTATTTGCTGGAATGCCTGTCTGTGCCTAGGATGGTGTAAAGTGGTCTTACTGTGAATAGGAGTCAGATCTCTAATGTTGATTCTCTCTACACTTTCTAATATTTGAAATCAATCTGAAGTCAGACACCCAGTACTGAGTGACAAACTGTATGGAAGAGTGACACAACAGCAAGCAATGGAGGAGAATCTGTGGCCCGCTCTGTCACAGTTCCCCCCACAAGTTTTCTGACTTCTCAGGAGGGGCAAGGGCCAGTCAGAGCACTCTCTGCAGGAAGAAATTTGAATCACAAATACATGAAAGGAACTGTGTGTTGGCTCCTGTGTAAGGATGTTTGGAACATAGGTGTGATTCACTTCTGGGTCTGCCCAATTCCTGTGTCTCATAGTCACAAAGTGGTTGAGGTTGGAAGGGACCTCTGGAGATCATCTAGTCCAACCCCCCTGCTCAAGAATGGTCACCTAGAGCACATTGTACAGGATTGTGTCCAGGCAGGTTTTGAATATCTCCAGAGAAGGAGGCTCCACAACCTCTCTGGGCAACCTGTTCCAGTGCTCTGTCACCCTCACAGGAAAGTTTTTCCTCATGTTCAGATGGAACTCTCTGTGTTTCAGTTTGTGCCCGTTGCCTCGCGTCCTGTCGCTGGGCACCACTGAACAGAGTCTGGCTCCATCCTCTTGACACCCTCCCTTAAGATACTTGTACAGATTAATAAGATCTCCTCTCAGTCTTCTCTTCTTGCCTAAATGATCTCTAACCCGATCCTCCTCAACCAAGGGAAAGTCTTCCTCTCTCCAGACTTTCTCTCTTGCCTCAGGGATTCCTGCTGGCCTGAGCAGTAAAGCCTGAAGCAAAGAAGGCATTCAGTAGCTCTGCCTTCTCTGCATCCTTCATCACCAGGGCACCCACCCCATTCAGCAGCGGGCCCACATTTTCCCTTGTCTTCCTTTTGCTACTGATGTATTTGAAGAAGCCTTTGCTGTTGTCCTTGACATCTCTAGCCATATTTAATTCCAAATGGGCCTTAGCCTTCCTCATTGCGTCCCTGCATACTCTGACAACGTTCCTATATTCCTCCCAAGTGGCCTGTCCCCCTTTCCACCTTCTGTATACTTCCTTCTTCTGGTTGAGTTTTGCCAGGAGCTCCTTGCTCATCCATGCAGGTCTCCTGCCTCCTTTGCTTGACTTCTTACTCATAGGGATGCACCGCTCTTGAGCTTGGAGGAAGTGATTCTTGAATATGAACCAGCTCTCTTGGACCCCCCTTCCTTCTAGAGCCCTAACCCATGGGATTCCTCCAAGTAAGTCCCTGAAGAGGCCAAAGTTTGCTCTCCTGAAGTCCAGGGTTGCGATGCTACTTCTTGCCCTGCTTCCTCCTCGCAGGATCCTGAACTCCACCATCTCATGGTCGCTGCAGCCAAGGCTGCTCCTGACCTTCACATCTTCCACCAGTCCTTCTTTGTTTGTTAGTACGAGGTCCAGCAGCACACCTCTCCTCATTGGCTCCTCCACCACCTGTGTCAAGAAGTGATCATCAGTGCCCTGCAGGGACCTTCTGGATTGTTTGTGCCTAGCTGCGTTGTCTCTCCAGCAGATATCAGGGTGGTTGAAGTCCCCCATGAGAACCAGGGCCTGGGATCGTGAGGCTACTTCCAGGTGTCTGTAGAAGGCCTCATCGACTTCCTCTTCCTGATCAGGTGGCCTGTAGTAAACACGCACAACAGTGTCACCCATGCTAGCCTGCCCTTTAATCCCTACCCATAAGCTCTCAACTCGCTCTTCATCCACCCCTAGGCACAGCTCAATACATTCCAGTTGCTCTCTCACATAAAGAGCAACTCCACCACCTCGCTTTCCTGGCCTGTCTTTCCTAAAAAGCACGTAGCCATCCATGACAGCACTCCAGTCATGTGAGCCATCCCACCATGTCTCTGTAATGGCAACGAGATCATGGCCCTGCGACCGCACACAGATCTCTAGTTCTTCCTGTTTGTTCCCCATGCTGTGTGCATTGGTGTACATAGTAACACTCATCTTTTTTAAAACATTAATACTTTCTAACATTGTGACCACAGAAGCTTTCTGAGGATATGCTCCCCATGCTGCTATGATCCCAATTATACCCAGTTACTCAGGACTTTGCGTCTGCCTGTACCTTTTTTCTCCATATGATGGGTGGATCCCATCTGGATCTGCATTAAAAATATATATATATTAAAATGGGTTTTCCCAAAGACTTCAGCAATGGCTTACTTTTAGCTCTGTTGAAGTCCATTCTAGCCTCCTTGGGGGCTGCATAAGCCAAGTGAGGTCAGCATTGAGAGGAGACACATGCAGCCTAACTGACTTGAGGCACTGTAGATTATTAGAGAGGCATCTCCAGAGAACATTCAGCTCTTAGGTGTGATAAATCCTGCTTTGAAACTGCCTGCTCTTTCCCATCATAGGGAGCTCAGGCTAAACTTGACCCTTAAGTGCCACAGTTAGGTGCCAGAGGTGAGCTGGAGTGTCTGCCCCTTAACTTTTCAAATTTCCATCTGAAAAACATGAATATCTATCTCCTCCTTCCTGACTTTGAAGCATTTATTTTGACCCCCTTTTTAAACAGAATACTCATATTTTTTTCTGGCCTGAAGGCAGTAGTACTGCCTAAGGAGCTTCTTATTAAAGATTTTGCTCACACTAGCTGCTTCACATGCTTCAGTGTATACATGACTTCATAGGTGTAGGCCCTGGTTTGGTAGTACGCTTACCCACATGCAGAAAATGAAGCATGACTCGTTTTGCTGGAGGTACACTCACGCTTAACTACCCTGATGAATTAGGTCTATATTAGTCTTACCAAGCTCCTGCCTCAGAATGCTTCTGTTATTTTCTGACAGCTACGGAAATCCCCAGTGGCTCTCCACTGACTGCTTCTGCTGCAGATCGTAGCTGTTTTGATATGGGACGTCTATTTAGTTATATTAAATGCAAGTCCAGCTTTCAGGTAGCAACAGTCACCCTAATCTGTAAGCAAATTATTCCTTTTTTTTTTTTTTTTTCCAATTAGGAATCCAGCTTTATTACTCAACATGCCTTCAGAGGAGCCTCTCCAGGGCAGAGTGGGGACTGTTGCTTTTCAAAGCCTTCTTTCGCCATCATTGGCGTGTGTAGGAGAGTGTGCTCTGCATTGTGCAGAGCTGCTGTGGGCCCACACCTGAAATGCTGGCATCAGTTGCTTCCTTTCTAAGCAGTGCGGTGGCAATTTTGATTTGAAGAATTAGGTTTAGCTTTCACAGAAGATGGCCCAAATGCTATTAGTTACCATAGTAGCACTTGAAATGACTACCTGAAAATAGGTTTATTTTTTTGTGAGACGCATTTTGTATACCATTTATGGAAAAGTAGGGTAGCTTGTCAAAATACCCAAGGATAATTATTAAAGGATAATAAAACATATCTTTCTATTAGCTTCTTTTCTAAATCACTGAGTGCAATATATTATTATCATAATAACTCAAGTAATTTAGATTTCTTTGCATTGTCTCTTGGGAACTTTCCAAAACTTTAATCTCATTATTCTTGTGAGCCCTGGGAGATAAGCAAGAGAAGAATACATGTCAGATTCCCTGCTGACTTAATGAATATAAAACAAAGATATGTAGCCTATCTTCAGATTCAGGTTGTATTAGATACCGGATTTCTCTGTAAACTGACTGTGTTTGTAGAACTGTCTCCACAAAAATCTAAGACTGTATTTAAGCCCTCAGGGAAATCCCACTCACTAGATTTTTTTCCATTGCTAATTTCTATATTTTTGAATATATATTTTTTCCTGGCAACCAAGAACATGAAACCATTCCATAATGAACTCGGTGTTAGAGAAGGTTTTAAAATAATGTTAGTACAGTCAGGAGCATATATGTAGTCAATTTATTCAGGATACTTTAGATAATAGAGTCCTAATAGTAGGGGTTGTTTTACATCTGTTTTTATAATGCACTGTAGTGTCTTCAGTGGCTTTGTTACTCCATGAAGCAATTTCATTTGTGTAACTTCATTTTCACAATTTATCTGCATTCTGTATAATCTTTTTTTATGATTGTCTTTGCATTGTCTTTGGCATAATTGATCTTACAGCCAACCTGAGAACTACTGGTGAAACTGCTGTTATTTCTCTGCAGGTCAAAGAGATTGTGGCGCAGCACACTAAAGAGTGGTCTGAGATGATCAATACACACAGCGCTGAAGAGCAAGAAATCCGTGATTTACACTTGAACCAACAGTGTGAACTACTGAAAAAACTGCTGATTAATGCACATGAACAACAAACCCAGCAGCTAAAATTTTCCCATGACAGGTGAGCAGGGCAGTGATACTTGATAATGAGGGTTTGGCTTATAACCTGTATAACACACTGTGGTTTCCTTGTCTTTCTAGCTCCTGCACTACTGGCAAAGATATTGGGCTGCATGCAAGGCACAAGTAAAATAAATGATCGAATGTGGGAGAGAGAGATGCAGGAATAGACCTCTTAGCTGGGTTAGATCGTCAGCAGGCAGCAGCTGCAGTGAAGCTGCGACACTTTACATCAGCTGTGGATGTGCTTAGACTTTACCCAGGAACTTGAATTCCGAGGGCTGGGAACTGAGAAATATTAAATGTGGAAATAAGGTCATAAAAACTTTAGCCAACAGGTTGCAGCATAAGCTACTTCAGAACGATGTATTGTTTTGGAAGCACTGGGAACACAGGAGATGCTACATGACACTACCTCGGTGTTGCTTTTGTAATTAACCACACTGCCGATTTCAAATTAAATGAAATCAAAATACACCTACTGGCCACAGTGTTAAAAATGCTAGTAAATAGTGGAATCATTATCTTAGGCTATAATCTATTATGTGAAGCAGTCTAAACGCATATGAATGCAGTATGTGTATATTCATGCAGTATGTGTATATTCATATGTAATTGTCTTCAGCATCTTTTCCATAAAAAGCATGGGGAAAAAGGAATAAATAAATCACATTTAAAGAAGGAAAAGAAATGATTTTTAAAACTCCTGAGTGAAATAACAGCTTATCTTTGCATCAGAGAGAATAGATCCTGGGACCTTCAAGCTTTCCATCCAACAGAGAACTATTCCAGCAAAAGGCTTTAGTGAGCTCATCTTTATGTTAATCTCTGTGTTAACCCATGCATTCAAGTTGTCCTGCAATACATACCCAGTCAAAATTAAAATTCAAAAATTGCTAAATTACAATACAAATGCATTATTCAAAAGATACTAACTGGGGGAAGGTTCAGTCCTTGGTACTCTATATCCAGATCATAATGTCTTCATCTACCCAGAGAGATCACATCACTTTCTTTTTAATAGTCCTGTTTTCGGTCCTATTTGCAATTCAATACAGTGCTTAGAAGACATTTTACTAATATATAGCTTTTCTGTGCAATAAGATTTTTTCTCATCTCTTGCAAGTATTTTTGTTTTCATTTCTATACCTATTTTTTTATTCTCTCAACTTTGCTAATCTAAAGCTGTCATTATAGGTATATTTACATGAAGTTGAAGTTTACTTTTTCTTTAGCCTTTTTCTCATAGATTTCATCTTTGGGTTTAGAATTTTTGTATCTCTGCATTGTTTGAACAGCCCTATATCATTTTTTGTAAATGATTCTTATATTCTTATTAGTAGATCTTACTTTCTTATTAGAAATAATTTGTGCTCAGTCCATATATTGTTCTATTTAAAGAGCTACTGAGGAACAGACCTCAAAATCTGGGTCCTGATAAATAATAGGTACTATTTCTTCTGAGCTGTCCCAGCAGTAACCACCTTCAAAATTCTTTCCTCTTTATTTGCTGCAATTAGTGTGTTTCTGCTTATTCAGGAATTTGTACCTAACCCCCAACTGTGCAGTTTCGAGACTTTCTTGTTTGAAACTATGGCTGGCTAGTTCAGAAGATTTTGGAATGTAAAGTGCTGAAATGTGAAGAATAATGCCTCAAAGGGATTTTTCACTTTATTAGTTGCAAACTGTTTTATAGACTACATTGTGTGTAGGAGTGCATGCATGTATGCACTTATCTGTATATGTGTATGCAATAGCCGAGAGACAGCTCGGGTGAGTCCAGGAAAATGAAGGCTGTATGCGAGAGCGGAGTGGCGATGGCTGGAGCTGTAAGCACGCTGTGCTCACCGCGCTCTCTCCGTGAGCTGGGGGAAGGAGTTAGCGCTCAGAGCAGAGGACGCGGTGGCGGTAGGAAGATCAGTAATCTCAAATGATGCAGTTATCTGCTGTAGAGGAGGTAGTTTCCCTCCATGTGCGGTGGGAAAGGCAATTACAATATGTGGTTTCAGCTTGTTTCAAAACAAAGCGGATGAGAGCGGACACCAGTCAAAACTGGAAGTTTATTATTGAACTCTGGGGGTGTTTCCCCCCGCCGACTGGGTTGACCTTACTGACTTGGTGAGGTTGCAACCTCTCAGAAATTGGGGGCCCAAGAGTGTTACTTGCAACCATGATGTGTTCCAAATTAAATAACATGAGCGAGAAAGAAAAATAGCTGTTGTTAAATACAAAGAGCGATTTCAAGAGAGTGATCCAAACATTAGTGGCGACATAAAATAACATGTTAATGCACTTTAATGTCATCTAAGTATATATATGAATTCCCAGGACAGATTTACATGCTTAAAGTTAAGTATTCCTTTAAAAGGCATGTTTGTACAGATTTCAGAGTCGCAGTCAGTATGATACAGCAAGAAATCAGCAGTTAAAGCTCCCAGTTTGCATGCAGCCAGGGGAGCAGGGGCTGAGCGTCAGACTCAACGTGAAGTCCCACGTCAGGCAGTTTGGCAGCGAACTGGTATTAGAAGTTTGGCCCAATCTTTGAGAAGTGCTGTTTTAAAAACAAAGAGCGTTTCCTGCAAATGCTTCTTTGATGATTTTAAAAAGTAGATAGACTTTTTCATTTCTTCCATAAAAAGCACCGGTCATTTCTTGAAACAGTGAGAAATGACTACACCCAGAAAGATCCCTCAGCAGTGCAATTCAGATCTTGAGTACAGCTGCCAGGATGGAGAAGCACCTGCATGTCGATAGGTGTTGGCCGATCCAGCCATAGACATAACCCAAGCCTCATTTTGCAGTCATGCAAAGTCTGATGCAGAAGGGGACTAGTCCTCCTAACGCCTTTCACTCTAAAATTATGTCTATTACAAATAGGTTAAATCAGTTTAAACACCGACACTTAACTTCTTCATACCCTCTAGCACAGTAAAAAAAAAAAAAAGAATTATTCCATTGCTGCTTTTCAGATAGTGTACTTGAAAATTACTTCGAACTCAGTATAGCAAATAAAAGCTTTTATTTGGAGAAGACACAGTTAGAATAAAATGTGTTCTTGCTAGAACATCGTTCAGAACTCCATCTCAATTTTTCCTGTAATACCACTGCCTTTAAATCTGTATTTGGGAAACCTTATGAAGTCTTGGTGGAAAAAAGGGCTGCATTTCTTTTAATAAAAATATTAAAATATGGAAAATGACACAAAGTTCCCTCATGTTACTTAATGGTCAATGCCTTTTACAGAAAATTTTAGAAAATTAAATAAAATTTTGAAAATTAAATAACATTTCATTAAATTAAGCACTGTGCTCTGTGCCATACCCCTCATCTTCTGTGCATACAGAATTTTTGAATTTTGAGTTAATTACAATAATTTTTTAACACTGTACTTAAGATCAGATCCAGACAAGGAGAATGAAGCACTGCTTTGTCTTGTGATGGGAAACTTGTGTATGTTTATCCTGTACAGAGGACTTCCAAGTCAGTTATTCACTCTCTTAGTTTCCATACCTAATTCTCATTTAAAGGAGCACTTAAGATCAGGAGCTACAAGAACTGGAGTGCTAAGCTACTATACTGGCTGAAACACTGGAGAAGTTTTCCGCCTCCTGAGTCAAACGACACTATTCAGTCATTGCCCATGGGAGGCAATTGCCACCCTTCTGTTAAAGGTATCTGGTTTCACAGAGAAGACCACAAGGTTCCCTGGGCTGGAAAGAGAAAGCAAGCACGAGTCTGACCGTGGTCTAAAATTTAGGGCTCTTTTCAGTCCCAAAAGTAAAAGTCATACCAGGAAGTCTGTCTGCTCATGCCACAACTAGCAAGTATTATTATTATTCATATTGCAGTCATGTTCTGAGTTTTTTAGGTTTTTTAAATTTATTAGACAGTTTTAAAAGACAAGTTGCATTTTCTAAATGGCTGATAGTAGCTCATATTCAGACAAATTTTACATACTAGAGAGAAAGGAGTATTTTATAGCCTCTTTATTCAAAGTTTGAAATGCTTAAAACTGTTCTTTCAAATTATATTCTCTAGAACATTGAGATTTCTGAATGCTTGCTCAAATTGCAAAAAGTCTACCCCAAGGAGGACAATCTTCATATTGTTTATTCTTTCCTCTTCCTTAATGCTTCAAGGACAATATAAGCTACAGTGTAGAATAATATCAGTAAATGAACAGCAACAGTGATTGAATCTTAGATATTAATGATTTTGTTTGGTTTTGCCTAGGGAAAGCAAAGAAATGCGTGCCAACCAGGCTAAAATATCTATGGAAAACAGCAAAGCCATAAGCCAGGATAAATCTATCAAAAACAAAGCTGAAAGAGAGAGGTAAGTATCAGATCGCCCTTCCTGAGACAGCATCTCACAGGCTGACTGACGAACTCACTGATTAAAGCTACTAAAGCCATGCTTCCAGGTGTGGAAACGTCTTGCATTTCTGACTAGTGATTGTGCTGAATATACTTGAGATGGCCATTTTATGAAAAATGTTACTTTTCTCATTTTTATCCCTTTAATAAATGTAATGCCCTGATCAGGGAAATAAAAGGGGGCTTAACTTTGTGCTTATCAGCTGTGACACTGACTGATGTAGGACTAGTCACACTACTAAACAGAAGCACATCTGTAAGAGTTAATGACTGGGGTGTTAGTTTTATTTGGAGATGCTTTTTTCTTCTTCAGCTGCTGGCATTATACCTTTTTACTGTTGCTTTTTTAGTGAAAACAGGGATCTAAGGTTTGGTTCTAGCTGGAGTTAGAGAAACTAGACGCTTAGCAACACTAAAAACACAGGAAGTGGTGCCAGTGAAAGGTTTTCTCCCTCATCTACTAATAACAGGGAAGAGAGATGGAACAGAAAAAAGGGGTGCTAAAAGTAACGGTAATAAGCAGAGAAGCTGATGAAAGAGGTAGGAGAAGCAGGAGATGTGCTCAACAACAGCGCACATGTTGATTCCCTGCTCCTCGACTGAACCACCACTGGCATGGAAACCTGGCCAACATCCCAGGTCTGCAAACCGTGGGCACCGCTGCACTTGCAAAAGTGGGGTATTCACTGCGCATTTGAGGAAGTCGTCCTTGATTGACTAGGGAGACTAGAGAGACACTTTTCAGTACCAGCTACGCAGATTTTTGGATTTGGATCTGCATTATAGCTATTTAAATTTCTTCCATTTATTCTAAAAGTTTCCAAATAAATAGGTAGAAACAGAGTCTACCCAATGATGTCTCTTGAGCCTTCCGGGTTTCCCTTTGACTTTGGGCTTGCCATTTGGCTTATTCTTTCTTCTTTGCATTCCCTCCCCTGCACTGAGCTGTTTTGGTCCAAAGGTGTGAGCGTGTTGCTACTGAGCTAACTCCCTTGCATGTTACCGACTCCTAGCCTATGAGGAAGATGAGAGTTGTCAGAGGCCTCGGTAACTTATAAGGGTATGCTTAGTTTATATAAGACCCCCATTAATGACACTGAGATAAATCTGTTCCTATATTTGAAAGCAGTCTGAAGGCAATTCTGCTTTTCAGGCTTTGTGATTACTCTGATTCAGCTCTTTGAACTATTTTTGGTGCATTTCATGACAGAAATCCTAATGAGAGAAAACTGGCAGTTATGTCTTTTATGTAAATATTAATTATATATATATATTTTGTTTAAATAATAACTTTAAAAATCTTACAGCATTGGTGACTTTACTTATGATCATCAGATGATTTTTCCATTACCACTGTTAACAGATGTAGCGTTTTTGATTTACCAAAATAAATCTGGAGTGCAACACAAAAGAATTAAACAAATTTTTATCTACCACTCTTGAGTAATGGACAAATCAAACTTCACTCACAACAACGTTTGTCTCTTTTTCAAGCCTTCATAGTGTCAAAGGTGCTTGGAAACATTTAAGTGTAAAGACCCACAGCTAGAAGAGTGTACAATTTGCCCTTAGTTCCACTTGATACGGATAATCAGAAACCAAAATATACTCTACGAGTTTGTGATTCTTTTTATTGTTGCCCTTTTTTTTTTTTGCAATAAATTTTCATGGACAATGTTTTTTTTTAGGCGAGTCAGAGAACTGAACAGCAGCAACACAAAAAAGTTCCTGGAAGAGAGAAAAAGGGTAATTATAACCTTGACAAAGTCACTGGGCACTATTTCTGGATTTTCATTTTCATTTCTCTGTGTTGAGAATTCAGCTCTAATAAACAAACGAAAGTTGTCCTTGCTTTGTTCCACATGCCTGTAGTTCAAAAGGTCTAAAATATATATGAGGAAACTGTTTTAAATTGACAAATTTACTGTTCCTTTTTATTTATATACTACTTTTATATAAAATATATAACAAAAAGAGGTATTAATATAATATTTCATATTATTTATAAAGACTGTGTGATATAACAGGCCTCCTCCCTTTTTTTACACAGTCCAAAGGAGACAAGACAGCTTATATGTGTATACATTTCAATTAAGTATTTATTTTGCTAGTTAACAGTGTGTTACATTTCACTGTCATTATTTTCTCTTCTTTACAGCTGGCAATGAAGCAGTCAAAGGAAATGGATCAGTTGAAAAAAGTTCAGCTTGAGCATTTAGAAGTCTTGGAGAAACAGAATGAGCAGGTATTTTATTTAAAAGGCTTAGAATAAAAGCAATTACTAAAAACAGTAATCATAATCAGGCTGAGAAGAATGCTTCTAGATATAAGTCATTTTACTGAACTTGGGAATATGACCTTGTTTGTAATCACTAGTCTGTTTGGGGAGTTAAAGTGAAGAGGTGAAGTGACTAAAATAATGCTATAAAATCCAGATTAGGTTCAAATAAGCATATGAAAGCTTGACTGCTTGACTAGCCAGAGTGTATCCTTTCAGCTCTTCTACCACACTGATACTGGATAGCTAGATACAACAGTCCTAAAAAAGCCTAGCGTATCTTATTTTAATTACTCCCAGAAAGTATCTCAAGAAAATCTTTCTTCATTTTTGAACTTATGTTTCTAGTGCTGATTGGAAAATAGCAGTGAAGAATGTGCACAGAGTATCTCTGAACTTCAAGAGACTTTTCAGTTTGGACTGAACTCTAAAGAAACAGCACAGGGAGTTTTATCTGTACTAGTACACCCTCTCCTAATTAAAATACATTATTATTTTCTGCTGGTTTATAAGAATTTTGTTTTTAATTGAAAAGCTATTTAGGAAGGAAAGAAAAGTTCTAATCTTATTTCTGGTAGGAGCATGCCTATGTTCTGAGCAGTTCCCTTGCTGAAAGGGTAAGCCAGAGAGCTGTGATAGTCACACTGACTTGCAGTATTGCACTTGCACAGATGTAGGGGAATATATCTATCGGTTTAGTGACATGAGAGAGAGAGGTTGTGGTTAACACCCATCACCTTCAAGGGTTATGCACTTACATCTTTGTTATTAAATTTTGAGAACTTGAACACTTTGGCAGACATTATACTATGAGTTAAAGTCATCCTGCAGAAGGGAGGGAAGAGTATGTACAAATCAAATATTTCTGCTATCAGAGGAGAATCCTACAGCCCCATGAGATGCAGCCTAATTAACTTCTAGGGGGATAGTATGTCGGATTGCAGGCAGCTGCTACTGCTGAGCCAGACCCACCGTGACTCTCCCTTTCGACTGCTCCACCTGCCTTTTGGACAGCAAACAATTTTCTAGCCTGTTCCTCCACATGGTTTCTGTAGACGCTGTCTCTGATGCCCAACACAGATGGGTCTGTCACTCAGTCTGCTCCTGGGCAGTATCCACATGCAATCAGAAGGCAGAGGGAGGCACCCAGGGGAGGCAGTTGGGCTTCAGTGGATCTGCAGGATGACTGCACTGTGACCAACAACTCCCTGCAAACCATGCTGGTTGACAAAAGATGATGGGCATGATCCAAAGCCAGGTGATATCAATGGTATCTTGCTATTGGCTTCAGAGAGCTTTGGATCCAGTGATCAAAAATATAAGGACAAGAGGGAATGATTAGGGCTGTGCTTTTGACCACAATGCAATAATCACGTTATGTCTAGGAAGATAGGCTGCTGTGACAAAAGTGTGAGTCATTAAAGGAGTCACCTCTTGGAGCAGTTAGTTACTTTCCTCACCCAGGGTTACAGTCTCCACTGCTGAGAGCTGATAACTGGGCACATGAGCTTGCTCATAGTCTATCTCAGTGCAGAGAAGAGGTCAGCTTAAATCATCAGTGATTAAATGGAGTAAGATCCATCTACATGCATGTTATCACTTTTGCCTGGGCAAGTGGTGGCCTCCACTTGTTTTTAGCCCTAAAAGTGCACCAAGACAAATTTTTAGCTTTAGTTTGATCACAGAGGGTGCTGACTCACTCTTCTGAGAAGTCTTTAGAGATCAATAGTACAGGTGACGCTGAGCAGATCCTAGTTCATCTACTGGAAGCAGCATAGACCTGTTAGCAAGATGCTACACCCAAGCTAATTAGCTAGGTCTGATTTCATTGTTATGCACATTGATGTATTATAGCTAGTTGGATCAAGACAAAGGTGGTACTGTATTTATTCAATGAACTTTCTGAAGTCCTAATTTTTTTTCTTGATCAAACAAGTGAAGAAATTTTTCATACAAATATGCAATGTAGAAAAGTAGTTATGGATGGAAACAGCCTTCAATACAAACTGTTATGAATTTAGATTTGTTTTGTTTTATGTATAATTTTTCTTGCATTAATTTTTCAATCTCACTTCAGTTTTCATTCATTTTATTTGCTTGTTGTATTACTCAATTTTGACATTATTATTTTTGTATAAACAGCTTTTGAAATCCTGTCATGCAGTGTCTCAAACACAAGGTAGGATGGATATATAATAAGCAAGCTATTATTTTGGTGTGCTTTCCTTCTAAATTAAATCATTATCATTGGAGCTCTCCTTGTAAATGCAACCATTGGGAAGTACCATTGACATAGTGAACACAATGTTAATCATGTTTGCACACAAATATTTGAGTCTGACACTATATTAACAGTATTTTATGCTTTAGCATCTCAGATCCAGATGCATATGAACAGCAATGTGGATAGGAAATATTTAGAGATTAACTTGTATTGTACATTACCTGTCATTGCTAGAAGATATGCTTAGAATTCTAAACCCTGTGTGAGAAGTGTCTGTTGATCTAAGGAAACCATTTTAGTGTTAACATACATATGATTAACTGCTAATGCTGATAGACAGACAAAGCATTTCCACGTGTATTAGTATGGTAATAAAATAAGTAATGCCACACTAAAAATAGCAAAATCTAGAATGGATAGCTAGAAATAGCTTCTTAGTGTCTAAAGAAGAGAGGCTTCCAGCACTTTAAAATTCAGTTTACAGACATATTACAAGGTATGGTAATTATACTTACTGTGTGGCTGTGCTGTTATATCTTCCTAATAACCATCACTCATAAAAAGTCTCTGTTAACCCCTTGTCTTACGAAGGGTGCTAATTGTTTTAGGCTTGAACATCCAATTGCACAGTATTGCCTGATCCAAATTATTTTCTTGAATTGATAACATTCTTACATCTTGCACCACTGAGTCTGACTGTACCTACTTTAAAGACATTTATTTACGGATATATAATGAGGAAAAAAAGCATTTATTAGGCTAGAAAAAAAAATTTGTATTCTTCTTTTAATACGTATGGTTCTTGGCTGCCTCAGATCTCACTAGAGAGCAAGCATCTTGAGAGCTGAGTCCATTAGTTGCCACTACCTTCATGAATTCACTGCAGCTTCACCACTGCCTCCACAAAGCTCACCTTCAAGTATTCTGCTGGTGTGCTCACGTCAGCTCATGCGCTGTCTGACCCTGACCGTAAACTAGCAAAAATGGGCATCCTGATCCTATGCTAATGTGTTCTTTGAAACCAAGTTAACTTTAAAATATTTCCATGCACTATATGCTAGCTTGCAGAATATTTATAGGACTCTATGTGCCGCTGTTCAAGTCACAAGCTTAAAACGTAAAATGTGTGAGTCACTAAGAAGTAAACAAAGGAGCTTTGTTTTATCTGGAATTTCATTTCACACACAGGCAAAATCCAGCCAACATTTCAGAAGAGATTGTACATATTGGTTTATTTATTATGTTTCCATATTTTCATGTTAAAATTATTTCTTCATTACTTTCAAGCTTTTAACTCATTTAAATGGAGAGTGTTGATTAATTTTTAATCATATTTATGACAGTTGCTTTGCTATTATCATAATTACTTTTTTCCCCAAGATGATGATGATGATTATAAAAGTACAGGACTAAATTTTTCAAGAAGGCACTTTTATCACATATGCACAAACCCACATTTACCTTGCAAAATGAATAACTGTGCATCTCATTAATTTAGATTTACATTTGCCTGTTTTTGCATATGCAAGTATGTTTGCACATCCAGAATAGGTGACTCTTTAAGTAGGAGCTTCTATAATAAAGTTCCCTGTCTAAGCAGCCTTTACAACTTTTCAAGAAACATAGTTCACACAGATCAAGTCCAGTAACCATTCTTCCATTTATGACAGATATAGACCACTAAAGTAGTTATGCAAAGAAAATATTAGTTTGGTTTTCCTCTTCCTAAACCTGTCCTAATCCATGGAAGTTTGGTTGTAAAGATAGATGGGCCAGCTTGCCTCTGGGTCAAGTTACTCAGAGTTCTTTGCGTTATGGATTTGAATAAATTCTCAAATCAAAAGCCCTCAAAGAAAATGAAGGAAGAGTTGGTGTCTCCCAGTTCCTTTAAACTGCAAAATTTCAAACCAAATCACTAATTCAAATCCATACCTGAGCCACAGGAGGAGTAAGAGTGTGTGCATGGGGGTGGGAGGAAGAAGGAGAGGGAAAGAGGGAGAGAAAAGAAAGCCACCCTAAAGTCGGGGATTCCCAGGCCCGTTACCATTCCTATTTAGTGCTTTAACTCTGCTTGCAAAGCCTGAGGCACCTGGAGTTTATAGCAAGATCTGGCATAAATGCATCGCTGTATTCTGCACAACATGTTTGGATACAGTTTCAGGTGGATTCAGTGTATGTAATCCCAAGGAGAACATGTAGCAACAGTCTAACCTTGAGGTGAAAAACAGCACATCTGCAGTCGTAAGAGACGGTTAGGATCATCAGGCCAGATGAAGATTATTTTTAAAGACCTGTCTTGCCAACTGCAAGGAAGGTGATCCACTGGGTGATTTTCATTATTCATTGTCTTCCTGGAAAGAGATGGGTCCAGATTGTCGGTCAACTCTCTGAATGTCTCAGGACGTAACACCTCCCAGCACTAACACAGCGGTGATCTAGCATATATTCTCAAAGGCATCTCTGTGTCAGGAGAAGTAGCTGAGTCAGCATCTGCCTAATTTTCTTCACAAAAATTGGAGCTTGTGTGTTTTACTATATGCTTCTTCAGAAAGTTGACTCATGAATCTTGGAATAGGATCAAAAATATTTTCCAAGAATTTGTAAACATTAAGAACTACATCTGAGTTTGAAAACACAGGGGCACTTGGGGGGTTAAGCATAATGTGATTACATATATCTTCAGTGTGTTTTGCCTATATTTCACTCAGACACTATCAAAAAATGAGCTTCACTTTGAACACAAGGTCTAATGCAATACTTCACGTGGTTATTTTGGACTGCAGGCAAAGGAGATGCAGCAGATGGTGAAGCTGGAAGCAGAGATGGATCGCAGGCCAGCAACAGTGGTCTAAAGCCTCAACATGCAAATTGAAGTTAGCGAACACAGCATCCTTCAAAAGAAAGCAAAATTCACACTATTGTTGCTGAGGCTGAAAAGTGGGATTTTTGTTTTTTTAATATATAAAGTGTAGCTATGGACCACCAAGTCTTAAGGTTTGCATATTTCTTTTTTAACACTGGGCACAGAATTTCCTTTGTTGGATTTCCATAATATGAATTTCCTTTGTTCAGAAAAACACTAATCAAAAGATCAACACAGTTTTTAAACCCAGTCCGGTATTCCCTTCTGTATCTCAACAGGCGGTTTGCCTGCATCAGAATTATACAATCAGATCCTTGAAACAGAACAGATATTTTTAACATCATCTCAAGTGGTAACAAAACTGTAGTCGTGTTATCTACCATGTGTATTCTCATGTGTGATATACTGTGTAGAAACCTCATGCTACGAAATCCTGTCCAGTCACAACTCTTCAGTTGCTCCGCACCAGACGACATCAAGCCCATTGAACTGGATCTTCTGCTAGGTCACAGTAATAATAATGGTCCTAATCAGTTTAGTAAGGAGTTAAGTTTGGGCAATTCTTAATTATACTTCAAAGTATTTTTCAGGCAGCAGACAGTAAACTGTTGAAAATTAATTGCATGTACTCAAAAGTACAGTATCTACAGTCATCGGCCAAATTCATCACCTATAACACTAACTTGACGGGATATTTCTGCATTCAAATGATGTCATTCACAAGTGCCATATCAACTCTATCATGTCTGAAAGAAGCTAATATCCTGTAAAAGTTACTGAAATGGTTAGCATGAGGGGAATACAGTGTATTTGTGCCAAAATTGCGCAGTGCTCTAAGGAATTATGTATTAGGCACTTTAAGAAAAGTTTACATCGTACATTGCTTGTATAGAAATTGCATTTTGATCCTATTGCTGCAGGTCCCCGATATTACAGTTCATTGTAACTTAAAGATTGTTTAAATGGCTTTTGGCAAAAAGTTTGTAACTGTGAAAATGTAAAAAGTATTTATACACTTCAGAATCACAATATTGTAGAAAAATCACATATATGTTGCCACATGGTAAGATTAGTAAGCAGAAATACTACGAGTATGTTTGCATGTGATACAAATGCCAATAAGACTGTAATGCCTACTATATGACCACAGTCATTCTGCTAGCCAGTAAATACTGAATAAATGTACGGCACAGAATATTGTTTGATTAATTACAAAGACTTTTAGCGTAACAAGGTCTCTATATATATGTGTGTATATTAATTCCGTGGGCATTCTTGATACTTCTAGTAAAAGAAAGTACATAACTAATTTAATTTTACACAAAAGTATTTATGCAGATTTTCAAAATTTCATATCAGGAATAACCTTTTTATGTCCATTAGATATAAAAACAAATTGCTATGTGTTAATTTGCATGTTTCTAAAGCTTGCTGTAGTTATATTGCAAAACAATGCATGTAAGCATTCTGCTTGGAATTTGTCCATGCTGCCAATACAAAGACGACTGCATGGAAAACTGGTAGTTTAGAACAAATCAGATTACTGATTTCAATGTACTAAGCACCAATTACGTTGTTGTATATGCTTGTACAAATGAATTCTACATATTCCTATAAACAAATTAAATGAAAAGAGATAATTATGTTATTGTCAGTCCTGAGATGAAACTTTCAACTTCTCTAATAAAAATCCTGAAAATCCAAGAACTGTAGTTGTCACTGTGGTCAATTGTAGGGTCATGGTGTTATTACTTAAGAATTTTTAATGAGTTGTAAAGTATTTCCTGTAAAAATGCATATAGTGTAAATATATTTATATCACAGCTTATTATTCAAAGGAGTCTTATTTCATTTGTTTTAAGCGATAGCAGAATTGTGCAGTGTTGGTCCTTGCAGCACTACAAGACAGCCTGAGTACAGTATAGCACTGCCTTGAGAGTCCAACTAAGGCAGAAGTCAGTATAGTATTTAGGTGTATAACGTGGGATTTAAACAGGCTTGCGGTACCTATTCTCAAAGCTGTAAACAGACGACTCCCGCTCTGATGCCACTTAGCCCTTGGAAGCACCTCCAGCTCCTTATTAGCCTTAATATTTTAAAGGCAAGTTCTCTTTCTGTACATGCACTGAACCACCTCACCTGCCCTCTAAGCTTGTTTTTTCCTCTTCCAGAGGCCTTGGAGCTGGTAGCAGCGGCATTTATGAAGCATGCTTGACAAGCTCTGGCATTTCAAAAAAGCAGGGATTTTTTCTTTCAGAAAAAATGTTTTAATTAAAAAATAATCCTTTAAAATACAGCTGCTGGAGACAGTGCTTTTATATTATGGCCTTCCATGGTGTTTTCTAGCCTAGTAAGAAGTATATGACAGAGACCAAGCTACTAAATCCTGTCCAATACAAGAGACAGTGCAATGGCATAAGTTTTGGGATACGGAGGGAACGGGGGCTTGCTGAAGCGTTGAACGTTACTCATTTGCTTCGGCTCAGTTGCCACCTAGTTGGAAAGCAGAGCCCTACCTGTGCAAGAATCAACTGCAGATGGAAGGCCTGGTTCCCTCTTGGAGGAAAATCAAATCTGCTTGTACTACCTCCCTGGAGAGTATGCTATACATTGGGACATAAGCAGGTTTTGGAGGGGAAGGGAATAATATCCATAGTCTCTTTTTGAGCGTGTGCTCACGGCTCAGCCGAGAGTTAGGGATTTATTGAGTCAGGGAGAGAACGTGCTTCTGCGAAGCAGTGGAGCCAGGCAGCCTCCGCTTCCAGGCTCAGCTCCCAGGCTGCTACCTACTTTGTCCATTGACGATTTAACACAAAATGCAGACAGTAATTTGAAATTAAGTGATGAATTTTGTCAAGTAAGTATTTTGAAATACCTTTTAAGTAGTATTTGATTCAAAGATTGTTTGAAGCCTGGCCGCTAATAAGAAGCGGTGAGGATTTCCATTGAGACGAAATAGGCTAATCAATTTGAGCATTAATACTGAGTTGAAGCTGTTTAAGATGCCGTTCTTAGCCGGGGTGATGGATTCCACTTCACTGCAATTTCACCGAGGGAAGTGGTAGATTATCCATCTCTTCAGAGAAATTCAGCGTGGCTCTGACAGGGAGGGTCGTGACACCCCGGCCTCAGAAGCAGCCTGCTATTCGTTCGCTTCCAATAATTTGGGGCAGGTTGTCATTAACTCGTTTTTTTCCAAGTGAGGGTGTGTTTAACCCCTGTCCCACTTCCATGCAATTAAGCTTTACTGCCGGAGACACAAAATACACCTAGGAGGCTGATTTCCTTGCAGACTCCGCACACTGCTGCCCGCGGGCCGCCTGCGAAACCGGCTCCCAGGGGCGGCCGCGTGCCAGAGGCGCTGGGCCAGCAAAGGCGGCCGGTCGAGCTGCGCCGGCCGTGGGTCCCAGCGCTCAGGACTGGGGCTGGGGAGAGCTATTGCTCTTCGCTGCCGGGGGGAGGCAGGGGTTCGGCTCGCAGAGGTACGCGGGAGCGAGAGCAGGTCGCGAAGAGGCTGCCCCGGCTGCGGGGGAGCGGAGCGGCGGCGGCGGCGGCGGCGGCGGCGGCGGCGGCGGTGGCGAGGGCCCAGCCGCGCCGTTCTGCGTGAGGTAACGCGGCGCCACCTTTCCTCAGGTAAGCGCTCTCCTGTCGATCCCTGCTTTTTGCTGTTGGGAAATCTCGGGCCTTTCCCTTTTTTTTTCGGTAGGGAAGGATAAATACTGCTGTTCGGTTCAGGGATGGCTGCTGGAGCTGAAGGCTTTCTCGGTTGCGCTGGGCGGGCAGGGTCGGGCCTCGGGGGGCTGGGGGTCAAGCTCGCTCCTCCGTCCCCAAAGTAACCCCCCCCCCCCAGCACTACGCCATGGGGCGGCTGCACGCTTCTGCACAGCCTGGGCGCAAGGCAGCTGCTCCGCAGCCGCTTGGAAACCCCAGAGGGTTTGGAAACGACGTAGAGGCTAGAGGATGAATGGTGGTTAAATACTGAGGTCGTCCATGAACGATCTGGAGAAGTTAGAGTCACCAGAAAAACGGGGTCTGTTACAATCAGAGAGCTTCATGTAGACGGTTGTGTCTCCTACAAGTATTTTTTGTAGGTCAGTCCTGTATCACAACTAACATAGGTCTGGCTCTCTTTTTTTGGGAAGGGATGACTCCTTACTGTGACACGAGAGGGGGGGAAAAGACCATAATCAGATAGTTAAGGAAGATCTACAGCAAGCAGGAAAGGAATTTCAACAGAACAGTTAGAAAAACCAATTTGTTCCTTCAATATCTGGTTTTATTTTGAAAGAGCTATCTCCCGGTGACAAGATGCCGCTCTGCAGGCATGCCCTGCTTGAGGAAGGGCAGCTTTCTGAAGGCAGCGGACTGCAAGCACAACTCACCTTCTAACACCTTGTTTAGCAAAGCCCTGGGCCATTTCTTCCAAACTCCGTTTCCTGAACTAGACATGTGAATTACTAGCAAGTCCGTGTAAAGCCACATGCTCCGAATAGCTGATGTCGTTTTGGCTCATTTGCAGAAAAATGTCCTTAATAGGCTCAGTTCCCTGCTGCTCCTTAGCTGCTCCTGGGACTTGTGTCTCTGGCTGCCCTGTGAGTAATCAGCTGTGCTCTTCCTACATGCCCGGGCGAGGGCGGCATCCCATGAAAGGCTCGGAGGGGTTCCCGAGGAGAGGTGGAAAAAATACTGTAGCATTGCGTTGCCTGGTGGACGCGGAGGGTATCCGCGGCAAGGAAGGCAGCAGCCCGTGCCAAGGGTCTTGATGGGGGTGGCACAGCGCGGGGTCCAGGGCCGTGGCGCAGGGTTGAGAGCCACGGTGTGGGCCACGACACGTGCAGTGCCCTCCTGGGGCGCTCCTCTCCTGCTGGAGGTGGTCACCGCTCCCGGCCGCGAGACCCCTGCCGTGAAATCCGGCTGTTCGGCCCCGGCCACTCTGGCCTGGAGGTGCTCCCGCTGGCAGGGCTGGGCTTCAGGCTGCTTCTTCCCTCCCTAGAGACTCCCTTGCTGAGGATCTGTGGGGCCTGTACACCCCCCCCCACCCCCAGCAGAGAGGGAGGAAATGCAGGTGCCAGTTTTACCGAGAATAAACGGGATTTCCCAAATCGGGTCTGCTGCAGGGCAGGATACCCCTGGAGAGGGCCGGGCCAGGGCAGCCCTCCTTGCCAAGAGGGAGAGGAGCAGCGAGGAGGGCTTGCAGCTTTTGTACACCTCACTCTTTCTACCCGAAATGCCATTGGCGCCAGGCCAGGCTGTGGTGCCTGTGCACCAAGCACCCCGTACTTGGTAGGGGCAAACTCTTCCCTATGTACCGGGCCCAGGTCTCCAGTGCCGTGCTGCCACGCGGCATGGGTCGCCCAGTGTGGGCTCACCTGGCATCACCAAAGGCCTTGCTGGTGTGCAACCCCAAGACCTGGCCCTCCCCAGCAGCAGCAAAGGGGACCTGGCATCTTAGGGACCCCAGTCCGACTGTCACCGGAGATATATGCCTTGCAACCACCTCTAGAAATCTTTTTAAAATAGCTTGGCTTTGGTTTAGGGCTTGGGGATGTTTTTTTTTTTAATCTTTGCTGGGAGGGGAGCTTGGCGCCAGCCTCCCCTGAGCCAGCGCAGGCATGGCGCCTGGCCGCAGCAGCCCGCAAAGCTCTGCACAGTAGCGTGGCCTCCAGCCGGGTGCCCGGGGTGCCCTCAGGGTGGCAGCTGCCATGCAGGGTCTGGGCGTCACATGGGCACACAGAAAACGTGCCGGTTAGCCCTAAACATGGTGCCTCAGTTCTGTCCCTTGCGCTCCGGCCCCCTGCCCACAGGCCCTGCTGCTGGCACGCGCAAGGCAGCTCGGTGAGCTCTCCCTCGTGGGCTGCCGCAGCCCGATTTACCGAGGCTCTTGAATCCTGACGTCTTCCCAGAGGCCTGTGGCTCCCCTCGGCGCCCAGCTACGGAGCAGTGTGGAGGAGCCGGTTTAGCTCTCCACCTAGACGCGGCCTATATTGCGGTAAAGCAGCTCGTCAGCCCTTTCGGGAGCATGCTTGCCTTGTTGTGTTATGACATCTTAAGATCTCAAGTGTGTTGATGGCCTTTTACAAAAGGATGCAGGTTTTGCTCCTGACCTTCTTGCTACATAAAAATAGCTGCGCGTTTCCTCCTAAATTAACACACTAAGCAGCTGTTCGTCTTCAACGAAATTGCTAACGATCCATGAGCAGCTAGCGTTGGACTAGATAACCCCTCCTCCATAGCAGACCCAGCCGTAAAATGTCCTGTTTTATTGGCTTGTCTCCTTCTCTGGCAGCAGCGGCATTACCGGGGGAACTGCAATGGTTTTGCAAAAGCAGCTGTCCAACACGATGGTTAAGAGGGAAGGTTGGGCGTGATGACCTAAAGGATACAAAGAAAGGGGGGGACCCGGGGGGATCCAGGGGGACCCGGTGCAGCCAGCACTGGCTCAGCGCCCCCGGAGCCCACTGGGGCTGTAGTTGCTGCCGCCCCCTCGGAGCCGGTTTCCTCTGGGGGCCACGGGCCCCACTGAGCCCTTCCCCGCCCGGGGAATATCTGGTCAGGGGGGTTGGATGTTGTGGGGGGTATCTTTGTGTTTGTGTCCCCCCCGTCACTTCCTGACTTTAGCGGCGGAGGCGGTCGGAGAAGCTCCGTGCCCAGCCGCAACCCCAGCCCATCACCTCGCCTCGGGGCTCGGGCGCTGCCGGCCGCCGGCCCTGCCGCCCCCCGCCTTGCACCTGCGGAAACCCGCTGCAGTGGCTGGGGCTTTTCTCTTGGGGTGAAGGCGCATCGGCAGCGGTGGCAGGCGGCCCCCGACCGGTGGCAGGCAGGGAGCGGGCTGAACGCCGGAGCCCAGCTCCGACCTCCGCCGCGGCGGCTCCGCCAGCCCCGTTTGCCAGGCAGAGCCGGGCGCGGGAAGCGGCACCGGTGCATTGCAGGGAGGGCACCGGTGCATTGCAGGGAGGGCAAGCCGTGCATTTCACTGCGGGGCCCCCGGCCGCTTTACGGGGCCGTCGGCGCTCCGCTGCCCCGAGCGGCGAGAGCGGTGGGGTTTCCAGCGGGCTCCTTTCCGCACCGCCCGGAGCAGAGAGGGAGCTGGGGGGGGGAGGTCCCCCTCCTCTCCGCCCTGCCTCCGCGTACTCCCCGTCCCTCGACGTGGGCGCCTTCATCAGCTCCCGCTGGCACGACGTCTCCCCCCTCCTCCTCTCCACACACCCACGCACTCTTCCCCATCCCTCCTCCCCGCCACGCCGCAGCGGAGTGGTTTTGCAGCCTGTGCAGCTCCCAACGAAAAGCGGTGATTTTAATCCTTTTTTTCTTCTTCTTCTTCTTCTTCTTTCTTTCTTTCTCCTCTTCTTTTCCTCCGGAGCGGACCCGCTTGGAGGAAGCCGATCCCGTGGCCGCGCAGCCGCCGGCCGAGCGGGGAGGATGGCCGGGGGGCGCCGCGCTGCCCCGCGCGTCCCGGGACTGCTCCTCCTCTTGCGTGAGTACCGCCAAGCCCGCTCTGTCGCGATACGGAGCCCCGTCGCGATGAGGCGGCCGGTCGCGGTGCAACAGACCCCGCTGCTTAGCGCCGGGTCTATTGCACCGCGGCCGGCTGCCTCATCGCGACTTTCTATCTTGTCGCGACCGGGATGCCCCATCGCGACCGGGTATCTTCTTGCTCTTAAAATAAAGCCGATTAATTCGGCGGGGGGGGGGGGGGGGGGAAGGCGAGAAAGGGAAGGCAGAAACTCAGGGCAAAGGTCCGCGGGGCCGGTGCCGCTGAGCGCCGTTCTGCCCGCAGACGCCGCCGCCCGCCTGGCCGCCGAGCAAGAAGTTGAGAATCTCTCTGGGCTCTCCCCGAACCCCGAAAAGGACATTTTTGTGGTGCGGGAGAACCGGACGACGTGTCTCATGGCGGAATTTGCCGCGAAGTTCATCGTCCCTTACGACGTGTGGGCCAGCAATTACGTGGATGTGAGTGGAGGGGGCCGGGGCCGGGGTCGGGGCCGGGGCCGGGGCCGGGGCCGGACCGGGCCGGGGAGATGCGGAGGCGGCGGCAGGCGGCCCGCCGCGGCTCGGGGTTGCAGCCCGGCAATCCCGGCGCTCTGGCTGCGCCGCTGCACGTTGCCACGGCAATGCCGGGCTGGGGGGGGGGGTGGAATCCGCCGGCAGTTTTGGAAAGTCCTCTAGCACCGCCGGAGGCTTTTAGCCCGTGCAAAGCTCTTCCCCGGCGAGGGCCGGGCCGGGGCGGCCGCGCAGCCCGGGCGCCCCCCGAGCCGCGGCGCTTTTGCAGCTGATCACGGAGCAGGCCGAGATACCGCTGTCCCGGGGAGCCGAGATGCGCGGCAAGTGCGGCACCAACGAGTCGGAGCTCGAGATCTCCTGGCTGGACCGAGCTTACACCCTGCGGCTCTTCTTCGTGAAGGTAAGGCGGCTGCCCGGGGCGGGGGGTGCCGGGCCGGGCCGGGCGCCGCGGCTGACCCCCCCGGCGGCCCGTGTCTCGCAGGAGGGGCACAACACGTCGCGGGGGCCGGAGGCGCTCTGGAGGCTGGCGCGGACCCAGTTCGCCTACGACACCGCCGAGCGCACCTACTTCAAGGACGCCGTCAGCCGTAAGCGCGGCCGCGGCGGGCAGCGGGATTCGATGGGGCGGCGCGGGGGGGGGAGCGAAATCCCGGCGGCGGTGAGGTGGCGGCAGGCATTGCCCGCCCTGGAGGCTTGTTTTTAACTGCCCCCCCCCCCCCCCCCGCAGCCTGTGTGCCAGGCGTCCCGGCCCCCTGTGCCCGCGGGCCCAGGAGTTCGGGGGCAGCCGGGGCTGCGGCGAGCAAGTGCAAGGCGGCAGCTGTGCCGGCCTTGCTGAGATAAATCCGTGTATATCTCTACCCCCTTCCCCCCTCCTCTTTTTTCCTCTGTGATTTTGGGGCAGGAGGATTGCTGCTTTTTGCACACACACCCCCCCTCCCCGTCCCCCTCACGCCTCTTCCTCATGCTCCTGCCTCCCTAACCCGCAGCCCCGGCTCAGCCTCTTCGCTATTTCACAGCAGCGTCATGTGGCTTGCGTTGAACTTTGAGGGTTTGAAAAAGATTTGTTGCCTTTCCTGCGGAATCGGCACCTTATTATTTTTTTAAGGTTAATTTTCTCCTTGGTTTCAATGAAAAAAGCGTGCCATTTCCCCAGAAAACACTGAGATCGACATGCACAGCTATATCCTTACACCCCTCTACACCAGAGAGGCTCTTCTTTTCTCGCTAGCTTTGCATGCTCTTGGCTTTTGTTTTGTTTCTACCTCATTTCTCCTCAGAAATGAGTTGTCTTGTGCTGAAAATTGAAATTCTCTCATCAGCAAGTCGTTCTTCAGCAAGATTTTCAAACTTCAGCGTATTACGCGTTTATTATTACATTACGAGTTTATGGCATAAGACACATTGGACATGGAAATGTTTTGCGCCCTAGTGTTTATGTCCCCAACCCGCAATGGCGTATGAGCATCGTACACCCACCGCAAATGGGAAACGGCGATTGCCTTTATGTGATGCAGGGTGAGGAACAAAGGGCTGCAGATGAGCAGCACGGCGAAGGACATCCCTCATTCCACCTTGCCGAGCATGCTTCGGCCTTGGTTTATAAAAATGCTCTTTATGTAATGAGAAAATATTTTCTTGCAATCTATACTTGGGCGAAATGGTCACAATTTATTTTCAGGCAAGACGTTACGGCCTATTTCGCTCTGTAGTAAGGTCCCCAAATTGCACTGCTCCCTTCCACCTGAATTCAGAGCCCGTGCATAACTGCAGGAATTGTTATTTCTCAAATGTGGAGAGTATGAGTCCGATCTGAAGCTTATATCGGTGTATACATCCACGGGAAGAATTCCATTGACTTTGCGGGCTTTAGAGCAATCCTGTTAAATCAGCACAACTGGTACTGCATAGCCTAGAGGAGCGGTAGAGCCCCGTCTCCCTTTTCTGCACGCCCTAGTCGGCACAGCTGCATGTGCGGCAGCCCCTCGCGGTGCGGTGGGCCCGGCTCTCTCCGCTTACGGACGAATTTCCCTGGAGCCGCTGGAAGTGCCCGGGGTGAGCAAGGCTGGGTGGCGCGGTGGGGTGGCACGAGAAAGCACCTCCTGCTCCACGAGGAGCTGCTGCTTTAAGAGCAGCAGAGTGTACGGCCACCGTGCTGCAAACCCGCCACATCAGCCCGGTGTTCGATTTGTTAGCTTTGCTAATAATTTATTAGTCGTGTCAGTCCACCAGAGGAGGGGAGGGCCTCACTTTTCTCCTGTTTCTGCTCTTTGGACAGCCGGGAAGCACACAGCCAGCTCTCACCGGCTCTCTGCCTTAGTCACCCCCGCTGGCAAGTCCTACGAGTGCCAAGCGCAGCAGACCATTTCCCTTGTCTCAAGTGACCACCAGAAGTCAGTGGAGCTCTTGCTGTCCGAAGTCCGCATTCAGCCCTTTGACATCAGCGCGGATTTTGTCTTCAGTGAAGGTGAGGCGCAAGGTGACAGCCTGCCCCTGCATCCCTGGGCGCTCACGTTCCCAGGGCCTTCAGCGGCCCTGGGGGCACTTTGGTCCCAGCCTTGTTAAAGTGTCGCCTCCTCCTCCCGGTGTGTTGTTAGCGCTCTCACTCCAGCCCCATCAACCGGTTGCCTGCCTTGGTGGTCCCCCAAAGGCCTTCACGAGCTCAGCCTGTTGCCCTGGGGCAGGAGGGGGACAGTGGGGATGAGGTTAAACAACCGTTGGTTAAACAGCTGTGGTTTTGTTAACGTGCGTTGGTTCTCCTTGCGTGTGCGTTGGCTTTTGTAAGGCTTCGCCTAGCCGGGTTGCTAGCAAACCCTGGGGCTGCCTGCTACCTGGAGAGCGTTGCTGGTCTCCTCGCCGTCAGCGCAGGGGCTTTTGGCCCAGCTCCTAAGGCTCCTTTAGGCACTGCTGCATGTTTAGGTCAGACTGGGGCTGCTGTGGGAGAAAACGCTCGCAGTGCACATAGGCTGGCTTTAACGCGATTAACGCACGTAGCACGGGTGAAGGCACAGTAACGGTGACTTCAGCGAGGGACCTTCAGGCACTCTGTGCATTTTCTTGCTTGAGGCGAGAAGTTTCTGCTCTAGTCTCTGTCCTTGTGCTAGGCAGGTTAAAGCTAAATACCCCACCGTGGCCTGTCTCTCCCCTCACGGCAGTGTAGAAGTTGCTGGGAGGTACGTGGGTAGTGGGGGACATATGTGTGGGGAACCGCTTGCGGGAGCACGAGCAGGAGGGAGGCAAGACAAGGATGGAGGCAGCAGCTCAGCAGGAGAAGGCCTTCGAGCCCCACCGGTTTGAGTCTTCTCTGAAATGATGAGCTGCGCACCTTGCAATTTACTTTTAAGAGTCATAAGCACTTGGGAAGAGCCTTGTAGTCCGGACAGGGTGCATCATGGACATGCCTTGCCGGGGAAACACGTGAGGCAGTCAAGTGGGACTCGGGAAAGTCTAATGGGCCCCTTGGCCATGGGCGTCCTCGGTGGCCCGGGGCGCATCGCGCTCTCCCCCAGCCCCCAAGGTTTTCTCTCCCCTGCCGTGGGGGAGAGGCGAGCTGCGCAGCGGGGTGAGGATGCCTCCCTGCAGGTCTTGGCGGGGGCTGCGGCAGGCTGGGGGCCGCCCTCGCTCCCCGCCGCGTGGCCTGCTGAGAGCAGAGAGAGGGATCACGGTCTGCAGTGAAAATGGCCCGCGATGCTGCGAGGAGCGGCTGTGCTGCATGTGCAGGGCGGGAGAAGCCGGGGACGAGCAGGCACCGCGCTGCCGACGGCTCCTCCGCCCGTCCGGGTGCACGGGGCGCCTCCGATACCACACACGTGGGAGGTTAGGCCTCCTGTAAGGTTTCTTTAACGTTTCGGATAGAAGAAAGCATGAGTTAACCCTCGCTGTCCTCGTCAAAGGGGTAAAGCTGTGGTCTCGCTGCAGTCAGCGGCGACGTTGCTGTGAGTTTGGGTGCAGTAGGAATTTCACCCATGGCATTTCTGTGTGGCTGGATCCAGCTCGCTCTCCAGTCCAGGCAAAATTTCTACTGAGCCAAATTTTGCTTTCTTTTATTCCGTGGAATACCTGGAGTTCCTCCCTGACTTCAGCCTGCATTTTTCCTCAGGTTGAATGAAGCAGTATGAGCGTGTTCACCTGAATTAGGACTTCAAGACTAGTCCCCTTTGCATAGTGCAGTTTTAGTAGATTAATTAACTCCATTATTATTACCCAAACAAGATGCAAATAAAATATGTAATCGCCAAATCTTTCAATAACAAACTAGAAAATGGCAGTGTTATTTTCAAACCTAGCATTAAAAACATGGGGCTTTATTATTTTGCATGTGGGAAATACTTTAAAATGCAATAAAAAAACAACACTTACTACAAAGCCGAGCACTTACTCTCATGACTCACATTCCTCTAAATGATGTAGTAAATATATGCTATTATGTACCCTGGCTCTGGCAGAGCTCTAGACGGCTGAATTACTCACGGCAAAGCCCGTACTGAATGGCGTAGGTTTTATCAGTGGGCACAAATAAGTCCTTTCTCCGTCAAAGTAGCACCATGCATTTTGCATAGGCTACGGGGGAAAAAAGGCAGAATTTCGTGGTTTCTTGCCATTTTGGTTGGCACCGCTTCTTCCTGTCCCTCTTCCTGCGGATCCAGGCTTCCTACACTTGGGAGTGTGACTGTGCTGACCTTGGAGAGTGAGGAAAATATTTAAATATTTAAAGTGTGCGAATCTGGACTCAGTTTTAGCTATCGTGTCTGTGTGATACCAAACCAAACTCAGACTTCATTGCCAAAGGGGCCTACCTGAGTTTTTCATGATATACTCATCTGCTTCCGCTTTCAGGTCATAAGCCTATTTTTCCGTCGTTGTTGTTGTTTGCTTTTTCTTTTTCATCCTGGACGTGATGAGGCCCAGGTTGGCTTAGCGATTGTGAGATGCACGTGGAGAATTCCTCCTTTTGAGGGAAGCGGGGGTTATCTCCTTGTCAAGCTTTGCAGTCGTTTATGTTGTTATTTAATGACAGATTTTTTTTTAATTTAATTCTGCTGGACGTTAAATAGCAGAGAGCACACAGAGAAGATGGTCAGCAACGCCTGAGGGAGGTCATCGAATAGTGAAGTTTCATGCGCGGCTCTGTCGCTTTTCCCCCAGGAGCATCCCCCTGTCCGCGGACCGGCGTGTGCTCAGCACATGCATAGCAAAACGTGTTTCACACCATCCTTGTGGGGGTTGAGAGTTCCTGCCAACCCTAAATTACAGTAATTTGCCTTCTCCTTTGTGGTTCATTAATTTCCCATTAGGCGAAATTCCTATTAATTGTGAACAGGCTACATAACATTTTAAAATATTTTAGGATAGACAAAGAAACCTCCTAGATCAAAGAGTCTGGGAGAGGCAGGAGAGCTGGTGCTCTTTTGCCACAAAGACACGGTAGGGAAAGGTTTCATCATTAGACCTGACATTCTCCTGGCTGGAATAGACTGAAAAAAAATTGCAGGGCATGATTGCTTTCTTTCTGAATGTTTCAACTCATGTGCTAGAACATCTTTTTGTTAAGACATTGCTTCCAACTGTCAAAAATATGTTTTTTACCTGTTTCAATGTGAGAGCAGCAGGACTTTTTTTTTTTCATTCAAAGCTTGCGAAAAATTGTCTTTTTGCAAAAATGTTTGTGCACATTTTTCACTTTAAAAGATTGGTAAAAGGAGAGCTGAATCAAGAGAACATATGAATCAGAAAGAAGAGCCCCACAGACACTGTCAGTTCTCTTGATTCTAATCAAAACCAAATTTGGGGCAGAAAGGCTGAGCATTAGCCACCCGGCTCTTAGGAGGTCTCACCTCCCGCCGAGCCACCCAAAGGAGGGCCGCATGTTCTCAAGGGTCCTCCACACCAAATAGCTCCTCTTTGCAAGGTGCATGGCCAGGTTTTAAAAAGCACCCAATCTTATTTTTTTCCTTTCTTTTTTTTTTAAGCTGGTCATTTATAAAGACCTGTCTCAAACCCTGTGCTGTCATGCCAGGCACAAGTTCACCAGGCGGCAACGGGTTTTTTTCCATCTGTTTGGATAGCTGTTGTATCGGTCCTCCTACCTGCAGCTGCTGCCGCTAGTGCGGAAAACCGCTTTCCGATTTTTGTCTGACTGATCCGTTTGTTCCGAGGAAGGGTGCTGAAGCAAGAAAATCTGCCCATTTCTGGGGTTGTGTAGCCTGGCGCTGGCAGGGCACAAGCACCCGCCACAGGAACCGTGGTGGGACGTGAGCCTGGGTGCCGCGCCGTGCCGGAGGCTCCCTGCTGCTCTTGGGGAAAGGTGCTGAGCCTGGGAGAGGGGGAGCTTCAAGACCCACCAGAACTCCCAGGATCTTTTCACGACGTTAACATTAACCAGGGGCCCTTGTGCGTTGTGGGATGGAGGTGAAACTCGCCCGGTGGCTGCCGGCACAGGCTTGGGGCAGTCGAGCCCCTCCTGGGTGGGCGCCAGGTCCCCCCGTCGTGGCGAGCAGGCAGGAGCGAGGTGGCTCACGGGCCCAGCAAGCGAGGGGGCGCTTGACAGCTGGGATAACCGGGGTGTGGGAAATGGGGACTAGCCATCGCCCTTAGCAATTTAGGCAAGTGCTGCGATCCCCGCGACCTGGAGCAAAGCACTCGGAAAGAGGCGATGGGAAGGGCACTCTGCCTGCAGAGGGCACGGGTTTGAGTGCATCCCAGGGAGGTGGTGCATCCTCCGGCCTGTCGGTGTCGTAGCTGAACGGGCTGCGTCTCTGAGTTTGGCTCTGCCTCGGGCTTCATGTACACCGTTATCCCCCCTGCCTCCCCCTCTCCGCCTCCAGATTTTCCTTCGCTGAGCAACAGGGAATAATCGCAGTTATACTCACGGCGCCACAGTGCTGCAGACCTCAGTGCCTGTAAAGTGCTTTGAACTCTTAGGATGGAAAATGCCGTACGAACGTTAAAAAATATCATTTTTCCCTCTGAGCAATCAGCATGTGTTTGTGCTTGGTGCTCATCCGTGTTTTCTTGCCGGGCCCAGCGTGGCTGCTGTCCGATTCCCAGTGCGGCCTTGGGAGAGTTTGGACCGCGGTGCCCACTCCGCAAGGAGGACTTAGATGTGTCCGTCTAGGAGGGGATGGTGCTCGGAGGGTCAGAGGTGCCTGCAGTGCTGATGGCCTCTGCTGCTGGCAGCAGAGCGCTTTCTGCCTGGCGGCACGCTGGACAGCAGCAGGATTTGTGCCTGTGCTACCGGGGACTGCTGGCCTCGCTTTGGAGTCTCCCCTGTTGGCTTTTTTGCTGTCGTCATTTTAATCCTCTTTAAGAAGTGGCAGGATAATGAAATATCTTCCTTGGCTGCTTGCAAGAATTGACACCTTTTTGAGTTGTGCCTCGGACACTTAAGTATAGCAGTGGCTTTCTGTGGACGATGAAGTTTTGGCCACGTCCTCTGAAAAAGCGCGTTTTGCACTCGGCAGCCCCTGTGTGTTGGGCAAAGCAATGAAACTTCGACTAATGCAAGTAGGTGTTTTGGAGTTAGGGGGCTCTGAGCTGGGTTAGCTAGCTCTTGTTTAAGGAAAGGTGCACGGGCAAACTCTCAACGCTTGAACTGGTGTTTGAGCGTAGGTGGATATTTTCATTTGGGTTTAAACCAGGCTTATTTCAGTTTTGTGTAGGATTTAAGCTAAACCGCTTTCCGAGCAAAATAAGCATCCCCGGGAGGAGATGGCGGTGGTTGGGTTGGCAGTGCAAAGCGGCACGTTGGCAAGCCCTGCCCTGCCAGGCCGAGAGGGTAGGGTTGCTCCTCAGACACGAGTCCTTCCTGCAAGAGTGGCTGCTGCTTCCTTATACCCATTTTTTTACGTGGTCATTAAGGTCACCGTGACCAGGTAACCTCGGATGCCCTGGGCTGCCCCGTCTGCAGGCGGTGGCCAGGAGCGCCCACCTGCTGCTGTGTCTGCGCCTTGGCGCTACAAGGCTGGTAGGTCTTAATAGCCGAAACTGGAAAGAATTTCATAAAGCTCTGGAAACCAAATTTTGGGAGCTAAATAATAACCAGGAGAGGTTTTTTCCCCCCCTTAACACAAACAAACAAAAAGCCTGCATTGCAGCAATTGCTGAATTGTCTGTAGCACAGTCCTGGTGATTAATCACCCCTCTGGTGAAACAGTAAGGAATTGGAACTGAAAAGGACATTTTTTAGACTGCATTTCCCGTTCGCTGTTTCTGTTTCGCTTCATTTATGGTTTAAAACACTTCATAACAGAATTCCCGCCCCGTTTTGATGAGCCGCAGCCGTTGCGGGAGCCGGTTGCGCCGCTCTGCAGCCCTCGCTCACTCCATGGTTGGTGATGGGAGGCCGGCACGGCGGTGGGAGGCCGGTGCCCTGCTGCTGCAGGGTGTCCCTGCCGCCACCTCCTGGCTGTGCCTGCGGGCCTGGGGATTCGCCCGCTTTTTGCTGCAGGCAGTTAGACTGCAGAGCGTCCTCTTCTAGCGGTTGTGCCAGATCTCTGCGTCTTGCAATCAGCTGCCCAGGGCACCTGTCTGCACCGTCTTTAGCCATGGGGGGAATTAGCATTGCCTTTTGTATGTGGTTGCCTAACACGCAGGGAGTTTTTGTGTGTTTTTTTTTTTTTTTTTTTGAATGTAATTAATGTCTTCATTGTTTTCAGCAGGATTTAGAGTACTGTGAAGAAGAAAATCCAGGGCACTGTCCCTCCTTTAGCCCATACTTTTTTTTTCAGGGTTGGCATTTTTCTTCTTTCTGTCCCACCTCGGCACCCTCAGCTCTGCTGTCCTTAGTCATGGACAAGCAGGATTCCTGTGGAAAAAAGTAAAACATGATCGTGTCGTTAATGCCTGTAGTAGAATGTGTAAGCCAAAGGATCCCAAACTGAAATTACCAGAGTAACTTGCTGTCTAGTATTTTCTGACTTTGGTGACCTTGCCTTTGCAAGCTAAATAGCAGTCAAAGTATTTTCCCTTTGTAGCTGTTGTTATTTTCTACAGCAGTGCTGGCGGGGTGTTCCCGTTGCCCTGCTGCGAAGCACGGCACCATCACTGCAGAGAGACGAGCCAGCCCCCGCGGCACTTACAGACCACCTACGGGACTGAGCTGAAAGCTTTGTGTCTCGCCTGACGCGCAGAGCAGACATACGTTGTTTTGGCTCATCTTCTTGGGAAGCTACTGCTGAAAACACGTGGCCATGGAAGGGCTGAGCTCAGGAGGAACTGCCTTTTTTGGCCACTCTCAGTCTCAGTGAAATCGTGCAGGCTTTGTCCACGACAGGGGTCCCTAGGGCAGACCACCAGCAGGAGTAAATTGATGCAGATTCAAAGTTGAATCTTCTGTTGAAGGTTTGGCTCAGGTTTGGTGGAGAGGTGGGAAAAGCACTGTTAGATCTCAGTCATCTTGCAGATGAGGGAGAGAAAATTATCTTTTAATGATGAACAGGGTAAGTCTGATGTGGAATTATGAATTACTGACATTGAAGCCTCACCTTACCATATTTCTAGTCACTATAACTAAATGAGCAGAGCAGATCTTTAGCCGTGGTCAGGAAGCTTGCAGTTATGCTGTCCCGTCTTCAACCCTGTCATGGTTCTGTTAGTGTGGCAGGGCAGGCTTGAAGAGGAGCTCATGGGCCTGGTAGCGTTTCCTTCCAGGGCAGCAGCTGGCTCGGTAACAGGTATCACCTGCTCCCACCAACCTGGCCTTGGGATGGTGCCTGCAGTTGCCTTCAAAGCAACTGATTTTGTCCCGGGGGCTCCCGAGACGGCTGCTTTGCTCCCTTGCTGCAGAGGCAGATTTTGCTCTGCAGGGATCCCTGGAGTGGTGCCATGATTCATCGCGGGTTGTTTCTTCGGGAAGGCCGTTTCATACTGCGGTGGGAGTTAACGTTTGAAACGTCTTATCATTCACTTCTGTCTCTCTCTCTTTCTATTTCCTTTTCTTTCTCTAACTGCAGAACATAAATGCCCAGTGGACCAGCGGGAGCAGTTGGAAGAAACTCTGCCTCTGATTTTGGGTCTGATACTGGGGTTGGTTATTGTGATAACCCTCTGCGTTTACCATATCCACCACAAACTGACAGCCAATCAAGTACAAATTCCTCGAGACAGATCTCAGTACAAACACATGGGATAGATGACAGGATTGAGCAGCCCAAATATTTATCAGGTAGATAAAGCAAAAGCACTTTTTTCTATGGGCGAGGAAACGTTATTGGAGCAAGAGAGGGTATTCACAACACCTAATCTTAGGTATTTCATGGACATACCCAGTTACGGCTGGGCTGCAATATAGTCAGTGGAGAGACCCAGCTGTCTCCACAAGGTGACTTAGAGCATCTAATTTCTGGAGTCTGGCTATTGCCTATGAAAGTGGGTGGTATGAATACCTTCTTAGAGCAACTGGGCCAGTCACATGGAAACAGAAATACTTCACATGCCAAAACACTGGAGGCAAAATTAGCCTCTTTTAGTCCCAAATTAGGACTCTCACCCCCAGTATTTTGCTCTTTGCACGTGTTCAGCCCTCTCTGCTCACGCATGTGCAGGGAGCAGGACTGGGGAGGAGGATCCATCGCACAGACTCCTTCAAGGTCCCCCGACTAGGGAACCCGAACCACGTTCCTGAAATTTGCACTCCTGTTAATGAAAGCATGAAGGGAATACAAGTGTGTTTTGGAAAAAAATACAGGCCAGGTCCTCAAGCTGGCATAAACTGGAGTAACTCCAGGGAAGCAGCTTGCAGCCAGCTGAGGAATTGACCAGATACTTGAGGCTCAGTGAAGAAAGTTTGTTTTTGCTTCTTGAGACACATCTAAATTAAAAGTTAAAAAAAAAAAAAGCGTTGATACACAAATTATAGAGTGCCATGCTACTGCAAGTCAACTGAGAAATGCTTCTGGCTGGACATCCTGCACGTATTGTGATTGTCTTTGAGGTGTTACATTGCTACCTGCAACTGTTATTTTCACGATGAAACAAAAAAAGAAAACAGAAATGTTAAAGTCACTATGCAGAGTATTCAGGTATAATCTAATGTAACAGAAAAAATACAAGGCAACCCTTGAAATCTCTCCTTAAATGTAGACCATTTTTAAAATGAATTAAAATATGTACATATCTAATACTTGATTTGCCTTCTCATTTTGAAATGACAACATGTTTTTTTACTGATCCCAAGAGCAGAAAGGTCCATGATATCTAATGGGGTTGGTGTAAGAGTCCATAGTCTGAATGGATGTTAAATGTAGATTTTATTCTAGCAGTATTTTTGGTGCAAATGGTTTGGAGAAGACATAATGGTGGCTAAGTATTCTGTGATTTATTGGCTATTTCTAATATTCTTCTAATATCTTAACTGTTTCTTTCTTATGTGTTTTGTGGGAAATGGCATATTTTGCTAAGGTCCCATCCAGTTTCCACTGAAACTGTTGACTTCCATTGGCTTTGGTGTTACTTCAGCAAGAGTTAATCCAGACCTCGGGTTAAGTTAATGTATGGAATATACCATGTTTTTCTCATACTGATTTGATCCAACCAGTGACTCATACAAACTGTCCCCCTCCAGCTTAAAATAGGGTAATAAGCCAAGAAAAATATTAATTTAAATGTTGAAACAATTACCTGTGCTTGCACATATTTACAGAAAAAGTGTCTAATTTAGGGTTTGATTTTCAGCTACTTGGCAATGTAGCTGAAACCTAAAAGCAGATGTAAATTACACTGATGGAATACCCCTATGCTGAAGTGAAGGCGCGACTGTTGCTCTTGACTGTATTGACTCCCACCTGGATTTCAGTGGTGCCAGCCATGGTTGTAGAGGATCACTTGGTAAAATTAAAAAATGGTGTGGGAGTACAGCCTAGACCTGTGATAAGTGAGATCTGTTGGATACTTTGGCAGCTTTAAGGCTTGACTGGCCTGCCTGCCGAACGTGCAGTCACTAGCACCAGTGTAAACCAGACTTTTGTCTTATGTTGACTGGATCTAAGTGGGGGACTCCTAAAAGGCATCCCCTTTGGCGGCAAATGGGAGCAGAAGCCCAAGGTGTCTTTTCAGGATGGTAGATGATTTTCATCAAGATTCATGGCATCAGAGAAGACAGTTTGAAAGTTTAGGGAAAAAAACCCCAACAACCCATCAACAACCCCCCCAAGCACCCTCCCCGCAAATCCCTTTCCCTCACCCGCTTGTGTGCCAAGTGAAAACTGAATAATGATATATTCTAAAAATAATGAAAAAAGAAAGAGCAGGACCAATAAGCAGCACTCATGGCTAATGTATGGTCAATGTGATAAAACTCACCACGTTCTCACCAGGTGCCAGCAAAGGCAGGTGACAACTGGAGAAACAGGCTGCAGCACATAAGGGAGACCAGTAAGCAGATAATATGCAGAGCTGGGAGCTGGAAGAGGGCAAATGAACTGCTTTTTAATGCTGCAGTCTCCTCCACAAGTTTTTGCTTGTTGAAGGGCAAAAGGAAGGTGGACGTAGCAGGCATCTTACCTTAGTCATGCCTTATTCATGGTGTCTGATCTATGTCAAACTCGCCTGTTTGTTTTTCTCTTGGATGTTAGAAGCAAAGTTATGGCACTAGTGGTGCTTGCGGTGTTGTCCATTTCTTATAAAACTCGCAAATGTAGGTGTTCTGGAGGGGCTTTAGCTGACCAAGTGTCACGGCCTACAGCAAACTGATTAATAGTAAAAAAAAAACCACCCCAAAAACCAAAAAACAGGTGTTTTTAGGGCAAAAGTAATATAGGCAGCTAAGTGAGGTCGGATGAGAGGTGCCCTACAAGGGGCCGTTTTCCTTCGTTGGCGCAAAGGGCCCCGGAAGCGTTATCTGTGATGGCGCCATGGGATGTGTTTGCCAGGCAGTGCCGGGGTCTGACTGATGCACAGAGGTAGTTGACCCAGAGGTGGCGTTCGACCCAGCAGCGATGAACCATCCTAAATCTGGCGGCACAAGCGCGTACGTCGCCGAGGGAGGACTGGTGAATGTTGCTGCTTGTTAGGTGCAGAGCAGGGTTGCTTCTCGAGCAGAGCAGGAACCGGGCAGACGGTGGCCTGGAGCTGGTGGAGGGGGTGGTGGGGACCCGGGCAAAGCCTGTGCATAAACGGATGAAAGGGTGCAGCCATAACAGTGGCGCTCATGAGCTTGGTGAGGCCTCACTCTCGTCCACCTTCCAGCCAAAAAGGCTGCCCGGGAGCCAGCTCCTGCCAGGCTGCGAGCAGCTGCTCCCTTTTTTGATGTCCCAGCTTTAAAAAAATGAAAAAAGGGGAAGCAAACGGATGAATGGCAGATGCCAAATGAGCCCCTCAGTTGTCATTTGTGTTCTTCATGGCGCGTTTCGGTGCGATGGCTTTTGGCAACCTTCCTGCTGCCCTCCGGGGCGCTCGCCTCCGCGGCCGCCTGCAAGCCCAGCACCAGTCAGTGAGGTCGTGGCCTCCACGTGGCCTCTTCCTCCCGAGGAGCTGAAAGCCTTCGGAGGCAGCAGGAGCAATTTCGGCAAATCTGGTTGAATATAATGAGCCCTGTGTGACCAGACCAGTGTTTCTTACCACAGCCATGAACGACCTGAAGGGTACGGATGTTGGCTGTGAAAAATGGGGGAATAGAAGGGTTTAGCAACGGGAAATGAGGAGGAGGATCCTGTTTTTCCTCTGTGGTATCTATTTCTCTAGGAGAGCCCATTAGGGTTTGCTTCTGCTCTCTTTTCACATTCATCAGGACCCATTCCTCACTTTTTTTTTTTTTTTTTTGCCTTGCAAAACTTGGGTTAGTTGCATATCAGTTTGCAGGTTAAACTCTAAAGCGGTGACATAAAGAGGGTCCTTCCAGTAGCTGTTGGTGGGACTCCAGTCTGCGTTGCCGTTCCTTCAAACCCGCAGTGATTAAACTGCAGGGCTGGTTCAGTGGCAGGAAGGGTGATCCATAGCCAACGAGGGGCTGACAGAGACTTTAGCCGTTTTGACGGCTCCTTAACCAAACTGGAGTGGAAGGGGCAAAACCCACCGGTCTGCAGCATCTGACAGACTACAATTAATCTTTCTTAGCCCCGGGTGGAAACACCAGCTCAGGGCTTACCTGGCTCTGTTTGAAGGTGACATGGAGGCTGGCGGATGGAGCTGCTGCATGAAGATCATCGGGTTTGCTGTGTCTCGTGCAAGGAAACTGCTGGTAGGCGCTGGCCCCTTCTAGGTCTTGTTGTGTCCCCATTTGCAGGACGTGAGTGAGCTCGTCATGTTGCCACAATGAGATTCTTTTTCCAAAAATGTATGTGAGGCCAAAAATTCTCATTTAAGGTCATTCAGCCTCCCAAGGAAAACGTGGTCTTCTCCGTTCATTGCTAAGAAACCTTCCTCGAATGCTGAATGATCCTGCTGCTTCCTGAGTATTGGCACATGTGGCATCGCAGCAACATTTCTGAATGAAGCACTTTTTTTTTAAAACACAAAGTGTCTTAGAAATTTTCTAGCTGAAATGTTCTGACTTTTACTTTTTAAAATTCATTGAAAAGTCAAAGTTGACTTAGGACAGAGAAAAAACCCCCACAATCCCATGTTCAGTGTGCCATAATGGTGTATTACAAATCCTCTAGCAAAAAATGGGCTAATATTAGTCTTAAGACCCACTGCTGCTTTTCCTGTGAGATATATGCTTTCCTAGCTGGTGCTCAGCATCAGCCTTCAGGTTGAAAGCCTCTGTAAACTGCCAGGAACAGAGTTGGATCAATACAGCAATTAATTTTTTGGTTTTCTGAATTAAGATAAAAAATAATTTCTTGCCGGCCTGAAATGATTTTTCTCTTTTCTGGGGGGAGAAGGGTGGAAATGGAAACGATAATTTCAGTTTAACTGTAGCATGCATTGTACCCCAGAGTGACATAGCTTGTTTAAAAAAAAAAAGTTGTTTAAAAATGTTGAAAGAATATTCTTCAAGTCCTTCAGTTCTTTCCACTTTTTTCACCAAACATTATGTGCTGAATTTGATCTGAATCTTCTATCAATTTAGGCTTTGCAAGCTTGTATTTTTGAAAAATTATTTGGGAGGGGGAAGGGAGGCCATCCATCTCTAATCAAACTCCACCACCCCAAACTATTGCATCATCTTGAGGATGGCAGCACTTTATTATGAGATGATTTTCTATTCAGCTTTCATTCAGATATGGGTCATCGTGAGCTAGCTGCAAACTTGACCAGTTGCTTTATAGATGTCTATGGACACACCAGTGGAAGGTCGATAAATGCAAGAAACCTATCGCCATGGTAGGCTCTGACAGGACCTGTAATAATTAACCACTTGATAAAGCAGCTGTTAATGACTTATAAAGTACTTTTGAATGGAACTTTAATGATAAGTTATGAAGATATTGCGGGGGGGGGGGGATTATAACCATTGAATGTCCTGGGCTCTGCTGTAAAAATTATGAGTATCTGTGAATACTTTAAGAACTGGCGACCGCAGAAAAAGCTGTAGTTTCTTAGTGACAGGCGGGAATAAGCGCAATCGGGTAGTGGGACATATGTGGAGCTGGGCATCAGCCAGGGCAGCAGATGACCAAGCCTTTGGGGTGAACAGCTGCTGGCAACGTCATGGGTGACGGGGACAGGGTGGCACCCCCGGAGCTTGGTCGAGAGCAAAATGGACAAATTGGCGCTGGAGGGGGTGAGCAGGGCTCAGCCTGTCAGCCGAGGCCCGGCGGGGTAGGGAAACACGTGCATGTGTTTCAGAGGAGATCACCTTTCTGGAGGGCTTCACATGCAATGCTGCGCGGTAGTCCCAATGCCCGCCCCGTGATTTTAGGTGCTGCGTGACGGACCGCAAGGGTATGGCTGGATGCTTCCTCCAGCTGCAGGCACGCTGATCAGTGAAAGGGCTTCTGTGTGTGTGTGTATGTAAGAAACTGTGTGTTTTCTAAGGCGGGGGCTCTCTAATACAAGTCCTTAATGCCCAAAGAGAGCCTCAAGCAGCCGGTGCTTTGTGCTGCCATGGGCATCTCTCCAGCTACGCTCTTCACTTCGCCTGACTCACCACACCGGCGATTTCTATCGCAGGGAAGCTTGGCTTTCTGCCGCAGGAAACACGGGGTGGCAAAAATGTCCCCGGCCATACTGGGGTCCAAGGCCTGCAGCCCTTTTTCTAGTTCTTCTGCACGTTGCAAGCGCTGTGCCTGTGGCCTGCGCCTGCCCCAGATTCCCTCAAGCCCTGGGGATCTGGGAATAGCCACTCTCGTGCTGTGACGCCAGCAGTGTAATCTGTGTAATTTAGCTGTCAGCTTGCAATGTCTGCGCCTCACCCTGGCAATATTTACTATTGCAGCGGCATTAAATTGCACGCTTGTTTCACGCCTTTCCCCCCCCCCCCTCGTTTTCCTTTTCGGGTGATGTATTTAGTGTATTTGGCTCATTAGTATTTAAATCATATTCATAAATGGGTTCTTCCCACTAGTCTCCATTTTCACCTCTTTGATTTTTTCTTTTCATCATCACGGGATGCCACAGAGACTTTGCAGCCAGCCTGCGCTTGCTCTTTTTGTGTAAAAGGCTGCATGGTTTTGCTCCATGCCATTGCACTCCATGCTCTAAGCCTTTGCACTTCCCCCCTTAATGCAATTTTTTTTTTTTTCACTCCTATAGGGGTTTTTATATAAGCTTTATGCTTCTCCCAAGCTCTTGTTTCTTGTTTGTTGAGTCTGACCCACACTTAGAAGTAACTACTAGTTCTGTTTTTCTTAATTGCAGGTAGGGGCACGGTCAGACTCTTAATAGTCTTCTTACTCGTGGCTCTTAATTCAGCATCGGCGGTCAGGCAATGAGAGTGACATCAACCAAGAGGGTAATTCATTGACCCTAAGATTTTTTTGGGGGGGTGATTTCTCATACCTTCCTTTTTACTTTGGAAAATTACAGCTGGAAAGCATTGTTTTGCTCTTCAGATATCTTAAGCTGTTTAATAAATACAATCAGCAGAGCACAAATCAGCCTATTTTTACCTAAAACCAGACAGCCACTGGCTCCTGACTGTTAACTTCCCACAGCTGATGGGTGGGCACGGGTCTTATTTGGGATCCGGTGGCTTTTCCTAATGCTGAGATCAGAGATAAATCTCTGAATTTCACTAAGGCCGGGCTTGCCCAGCAACTCCCTGCCCAGGGAGGCAGTACACAGCTGGGGTGAGCACCAGGGGACCCGGTCCAAGCATCTGCGGCCACTAACACGTAAAAATTGCTAGTGGCAGCTACATAAATAGATTACAAGGAACCTCTTTTTGTTGTTTGGCCATGTACTGTGTAACTGACTGAAACTTAGAAAATACAAAAAAGGCACAGAAAACCACACTGAAAATGAAAACATTTATTTATTTTTTTCATTTGCATGTGCATTTTTTTTTCACCAGTAGTTGGTGTTCACAAAAGAAAAAAACTTTTAAGCTGACAAAACTTTCAGTAAACTTGATGAATACTGTTTAAAATATTGAATGCTAAGAAAGTTGCAGAAAATTCTCCACTTGTACCATTTAAAATGTGCTGAATATTAAAAAAATCCACCCCCCCCCTTTTTTTATTCAAAGATGGTTAAAAAAGTTCAATTTTGTGGCTAATATTCTGGTTCCACTTGTAGGTCATTGTCTTTCTTGGTGCAGCCTTTTTCCTGAGTTGCCAAGACTACAAAATACAAACAAGTTTTAAAATCCTGTAGCTACCTTCGTTTCCTCTACAAGGTTTCTGCGGGTCCGTCCCGGGACGATGGGTTTGTAGGAATTGCGGGGAACGAAGGAACCACATGTTCATTAGTGGGGACGACCCGCTGTGGGCGCTGCGGAGACCCAGGAGAAGGGGCTGCTCTGGTGGCGGTCCCGCACGGACCACGGTGACACTGGGCCTCACCCCGTGAACTGAGACCCTGGGGTTAGCTAGTGACATTGGCTCCCTCCAACGTCAAAGAGCTGTTAAATCGCATTGAGGACTTTCTAGGAGAGGGCACTGATGTAAAGTTAAAATGTGCAAATAAGGTTGAGAGGAGAAAGGAGCAGGGAATACAATATGCATATTTAAGGACATTTATTCAGTGTTCGAATTCTTATTTGGTTTTATCTTCCCTTTCGTAACTTCTTCATTCTTCCTCTTCCTTCAAATGTTTAACTTTTTTTAGGGGCAGTACTAAAGGAGCTCTTTACTACTGGCAAATCTTTTGTCCAGGAGGAAGATCACTAAGAAACAGCTCATGCCAGTTTTACAAGTTCCGTTATAATTTACAACAATAAATAGCAATTAATTTAGTCACTCTGAAATTCCATAATAAGAAATAAACTAATTGTGTTTCACAAAATTGGGTTTGTATTTCATAATGGTATTGTAAAATGAGGTCAGTAAGAAAAAAAATTGGGAAAACATGGCTTTTGTATTATACATAATTAAAAATAACTAATCATTAATAAATAAAATTCATGTATCATTGAAATAATTATGAAGCACTTCTAAAAATTTTAAAGGCAAATCTATTTAGGCCTACAGTTAACATGCAAGTTCATCCAACAAATAACACAAAAATGTATCATAGTAGTCAACTGTTGTATCAACATTCAGAAAGGTCTAGACAGCAGCACAACTTTTTCTCTATGGCAAACATCTCGCAACATATTACAGCAGTCTGTTTGAAATCTGGAGAATACCCGCTTGGTAATTAGACTTCTGTAGTCCATTTTGACTTTCAAAGTGTGATATAATAAATGGAGACTCTGTGGTGACACGCTTGACCTTGTGATAGCAAGGTCGGTACAGCATGAAATGAAGAACCCACCATGTCATCAGAAGACGACCCTTGAACAGAGGTATGTTTGATGTGTTAGCTCCCTCGGCTCTAGAAACAAGGAAATGAAAGAGAACCAAACAATTTGTGACATTCAACAGAAGTATTGATTTCCACTGAGCAACGAGAATTCCCTCAGATCTAGTAACGCCGAGTAACGTTTCAAAACAATACTTTCAGTGCTCTGATTGGAAAAATCCTTACTGTATTAGTATTGTTAGTTCTCATTGCTCTTTAAACTGCTGTAAAGGTAAGAAGTGAACTCTACTGAACCCGATGGAAAATCTGCCAAACATTCTAGGTTCCTAAAGTTTTTTTTTTTTTCTATTTTCAAAAGGGTTAAAAAAAGTAGGAAAGTTTTTTTTTCCCCAAACTCTTGCTAAGTTACACTTATTACTTCAACTAGCACGATGGTTACATGACAAAGTACTGCAAATTATCAAAAAGTACTGTACAGAAAATTACAAATTCATTTCAAAATACATTACACTGCTATGACTGAGATAAAAAGTGCTTTTTGCCAGAAAAGTGTTCTTCTGAAATAGAAGTGCCATATCCTTTACTTTTGCAATAAAATTCAGGTGTTTCACTCTGGTTGTGCTATCCTCTATTATCTTTCCAACCATGTTGGTATCTGAAGCCTTCTGCTTTGATGGCGGAAAGCTGAACAGACAACTGCCCGTGGAAGAGTCCTTCCGTGGGACAGTGCTTAATGTCACTGTGTGGCTGTCCCATCAGCAGCGAAGAGAGTTCACCGGTCCTTCACAGCTCCAGAGAGCACCTCGGGATTTTTTTGTACACTGCATTATTTTCACAGAGCTGTTCTTCCTTCACGAGGTTTTGGCTGTCCCTTCCCATGGTTTCCAAAAAGCCCTCTAGGATTCCTGCAAGGCTTCACCCGGCCTCTGTACTGGCCTCCTCCTGCAAGCTCGCTGGGGTCAGCGGTGCCTGTGTTGCCGCATGAGGGGCACGATACAAGAAGGTGGCCCTGCCAGCTTCAGAAAGGGGTGTCTCAGCAGTTCCTGCGCTGTGGCTCTCTGCGAGGGCTCCCGCACCAGCATCAAGTCTAAGAAGCCCCGGAGGACCGAGGAGACCTGCAACACGGCACTGGCATTAGGAGTGGAGATATTCATTTCCTTCCTATGCTGTTCTCTGCAAACTACTTTTTGCGGTGAGGCAAAATGCACACTGAGCCCTTATACAGCTATAAGATGGACTGATCTGAAGGGCCACACATCTCCTATAGGCCGTTACTGTTAAAACTATTGGGCTATCAGTGGGACATAGACCAGCACATGAGGTATGTGTAGCTTTGTGTGTGGCATGTGAGAAAAGCCACAACATGCTCTATGTTACCACTGAGGGCTCAGCTCTGAAATCACCTGGAAGCACGACTGAAATGGGAGGTAACCACACGTTTTGGCATCGAGTGTTGATGCACCAACTGACATGTAGTAGGGGGTCACTTGCTGACTTGGTCTAATCTTCAACCAGGGTGGGAAGTGCAGGGCGCAGCAGTCTTTGCCCAGCTCTTGTCTCAGTCACTGGCTGGAACAAGAAGCCAGCAGCTGGCACAGAAAGGCCGTTTATGGGTGGCCTAGACCTCCCTTCCTCCCAGCATGACTTCTGTGCAGGACCCACTGCTCCGTGTGGTACCTAAAGGCACAATTTATCCTTCAGGCTATGTCAGTGTTAGGCTATGAATTTACTACACCTTAATACATTAAGACCCATATCACATATGAAAACTCCAACCTTGTGTATGTCCTTCACCCGGGGCGGTAAGTTATCCCGGATCCTGCGCATTGCCTGGAGTGGTGGCTCGTTGAAATAGGGAGGTTCTCCATCTATCATCTCTATTACCATGATACCAAGAGACCAGATATCCACCTGTAACATACAATCCGTTCAGAAACACTGCTGGCAATGGGCTAAACATTTGGGTTCCTGTAAACCTCAAAGCTAGCTCACACTACTGTATCTGGTGTTTGCATCTGTTTTAAGCCAACAGTCTGGTGAGCCATCTAGTAATTTTTTTTTTTAACAGAGATAACAATTTTTGCTTCTGAGTTGTAAGTTCATTCAAGAAATAAATTAGAAACAACTTACAGATCAGATCCACAGCTGGCTTAAGTGACTGTAGTCCACTGGAATCACTGCTAAATTATGCTAGTTTGATAAACTGACTAATCACTCCTGCATTTCATTTCAGCTACACACATTTACACCCACTGAGGAGTTACCCCATGTGGGCTCTGTAATGCTACAGAATTGTGCAGCTAGTGGAAGAGTTAAGTATAATTCAGCTGCTGTGAAATCGGTTACTCTTTCTACTGAATACTAAAGACTACCCGGACACCATTTGAGACCCAAAGGCCAATGCAAGCACGTACTCTACCTGAGTCCACTTGCAGCTATCATAGGTAACCACATTACATAATCCCTTTGGAAAACAATTCAGCTCTGTCTAAAAAAAGCACCATCTTTTTTTGTTCTGGCCTGCTGCAAAGCTAGTCCCAAATCCTATTCCTCTGATGATTATAATTCCTATAATTTGCCAGCCCAAATATAGTCAAGGCCAGTTCATACCTGTTTTGCTCTTGTGCCAACTCTATCCTCCTGCTTAAATATATATATATATTTTCTTTCTCTTCTGGTAGGCAAGTTAAAGTTGTAGCTGTACATTTAGCCACTTTACAATCCTTTCAGTGGAAGGGGATCTCAGGATTGATGTTGTCCCTGAAATATCTCCTATAATACTACATAAACTGGGACATCAGCCGGGTGCAATTGCTGAGGGCTCGCTGTGGGTCAGGTGCTTGACCCGCTCCGGGCCAGCCCGTTCCCGGCTGCATGGTGGGAAGTTACAGCTTCCTTCCCGGACCTTGCTGCACAGCTCATTTCCCTTGCTGTACAGAGTGCAGAGCTGCTCTCCGCAGCTGCTGCTATAGGTAACACAAAGTAAAAGATGACTCCTGTTACCTTGGAGAACAGCAAATGAAGATTAGCAGCTGCGTCTCGGGCTGGGGAACAGTGAATCATGGCCATTACTGAGGGAGCGAGGGGATTGCTCCTCCGTAAGCCCGTGGTGCAGAAGTGCTGTGACTCAGAGCTGAGTAACAGCTGGGCTACAGCGCTCCAGAGCCCATGGTCCCCACAGACGAGCCCTTTCTCAGCTCATCTGAAGGTCTCCAATAAACCACGTGAATTGCCTCTTTTTTCAGACAGTTTGGCACTGCTTAAAATAGTTCCCAGAGATACGTGCGATTTTTTTTTTTTTTTTTTTTTTACTATTACGCAGCTAATGAGTTAGTTGACTGCAGTTTGGGATGAATTACTGCCTCTTTTAACCAATGTCCTTGTGGTGTGTAACTTGACAAAGCTATGCACCATTGCTCCCGGTGACAGACAATTTCAGCTTCAGTAGAAACCTGCTGAAGTTGTTAAATATTTCTACACAAAATTCCATCTGGGAAAATAAATATTATGCATTATCTCGGAGAACACCTCACTTTTAAAATATCTCAGATGCATTAATGAGCCTAGACTTGAAGCAGGCTTTAAAACCACAAGAAGATCCACAACCAGTTCCACGTTTCTTGCAACCATCCCCCAGCCCCCATACACACCTTTTTTTGGGGAAAAGAGATCATCTGTGACTCTAAAAGGCTGCCTGCACTGGGTACCCCCAGGAAGAATGCTGATTTGTCAGCCAGTAGCTGCAGGACACATGGAGAGCAGTCACAGCTAACCCACAACTGCACACACTCAGAACCCATGCACGTTTTATTTCCAAAGACTGAAATACAAAGATTCAAGGAAAATAAAATATCAGACTTAGAAATTCCGAGTGGAGAGTGTGCAGTTGCTGGCTAAGGGACAGATCACAGCAGGCACGTTGGTCTTCCCACGCTATTTCATTACTGCAATCCTGAGTTCAGAAAACCCTGTGAAGAGATTTCTCTCTCTGAGAAACAAAAAAACCCCCCAACCAAACAAAAAGGAATGAGAGGGTGCAGAGATGAGTGCTACACAGTGGGGGGCAATCCAACCCACATGACTTGCTCGTACATTTGGGACACCTAGGGAGGCTGTTTTTCCCTAACGAAATACACCCGCGCCTTCGCAGGCCAGCCTCTAGAGGAAGGTGATCTTGGCCAAAGGTAGACTTAGTTGGATGTAAGCGGCGAGGATCTCTGCCTGGAGGGCTGCACGAGTACCCGGCCCTCTCCACTGGAGAGGCTGGCATGACCTCCCCTTCCACGGCTACATTTTAGCCTGCAGGTGGACTGGCCCTTGCCCTGTCAGTGCATGCTGCACCTGGGGGCAGATGTGAGCTGGTGCTCTTGCAAGCAAATGTCTGATGTCCCGGCTCCCTGATGGGACTTGGCCATGCATCGTGGGTGTACATGCCCATATCTGCAAAGTAGGCTTGTAAGCGCCGTCTGAAGGTCATCAAAAGGTATTCAATAATGTGAAAACAATACCAATTATTTCCTTTAATATAACACCCTAAGCTAAAATATAAGGGGACTACATTGGCTAGTGCTCAGAACAGAATAGTTAGTTATTTAACCACATTTCGTGGAGAAATGCTTTAAAACAAGGCATGATATAATACGCCATGGCAAACAACTGCTGTTATTTAGCACGTATATGTAAATGGATTTCAACTGTACATTTCTCACAGGGATAGATGTGTTCAATTAAGGCACCCTGTGCTTTCTCAAGAAGAGAGAAAAGCCACCCTCGGTTCCAGCGGGCTTTAGATACCCTGTTATACTTACTTCAGTGCCGTAAGGCAGCCGAGATATCACCTCTGGTGCCATCCAGTAGGGTGTTCCAACCAGCGATTTCCTCTTGGGGACTTCCTTAGAAACTTGGGCACAGAATCCGAAGTCTGACAATTTTATCTAAAAAAAAAAAGGGAAGAAAAAAAAAGAGCCCTTCTTGAATACCAAAGAAAACATTCCTAAGGATGACTTGCCTCCAAGAGAAACATGTCTCCAAGAGACAAGCATGGATGCCAGCTGCAGCAGGGATGAACGGGGACTGAACTGCAACATTTGCCTGGGACAGGACAGCAGCAAGCCAATTTTGGAAGTGTGGCTAGAGTAGGTAATACAACCTGCAAAACATGCGGCTAATTAAAGTGAAGCTTTGTTAGGAAAAGAAGTAGGAGAGACTGTCAGTGGTGCTCATTATTAAGTTTGCCCATCATATCTTACTGTCTCTCTACCAACAAAAGATGCAGAGGTGATAAATGGCTTACAGTATTTTAAAAATATAACTGAGAAGAAAAGCAAACAGCTCCAAAATAACAGTATTTTGTAAAGAATGTATCATTGCATACATATAAAAGCTATGTTTGTAACGTGTATGTATGTATACTGATATTCAAAACCATATTGCAAATGATATATACCACTCCTATTATGGCTTTTGTACCTTGGACATTGAAGCTTAAGGGGGTTGACCTTAGCTTAGCCAGGCCTGGGTCACCATTGCACTGGGTGGTGTACAGTAACAGGGGTTATCTTAATGTGGAATAGCCTCCAGAAAAACCCTGGTGATTGCTTCGAGGCCTCCAAATAAATACATGAAAAAAAACAACTCCTTTAGCTTTAAGAAACAAGCTTATTAATCATTTTATATTCACAGAAGATGAAAAAAAAATGAACATATCAAGTCCAAATCAGATTGTGTATTCAGCCTTTGGGGATATGAAGTAAACCCAAACAGCTCCATGACAAGTTAAGTGGGAAGTTCCATAAATTGCTGCATTGTGTAGACCAGCATTTTATTATCAGCACTGATTTGTTTTCTTTTGGATTCAATACAGACATTACTTTTTTTTTTAAACTGAGGGTATTATTTTTAACAGAATTACAAAATAATTGTTGGCATTTCTAAAACAAAGCCAGTAATAGCCAAGTTCTCCATGCTAAACGTATTTTTCAGTTTACAGGATGAAGAATAGATGAAATAATGAGTATTTTGGAAGCAGAGTCCAATCTTCTTTTGTAGGAGCACAAGAGCTTTTGCATATCTATTGCTCATTGGAGTACATAAAAGAAGACGATCTTCTAAAAAAAGATAATTGCACAATACAGCCATGAAGAAATCTGCAATGCAGATAATAAGTACTGGAGTAATGAGTATAATGAGGCACTGTATGCAGATCCTGAAAGCAGATCAGATGCTATTTCAGCAACATGGACTGAAATGCAACTGAAAAACTCTTCTATACCTGGAATTTTCTTCCCCAGACAGAATTAACAGGAGTGCCCTGCATCTGCTGCAGGACAAACAGCCCTCTCACTTGGCGAAGCAGGAATTAAATTATAAAGGACAGCTTTGATTAGGGAATCAGATCAGGCCTGGAAAGGGGCTGTCCCTGAAGCTGGAGGAGTTTGTCTTTGCCTCCAGGTGGGACCAAGATTTTACCTTCTGAAACAGATGATCTGGATTTGTTTCCAGAGGTACTGGGTGGTCTTGGGCTAAGTCCAACTTACTTACTAAGTTTTGCTTTAGTCTGATGTGTAACTCCGGTAGAGCAATCCTTAAAACCCTGATTACAGGCCCCACGAGTATGTTAGTTTTCACTGATTACCCTAATGGGCCATAAGATGAGATCCAAACTAGCAGTCAAGGGCCTAACTTAAGCAGAAATTAGGCTCTTATAATTAAGCGTGATCTGCCTCCCTCTGCCTAATCCTTTAGGCGCCCCAAGTTTTAGGCACCTAAAGTTTTAGTGGTGCGTACGCCCAGAAGTATCACGGCCCAGACCCATCTTTCTCCTTGTAGGGAAATAGCAACTTCTTTGGGATGGGGATTCAGTTCAGTCCACAACCAGCTCTGTGGCTGCTGCTTTGCTGCCCTGCAGATAGGCATTTACGAGGCTTGAGGATCGAAGGTAGGCTTTAGTGTAAGTGTCTAACAGGCGCCCATGAGGTCACGAGGAAGATGACTAAATTATCACGTCTCAAAGTGTCATCGCTGCAGTTTGAGTAATGGGGAGCTGTCAGGTGAGACAGTGTGAAAAATCAGGTAATATCAACAGTCTCACAAGCTTATGCATGATAAAAGGTACGATTATAATAAGGTAAGTATTTCAGTAGTAATTTATAATATCTCCTATTAGTACAGACTGAAGTTAGTCTTCTAATCAGCTTAGGAGAACAGAGCAAACAGAGTATAAAAGGTTACATAACTAAATACAGTAAAAAGAAAATATTTCTGAGAGGCGGTAGGGTAGGCGTAGTACAGCATAAAAGAAGGTCTCCTGTTACATAAGCATTATCCCTGTGGGATACCTTCCACTGCCACTGCATCCTGCCTGCTCAGGTCCCCCACAAGGGGCTGCATACGCAACGGCGACGTTAACCGTCTGCCAGGCCATGCCTGCCTTTTTCTGACTTAGCTCTGTAACAAGCTATTCACAAAACTTACTACTGAATATGTGTTTTCACTAGTTGGGCTCAACAGTCTGGTAGCAGCTGTGCTGTAGAGCCTAATCTGGAGCTGAACCACCACATACACAGTTCTAAGTAATTAATTTCTTAATATAATCAATAAAAACCCAACAGATTAGGCTACTGTTCCCCAGACCTGTTTATGCATCTTGTATTACACAGTCATCGGATTAGAAACGGGAAGAATCGAGGGATGAAAACTGCTCGTCTTCCTCCCTGGTGGGGAGCTTAAATGCTGAGCTGCACTTTCCCTTCTGGGCAGTTTTCTCCCGTTTTAGCTCTATCACTTTTGCATTCCTGGAGTGGCTTCAACTGGAGGGGCCTCCTCAGCCTAACGAAGCCGCTCTGCCTCTGCTGGTGAGGAGCACAGACCCCATGTCCGCAACTGCTGGGGATGCTGGGCTTACCTAGGCGGAGGCACCTGCATGTTGGAGGGGGAGCGTCTTGCGGCCAGGTCAGTCTAGAGGCTGTTCAGCTGCATTAGGACTGGGATCAAGAGCCTAGTTCTTACGTACTGCAATTCCCAGCGTGGAGCAGAATAGCTGCTCGTTGACTCAGCTTCTTCTGTTTTTTTTTTTTTCCTTTAATTTTTTTAGATAGTGTCACGTTGAACAGCCACACAACATGCAGAATTACCTTCACTCATTGTACACCTTTGAGTATATGTTATCCCCGGCAAGTGTGGGCTACGTCGTGCTACCATTTGCTATTTTAAGAAAATCACTGCTCTGAGATGGCATCGCAGCTCCTAGGTTTCTTCAAGGAAAGGTGATGAGGGGTGGCAGTCGCAGGAGACACCGACTGCCTGCCCACGGGGAGCTCACAACTCTCTCCGTGGGTTTAATGAAGCTGTTCCCATGACAGACTCTTTGCTTGGAATTAACCCATTTCCTTTGCGTTCCAGTGAGAGATCAAAGTGAAAGCACTGAAGACTCACCCTCCCGTCGCTTGTGAGAAGGATGGAGTCACTTTTGATGTCGCGGTGAATAACCCCTTGATTGTGCAGGTAGGACAGTGCTCTCAGGACAGATAAACAGACAGTAGCTATCTGCTCTTCGTTCATTCTAAAACAACAAGGTGCGAAAACAAGCTGAACATTAATGAAGAAACAAGGAAAGGGAAGGAGACTGTGAAACCAGCAGAGCTGGAGTAAAGAGAACAACTACCCCATTCAAGGCAGTTAAAACAATTGTAATAACTGGGACCCCGTAAGAAAACCACAAAGCCCAGATCTGTGTTCCCAGCTTCTCCTCACTCTGGGAGGTGGTTGGTCTTGCTGCTGCTCAAGTCTCTCTGTGTTTGGCAGGGTTTAAGTCACAGGCTGTGACCCAGATGAAAGTCACCCACACATGGGACCTGGGGCTGCATGGGAGTTGCACTGGGGAAAATGTCCTGGGCTTGTTCCCCAAAGCGCCAGCTGGTGTAACACGGTGGCAGGAGTGCTTTCTCTGGGTCAGCTCCTACTGGGGACATCAGTTTAGGAGATCTGCTTATGAAACCTGAATAGATTATGCTTCCTTAAGGATATCCAACACATAAGTCCACGAGAGCCACTGGCCACTTTGTACCGCTCCACAGTTGTTATGAATTGCTATGAAGAAACTGATAGTGTGTGAGAAGCATTACTATTTCTACATGCAGTTTAATGCCTCTACACATCTGATGCAAAGACATGAATTGCAAAGACACGAAAGGCAGAACCACAGAATATAACGGCCACTTCCTCCTCTAGCCAGAGGTCTGTGCTCCAGCAGTATAGTGACAGTAAATTAAGTAATACTTCAAAAACCTTCAGCTGTCTCAGATTTATTTCAGCTGCTACCTGCCCCAATAGCTGTGGGCTGCCCTGCAGCTCTGGCACTCTTGAGCTTGACAAAACTAGAGGTTTTGGCCAGCAGTGATTCAAACTGGAAAACAGCAGCTGCAGCATGGGAAGCTGTGGATCTGGCCAAGCCTTCTCCCTTCCCTTTTCCAGGTCCCGATTTTACGAGCCACGACTGTCCTACAACACACTGAGAAGCTTGCTTGAAGAAACAGGGCTTTTTGCCTTTAGAGGATGTTCTTGTCTGAAAAGCAACCATACGGAAATAGTACTGTGTGGCCCAACAGAGCCTTTTCCTGGGCAGCATCTCCCTGGTAGGACTGGGCTGTGCCATGAAATGGTCTCTTTTTACTGCTATTAGCCCCAGGCCACAGATAGTGGCAACGGGGCTGCTCCAGACCCCTTCCACGTGCTGGTACACGCATCTGTCCTATCTGCCAGTTCCTGACACACGGCATGGGGAACATGCACAGCCAGGAGACCATTACGGAGCAACCCTCCAGGTGTATTTCTGTAGAAAAAGGGAAGATTATATGTGAGGAAGAACTTGGAAACAAGGTCTGGATAAGTTACCCTATAGCACTAAACACGTGTAGTATATTACGTGATGCACTGTGTTAAAGTGAATCTGTTTCCCTCTGGGAAATAACTGAAATGCCTTCTTTACAATAACTTGCCGAGAAGGATAAATCACTACTGAGATAGAATCACACATGGAATAAATAAGAGAAACAATACTCTCATTTTGGAGGAAAAATGTCATGCCCTGGGTGTAACTCTTGGAGAGTATTT